>NC_137456.1:296833628-297465348 GCF_964235325.1 Thermobia domestica
CCAGAAGTGAACGCTCTGCCACTGAGCCACCGTAACCCCTCATGAAAAAAGTATCAAAATATGGTGAAAAACGCGCCCCCGAACTAAGATGCACTCCAGCCAGTGTATTTACTTTGTTTTTCCGTATTTGATAATGAGATGAAATTCTAACTTAAAAAACACATACATATAAGCGAATCTTAACTGTATGATGCTTCCGCACGTTGTACGTTGAATTCTGAGAAAATGATAAAATGAAATTCTTGAATGTTTTCTGACTCGTATTGCAAATAGATTACAGCTGACGTAAGAAATGTCTTGATGCTTATATAAAGCAGCTAGAGAACGTAAAATCGTATCACTTATAATCTAATATTAAATTAATATTTTATAAAGAAGAGGTATATTTTGTGTTTTTATTTTGATCATATCATCTACCTGTCTGTAGTGTGTGCTCGGGGCCAGCAAACATGAAAGGCGCGAACAATGAAATGAACTCTTTGAGTTTTACGTCCCTTCGTTATGCCAGCTTGACTAATTTGAAATCTTTGAGTTTTACTTTCCACGGTTGGAAATCTTTAAGTTTTAAATCCTACAACAATGCCTGCTACGTTAATAAAGATGCTAATTATGGGAAATTAACGAAATATTGGTATGAATATGGTGGGAGGAAACAGGAGAACCCAGAGGAAATCCACGTACACGGTGTTTGTCCACCACGTATACGGTGTTTGTCCGCCACTTACTTAACTTTTTGGGAACAAGATGATGAACCTGGGACCTTCCATGTACACGGTGTTTTTCCACCACAAAGTTTACTTGATGGGAACAGGATTTTGAACCTGTAACTCCGATACATCAGAGGTGAACGCTCTATCACCTTCCAACCGCGACCCACAAAACGAGAGAGGGAGGTCAAACAAAGGAGGAGACCAATGATGAAAAGGTATCAAAATATGGTCAGAAACGAGCCCCTCGAACTAAGATCGAATCAAGGGCTCCCAAAGTACTAAGCCACTGCCTCCCTCAAAGTGAATGGTGATAGAAAAAAAATATGGAACGAGAGAAACAATGAAATGAAATATTCTAGTTTTACGTCCTACGCTTATGACGATTATGTTAATGGGAAAACTGTAAGTTTTACGTCCCACATTTACGTTGGCTATGCTAATGGAGACGGTGATGATGAGAAAATGAATGAAATGTTGGAACGGAGAAAGTGGGAGGGAATTCAAGTACACGGTGTTTGTCCACCACAAAGTTCACTTGGTCGGAACGGGAGTTTGAACCTCGGACCTTCCATGTACACGGTGTTTGTGCACCACAAAGTTCACTTGGTGGGAACAGGATTTGAACCTGTGACCCCGATATATCAGACGTGAACGCTCTATCACCTATCAACCTAGACCCACAAAACGAGAGAGGGAGGTCAAACCACAACATTCATGCAGGGCCGCTGTGTTCAATAATTATACTCTGAACTCGTTATTATACAATCTAAGGGGTTGAAGTTGAGGTTTCCAGGTTTGGTATCGAGACACGTAAATATAATTTAAAATGAACGATGTTAATGTCAAATTCGTAGTTTTCGGGGACGCTGTGTTGAATGATGATGATACTCTGAACTTAACAACATATCATCCAACGGGCTTGGATGTCCCTTTAAATTGAGTTTTCGTATTTGCTACGGACAAAAATATCATACTCAGCTAAGTGATAACTTTCGTAAGCTTTGAGACATCATACCCTTGTAAGAGAGAGAGATAGATAGATAGATAGTGACAGAGATAGGGGGGAAGAGAGAGAAATATTTCAGTTTAACGTCCCACAAATATGCTCCTTACGTTGTAAAACGGACGACATTAGTATCAAATACATATCTTTCGTGGTCATTGAAACTCTGAAAGAATGAGTATAAAAGTCACATACAGAACGTTTATATATTAGACAACATACTTGAAGTAAACTGTGAACATACATTTGTTTCACTCCCATGGAATACGAAACGAAAGTTACAACTCACTTTAACTACTTAAAAGGTATGCTATTTTTCCCTTGAAACTTCTGCTTTTCCCGTATAACGAATTGAAATCTATGTGTATATATACTGTTTATATTTATTTGGAATATGTTTATAAGTAACGAAATGCATTTCTTTTTATTTTAGTTTGAATACAAATAAAGATAGTGTATAATACTTTCCTTACCCTTACTGATATTATTATTCCTTTGTTAATTACTTATATATATAGCACTTTTTTATTTATTCGTATATTCTTTTAAAACACTTTTATTTATTTTCCATTTTAGATAATACTTATATATTCTCTACTTACTATTTACATATACATATTGGAAAATAATGTATATATATATATTTCCATTACGTATATTCATCTGGGGATAAAAGTGGAAAACAAATGTACAGAAGATTTATTAAAAGATATTACCGCATTTATTAATGACATAGAAGAAGAAGAAGAAGAAGAGATGGTATTAAATAAAGATAAATTAAATAGAGATGGTATTTAATAGAATGATAAACGAAAAAGAAGAAGAGGAAGCATCCGACCATATTAACCAAATTAAAATATGGTTACAAGAAGGAGCAAAAGAAGAAGAAGGCATCGAAAAAGGGACAAATAAAGAAGAAGAAGATTTGCTAAGTGTAACGTTCTCCCAAACAATAGGAAGAGAATAAGACAGAAGAAAATGAGTTCTACGAAACTGAGCTAGAAAAATGGATTAACAATATTTGAATCTCCAGGCAGGTAGATAGTAGGATAACGAATAGGTATTTTCTCAGTCTTACAAATATATGGGTACAACGAAATAACATCCTTGTCTTTAATTGTTTCTCCTTCAGATTCTTGCGCTTTATGATACAAACGTATGGCATTCACCTTAAAAAGCGTCACGAGGATTTAATGGTGTTTTCTTTGTATATGAATGCTTACTAATACTTCTTCATCTCTTCATTTCCTGCCAATTGTTTTTTTAAATTCACAACCCCATATTTCGTGCACTTCACAGACAAAAACTTTTAATTTTTGAATTTTCTTCTTTGTTGCTTCATATCGAAATTCCATGTTATCTGTAGCATTGTTAGCTATGGGTTTATCTCTGTCGTTAGGGTAATAGAAAATACAGCCATGGGTAGAATTGCCCTCATATTTCTACACGTGTATTCTTCCTGTGTTGGGATCTGCCCATACTTTCATTGATGCAATTTGTTTTTCCTTACTACGTGCAGAATTGGTAATTTGTATGTTTCTTATTTTTTTCTTCCCAAGCTATCCATTGTACTGCTTCAACTGATTGGACATCTCTCCATCCATATCCGTTCTTTGGTATGATACCAATCGTATTTTCCTTTAAGAAATTTCTTCGATACACGAAATTATATGCACTGGCGATTGTAATGCTTTCAAGTAAGCGATTTACATTTGTTTCAGATTCAAATGTATTCATAAAGGATATACATGCTTGGCGTAATACTTCAACGTCCTGTACACAATACTTGATGAGTTCTTCTTTCATTTTAATGGTATCGTTTCGATTTTCAGTATACCATTGGAGAAACTTGCGTCTTTTGTCTACTTTCATGGTATCTGCTCAATAATATCTAATGTTTGGAAGTGTACCTTCATATGTTTGGTTCTCACGTCGATTGAAAAAGTGTGGGAAATATCATTTGCACGATTGAAGACGAAATGCAGAACTTAATTTACTTAAGGGCATAGGAAGAAAGCTTAGTGAAACCATGAAGATTACGTTCCCTATTTTAAGAGATAGAATTTTCGTCCCATTCATGATTACTTCTGGAGTCCAATTCTTCTTCTTAACCATTGTCTTAATGATGAAATGTGCATCATAGCCCTTAGAATTATGGGCCATATATGTAACTGATATAATGTTTTAACGACGTTGTTGAAGGTGTTTTAGAAAGTCTTCTATTACATTTTCTGCATCAAATATATTTCCTCGTATTCCACAAATGATACAATTATATTTTATGTTGTTATGTTCATAACAATGGTAACATGCATGATGACTAACCAAGATATTAGGTATATGTTCATATATGTTTGCGTATTCATCTATTTTCGTTGCTTGTGTATATTTAATATCAAAGAACACAATCATAACTTTCTTCTCCATGCTAATTTTTTCATTGACTTCTTTATTTTCTTCTTTCATTCACTTTCCTGTAACTTTCATGATTGGGTGGTACTATAGCATAGCAAATGTTGCAATAAGTTTCTCCACATACGTGAGATCATTTTTCTTTTACTACGTAAACTTTCAAACACTGGGCACAACATTTCACAGTTGAACATAAAGTCTTTCCACTTTGATGCGGCGCTGACTTGTGATAGTCATAGCATGACCAGCCATAAACTTCTCGATTACAGTCATTGCAAGTAATACGAGCTTCTTTAAAATCACATGGTGGCTTCTGATGACATCGATAACATACAGCTGTACATTGTTTCAAATTTGCATGCTTGTTTTCATATTTCTTATGACAGCTTTCGTAATAATAACTACAGATAAAACATGATGTCAAGCTTTCAATCTTGGTGTAGTTTCAAACGCAACATCACTTTCTAAAATCTCCTATACACTGTGATTTTATAGTCCTTTAAATATTCGTGAAATTTACGAATTTCAGGAATTCCACCACCATGACTAAGATCTACACAGGCAGGTCCACACAAGTTTTCTGCTTTTTTTCTATGATATATTTACTTTGAGTTTTTACATATCTATTGTATTCAGTTTGATTTCTTCCTTTCTATTCTTTCAGTCCTATGGCAACAACGATTGCATGTGCTAAACATCTTGTGCCTTTATTCTTAATTGTGATATTACCACGTTCTGCCTTTACATATTCCTCAGTATTCATATCATGTTGTTTTAAATCCCTCTTGTCCTTTTGACATATGTACATGATGAAAATTCACGATGCAATCTTCATTTATAAGAAAAGCCGCTTTACTTTCCAGCACTTCTTCATAACTTGTCCATATAACTTCTGCTTATAGATTTCTTGCTTCTCTGAACGATACCCAATAAGGGCGACGTACTTCTCTTTCATTTGTGATAGTTATTCCGAAGTAATCATGCTGGTGCACATTAAGTAGGAAATAATATATTAAGGCCCGTAGACTTGTTTCAATTACAGTAAAAGAATTTTCATCTCCACGCACGGGAGCTAGACGGAATCTTAGCATTGTACACAACATATTATATCTTCTGTATTGTCTTTTACTTTCTTTCATTATATGAAATGTATTGTTTCCATCCTTACGCCTGTTATTTCCGAATCCTACTTGTACATTTGTGTTTCGTTGTGCTTCAAATACGAATAACAATTTACCTATTCTTTTTACTATTTCGTCTAAATCGATTTTTATTTCTGTATGTTCTGTATTACCATCTACTAATATTTCTATAATTGATGGATATATTACTTCTTGTTCTTCTTCTATCAAAGGATTACGAAATAAATTGTTAATCCATTTCTCTCGCTCAGTTTCGTAGAACTCGTCTTCTTCAGTCTTCTTCTCTTCCTATTATTTGGGAGATCATTTTACTTAGCATCTCTTCTTCTTCTTCTTCTTCATTTGTCCTTTCTTCGACGTCTTCTACATCTTTTGCTCCTTCTTGTAACCATTTTTTATTTGTTTAATACGGTCGGATGCTTCCTCTTCTTCTTCTTCCGTTATCATTCTATTACCTGCACTTTCCAAAATTTCTAATAGTTCTTCTTCTTCCTCATATTCTTATTTTTCTGCTGCAATTTGAATTTTATTAGCTCCATCTCTTTCTTCTTCTTCGGTATTGATGATCATCTCTTCTTTTTCTTCTTCTATGTGTTCTTCTTCCTTTTGTGTCCCTTTCTTCCTTTCATCTTCTTCCTTCTTTTCATGATGATATTCTTCTTCTTCTATTCCTATTACAGCATCTATTTCTCTTAGAAGAACTTGCGTCTATTTATTTACTACCATCTCTTCTTCTTCTTCCTCTGTCATTAATAAATGCGGTAATCTCTTTTAATAAATCTTGTGTACATTTGTTTCCCATTTTATCCCCTAGATGCACAAACGTAATGGAAATATATATATATATATATATATATATATATATATTACAATATTTATATGTAAATAGTAAGTAGAGAATATATAAGTATTATCTAAAACGGAATATAGATAAAAGTGTTTTAAAAGAATATATGAATAAATAAAAAAGTGCTATATATATAAGTAATTAACAAAGGAATAATAATATCAGTAAGGATAAGGAAAGTATTATACACTATCTTTATTTGTATTCAAACTAAAATAAAAAGAAATGCATTTCGTTACTTATAAACATATTCCAAATAAATATAAACAGTATATATACACATAGATTTCAATTCGTTATACGGGAAAAGCAGAAGTTTCAAGGGAAAAATAGCATACCTTTTAAGTAGTTAAAATGAGTTGTAACTTTGGTTTCGTATTCCATGGGAGTGAAACAAATGTATGTTTACAGTTTGCTTCAAGTATGTTGTCTAATATATAAACGTTCTGTACATGACTTTTATACTTATTCTTTCAGAGTTTCAACGACCACGAAAGATATGTATTTGATACTAATATCGTCCGTTTTAGAACGTAAGGAGCATATTTATGGGACGTTAAACTAAAATATTTCTCTCTCTCTCTCCCTTCTCTCTCTCTCTCTCTCTCTTTCTCTCTATCTATCTATCTATCTATCTATCTCTTACAAGGGTATGATGTCTGAATGATTACGAAAGCTATCACTTATTTCACTATGATATTTTTGTCCGTAGCAAATACGGAAACTCCATTTAAATTGACGTCCAATCCCCTTTGATGATGTGTTAAGAGTATCATCATCATTCAACACAGCGATCCCGAAAACTATGAATTTGACATTAATATCGTTCATTTTAAATTATTTTTACGTGTCTCGATACCAAACCTGGAAACCTCAACTTCAACCCCTTAGATGGTGTACTAACGAGTTCAGAGTATAATTATTGAACAGCGGCCCTGCATGAATGGCGTGGTTTGACCTCCCTCTCTCGTTTTGTGGTGCTCGGTTGATAAGTGATAGAGCGTTCACCTCTGATATATCGGGGTCACAGGTGCAAAACCTGTCCCCACCAATTGAACCTTGTGGTGGACAAACACCGTGTACGTAAAAGGTCCCATGTTCAAACTCCAGTTCCAACCAAGTGAACTTTGTGATGGACAAACACAGTGTACTTGAATTTCCTCCCACTTTCTCCGTTCCAACATTTCATTCATTTTCTCATCATCACCGTCTTCATTAGCATAGCCGACATAACTGTGGGACGTAAAACTTAAAGATTTCCATTAACACAATCTCATAAGCGTTGGACGTAAAACTTAAAGATTTTATTTCATTGTTTCTCTCGTTCCATATTTTTTATTCTATCATCATTCACTTAGAGGCACACGGTGGCTTAGTACTCGGGGAGCCCTCGATTCGGTCTTAGCTCGATGGGCTCGTTTCTGACCATATTTTGATACCTTTTCATCAGGGGTCTCGGTGGCTCAGTGGTAGAGCTTTCACCTCTGGCGTATGTGGGTCACAGGTTAAAATCATGTTCCCATCAAGTAAACCTTGTGGTGGACAAACACTGTGTACATGGAAGGTCCCAGCTTCTATATCCTGTTCCCACCAAGTGATCTTAATGGCGGACAAACACCATGTACGTGTTGGACAAACACCGTGTACGTGGATTTCCTCTGGGTTCTACTGTTTCCTTCCACTTCCTTCATTCCAACATTTCGTTCATTTCTCATCATCAAAGTCTTCATTAACCTAGCAGGCATAGCTGTGGGACGTAAAACTCAAAGATGTCCAACCGTGGAAAATAAAACTCAAAGATTCCAAATTAGTCTTGCTGTCATAACTGAGGGACGTAAAACTCAAGTATTTCATTTCATTGTTCTTGCCTTTAATGTTTGCTAGCCCCGAGCACATACGAGAGACCTGATATTATCAAAACAAAATCACAAAATTTACCTCTTCTTTATATAATATTAATTTAATATTAAACTATAAGTGGTACGGCTTTACGTTCACTAGCTGCTTTATACAAACCTCAAGACATTTCTTACGTCAGTTGTATTCTACTTGCAATACGAGTCAGAAAACATTCAAAAATTTTATCTTATCATTTTTTCAGAATTCAACGTACAACGAGAAAATCATCATACAGTTAGATTCGTTTATATGTATGTGTTTTTTAACGTTAGAATTTCATCTCATTATCAAATACGGAAAAGCAAAGTAAATACACTGGCTAGAGTGCATCTTTGCTCGGGGGCGCGTTTCTCACCATATTTTGATACTTTATCATCAGGGGTCTCCGTGGCTCAGTGGCAGAGCGTTCAATTCTGGTGCATGGGGTCACAGGTTCAAAATCCTGTTCCCAGCATGTGAACTTTATGATGGACAAACACCGTGTACGTGGATTTCCTCTGGGTTCTCCCGGAGTCTTCACCTGTGATACATGATGCACCGTGTTCAAATTCTGCTCCAGACAAGTGAACTTTATGGTGGACAAACACCGTATGAAAGGATTTCTTCACTTCATCATTTCCCGTCATCACTTTCCCTCCACTAGTTTATAGGCGTAACTGTGAGACGTAAAACCCATTTTATTTGATAGCGTTTCGGCCCCCTTCCTGCATTAGTCCAGTAGGCATCACCGTGGGACGTAAAACCCATTTTGTTTGATAGCTTTTCGACTCCTTTCCTCCATTAGCCTAATAGGCATAACCATGGAACGTGAAATCAACTGTGTTTGATAACTTTTCGGTTCCCTTCTTCAATTAGTCTAGTAGACATAACCGTGGGACGTAAAACACATTTAGTTTTATAGCTTCTAGCTGTGTTCCTCCTTTAATCTAATAGACATAACCGTGGGACGTAAAACAAATTTGGTTTGTTAGCTTTTCCACTCGTTTCTTCCATTAGTCTAGTAGACATAACCGTGAGACGTAAAACACAATTTGTTTGATAGCTTTTCGGCTCCTTTCCTCTATTACACTAGTTAACAAATTTAAACTTTTTGTTTGTTACATGAGAAAAATCACCTGATCTTAAAGGAACTTTTTGCGCTGAATTCGAATATGCACTCGGTTTCTCTCCATCACGTACAGTTTTCCCGTAACAGAGGGATTTTCGGGAAATTACCTCAAAAATTTCCCTTTTTCAGATATTTTATTCCCCTAGATCCTGTCCCCTTACATATAGTAACATAGAAATTATACCTAAGTATACCATGATTTATATTTAATAAACCCTAAAAGTTTCGTATAAATCACTTTGTTCTTTCTAGAGAAATAAATATATTTATATGTATTCTGTGTGCACAGTTTATTGCACCTGATAGTAATGCTTTCAGATCTCCTGTGTTGGGGTAAAAACGATTTGCTTTCCTACTACAAACACAGACATAAAAATGAATATTTACAATAGTCAACAACACACTTGTATTGCTCTCTATAAATTAGAAACGTGTATAAAAATAGAATGTACTTCCAACGTATATTTTTTCAAACGTACAGTATATGTATATCTTAATACATTCTAAAAAAAAGCAAATACACAATAAGTTATCCCAACGTTAAATCCGCAATTAGACCTATTACGCACGGGGATGAACTTCCACTTCCCGAGCCCCCTACCAACTAGGAAGAGATATGGCCAAAAGACTCTGATGATGATCATGACCTTGATGAACCGTCGACATCAACATATACATCCAAGGATCCAACGTACATCCCTGACTGTGTTCGCGAGCCACATTTCATCCGGCAATGTGAACTTAATGACCTAGTCCGTGATTTGCACCTGACAAAACAAGAGGCGGAACTTCTGGGATCAAGGCTCCAGCGGTGGAACTTATTGGAAGCAGAAACGAACATATCAGTGTACAGGAAAAGGCATGTTCAATTTTCAAGCTATTTCTCAATGTAAGATAATGTGTACGTATGTACGGATATAAAAGGGTTGATGGCGGAGCCGGGAATTCCTTACGTTCCAGAAGAATGGAGGTTATTTATCGACGCGTGAAAGGTCAGTCTTAAATCTGTCCTTTTACATAATATAAATAAAAAAACCTTCTATACCACTTGCGCACTCAGTGAAGATTAAGGAATCCTATGAAACCATGTCAACTTTGCTAAATCTTATAAATTACAAGGACCATTGTTGGCAAATATGTTGTGATCTCAAGGTAGTTGGTATTTTATTAGGACTGCAGTGCGGTTACATTAAGTACCAATGTTTTTTATGTTTGTGGGATAGCCGAGCTGATGACAAACATTATGAAGTGAAGGAATGGGAACCTAGAGTGAATACGTACCTGGAGAATGCAACGTCAAATACGCTCCTTTGGTAGATCCTAATAAGATATTACTACCGCCACTTCATATCAAGTTAGGACTTATGAAAAACTTTGTCAAAGCCATGGACACATCTGGTGAAGGTTTCAAGTATTTGCAAGATAAGTTCCCTAACCTGAGTGATGTTAAGATTTCAGCGGGAGTGTTTATTGGTCCCCAAATTAGGAAATTATTGCTTGATGATAGCTTTGACAGCAAGTTAAACAGTGCTGAGCTAGCTGCCTGGACAGCATTTAAGTGTGTTGTGCGCAACTTTCTGGGCAATAACAAAGCTGAGAGTTACACAGATATCGTACAGGACATGATACAGAAATACAAAGAGTTGGGTTGTAGGATGTCTAAAAATCCACTTTTTGCACTCCCACCTCAGCTTCTTTCCTGCTAACCTAGGTGCTCTCAGCGACGAACAGGGGGAAAGATTCCACCTAGATATAATGGCAATGGAGAAAAGATACCAGGGACGATGGGATCCTTCGATGATGGGGGACTACTGTTGGGGTCTTGTCAGAGAATGCAACATTTCTTACAAAAGAAGGAAGTAGTGTACGTTTTTGTAACCCAATGGAACTTTCATATATTGTGATAGTTTTGATTGTCTTTTCATGACCTTTTGGTACATTTGTATTATTGTTTACTGTAAATTGTCACACTTGTAAATTATATTGTATTATATTTTTTATATGTGTTTGTGGTAATAAAGCAAAACGTTTTACCTCAACTTAAGAGATCTGAAAGCATTATTATAGGTTGCAATAAACAGTACATACGTATACATACAAACATATTTATTTCTCTAGAAAGAATAAAGCGATTATTACGAAACTTGGAGGGTTTATTAAATATGAATCAAAGTATACTTAGGTATAATTTCTATGTTAGTATATGCAAGGGGACAAGATCTTGGGGTGTAAAATAAACGAAAAGGAAAATTTTTGAGGGATTTTCCCGAAAATCCCTCTGTTACGGGAAAGTAGTACGCGATGGAGAAAAACCGAGTGCATATTCGAATTCAGCGCAAAAAGTTCCTTTAAGAAGAGGTATTTCCTTTTAGGTAACAAAATCTTTGTTAACTAGTGTTATCCACGTAGGCGTAACTGTTGGACGTAAAACTCATAGATTTCATTTCTTTTCTCTTTCGTTCCACATTTTTTAATCTATTATCATTACTTAAAGGTAAAGTGGTTCGATGTTCAAGCGGGCTCTGCAAGCACATACTACAGACAGATATAACATTTTAAGACACATAATATTATTTAACACACAATTAAAAGCACTCTATTTTTATCGTCCGATGTTCACTAACGTTTCTCATGGCAGTTGTTATCATTTGTTTAGGAGGGTTGTAGGTCAGTCTGTTAACTAGTTGCAATACGAATCATCAATACATTTGGAAACTTTTTTGCTATTGAAACTAAACACTTTTAAGATGGAATTCATTGTGCTAGCAAACAGACAGTCACATATACTCTATGTGTGTATGTGTCTGTGTCTTTTTTGTTAGGAACTGAACTGATACGAACTGAACTATGAATAAATACAGTTGTTCTTTCAACTGCCATTATAACGAAATGAAGAAAGGACATACATATATATTTTTACTTACCTATTTTAATAAGAACGACACGTAACACACTTTGTTCACAGTTCACGAAATACACTAAAAGTTTTTAGGCAGAAAATACGGTAATTGCACTATTTTCACAGTTAGTTGAACATTAATGGTTTTACGGGGAAAATTATGTAATCCACACACGTTTACTCTGTTAAATCTGAACTACAAATGTTCTGTGTACACACACACACACATACGTGTTTGCCTTCGAGAATCATGCCTACCATAATTGAGGTCGCATACTAGTCATCGAAAACATATCTCGTCACTGTTTCAATACAGACATAAGTTAATATATTTCACATCAAGACTTGGGAAAGTCATGTAACATTTTGTTTTGTTTATACAGGCATCTCTATGGTGTATATGACACATTTTCATCCTACGTTGTGAAAACATTACAAATGATAAGGGAAGCTTCCGTTATTAGATTATATCAATCAATGGAATCCGTTTTAAAACATTCATATTCATCTTAGCAACCCAGGGAATGTTCCCAGGGCTAAACTTTTTCTCACACGTGATCCTAACACTTAGCAGCACGATTTTGTATGGGTATGTGTTTCGTTATGAGACTCATATATTTTTCTAATCCCACGTTTTAAAAAAATCATGAAATAAATATTTACCTTAGCATCTAAGACCAATTTCATACAATCTGCTGAGAAGCCTAGGTCATCAATATCAGGCCTTCAGTTCATAACCTACAGGCATCGGAATAGGACCAAGGGGCTAAATCGCTTATGCTCTTCGGCTTCCCAGGAGGAACGGGGTTGAGAAAGACAAAAACCAAGCAATTGGGATGCTTCAATCACTGAATATGAAGGAATTGGTGGTAAGGGTCTAAAATAGCTATCCAATGCTATGGAAAATAGCTATTCAATACAAAACGAAAAGACGAAAACCAATCAACGGGGAAGCTTCGATCGTGATGACTGAAAGGAATGTGATGAAGGTTTGGTAGGCATCCAAGAGTATGAGCATAGCAACAACGGGTTCCCATGAGCAAAATTGCCCCATGTGCTCTTCGCGGGAGGGAGAAGGGGCTTGGGTTTAAATAGCTATACAATACACTACGAGAACACGGAAAAGGCATGTTTTATCTTGATTCTACAGCCGGTAGGCGGCCAAGAGGATGAACACACGTATACGAGCTTAGCAACAACGCCCACGCCACGTTTCCATGGGAAAAAATCGAATTCTAGGAAAAAAAGATAACTTTTTCCTGACTCGGCCTTCTATCCAGCTTTTATTCTACTGCCGTTTATGCCATATGTCACAAAAAAACTTTCCCCGTCTCGTCTGTTTTCATCATTTGTTTTCTAATTTCCCAATTCTGAACGGTTTTAACTTTATTTGGGTGTTTCCACACTTTTGGCCACCTATTCAGTACGCACTAGTAAATATTAACATTTTCCTGGTTTGATTTTAAAAAAACATCCACGGGATTCTTTGCAAAAGAGTACAAGATTTGTTGTCTCGTTTTGTATTTTTAATTTAGTTATTAAGACAAAGAAGGTGCAAAAAAGTCGCACTGAGACAGATTTATTTGATATTATCTCGGTATTCACGGAAGTATCACATGACATAATCACTATTAACCCCAGGACCTTTTATTTAATAGGGTGTTCGAAATAAAATATGATGTGCACACAAAATAATCAGATGCATTTTTATACCAAAAAAACAGTATCTTTGTGCCTAGGTGTATGTGATTAAGGAAATTTGGGGTGACGATAACCATGTTGGGGTGCACAAAATGATCCCAAGATCCTATTTCCACAACAAAAGTTGTAAACGTAAAAAGATAAAGAGTCTACTGCAGTATTAAATTCAGTGAATATTTGCTTATGCCCGCAAACTTAAAATAAATTAATCATTTACTTGTTACGGACAGGCTATAACCTCCCGTGTGGAGTCCATGGATGTAACTATATTGCAATATCTTGTTCTATGTACTCGGTAACTGAGAGTAACAGAGCCAATTTAACGACACCATAGCTAGTTGGCAGCTGGCAACACGAGCAAAATGGCATATATTTCTTACATGTATTAAGAGGAAAATTTAGACATAGGGACCACAATACATTTGTTTCTTCTGGGGAGTAATACACATTTAAAACGGTGGGCAGTAAAGTAGATGGCACTACGGCGGGGCCCCCTTAGGCGCGGGATCTTAGTGGAAGCAATGGGTCCAATCGGCCCTGGCATGCAGATTTTTGTTTCCACGAAGGACCTGATCAAATGTTTTGTCAAACAATAGTTTACAAATTTGTGGACCTATGAAAAGCTCCTCTTTAAATATAGTCTAACTTAACATAGTAAAAAGGTTCGGAAGTACTTTTACATATTACCATCTTTATCAGAGGAGCTTTCAAATTGTTTCATTAACACGAGTTTGATATATAACATGACACGAGGATGCTTTTCGAAGCCAATAAAAGGAGATGCTGTACATCCCTCTCAGTAAGCCTGGTCTGAATATAACTGCATTTTGGTCTCAATATAACTGCCACTGATGAACATTGTGCTGAACTACTTCGAGTATTTGTTTCAAGTTTTCATTTGTTTCCTTCATATGGACAGTATATCCAATAGGTACGGATGGAAGAGAATTGAAAATGTGGAACAGGCCTTTATTCATACTAAATTTAGAGCTGTCAATGAGCAGTTACCGCTCTTGTGCTTTGCATTTGAATGCAATTTGTTTATCCAACGAACTACATAATGTCGAATATCCTGTTGCAGGATTAATTTTCATAGAAGGAAGGATGATTTTTCATACATGAAGGATTTCATATATTAGACCATACATGAAGGATTAAACGGACAAGGTTAAACGAAGCGTTATTCTTTGCTCTCTATCAGGCGTTGCACAACGTAGCAATTTCAAAATTGTGTGTTATCATGTTCTTGCCTCACACTCTTCAAATTGGTTCGTTCCTAACACAAAAGCAAACGGTACCATTTCATTGTGAATTCCATGTTCTTAGTATTCAATTTTAACATTTGGGACAAAAATTGTTCCAGAAATATTTTCGCTGCTAACAGATGTAATTATAATAATTTTAAATACTTTATTCTTAAGGATTTGCAAATATTCTAATAAAAACTATCGTGAAGGTCGTTTCGGAACGTTTCAGAACATCAGCTTGTAATTTAACGAAATGACAGAAAGGTTTTAAATGAAATACTGCAGAATACGGGTCTTGAAGTAATGTTTATCGAAAAAGAGAATATTTCACAGTAACAAAGTACTCTACGAAGAAAACTTTAAAATTATTTTGTATTTACTCTAAAGTTTAAAACTATTTCTTAATTTGTAAAATTTGCTACACGTTTGTCACTTTTACGAAACATAAATTAAGAACATAATATGAAAGCTTCAGGAATTTGTTTTGTATTTCTAGATTTAGTAATTTATTTGCCTTGGTAGCTTTATAAAGCATTGATTATGCAATCATTCACATATGGACAATTTGGTTCCTAAGTTTCTCTTCATCAATGTTATTATAAAAAAATTAAAATGGGTTTCATACAATAATTTTAAATTCTCGAAATAAGTAATTCCAAACTGTGCCTCATTATTTCGATCTCTTCATATTATTACATTAGTTTGAACAACTAGGTTTACGTGGGTCACTACGAAAGATATGAGATGTGAAATAACTTACATACTTAAACTCAATTTAACACTTACATTTTCTAAAAGTATTTCCCATTACTCTGTACACACTGTTGCATCCTTGAAAACTTCTTTTGGTAGCAGAGTGTTGCCAGTTTTTTTGTTCAAGTGTTCAAAGTTCATTCTCGTAAGACGTATTTGACCAATATAAAAGGCAACGTTGAATATATGATATAATAGCAATTGCATTTCCAAAGGATACACAAGTCCGAGGGGACAAACTCACCGCAGGTATATGCAAAAATAGCAAATAAGTTACACATTATTATAAAAAAAAAACCTTAACAATTGATAGTAATAAATGTCTAAAAATTATCACATAACCATTTTCAATTAAATAAGCTATTCTAATTTAGAAATTTGTTCCATTCTTTGGAGCATAGTACTAAAGCTAATACGATTTTCAATAGTTCTGCTAATTTGACAAAGGCATTGCTGTGTTTGTTGTTCAAGCAATATACTAATAATTTCATTGGACCAACATAATTCCACTCGATGTTAGCTAATGGGAAGTCAATGACTTTCTCGTATGGCTCGTTTCATTATTATTATTATTATTATTATTATTATTATTATTATTATTATTATTATTATTATTATTATTATTATTATTATTATTTTGAATTGAGTCTATAATTTACGAAGTACACCTTTTGAGCTTCTTGTATTATGAGATAGTTCAATGTATTGATTAATACATTAGGATGCTCTTGGGCTACTGAGCTTCAATTTTGATTAGCGTATTATGAGTTCGTTTGTAGTGGTTTTATTGAGGAGCAACAATTCGATCTTATCCGAGTAAGGTCAGTTTCACTGCTTACCATTTATACTATTGACCAACCTTGTATTGAAAGGTAAAAATCATGCAGAAAGGTAAAAATCATGCAGTACTAGAATCTATCTCATGTCGAGTGCCCGTGTCTTTTCCGATTCATATATGTTCGGTAATCAAACTAGTATTTTGGAAGTTTTGTATGGAATTGGAGTTTTCATACTTCCTGGCTTTCGTAACTTACAAAGGAACCTTCCGAAAATGATAGTTGCAGTGAAAGATGTGACCTATGCCAATTGAAAGAGCTGTAACAGAGATGTTCATTCCCAAAAAATTAGCTGCCCATAGCAATAGGTTCAAGAAATATAAGGGGTGGAAGTTCGGGAAACAGCAAGGTTGGACAAGGGGGAAAAGTGCAAATTCCGCAAAAAAAAAAGGGGGCACGGCTTAATACAATGGTGACAAGTGATGTATAGAAAGAGACTTGCCACAATAGGGAACAAATGAAGGCCACCAGTGAGGTTAACAGTGTTGCCAACTGCAACGAAAAGTACATGTTTTGCAAAGAGCACTATATGAAGTGAGTGCAATATTCAGTGTCAACCTGTCATGTAGAACATAAGATCTGGCGTGTATAATCAGTGGTACAATCTAACAAAAGAAAATATAAAAAACAGAAGTACGAAAAATACGAAAAAAACAGAGTTGGCCATAATGCGCCACATTTGATCACGAGCTGTGCATATTAAAATGAACAAAACAAGAAGCACCGACTATGCAGGAATCCGACGTATTTAGAGTCGAAAAGAAAAATGAGTTCCAAAGTTGGCAACACTGACCATGAACATCCAGACAATTCTAATATAGTTAGGCCACTCGCTTCACAAAAGGAAAATTCCGACAACAGGCATAACTCGGAATGAATCAATGCTAGAGTGATTGAGGCAATGTCAAGCCGGAGAACATGAAATGGTTGGGTTGAGCCAACAACAGATAATAGAAGTAGTGAACATTATGTCATGGATGGGTCGTATGTGGGAATATACAGGATGTCCCACCAAACTTTGTGACCTGAAAGATTTGCGAAACGAACAAAAATGTGACGGATCCAGTTGTGCAGGAATGTACCAATGTCAGGGGGTGATAAAAGTCTGTGAGATCCCCATCATACGGCCCCAGAAGCCAACTTCAAACTTTCAAATGGCAAGAGGGACCGAGTGGTACCTCTCGATAGATCATGGAATGTACAACACCTATAGGAAACATTTGCTATATGAACCATGTTTTTCAAAAAGGCCGCCACAAATATATGTTGTGTCTTAACATGGCATCGAACATTGTGATCTGAAATTGCTGCGAAGCGAAAAGAGATGTTGCAAATCCAATTGCACGTGAATGTACTCATGTCGAGGGCCAAGAAAAGTTTGTAAGAAGCAAGTCCCCCAGGGCCCCCATCATAAGGCTCGAGGGGTCAACTGCAATATTTCAAATGGGAACAGGGGGCGGATGATATTTCTCTGGATAGATACAACACCGCATATAAGAAACATTTGCTATATGAAGCACGGGTTTCAAAATGGCAGCAGAAAGTGCACTTTGTTCTTGTCACCGTGCAGATATTTTTGGCGGCCAGTTTGAAATTCCATATAGTAAATATTTCTGATATGCGTTGTTGCATATTCCAAGATTTATCGAAAGAAATATAACTCAACCGATGGTGCTATTTGAAATTTGAAGTTGGCCCCTGGGACCCTATGATGGGGGACTTGGGGGCATTTGCGTCTCACAGAAGTTTGTCGCCCGCTGACATGGGTACATTCCTGCACAACTGGATGTGTCACATTTTTTTCGCTTTGAAACTATTTCAGTCGCAGAGTTAGGTGGGACACTGGATATATCATATAGGCGGTGATAGTACTGCAGACAGCAACACACAGCAGATCAAGCATTTGATTATGTTTGCTTTCTACAGGAGTGGATATGTGATAGAAACACCACCAAAGGTTCCGACACCTCTAGAGTACTGTTTCGAGACATTCACAGGCGATCATTGTACCATGTGTGACGGATTGGTAGTATTCTGCTGTGCTCACTGCAAATGTATCTTCTGTTTGGATTGTCTCATCGAACAATTGCACGCACAATGTGGACGAGCATGTACAACTGATGCGAAGGCTAATGCCTGTTGCCGGAATTTTCTTTTTGTGAAGCGAGTGGCCTAACTATATTAGAATTGTCTGGATTTTGACAGTGCTGCCAACTTTGGAACTCGTTTTTCTTTTCGACTCTAGGTACGTCGGTTTCCTGCATAGTTGGTGCTTCTTGTTTTTTTCATTCTAATATGCACAGCTCGTGATCAAATGTGGCGCATTATGGCCAACTCCGTCTTTTCTATTTTTCGTATTTCTGTTTTTTTCTATTCTCTTTTGTTAGATTGTACTACTGATTATACACGTTATATCTTATGTTCTACATGACAGATTGACACTGAATATTACACTCACTTCATATAGTGCTCTTTGCAAAACATGTACTTTTCGTTGCAGTTGGCAAACACTGTTAACCTCACTGGTGGCTTTCATTTGTTCCCTATTGTGGCAAGTCTCTTTCTATACATCACTTGTCACCATTGTATTTTGCCTGGCCTCCTTTTTTTTTTTTTTTTTTTTTTGCGAAATTTGCACTTTTCCCCCTTGTCCAACCTTGCTGTTTCCCGAACTTCCACCCCTTATATTTCTTGAACCTATTGCTATGGGCAGCTAATTTTTTGGGAATGAACATCTCTGTTACAGCTCTTTCAATTGGCATAGGTCACATCTTTCACTGCAACTATCATTTTCGGAAGGTTCCCTTGTTAGCATTACCGCTATGAGTTTTGCGAGAAACGTTTAGTCGTAGAACAGATACATTGGTTTAATTTTGTTATCCTGACCGTTGTGCAAGATTAGAGTTTTATAATTTCCATGTCAGAACGTATGTCTCAAGAAGAAATCTTTAATACAACCCATTTCTTCCTTTTGAACAATCATATATCTTTTTTCTTCCTGAAAATATACACTATATGATCAAAATTATCCAGAAACCTGACTGAAAATGACTCACATGTTCGTAGCGCTCTCTATAGGAACTTTTGGAATTCAATATGGTGTTGGTCCACCCTTAGCCTTGGTGACAGCTTCCACTCTCTCAGGTATCAGGTGCTGGAATGTTTCTTCGTTAATTGCAGCCCATTCTTCACAGAGTGCTGAACTTATGAGAGGTATCGGTGTAGGTCGGGGAGGCCTGGCACGAAGTCGTCGTTCCTAAACATCCCAAAGGTGCTTTATAGGATTGTGCAAGTCAGGAGTCTGTGCAGGCCAGTCCATTACAGGGATGTCGTGTACTTCGCCACAGGCCGTACGATCAGGTGTTCAATAGGTTTCAAAGAGGCAATCGCCATTCTCGAATTTCTCTTCAACAGTGGGAAGGAGGAAGGTTCATAAAACATCAATGTAGGCATTCGCTGTCAATGTGCCACGGAAAACAGCAAGGTCCCTCGAAGAAAAACACGACCACACCATAACACTCCCACCTCAGAAATTTACTGTTCGCACTACACACGCTGACAGACGCTGTTCACCGGGAATTCGCAATACCCACGCCCTCTCATCGGATCGCCACATTGTGTACCGTGATTCGTCACTCCACACAACGTTTTTCTACTGTTCAATTCTCCAATATTTACGTTGCTTACACCAAGCGAGGCATCGTTTGACATTTACTTGTGTGATGTGTTGCTTATGAGCAGCCGCTCGACAATGAAATCCAAGTTTTCTCTCCTCACGCCTAACTGTCATAGTAGTTGGAGTATTACTTCAGGTACTCAGACGTGAAGAAGGGCGGCACCTATTTTAAACAAAAGGGAGATGGAGATAAGATAGTGTGCCCTTTGCAGATGTAAAGTAAAATAATTGCTATTAGAAGCAAAGATCTTGCAATGCCTTGAACTAAAAAGTATTTAGAGCAGATACGGTATGACGTTGATTGTTGATCTTTGAAATTATAGGGATTAAGGATAGAGGATTAATTTCAAGACCAATTCAAGTACCAAATCATGATGAAGAGGTTATTGAAATGAGGGTCCCTAACATTAGTGTTGTGGAAAATAGTAAAGTTAGCATTAGAAAAAGAAGAATAAATCTTCATATGGGGGGTATGAGCCAACTAGCTTCCCTTACCTTATCTTTCTACATCTTAGTGGTACCGTGCACTCTGACTTTTGATGTCAGAAATTAAAGTTTAATTCGTTTAAGTGTAATAAGAGTATATTAAAATACTTGATTTATCCTATTACGTTAATCCTTTAGTCAGGCATCTTATTTAATCATTATTTATAATGATATGTGAGAATTTAAAAAGAACGAGATTGTGATAGATGAATTAAATTTAGAATACTTATATATTAATAGTAATTAAAACTTGAAAATCTATTAAATCCTCTATATTAACATGAGATACCCGCTAAAAGTATATTAATAGACTTAACATAGGTAATATGTGCTAGTTTTTACCGCATATGTGTAAGGAGAAAATAAATATACTTGTATAGGATACAATTTTGTTTGAGGGGAGAAAAACAAAATTGTATCCTATAACAAGGGGGATAAAGGATTAATTTAGTACTAATTCTTATTGATTAAGGTTAAATACATCTTAATAGCTACTTAAGATAGTGTTACATCTTAATAGTAAAGTATTATCCTGTCTTTTCTTCCCTTATTTATCTAGTTGTACATGTAATCTTTGAAATGAGCGAGAAAGATTGTTGGTCCTTGAGGATAAATGATGAAGTGTAATTGGACGCAGTACTTGTTTTTGTTTTTAATTGGTGTTTGCCACCGCGGTAATACGAGGGTTCAGTGGGAAGATTAATGACAGTTAAGGTGTAGTTATAATTTGAATCGATGAGCTTTATTTTTTATTTTTAGGTGAAATCATTACTTGTATAAGAGAGCTCGGTTGTTAGAAATTATTCGTTAAACTAGGATTAGATACCCTATTTTTTATGTAAAGTGTAATACCTGGGTAATAGTAGTTATGTTCTTGAAATTCAAGGGATTCTAATATATAACATTTTATGATATAAATCACACAATGTGTATAAATTATCTGTAACTACAACATATATTTATGTTTTTCTTTTGCGAAACTCGAACAATGTTATAGTGTATCTATATATTTTCCTTTCAAGAACTACTCATCATAGGCGACATTGTTTTAATTTTTCAGTGGAATATAACGAGCGTTGCTGTTAGAAACAAAAAGCTGTTACGAAATACTTTCTCTCTCAATACCATGTTAAATTTTATTTCCAGTAATAAGGACTTTTATTCGTCAGTCAGGAAGGAAGCGAGTGATTCATTAGGTTCGTGTTGTTTCACAAAATTAATTGCTCCGTATTTTCACCAAACACTTACTTTTTTCGTATGAACATTTTCTCTAAGTTTTGGACAAAGTTGCTACACATAGAAGGGGAGGTAATACTTAGATTATATAGTTATTATATACACTTTTATAATTATCTAAAAGAGGCGATATTTCGGATACAGATAAGCTGAATAGCAGGTACGGTAAAAACAATAATCTGAAATGAAATATAATTTTATAATTCAATGTAAGCATGTTTGAAATAATGGGGAGAATATATATTTAGTTAACTAGTTAGGTATGTCTATTCTAATACCACATTTTCATCAGCGTTCGGCACATCTGATGCACATATAGGATTTACGATTGCATTTCGGGGCCAACCATCGAGATTACTATTAAAAGGGAACTCTTAATCCAACTCTTCGTACAATCCGAGATTTCAGAAAAAAACATGAAAAGAACATTCTCAAGAAATTCCCGTCGTAAAATAACTTTCTACATTCTCAAGTGCTGATGCATTCATATTTTATTTCCCTCTGTCTTTCTAAAGACTATAAATCCAGTGCGTTGTTATGAGAAAAACATATTTAAATAAACTGTTACCGAAGGAAAATAAAGATTACTTTTGAAGACTCCGAATTCGTAGTGAATATTATTATAAGGAAAAAAGCATAAGAAAAGCATTGTAAAAATAACTGTGAACTCAAAATTCCTTATTTAATAAACGCAAGATAACAGGAAAAAGAAATATATTTTATAAAATATTAATATCACTAATCTATTTATGAATCGTACTCTCAGTCCAAATATGACAACATGCTATATGAGCTTTTCGTACCTGAAACAATTGAACTCCAAGTTACTGTACTGGGAAGAAAATTATAAAGAGTGCCAGTGTATAAATAGAGTTCAAATATTCGGTGATTCAAGCATTCGTAGCGAAGGCTCATAGAAACAAAACAGGAGTATGTGAATGGTGTCCAGTATAATAGACAGCTGCTTTTTCTTCTGTACAAACATTAACTATTCAAGTACAAATATTGAATATTGTAAAATTCGCAGTGTCCATATGGTAGAGCAAAAACACGGTACACGTGAGTTTGGACTTTCCCATCAACTTTTATTACAAAGGTATCTTTTGAATACAAGTTTGTTGCAATAAGTAATGTTCATCTAATTATGTAGGTAAAGAGAATGAAAGGAACCCAAAGATCATGCGCCTTAGGGCGCGTAGTCTACGTTACTTTATATTACCAGACGTCTTAGAGACGGAATGATAAGTGACTCTGAACGACCGGTCATAGCGAAAAAAAAAGGAGCTCAATGGTCCGGCATTATAAAGCATGTAGGAACGATGCTTTCAATGACCAAGTGTCAAAGAGAGTAAGCAGTTAGATCAACCGTGCGATATTGATACTTCCTAAGATGTGCTCCTATCTTTTATCCTAACATGTCGGCTGCCTTCTTTAACCTCTCTCATTTTTCGACGTTTGGCGATAGAGATGACGTCCTCTTCGTTGATGTCGTTTGCAGAATGTCTGTTTACTTCAAAAACGTGTAGTACAAACACTTTTACAGCATGGTGTGAAGAAATGAAATGAAATATTTAAGTTTTACATACCACAGTTATGAAGGCTAGGCTAAACAAGACGGGAATGATGAGAAATGAATGAAATGGTTTTATGAAGAAAGTGAAAGGATACGTTAGAACTCCGAGAAATCTAACGTACACGGTGTTTGACCAGCACATTGTTCACTTGGCACGAGCTCACATCTAACCAGAGACTCCATGCACCAAGAGTGAACGCTCTGCCACTAGGATACCGCTGCCCCAGTGTTGTGCGAAGACAAGTGGGAACCTTGCAATATTCTCATTGTCTCTATAACTACATTTAAGTTTAAAATAGTTGTCATGATTACTTTAGAATTGAAAATAACATCAATTATAAGAAGCAACTTACACCAAGCAGGATACAGAAAAGCCGATGAAAAAGATGTTCACTTCTTTGCTTTGTTCTCATGCTCTCTAGTACAAATTCACTGGAGTTTTGTTAAATCTACGAAGAGATTTTGAGCTACTGCGTTTTATTCAGCGTAGGAATTTATTGATAGTTCAATTAAGACATGAATCTCTCAATTTTCGACGTTTGGCGATAGAGATGACGTCCTCTTCGTTGATGTCGTCTGCAGAATGTCTGTTTACTTGAAAAACGTGTAGTACAAACACTTTTACAGCATGGTGTGAAGAAATGAAATGAAATAGTTAAGTTTTACGTCATTTGAAGAGGGATACACTATGTTTAAAATATTGTAAAAAAAAAGAAAAAAAAGGATTCTGGTGCCCTTTTTATTTTCTTCGCTTTAAATACTTACTATTGTGCCATGAATACTTCTTAGATTCATCTTCCTGTAAACTTTATTTCCCAAAAGCACATACTGCAACCGCTGTTATAACATTTAAAAGGCTTTGGAAATCCTTGTTTTAGCAAAATGTGCAATTTTCCTGTCCTCAAATGACACGTTACATTTAAGTGTCCGTGGAAGAGAGAGCTGAATATGTATAAAATATAGTTCATCCTTTTACTGAATTGTCCTGTCATGTTGGTAGTTTTCTTGATCATTTCACCATTAATTCCTACATTATCAAAATTATTCATTTGTATAAGGCAAAGTAATATGTATGGCCTGCTCCGTGGCAAAGAAATCGAGCAAGGTAGCGGTCATCTAAGCCTTAGTAACCATCTCGGCATTCATCTGGTGCGACTGAGGGAAAAAGAATGATCGGGCCCAGATTTGAGATCGGAGTCTTCGGAATGAGACGCTAGTTCTTCATCAACTCAAATGCTGCCACATGTTTTCAAATTATTATTTTTTTTAATATTAGGTTTAGTATTTATAAGATGCTACACATTTTAAAAATAAAAGTGCGACCGCTTCAACATGTTACAACGTCCGTAATTAAGCTACAGTCTGAGGTATGTCACTTTCAGCTTAAGCTGTTGTCTTCCTTGCCCTTTACATTTTCTTCAGGATGTTACTTTTGTAACACATTATTATCTTCACAAGCTGCTGTAGGTCCTTCACAAACATTTTAAATATTTTTGTAAGTTTAAGATGTAATAATTGATCTCTAATCATTCCTTGCTGTTATTATGTTATTAAACACTGCCTATTATTTTTATTTTCAGAAACTGCAACACGAGAGAAACGTAAATAACGATGAGATCGCGTAGATTATTGGGATTTGGCTTCAACATGCTATACAGAGACGAACTAGAAAATCAGTTAAGAATTCAGCTGCAGTTCCACAGAACTTGAACTGACAATTCGCAGCGTCGAAATTAGAGTTAGTTGTGGTAATCAAAAGTGAGATAATACAGAAGCAAATAATTGTTGTTGATTTCTATTGAATTAGCGTGTCAGTGACAATTTTCTAGAACAAGTTTTTACAAGTTAAAATGTGATTTTCTGATATTTTAGAAGATTGTTCTTAATGTATAGAAACAAATAATACGAGCAGCATGAAGATTCTGCTGAAGAGAATTTAAATAAATAAAGCCAGAATAGTGTACATTTATATTTTTATTTAACTACTAACCGATATAAACTGATATATATGTTTATTTATTATAGTGGACAGTGTAAATTATAACTACATAATGTTAGCTTGCTCTCATAATTTTATTATTTTTTTCCCCTTAAAATATTATTTATGCACAGAATGTTTCTGGGTGTTCCACTGCTACTACTGGTATCTGGCCACGCCGTGTATGTATGTTGGGGTGTATTATGTCATATTGTGAGGTTCAGACTGCAAATTAGTCTTCACAATCATCGCGTGCCAGTTTTCAAAGCGGTTATATTGGATTTATTATTTTTAAGATAGGAAAAGGATTGCCAACAATTGTTTCTTGAATTGGATGTCCAAACCTCAATCCTTTTCGTTTTTTTAATGGATCCAATACAGCCGGTTTCAAAACTGGCAGGCGACGATTGTGAACACACTGATATCCAGTTTGAATCTCGTAAGTCACATAAGACACCCCAACATATATATGCACGGCGTGGCCACATACCAGTAGCACCAGTGGAACACCCAGAAACCATTTGTGTAAATAAGATTTTGAGTAAAAAAAATGCTTAAAATTGTGAGAACAAGCTAACATTATGTAGTTACAATTTACACTTTATTAATATTATTATTATTATTATTATTATTATTATTATTATTATTATTATTATTATTATTATTATTATTAATTTTTTATTTCTATTTATATATGTTTTTTGTCTGAGTCTGTGGGCCGTAATGGTTTCTCGTCATGAAGAGAGAGTGAGGCAAAGGCGTCTAAGCAGGTAAAATTGGACAGAAGAATATTATGTTGTCTTCCAGCTGCTATGTCAGTTTGGCCGCCTTGTTTTCGACCCACTATTTGTTCCCAGCAAGGAGCCATTATATATACACAGTGACGCAAAAGGCCGGAGCCCATAGGCCAACTCGGTTGCTATTGCAGATATGAAAACAAGGTAAGATATGTAAGGACATTTTTAAATTCCAGCAACACTTTTGTTTTTGTACTAATGTACCGCTCAATAAAGAAAATGCGTTACCATACATCATGTTGGGCTACACGAATGAAAGAATGTGTGGTTTAAAATTAGCTACACCGAGAAGAATATAAAGGAGACACAGTGAAGGATAAACATGCAAATGCAATATCTACGCCAGTGGCGTAGCAACCACGTTGTTGGGGGGGTGGTGAAAGAGCAGATACAAAGGACGCGAAATTGGGTCTTGCACTATATTTTTCATTGTGTCTTTCCGTTCCCTTTGGTCCAAATAATTTCAAACCACACTTTCTTTCATTCAGTGTTATCCAACAGTGGCAGCGTTGTACCTCTCGTTACTATTGGGCGTTATACTAATATAAATACAAAACTTGTTGCATTTTAAAAATTTCCTTCTATATCTTACCTTGTTTCCGTATCTGCAATAGTAACCGAGTTGGTCTATGGGCTTCGGGTTCTATCATGTACAGAAAATATTCTGTAAATATTTTGTCATGTACAAAAAATATTCCCTAAATATTTTGTCATGCACAGAAACTATTCTCTAAATACACCCTCCATTCCAAAAGAAACCGAACGTTTTAAAAAAACAAAAAAGCAATGTACATTTTGGAACAAATCATTTTTATTAATCAATGTATTCCCCTTCTGCATCGATACACATATTTGCACGCTCCAACAAGTTGTCAAACGACTTCTCCATGCCCTTTACTGGAATGGTCTTTAGGACGGCTGTCGTCGCCTTCTCAATGGCATCAATCGATGCGTGCCACTTTTTTTCATCGCCAAATGCAGTTTCGGGAACAGATAGAAATCGCACGGAGCGAGATCTGGTGAATAGGGCGGATGATGCAACCGAATAATGTGATTTTTGACCAAAAATTCAGTTACAAGTCTCGAACGATGTGATGGTGCATTATCGTCCAAAAGAATCCAACTGCAGATTTCGCGATATTCGGGCCGAATACGACGAATCTTGCCAGCAAACGCTTCATGATGCCCAAGTAAAACTCTCCAGTGACTGTCTGGCCGGGCTGAACAAATTCTTTGTGGATAATTCCTTTTGAATCATAAAAACAAATCAGCATCACCTTAACTTTTGACTTCACCAAGTTACTTTTTTTGGGTGTTCCTTCATCCGGCTCTCTCCATTCAGCACTTTGCCGCTTTGTTTCGGTCTCATATTCAAAACACCACGTCTCGTCACCAGTTACAATCGATTTCAAGAAGTTTCGATCCTGCCGAGCACTTTTAACGATGTCTTTGCAATGCGCAATTCGATCAACTTTTTGGTCTTCGGTGAGTTTGTGTGGTACAAACCGCGAATTAACCTTCTTAAGGCGGCCCAAAACTTCGGTCAAAATGCGGTATGCGGTTGTTTGAGGAATGCCTAATTCCATTTCAATAACTTTCACCCACGATTTTTTGTTATGTTTGATGAATTCACGCACTTTTTCGATGTTTTCTTCTGATAATCTGGTTCTGGGACGGCCTGATCTTCCGTCATCATCCAGCGTCTCTCTACCCGATTTGAATCGCCTGAACCACTCGTAAACTTGCGTACGGGATAGACACTCATCACCATATGCATTTTGTAGCATTTGGTGCGTTTCACTAAAAGTTTTACCCAGTTTAACACAAAACTCAATTGCAGCTCGTTGTTTGAAACTCATTTTCCGACCGATGTACACAACACACTGACAGTTGAAACGCAATAACTTTGTTGCCGTGCATCCAAATGTCATGACATTTATACCAGTTGTCAATGAGGGACTACGCCATCTACCGGTAAAATATTACAACAGATGGCACTAGTAGTACTATTTGTTTTCAAAAGTTCGGTTTCTTTTAAAATGGAGGGTGTATTTTCTGAGATGTACAAAAAATATTCACTAAATATATTTTGGCATATGTAGGAAAATATTGTCTGTGTTACTGGTAAATAATTTTAAAATATTCCATGAGAAACATTTTAAAAACCATTCCGTTAACATTGTATAAAATGTTTCAAATACATTTTCGGTAATGTTTGGAAATCGTACAGAAAACATTTTACGGAAAACTTCTCTAACGGCGTATAAAATATTTCTACAACGTTTTTGAGTATATTCAGAGAATGTTTTCAGTATTATGTGGAAAATGTTTTCAACAACATATGGAATATATTTCCTTAAGGGAAGTAGGATACATTTTCTGAAGGAAAATGATGGCACGTTTTAGAAACGTTTTGAAAATATTTCATTGCTGTGTGGGAACTAGCTATCTGAATTTTAGCTTGATGTAGAAATAATATTAACATGCCATGACCTGCCGCAGGGAGAACAATGTCCCACATGGAAATCTAAAATGGGATAATCTTTATAGGCTGTTCCATATTTTGAAACCTAAAATTGTAGTAGATAGTGATTTTTTGTCATGCGTTTGGCCTATCCATTCACCATAGGTTTTTCACAATTCCCTGGAAAATATTCTACTGGCATGTTTGATGGTCACCTCTGTATATAGTTACAATAACGGCAGTTTTGTTCTAATATCGTTCTAATTTCGCAAACTGAACTTTCGAGAACTGAAAATTAATAGAAAATATATTTGTTTAATTCAGTGGTGCCCAGCCCCCTCATGTCCATGACGCACCCCCCTCAATTGCCTATCCGTAGGTGTTCTTCCATTAAAAAAATATGTTTGATTAATTTTTACACCCTCTCAAATATATTTATATATATTTTTATCCCCCCAAAATATTTCAATAACGCAGTTTGCGTCATAGCCCCCCCTTGTGGGCACCCCTGGTTTAATGATACGAACGTTCTTAGCAAATAGAGGTGGACAAAGATTAAGATGATATGACGGAAGTTTGAAACAGACTTCAGATTAAGATTTCAGGTGAGCTTGCCACTACTGTATTATAATATATTTTAAGGAAAAAAATATGTTCAATATAAATAAAACATGATGTCAAACAACTGGGGGACATATACTAAACACTTGCTTAGTCGGTTGTCTTGTTAATGATGTTCTTTGTAAGTCATAGTATTTGATGCTTGGTTCCTAGCAAGAAGTGATTCTTAGCTTAACACGATTTGCGATACTGTTCACCATTATCTTACAGAAGAAATCTCCTTTCTTAGCCTAAGGTGATTCGTGGCATATCTTCTCCCTCGCTTCTTAATTTTGAGATAAGACGAACACTCATTGCATAGACTGGGATATTGTCATTGAAATGTTTAAATTGGCTGGCAGTTCCTAAAGCCCAATAAAAGTTTGAAATTAATCGAAATTTAAAAGAACATTAGGATATTGTGTTCACAGAACAATACATCCCATTAGAAACATATAATTTACAAAACAAGTCCAAGTGTTTAAATTGCTTTTCCTTAAAAGGTTGTGATATCTAATACAGAACCAGCTCTGGCACTCTTCTTAACCTTCGTACATTTATATTTACAACTCTTTTCGAAACTTGGTAATCACACATTGCTAATAAGTCATTGCGTGTAGTATTTAAACAAATATCCTGCAGTACTTAAAATCTTTTATCTTTGAATAGAGCAGTTTCTAAGAACGTCTTCTTAACGTAAACTTTTTTTTTTTTACATATATGCCATATACCTATCAGTTATCGTTTCCGAATTAATTGCCCGTGTATGCCTAATGGTAATCTGATCAAAAAATATGAAATGATCTGTTCACATACGATTTTGCTTAAAAATATTGTCATACTGTAATATAGTAATAATCATAATTTGGTTAGTTTAGTAATAGTAGCAATGATGTGTAAGCTAACCATATAGCTACAAAGGATCTCTAGGGACACCCTTGTTCACCATACTAATCGTAAGTAAAATTTCAATTTATGGAATAGTGTATGGAGTATTTTTATCTAGTATCATGTTTGAAAAAAGTACCATAGTACTATTTAGTAAAATATTTATCTAATATCTTTCGATTTAATGGTGTCAATTACACATTTAGGCCTACCATATTTATATCGAATGAAAGATAACAAACACATAGTACTGAATAGAAAATAGAGGTGGTCTTTTGTTTCGGCTTCTTTGAAGCCGTAGGTTCTTCAAATCATAAAGCTTGATGCTAAATCTTCTAACGCAGTGCTTCTCAACCTTTTCCATCGGCGTACCACCAAAGCACATCATTACTCAATACTACCATATGTCCTACGTACCCTCAACATCGACTCGCGTACCACCAGTGGTACGCTTACCATAGGTTAAGAACTCCTGCCCTAACGGAATAAAATTTGCCCTATGACTTATCTGCTAACTTGGAAGTGAAACGAGTAATCACCATTTTTAGCAAGAAACAACTTCCTTTCCTTGTTTTCTAAGATTATGGAGAGAAAGTATGTCATTTTTTTTCTCTGAAATAAGTAAAGTTGTTAATATTCTTACGTCTCTGAGGTTGACAACCAAAGTTTCGCAATAAAGAATAACGTTTCTTTAGAGACGATACATAAGGGAAGATGTATTGAAATCTTAAGTAGGGGACATGTAGCTGCCTTTTCCATTATCAATACAAGGAATTTGGATTTAGTTTTGCACTTACCTAGAATAAAGAAAAAAAACCTCAATAAATAATAATAATAAAATTAGTATGGTACCACTGTATTTTATTGAAGTTCCTGTTTTCAGCGTCTTAGCCTTGAAAAATTTTCATCGACAACTAATTAGAGTAATTAATGTTTTCTATTAAAGACGGCCAGAGATGAAGAGGAAGCAATAATGACCTTATTACTTGATATAATTCCGGTATAGCCTTGATAAGATAAAGGCATTATGTGGTAAGAAAATCATATGATTGGCGGTTACAAGTATTGCTTACGACACGAGACAAGACTGGACGAGACGGAATTTTAGTGACGAAACATCACTTTCGCGACACTATACCAAGAATTAACATCCCGAAACTTCGTCTTGTGGACAACACCACCCGCCATGGGTTTCGAGCGTTCAAGGTTTCGAATAGTCCACTCTACCACACTACATATAGTTAATATTCAAGAATGTGGGGCCGCAGTGGCTCAGTGTTAGAGCGTTCACCTCTGGTAAATGGGGTCCCGGGTTCAAACCCTGCTCCCGCCAACTGAACTTTGTGGTGGACAAACACCGGGTGCGTGGGTTTTCTCGGGGTTCTCCCGTTTCCCCCACTTTCTTCATTCCACCATTTCATTCATTTCTCATAATCACCGTCTCCTTTAGCCTAACCGGCATAATCGTGGGACGTAGAACTCAAAGATTTCATTCCGTTTTTATCTTCTCACTTTAAAACTTCTCAAATCAATCTTTTTTTTAATTTTTGTCAATTCCATCCACTTTCTCGTTGTTATATGGTTAGTGTAGGCGTCTTTGACAACGGAAATCTGGTTAGATTTGTGGTGAAAGCTTATTTAGTTCAGATCCTACGTCAAGCTGCAAGTCCACATTCTATATAAAAATGAAATGAAATGAAATTTTTTGAATTTTGCGTCCCATGGTTATGCCAGCTAGGCTAAAGGAGACCGTGATAATGAATAATGAATGAAATGGTGGAGTGAAAAAAGTGGGAGGAAACGGGAGAACCCCGAGGAAACCCACGCACACGGTGTTTGTCCACCACAAAGTTCACTTGGCGTGAGCATGGCTTGAACCCAAGACCCCATGCACCAGAACTAAACGCTCTATCACTGAGCCACAGCGGCCCCCACATCCTATATAATATTGTTGTTGAATGAAACTTCAACTTCTACTTGATCGACTAACCAATCTAAAAAGAATACATAATTGTGTGGAAATCGGTCTTTAGACAATCACAAACAGTCACGTCAGGTGACTTATTATATACGTTCATCACTAATAGTAACATAATTTAATAAGTATAATCAAACTGAATACATAAAAAAATGTTCATATATGCAGACTAAGCTAATAAACGTGAAGTAGACTCCTGGGCCTTATCCAGAGTCGTTTCGACACCTAATTAACCCTTACTAGTAGTTTGACTAACGAATGGTTATCAAAAGTGTATTCAGAGTCTCTGATTAGGACGTAGCAGTTAACGAAATTAATCACATGTAACTAATTAATCTAGAGAAGAGGATACCATTTTAGCCACGGTTTAGCTTGTGCGACACAGCATTTCGGATTCGGATTTCATGTATTTTCATTTTTACAGACTACACATGCGCACATCTACATTCCGTAGTTGCCACCTTTATTTTTCTCACCCGATGCTTTGGGATTATATTAGTTAATCCTACCCAAATCAACTTTTTAGTTCTATTCAAAGTAGACTCTGAATACCAAAAAGTACATTTTCCTTAGTAAAAAGCTAGTATTTCACTAACTAGTCTGTGACGAACCCTTCATTAACGAATTCTCTCTGAATACCGCCCCTTGTGATTACGGTAATAATCCTCAAAGCCTATGCAAAATGCAACGGATTACATAGTGTTGGAAAAAAAGAAAAAAAAATAGAACCTTATTTGTTAAGGTAGTCAAAAGGCCGTTTATGTAAATTTAAAAAAAAAATCCACAAATGTAAGCACTTACTTCAGCAAGCAAATTGAATTCAAGACATAAAATACTGGATGAATACTGCATAATAAAATTACAAAAGTAAAATAGCTGTTTACGATATTTCAAACGTATACAATGAGCAAAAGATTAACATAAAATGTAGAGGCAAATTGGTCACTAAGGAGCCAATTTTCATGAAACGCTATGCTGATCGTTGAATGGCATGTCGAGGTAAGCTACCGACTGCGCAGAATAGTGTGTCAGGACTCCCGGTCATGGGACTTGAACTCCGTTCTCATATACGATATTGTGGATAATCGCTTACACCACTTTGTTCAATTCCAATTCTCAAAATAGGAACGTCTCGTATTTACACACCAAATCATTTGAAAAGCGTGATGCCAGTAACTAACAGTCACACCAGGCAAATCACTAAGTGTGGCTTCCAGAAAGAAAGCTTTTTCTGCGGAAATCAAAAGACTATCTTACGTCAACCTCAGAAAGACAATCTACAACTATGAGTACATTATAAATAAGTAATGTGATTCTTCAATTAGCAGCTTAATCAAACTTAAAATTATTATATGCAGCTTGCGAAAAGGAGCCTTTTCTATTACAGTGGTTAAAAGATCGTGCTGTCTAAACTTTAGAAACAACTTCTATAACTATGAGGATATTATACGCATTTATCTATAAAACTGATTTTAACAAATAAAATTGAACACTAAAAAAATGCATATGCAAACTAAGTTGAGAATGGTAAAATGGTCAACGTTTACATTAACCAATTCTCTAACTAAATGCTGAAGGTGTCATGCTACTTGCGACAGTCTTATGTGAGATAGGAACTGTTAACTGGTCTATGAGTGGCCGATTCGATCTTTTAACTGGCCTATGAGTCATCAATTCGTTCATGCTGAGATAATGTTAGAAGATAAGGCCCCGTCTTCGTTAACTTGTTTCACGCTAGTGTGATTTAGAACCTAACAAAATGCACTATGAAAAATTTACGTTCCTAGAGATCTCATTTGTTCTAGCTGTTTTACAATTACAAGGATCGTAAATTTTTCCTAATATTCTTGCTTAATCATAAATTTCAGATTTAACCTTACCCTTACATTCATAAGTATAAAGCGCCTGTTAATAAGCATTGCATGCAGGTAGTAATAATAAACTATTAAATAATACAATGTATATTTTTCCTTAACTACCCTTCATACTTTATCCATGCTTGGGACTGACAACGTATTGGTCATAGCGTTGGCGTATTTAAAAGTTGCGGAAAGTAGGATTTCAGAATAAATAATCTCTAATATATACACTCATGAGCAACTGCCTTTATCATACTTAAAAACTTATACAAAGCACTTCTGTCAAAATCACTTCTATATCAGTGGTAGAGCGTTCACGTCTGGTGCATGAGTCCCGGCTTCAAACCCTGCTCCGGCCAAGTTGTGGATAAACACCGTGTGGGTGGGTTTCCTCGGGCTTCTTCCGTTTCCTCCCGCTCTCTTCATTTCACCATTTCATTCATTTCTCATCATCACCGTCTCCTTTAGCCTAGCCGGCATGACCATGGAACGTAAAACTTAAAGATTTCATTTCATTTCATCACTTCTACATACACATATGTCACCTTCTTTCCTTGTCAAAATTATCAACTTATAGTATGCAATTTTTTTCTGAAATTGTATCTTGCACATACTGTACACTGTACAGAAGGTACAGTCAACTACGCTCCTTATCACGCTTCGAAACCTACGGTAAGCAGTCTTTGTCAAAGTTATAGAATACAGTTTTTCCAGATACACTCTTTAACATATACTGACAGTTCTGTCAAAATTTTCAGATATACAAGGACAGAATATTACTGGAGCTTTTCCACATACGCAAGTGATCACAAACATTTCTTCACATTAAGTGTACTCTCGTGTTCATCAAGGTGGAAGATATCCTGTGGTCTAACATTACATATCATTTTCCTTCTTTCTCCCTCCAAATTCAGAATCTTACTGTCATACAAAAGATTGTTTGGCTGAGTTTCATTCTTCAGAACAATTATTAGGTGATAAATATGCCAAAGCAGCGCACATTCTTATATGAAGTATTACTTCTGCGTTATTCTTGTACTCCCTTACCAAACCGATATCCGCACTTTCCCCCAATGCATTGACTAAAATGATAATTGCAACTATTGACATCCACTGCAGGAAATACTGTCCTCAAGCTTGAAACAGCTCCTGCTTCGAAGTCTTTTATCACGGATTTCGGTTTCCACAAAGATAGAGAATTACCCAGATGCTCAAACAGTTTGCTATAAGTTTCTTTCCTCCTATTGGGTAACAGAGTATACAATACAGGGATAAATCTGAAGAAATTATTACTCAAGCTACAAATCTCTCGCAGAACTTCATCGCAGAGTTCATCTAGGTACAAGGGATTATATCATATTGCTATGCGAAAAGCTTTTACGTATAAGTCAAAACAAAGGGAGAAGACGAATTATTATGTTTCTGTAGCTTATAACAGGGGAAGGCAATTTAAAGGGTTTACCTTTTGGGTTGTGTAGAGCGCACTGCATTGTAATTGGTGGGATTGGTTGGGAATGTCCAATTAGATGTAAGGAATCTTTTTCAATATTAAAATGTTTTTCTCATTTTATTCATAGAGTCTTAGGAAGTCTTAAAAAGAGTAGATAATTGGCGAAACTGTTACGCGTTTAAGGTTTCCAAAATAAAATATATTGCTTTGCTTAGTGAGTAATTAAATTAAGTACAGAAAGCAGAGCTTTTGAAGAAAGGGGATATAACAGTTGGATTTTCAATAATTAATTACATAGGAATATACTTTCATTAAAATATTCCTGTTGACTCGTTATTTTATGTTTTATGTCAAATCTAACTCTAAGATATTTTTTATTTGCACTCACAGCAGATGGAAAACATATATGACGAATAGTATCACTGGCATTTACATTTTTCATAGCAAGGTTGTTCTGAAGCTAATAACGCCAGAGGCCAACATATTTTAGGAGAAGGAATGATATCATCATCTATTATCTCAATGTAAATGAATCGGTCGCTCATAGGATAGATAACAGTTCCTATTGCCAATAGAACTGTCGCTGCTAGGACTAATTCATGCTGAAAGTGTCAGTATAACGGTTCTAATCAAGATGATCATTAAGAAGCCTATCTTTCAAGACTTTTAAGCGCTGATTTACTCGCTTCCATTTAATCTTTTGCGGCCTAGATTTCTAAGTTCTAGCATTGACGTTAAGTCATCATTGTTTCCTTGTTCCTGCTTATATTAGGGTAACGGATTTTTCTGTTTCAACATGGAACAAACTTAAAACTAATAATAAAAAACAAAAGAAAGAAAATATACTCAGTTAGCAAAAGCACTTCATGTAAATACTAGCAATTTACCACTGTTCAGATTTCGCTATGTCTTTTATGTTTATTAGACGCAAATATGGTGCTTAGCAAGCTTTATACAGTATTATAAAATAAAACGGGTAATTCCTTTGCTTACTCCGTAAAGTAATCTATCATCATTCTGATGAAAACAAAATTAGAAAATAAAATATTTTTTTTACTTCAATGTCCCGTGATTTTGAGTGAGAGGATGATGATTAGGTAGATGATAACGGTTGAATGAGATAAGGGACAGCAAACAACCCTGGCAATCGGTGTTTGTCCACCACAAAATTCAATTAGCGGACTGGGATCAAACCAGAGACCTCAATCACTAGAGGTGAACGCTCTACTAGTGAGCCACATGACCTATTTTCAAAAGTCGATACGATTGCAGTGAATACATAGGTTTATAAAATAAATTTGGGTTCATTTCATTTATTCTAAGAAATAAAATGTTTAGTAAACTACATTTCTAATTTTGACCGAAACTTTCAGTGGAGATACAGGTTACCCGTGAATAATTTGAGTATATTATATAAAATTTTAATGTATACTATTCGAACCTGAAAGTACTTGAAACTGTCAGTTTAATTTTCAAAGTAAATTTTCAAGTGTGTTATTGAAATCTTATCGATATTCTTAAGCGCTTCTTCATCAAAATAAGAGATTTATATGAATTTGCAATAAGATTGTACACTTTATTAGATTTGTTTAACGAAATTTGAGCACAGTAGCACACTAGTAAATATTTTTAACAGCATGCTATTTGCAGCAGAAGCATGAACTGGTTACTATTCGACTTCCAAACTATGTTATGCATAAGTGTCGAAAGTTATAGAACGGCTTTGTCCGTCCATCTATCTACAGGTGTCAGAGGAAAAATGGTAAGAGCTATAGAGATGCGATATTTTACAATCAATTCAGCATCGCAAAGGTAGGTGCCATTTCCTCGGTAAAGTCTCTATTCAAACCGAAAGTGATTCTAATTAGTAATTTCCAGTTTCAGCGTTTATTACAATAAAACGAAAACAGTAACAGATATATATATATATATATATATATATATATATATATTGGCGAACGATTCAGTGTCTCAAGATAACGTATCGTTATTATCTACAACACTCTACTGCAACCGAAAGTGATTCAAATTTTCCATACAGCAAAACAATAAGAGATCGACATGGGTTTTGTGCAAACAACGCAGAGTGCTATAAATAGGTTCTACATCTTCCGTTAATCGTCCCTACAAGCCGGAAATGATTCAAATTAAGCTTTTGGTTCCTCAGCATTTATAGCTATAGAACAGAAATGGTAATAAACAGTGGCAAATATTTTCCGCAATGGATACACTCTCTCAAAGGTATATACAGTATATAATAGTAGCTCATAATACGTTAACAAAATGTGTTTGAAATTTTCTAATATTTCAAGTTTTAAATCTGATTTCCAAATAACAAAAACATGAGAGATATCGGGAAGGAGTTTCTTTTTCTTTTTCTTTTTTTTAAACAAGTCGATACAACGTCCCAAGAATAGGTTCCATTTTCCCCTTATCCTTTTATTCATACATTTTGGAAGTCTACCGTAGTTTCACACTGTGAAATGGAACTCAATTGTTGCTATGTAAATACAAATTTTATTAGGTCTTATATCGACAAGTCTTCCAAGTAAAATAATGTTTCTCTCCATTCAAAACTTGTAGTTGAGAACATATACAAGATTCATATACAATGTGGGTATAAAGAACCGGTTCCTGATATATTCGCATCGCAGGTAACAATGGATCAGGGTACTCGATATTTGGGTACCCGATTTTCGGTATTGTAATCGGGTACTTTATTCTTGGTTCCAAATCTGTGTATCCGATTCTCGGTTCTGGAACCGGGTACCCGATTATCGATTCCAGATCAAGCTCGTATTCACGGGGGTCTAGGGGACCGCCCCCCCAAATTTTTACCGGTTCCCTTAAAATTTTCACACTAGGTTTGCAAATGAACTATTATATGGTTGCGTCTGGCTCCCCTAACTTCTACCGCCCACCTATCGTTTTGGGCTGGCTACGGGCCTGTTCCAGATCAGGGTACCCGATTTACGGTTCTGGAACTTGATACGCGATCCTAAGTTTTAGAACCTTGTTCTCGATTCTAGGTTCTGGAACCGAATATCCGATTCTAGGTTCTGGATTCGAGTATTCATTTTTCAGATCCAGCCACAAACTACATCGGTAGCCTATATCAAGTATTCATAGTAATGAAATTCAATAGAAGTCTTACATTTTAAAATGAATGTTGGTACTAAGAGGATTCAAAATTACTTTTAGTAACTATCAAACGCTTTTCTCTTCAGTAGATTGATTTAATTTTTTTCTTTTTCTTTTCTTTTCTTTTCTTTGTGTGTGTGTGTGTGTGTGTGTGTGTATGTGTATGCGTGGCGAAACAGAGTCAGATTGATAGATTCATATTCTACACTCTTTTACATAATATTTTTAATGCATCACAAATTAATATGTGCTGCTGATAAATAGGTAACTAATTTGTAATCCTATAAGAAAACGTGGTAATGTGAAGTTGTTTGACATGAACGAGAGAGAGAGAAAGAAAAAAAATACACAGTTTGGATATTGACAAGGTCACTTGCCTTGCGTTCGCTGTTGGGGGTCTACCTAGATAGAAAGCAGAGTATGTCCGTATGTCCACAAAGAATTGGAAGGGCAGGAAAAACATCTGCCTTCAAAAATTTCCTTATTGTTCCGATTTGTTGCAAAAATAAATGCTTGATTTGACGTCGGCTTTTAGCTAACAAAAGATCATAGCAAACAGTGAAATTCATTGGACTCTGTTGACAGTAACTTGAGAAAAAAAAAGAAAGAAAAACGGCGGACCCACTGTACAAACTATATGTAAACCTAATTAATGTCAATGTAGTACAAACAAACATCTTCATAAATCGTTTGTGAGCAGCAATGACGCCAGCTTTAATTACTTGGGTGAGCGGAGGGGTAGACATTTAGAGGAAGCACCTATTTGTGTGTGTTTGTGTGTGTGTGTGTGCCGAAGATATTAGTTTTATATTACTTGACCTACAGTACATTATAATACGTGGGGGGAGCAGTCGGGGCCGAACGAAACCACTCATGGCGCTCGACCCTTTTTCTTCTTTAGCTTCGTCACTGTTCAAGAGTGCACAGTGCGGTTGTATTTTACTATGAAGAAAAGTATAATTTTCAAGCACTTTAGATAAGATACGACTGGCAAATTTGCTGTATATTTTTATTGTAAAACGAGCATTAAATCGACTGAAATTATAAAGGAAGCATCTTCTAGCATTGTCTTAGCAATATTAGCTCAGCCGCAAATTATTCTTACTGTCGAAAATGATAAAGAAAAAATCTACCTAGCGAGGGCGCCGATCCTTGGGGAGGGGAACAGCACCCTTCCCCCCAAAGCTCATATAGGCCCTTTCATTCTGTTTGTGAATATTTAATATTTGGCATAATTTGAATGCAATTTGTCTTCAAATCCTCATATATATGCCGTCTGCATATGAATGGGCCCCCCAAATTTACAGAGAAATCGGCGCCCTTGCTATCTAGACTACCTAGTGAGAAAACCAAGGAAATGTCGAAGTCATAGTAAGTCAGTATTGTAATTATTGCATACATGAGGGCTAAGATTTTGATTGATTCTGTTGAGTTTATCGTCCCTTTCAGCCAGGGGCGGATCCAGGACCGACTTCTGGGGGAGCGGTGGGTTGTCATACTGTTACTGAAAACTACTTTTAACAGTTTTAAGCTCTGGAAGTGTTTTGTTTATATATATATAAAATAAAAAGTTTCCTGTTCTGGGGGGGCAATTGTCCCGATCGCCCCCACTGGATCCGCCACTGTTTTCAGCAACTAGGCTATGTGAAATGTGGACCTAAAGCTTAACGTAGGATCTAGTCCATGTGAACTCTCTTCGGGAATTTAACACAGATATCCCGCTCGAAAGGTATGTACGCAATCCACATAACATTTAAGGAACTCACCAAGGATAAAGGAGATGGATGATAATGATGGAAAGATGGAAGTGAATGGAAACGGTAAACTCTGAAAAAACATGTTCATGCTGGCTGTTCATGACAAAGTCCCTTATTGGGAGCTGGAATCGAACCACGGACCTCATACGTCAGAGGTGAGCGTTCTACCACTGATTCAAGTTGAATGATTTCTAGTATTGTTGTTATTTTCTAAGCCGTTGAGTCTCCAATATTGTGTTTACATGTGCTTGTCTCTCTTCTGGTTTCAAAGGTAAAGTTTGTTAAAAACCTCGTGGAAAGTTTTTCAAAGATCTATTCTTTGAAAATCAAACCTGAGAGGAGAAAATGTTGAAGAATGTTTTAATCTTATTTTTTTAAGTTGAATCACCTCTCGAAGTATTCCTGTTTGTTTTGCAGTCACCCTGTATATAACTGCTTACTTTGTCCATGTATCATGCTGAAACCAGTAACATGTTATAAGAAGTTAATTTCACTACAGTTTTCAATAGTGCTGAAGGTTATCGAAACCAATAATTGAAATAATAATAGACCCCTAATAATAATAATAATAATAATAATAATAATAATAATAATAATAATAATAATAATAATAATAATAATAATAATAATAATAATAATAATAATACATAATCTAACATTTAAAACGTATACTGGATTTGGTAATACCCGAACCCACAAATAATAATATTATTATAGGAAGTCCCATTCTATGCATAGGAATGAGGTGATTTTGAGTTTAACGTCATTTTCAACAGTTAGGCTGTATGAGACGGAAGCTACTGATTAACGTGGAATCCGAACCACATGAGCTCCCGCCGGGAATCGAACCCGGGTCTCCTACGCCAAAGGTGCGTATGCTAATCGCTTAGCCACGAAGAATCACTCTACGCACAGAAATGTTGTCCAGCCAAATAGCAAAATTCTAAAAAAAGAAAGTCTGATTTTTAGGTTTTGCATTTCATATGGTAAATTTATAATTAACATCAGAGCTGTACTTAACAACAACAAAGACAGTATAGACTACAGAGAAATACCTGACTACATGGTTGAAGTTGAACATATATTCTAATTTTCTGTTTAAACTGAGAATCACATCTAAATTTTCAACCATACGCTACCCGTCTCTCTTTTATCTTACGATTGCAATAATTTCCGATATTTGTAATTCTGGCTTCATACTCTTATCTGCTACAGTCTTGAATTCAAACACTTTCAAGAGGGGGCAAAATAATCTTAGATTTCTTCACGACCTCTAAACTTACAAATAATGTCTTTGAAGTGTAGTGATGAAAGTAGATACTGCTAAAGACGTTGAAGTATATTCAAATGTTTTAGGTTGTAGATGAAAAATATCGTTCTCGACAAATGAACCATCATAAACTTTCTTGTGTAGGTTGTCTTCATTCTGAAACTGCTTTACCCATAGAAAAAGTGCATATCGGGAAGTTATATGGCACCAAAACGGACACTAACAAATATTGAATGTTGTAATCTACCAACTGAAGAAAAGAGATGTTACTTTGTCAAAAAATAAATGTCCATTAATTCGATAGTTTTTAAGTACCTGAAGTATGCAGACTTTTATTTCTGGACGGGTCCATTGCATTTGGGGAGTCCAAATTCAGTATCAGGATGAATTATATTAAAATTTATAAAATTGTCCTTAAAGGTAGATTAAATTTGCAGAAAAGTCGCAAGTTCGGGGAGCCCGGACTCTCATCACCCACCCCCTGCTTACATCCCTACTTGAGTTGAACTTCAACGTCGAAGGGCTACGCCCGCTAAGAACGGATTTTATTTGGGTGGAGCGATTGTAGCCTATGTCGTCTTATTGCCGTAGGTTCTTTGTTTCTTGGCCAGATCAATTTTTACATAATATATATAAATATATTTTTCATTTACGTAAAAGTGATTAGCAAAAGCAATTCTAAAGGCAAAACTGAAAGTGCAACATACACAATTCTAACAGTGAAAGTTGTCTAAATTAAGCATTTGTTGGTTGTTCATGTAAGAACGATTTAATAACGAATAAGTGATTTCTTTCATGCTCTTTTAATAAATTTGATACTCTTGTTGACTTTGTGTGATTTTTCCTTTCTGGAAAAATGACAATATTGATCATCATAATTTTTGTAAGAGTGAACTTTGTTAACGCCGAAACCCGTAAATTTTCTTGACGCACCTTTACAAGAAGGTCTCAATTCAACACTAATCTCCTGCGTGCTACGTTTAAGAATTGTTTCTCCGAATACGTACATTTTTTCTTTCGATAGCACTTAAACATTGAGGTAGAAATACATGAGTTGGGGCTCCTGTGGGTGGAGAACAACTGGGCTCAGTACAAAGAAGAAAGATGACAGTAGAAGGAAACAAAAGCTGTATGTCAGTTTCTGGGACAAAAGTGATGAAATATGAATGTCATAAGCGGCCTTATTACTTATCCCTCTTTTCATACGAACTATGATAGAGAGAACTCCACTTCAATAGCAATGGTACCAAAAATCGCGATCAATACGTAAGATTAGTTCTCAATATTTTTCTGAACTGTATCACTCTGTATCCTTTACTTTGAACTGTCAATTTAGGATTTACATTTCTGGGCTTACGGAATCTGTCTCCATGTTAGCCCGTCACGTTTGAGGGATGAACTTTCTCGGCGAGCACACTATTCGGGGAAAGAGGAGGAAGAAAGGATTCAGGAAAGAAGGAAGCGGCCTGGGATTTATATGTCAGGTATTACCTGGCATTTGCCTGGTGTGAATAAAGAAAACCCAGGAAAACCTCATTCAGAATGGATGGTCTGAAAAAGCTTTTTAACGATTTTTCGACCTAGTGCCCCCACTGGGAATCGAATCCGAGACCGCTCACAACGAAGGTGAGAGCGTTAGCGACTACGCTACGCGGGGTCACTGCAATGCCAATTTTAGTGAAAGTAAAACTCTGTCAGCTAAACAGATGCATTTTCAAATGGCTAATTCTTCTTTGGACTACGGACACCTTACTCGATATTCACTCCTCTGTTTCGTATACCCGATTCTCAGCTCTGGAGCAGGCACTCAATCCTCAGTTTTGGATCCAGGTACCCGATTCGCACTTCTCTATTCGGGTACCCGATTTTGGATTACATGACTCTCAGCATTAATTATAATATTAGTATTATTTCTGAAACTCATTGAGGAAACTGTCTGACGAACAATATACACAGCCGGCCTCTTATTTCCATCAGTTCTTAAATTGGAAATTTTAATGTAAGTATAAAAAGGGTTATACTTGAAACCTATTACCTAGATTTATTTATAAATCCTGTATGTAATTAATCCTGTGTAATTCAGCCATATTCATAATTAAACAATGTGACGTAAATTAGTAATGTTAAGGTTCACCTTCATACCTCAGCTTAGTATGTTTATCAAATGTACGCTTTTTATTAGAGAAACTCTTTTAAGAATGTGGAAGTTTGGAAAATTTTTAAAAATGTTGAAATTTAATGATATGCTTAAGTTTGATAATAAGAGCTGACAATCAATCAAGAGGCAGAATGTTTAATTTAAAAATACTTTGAAAAGGAAAAACACATCCCATATTAATGTCTGATTGGAGTGCTTTGCTTGATGGCAATAAACAGTGCATCCCTTGAAAATTGGTAACATCTCACAAGTAATCTATCATACAATAGAGTCTTAGTGGGAAAAATATTTTTTCTGAATGTAAATCCACTCTTGACTAGCTTTCGGTGACATAGATTAAACCAAAAAGGTATTCCTATTTGGCCAAACATAACCGATTGCATTCACATGCCATGGTTTCATAGCTAAAGTTATTCTGCGAAACAGATAAGGAGTGAAATGCACACCATAATGCATAAAAGCCGGGAAAGCCTACATATTTTAATTTATCCTTTAACTTTTTTTACATGCTGGGACAAACTATGTTACTCTTGAGCGAGTTCAATCCATACCAATAGTTAAATTCATTTCCTTACTCTAGACTAACCTCAGTCCTGAGTAATACGTTCCGTTAGGAAGTGCAGTAGAAAGCATAGAGTATAATTTGTAAAAGCCTGATAATATTAGGAAGATTATAATTAAACGTATTTTTTTTAGATACGGTAAAATCAGCTTGTGGGTGGAACAAATTTGCCCATCGTTTTTAACTAAATAGAAACACAAGTAGAGGGGAGAATTGGAAAACGTGAACCAAATATAATATACATTATATCACGTCAAAACTGAAATTATATTTCCATATTCAGAAAATTCTAATAATTTCTTTTTCTTTTTTTAGAAAAAATATACATTTCCTAAAAGTTTTTTTGATTTTATAGAATATAGCGTGTTTTATTAACTTAAGGCTTGGTCCTATTCTTCAGGGTTGAAATCAGTTAGGAGAGAGGAGGTGAATTTATTTCGTTAAAAAATTCAAATAGGCCTTTATCATTCCTTAAAACTGCCAGATGTTCATTAAACTTTGGTAAACCCTTTTGGCTTTGATGTTAATGTCACATTTCCTTTCAGATTCACAGTAGTCCTCATCGATTGTGGTTAAAATTCCCAAAGTAAGGTAAAAGAGGGGTGGCTTTACTCTCCTCAGTTAAAGAAAAACTCAACGATCAATTTTGTTAAAAAAAGACGAAGAAGAATGAATTATGTCTGGTATAGCACAGAACTACCCATTTTGTTTGGTATTTAAATTAGATAGAAGAAAGAAAACTAGTCATCTCATCAAGAAAATGGCCCCACATAGCGTAGTCGCTAACGCTCTCGTTTTGGTATAAGATTCGATTTCCGATGGACATATTCAGTGGGAAAAGCGTAAAAGCTTTTTCAGATTTTTCCTAATTCACATCAGGAAAATGCCGGGATGGTACAGTCACGAAATAAAGGAATCGGTCGTGAAACCTACAGTAGAAAGAGAAAATATTCCCAATCATGTTCACGTGATTTAACTTCGCTGCCTTCATGCGTAATCTATAAGGAGATGCCTCACTCAAGCAAGTCCAGTGCTTACTTAAATATAACCTTGGTTTTGGTACTAAGCTTAGTGCTTTGAGATAGAGCGAGAAGTGAGTTATTTGTTTTTAACTGAGAAAGGAAAACACGGACAATAATTCATATATGCTATACGCTTTACAAGTGTCTTATTACTTGTAATAATACATTTACTTATGATAATTTTCGTATTCTACTTCAGCAGTACCATTTGCCCAAGTGCTTGGACGCAAACTCTCCAAATTTAAAATCCCTCCCCCGCAAGAAATATATAGGAAACTACTTTACCTGGGAGACTGTATCTCCCTCCTATTTTAAAAAAGAAATCAGTCTACATCTGCCTACGCCTCCGTCACAATTTGACTATTTCGATAAAATGAAAATGTTTCTTTTACTTTAATTTGCCACGACCATACACCGAGGTTAAAGGAAAAGATTATGGTAACGAATAAAATGGTGGAATGAGTAAAGTGGAAGAAAATGGAAAGTTCCCGACAAAACCAACCAATACAGTACATACAATCCACGAAGTCTGTCCGTCCATGGTAATAAATTTTGAGACTTTTTTTGCAATCCATTCAGAGTTCTAAGAATAGTTTCCGCTGTATTCTTTTTAAATATAGATTTAAAATATAAATTCAGATATAGAATTAACGTGATATCACCACCATTGTGAATTTGGAAGAAGTTTAATTCACAGATGTCTTTATTTGCTGGCTCATAACTTCAAGAAATGTCTCTTGTCCTTGCCACATTGCCTTTACACATTGACCACTTTTGTTTTTGGTTGACTTCCTTGAAGACTGAGCTACTACTAGTGTTTTATAAATATTATATTATATGGTGGTGCAAAATAAATAGTGAAAGTAGTACTCTCTTATATAATGACTAGCACGTATTCCTTTGATATACAAGGTTCAAGATTCAAGCCCCAGTGGGAGATCAGATTATACTTTAACGCAGTTGTTACCTCTTTCCTCCTGCTACTCTTAGTCGGGTTTTCCCTATCTAATAGCATTGGAATTCTTTTCAACTGCTTTTCACTTAAGTAATGAACTGATTTTCACAAAATTTTTCATGGAGTTATGTTCATGGTAAAGTACTGGACAGACGCATTTGTAATTTTACTACAAGCCTTCATTTTAGTTGTCAAATTTCCTCCTTTTTTCACGTGAGGATTTGCAACACCACAGTCTCTATTTATATCCTTTCTAGCGGTGTGCGAGGAATTGGTGCGAGTCACTTAAAACAGGTTTTTCGCCCTGTCTACATCACAGCTGTACAATAGACATTACTCTCGTCTTCTTCAAGAAGAACAAATGAATGAAGGATAATTGTGACACTGGCAAGAAGTTGGTGCATATACAGTCGAGTCAAAGGTAATTTTGTTGAGTCAAGTTCCGAGCCGAGTTACTGTTTCCGAGGTCGAGTTTCGAGTGGAGTCGAGTTTGATAAATGGCTTGCTCGTCCAGCTTGTTTTAACTCGTTTTGAAATCATGGACTGATTAGACTCGAAAACGAAAGCAATGAGAAATGTAAGCAGTAATGTGGAATATTTCTAGGGTTGCTCACGACAGGGACACTATTCGCGTCTCGTCTCGTTTCAATAACGGGACAATATATTTTTATAACAAGACAGCGTCAAATGTCGTGAGCACCAATATAAGTATATACTGTATTTCTTAACATCAAGGATTAGACTTGTGCGATCAAAGTTTTGAACCCAAGCAAAAGCCCATCCGGGTAATGATGTCATTAGGCTCGGTTCAGATAAGCCATCGGCTCGCCTCAATTGAGGCGATGCTTAAGCCGGCACGCTTGAGACGACCCATCGACTCGGTTCAAATGAGCCACCGGCTCTAGCTGGCTTAGTTGGGATGAGCCACCAACTCGACTCAGATGAGCCATCGGCTCGAGCCAGCTTCGATTAAACGAGTCCATCGGCTCAGTTCGACTCTGCTCAACTGAGCCGCTGGCTCGAACCGGCTCGAGTGAGCAATCAGCTCGAGCCGACTCGGCTACGTGAACTGTTGGTTCGGCTCACTTTTCGGTTCCGATTGATAGTGAATGAGCTGAGTGCCGAGCCGTTGAGAACCATTAACCCGGGCCGAGCAGTTTTGAACATGTTTGGACAGCTCTCTATAACTTTTAACAATTTTTGACTTGAGCCCAAATACTTCCTCCTCCGAAACTCAAAACCAGAACCTCGTGAACGATGTCCTTGCCTCTTGAAGACTTAGACTTTTCCACAACCGAGGTCAGCAGTCAACTAACTTTTAGTATTCAGATACAAACCGCCTATCTTTCATGGTTAAACACATGTAATAATAATAATACTAATAATACTAATACTAATACTACTACTACTACTACTAATAATAATAATAATAATAATAATAATAATAATAATAAATTGTAGTAGTAGTAGTGGTAGTAGTATCTTTGGTAATTATATTGTCTATGTAGGATGAGCGTACTTCAAGAGAGTAATTAAAACTACAAACAGGATTCAGCTCGATTTGGCTCGTTTTGGCTCGACTTGATCGAAACTGGACATAAATCCGAGTCGAGTTTCGAGTCGAGCTCAAAGATGTCTCTTTCGAGAAAACTCTCTCGTTCCCATCCCTAAATGCTTGATTTCTTTAAAGGTTTATCTTATTCCCTTTACGATTTTGTTTAAACGCCACTACCGATGCCATTTTTGTCATTCAAAAGAAAGTGCTGACCAGTTTTCATGATGTTTAACTTCCCAGTATACCAGTGCAGATATTATATTCCAATAACAGAATCCAATTTTCACTTTGGCCATATTTAATTGTGTAAAAAAGTATTCTTTATATATATGGGAAATTTAAAATAATCTCTTCTTGAAATGTATTGCTATTGGACGTACTGTCGGATTCTATTTCCTGTGCTACAATTTTTGGTATTGATCAAGCATTTTGAGACAATTGGGAACTGGTAAGGGGAGCTGAAGTGCTTATCACACATCGCCCAATATCTAGGAGAAATTGAACTGTAATATCATGCATTCTTCTACACAAAAGGGCATATGCACTTATACTTTTATTAAAAAGATACATACAAATGTAACTTCCTTATTATTATGACTGTTTGTCAAAGTATGATTAGAGATACACACTGGTTGGTAATTTTTGGCCTTCAAATTCATTTTTAACTATTTTTATAACACAGTCAGAGTACAGTAAGTGGCCTAAATATCAGTGCCGATATTATGTTAGTCTTATTGATCGATCAAATATGGTAAGAATTCGTCATTGTGGAAAGACATAACTTTTTAAAATGGAATAATAACATGAAATGTTAGTTGTAATTAATACCGACTGGTTCTGAGCAGAGCAGTAAGGGATGTTCCATATAGTTGCTATGATATCCACTATAGAGTTCGTGAATTTCAGGAGTAAGTTGTTCCATTCTCCGCTGAAGGTAGTTTTCAGGTCCTCAAGTATCAAAGATGGAGAATTCCGCTGTGCAACCCATTGTCCAAGAGCATCCCGAACATTCTTAATGTATTTCAGGTTAGGTAATATGGTGACCAGTCTATTTGATAGGTTCTCCCACATTTTGGGATGTTTCCTCTGTGATTGTCGTCCATAAACACCAAGTGGCGTCTATCGGTTTGATGGCTTGGGCTACCACTACTTTGTAACACCCGTACATTAATAATGCTTATTATTATTATTATTATTATTATTATTATTATTATTATTATTATTATTATTATTATTATTATTATTATTATTATTATTATTATTATTTCCACTTTATTATGCAGTCTTGAAAACAACAGTGAGCCTTAGAGCATACTTATATGTTATCAAGTAGATAAATACGATTTGCTTATTAGAAAGACTTCTTTTTTTTTACTAGTTATTACGGAAAAAAGGATCGTACATTTCTAGCTTCATGTGCTGCGTGAAATGCCCGTATATTTTGCTTTGGATAAGTGGTAACTCTACCCATTAGAGTAAATGAAAGTTTGCAAAAGAACGCTGAAATACCTGATTAGCCAACGAAGAAGGAGCCTCAGTTTGTAAAAGCCTCTCAACGTAGCGCAAATAAGCAAAGGTAATTGTAACAGGTATGCCTACTATCACAAAATACTGTAAAACAGAATTTGTTTTGCGTTGACGCAAACCGCTATGGAATGAAATTGACGATGTCCGAGACAATTCCAAGCGACTAAAATTCCCAAAATGCGTTGTCGTTACTCGTATAACTTCCCTTTACCCTTCATGCACGCCCAAGAAACCGATTTCTCCGTAGGCAGCTTGTGCTACCTGGCAGCCCGTTCGTAGGGTGCGGTTGGAGGTGGAGCAAAGAATTTGCTGCTAACTACACGATTATTGCTGAAAGAAAAGTTAGGTTTCTGCTGTGTTGCCGAGTCGAAGATCATTTAAGTAGCGAAACACAGTCCGTGCAAAGAAACTACCGGATGTTTTAAATTCATATAGTCTCAGAAAGTTGCATCATTGAAAGAAGATACTAAAGTATAAAATTATCAATATATATTCTTTTTTTATTATAATACGTTTATTTCGTAATATTCAAGGGCTACCACCGGTAGCCCACAAAATGCGCCACTGGGACACGCTGTACTATGAAAAAACACATGTATCATCTTATGATCTTGCTACAACACCGGTAACAGATCTAGCTGCAAAGATGTCCAATAGTGTTCGTCCTTTTCTCACAATGTCTACAGAACCAATAACTGGGAGATGGGAACTGGCCCAATGTGATGTTCTTAAGTGAGTTACGTTTCTGTGTATTCAGTGATTACAGCTACGGTTGTCATTTGGAGTTGCAAGAACAAGGAATACCATAGCATTCACAAAATACCTTCATAGCATTCATAATGTATGGTCAAACTTATGGTATGTTTGGGTATCATGAAAAATAGATGAACATTGCTGCAACTTTGAAGAAGTATCCGCTACCACTGAATAATATCGTAACATTCTGACAGGAGATGTGCATGCTTTCCGTAGTGTAATGGGCCAGACGTGTTGTTCATGGACGGCAGGGCAAGTAAACTCAGAACCACCAACCTTGACGAGACTGGAGCGTGAGAATAACTACAGAATGGACTGACCAACATTTTCCCCAATTAGAGACTGAAAGAGGTAGTAGATTTGTATCACTTCCACTTTTAGTAGAGTGTAGATAAAATATATTCTTGGAACGCTTAATTGATTTCAGAAAAAGCACGTATTTCTATCCGTTACTGTTTAACCTCTATAACGATTAACTTTATACCTAAAGAGGTTGACATTTAAGACTTACGGTTTCAATAGTAGTTTCAGAGAGAAGACAGAACCTATTCTTAGAACATTTCTCTATGGAGATGAATATTAAATCCGAAAATCGTTGTGCGATTCTACCAGTTTTGATATTTGTGGATTCGTGAAGTGATACTTTTGAATGCTTATTTGATTACAAAAAACTGGTTTCCTCTATCTATGACCGTTTTCTACTCTATAGCAATCACCGTTAAAATTAAAGGTGAATGATTTTCTCTAACTTCCTTTAATAGAGAAAATACAGCGGAGGTGGAATATATACCTGCACCGCTTAATTAATTACAGAAAACGTCTTCCCGGTATGTGTTACTATTTTCACTATATAACTATCAAAGATTAAATCGAAAGTATTTTTTTACTTCCGGTTTTAATAGTGATATTACACTAGACATGGTATAAATTTCTGAGACGTTTAACCGATTGCAGGAAACTGCTTTTCTCTATCTGTTACCCTTTTTCACCCTATAATGATCAATCAAAAACGGAGTTGAATAATTTGTACCGCTACAGACTTGATTATTGGCTCTAAAAACGAACTCCTTTCCTTACTTTCACCCTCTAAAGTTTGACTAAATTTGGTGATGATTGATCAATTCGTTCTTGAGATTTTTATCTCCCGGACGGACGGAAAATGTACATGTATAACGGAATTTTGTTAAACAGAACACCACAGAAACTAATTTGCTGTTACATTATGCTATATATTGAGAGACCAAACGTCTAAATTCTGTAAACACTCACATTTTATAAGAAAATCAACTAAAACATACTAAAAGTTAACCGAACTCTCACCACTATTTATGAATCTTAAAAAAATCCTCTGAGTAGATTCCATGAGTGAGTAAAGGAAGATTTGAAATCAGTTCCAATTCAAAACAGTACAAATATAGTCTAAAAAGAAAAGTAATCAAGAAACAAAATTTTACAATAAAATAAAAGAAAGAAAAACAAGATCTTAAATTCGAACAGTCCAAAATGGCTAAAAAATGTTGCCTCGTTCGTCAAAATCGTCGTCGTTATAGTGTTTGTAGATCAGTTCTTTCCTAACAAGTTGGGGGAAAGCTAAATAGTGATCAAAATCTGTGACGTAAGCAGTGAAAGGGGTCCTGATATTCTGATCATTCCAAAATTCTAATTTTTCTATAAATTTTGTTTTCTTTACGGGTGAGTTTACATATTTAAAAAAATTTCCTCATAATGAATTTGATTCCTCCAAAAGCTTTGGACCCTTCTAAAATAAATTCACGTAACGTGCCTGATCAAAATATTGCAATCGTCTTGTCCTAACTCGTCGTATCCTTAACACTGCGATTCCGCCACCCATAGTTTATAATTTTTAGACTGCATATATCATTTCGTTTTTTATATATATATTTAAAATACCGACTAATTTGTAACTCATCTCTCGCTTTCCTGTATCTCTGAAGTTGTCTAACTTGGCGAGATTTCTTGAATGGAAAATTAAAATGTACTGCAACATTCACACCCCACCTTTATTCACGCCCCACGATTATGACCTTTAGTCTAAGGGACACGATGATTAAGGGAAGTGAATGACGATGGGAGGATTAGTGGAATGACAAAGTTGGAGGAAACGGGAATACCCAAAGAAAATCTACGGACACTATGTTGTTCACCGCAACTCACTTGGCCAGGGGTCGAACCAAGAAACCAATGCACCAGAGGTAAGCACTCTACCACTGAGCCACGGTGACCCCACTCTTTCGTATTTCGACCATATACCAAGACCAATACCAAGTATTTCGACTATATATTAGGAATTCATCTAACCTCAAATAAAATTGATTAAAATGTAATTGCTGTTTACATCTTTTCCTGTAAGTGAAGAGCGAGCTTAGAAATTGAAAGAAACAACAGCCGGACTGCGGTAAACTGAAGGGAATGTGCGATTTGTTGCACGGCATAAAGAGGTTCAGTGTTCTGAAAATCCTCTTATCTTTTTGAGTTTGAAGAAACCGTAGCTATTTTCTCAGTTGTTGGAATCGAGACTAATGTTGAAGGCATAATGAAAATTTACACTTTGTATAAGGAGAAGTCTTACCCAGACAACTTACAGAAATAAATCCTTGATCTTGAACTAAACTTGACTGGTAATGTTTTGTTCTATTTTCAACACTATTCGTTACTAAAGTGGTACAATATTAATAATGCAAACTGTATAATCAATATGTAAAACTAGAACTGACTCACTGACATAAAATAACGGGTACTTCTCGGTTAATGTGGAAAGTTGAAATTTGACATGATTGTAGTTTTTTGAAACTAAACCACAGGAAAATTGCCAAAAGTATATACTTTTAATTTTTAGGAATCTAAACGGAAGAAGAAATTCCCCATGTTTTTTGAATGGCCTTTTTATTTCGACTTATAATCTCATATTTTCGTTACTTAGAATTGCAATAAAAATTTGAAATTTGGTATCTTTATGTTTTCTATAGGATTATTTAACAATATAAATAAATAAAAAATTCTAACTTTAATGGGAATTTATGAGTAATTAAATATCTTCCCTGTATTATTTACATGGGACATATTTTACACTTCAGAATTATTGGCACGTCCTGAGGGCTACAATGATTAAATTTGACATGATTGTAGCTTATCAAGACTAATCCACAGAAAAATTGCCAAAAGTAAATATTTTTCATCCTTAAGTGGCCTAAAAGGGGGATGAAGAAATTATCCATTTTATTTAAGTGGAATGTTTTTGACCTATAATCTCCTACTTTAGGTACTTGGAATTTGAATAAAAACTTGAAATTCAGTATGTATGTACGTTTTTGTCAGCGTTACCGAACTGTATCACCAAATATGAAGATTACCAAATTTAGAGTGGTCTTACGAGAAACTGAAAAATGATTTCTGTGTTATTTTTGTATGGAACATATTTCACCCGAACATGTTGAGGCACTTCCGCCAGGATTTTATGATGAAATTGGGCATGATTGTAGCCTTCCGGGACTAACCTACAAGAAAATTGCCTAAAGTGAATACTTTTAGTTTCCAAGCGGCCTAAACAATGAATGTAGAAATTCCCATCTTAATTATAACGACGTTTTTCTAAGATACAAAATCGTATCTTTTAAGTGAAATAGGCAAAGAAACTTGAAATTCGGTAGAATTGTGGGTTTAGGAAGTGCTGGGCCGTAGGTCAAGCAAACGTGAGGGTTTGAAGGTAAATCCGACTACAGGCCAAATTTCGGAAATATTAAGGACAAGTGCACGAAATTCATTTTTCATGGAAAAGCTGACACATAAAAGATGCAGGCCGTAGGCCTAGCAAATACCAGGGTCTGGGGATGAAGACCCCATCTAGCCAAAGGCTAGTCTATATTATGAAATTGAAAGACACGATGTCTGTTACACTTAATATCTTGAACTACCCAACCGATTTCGATCTAATTTACGACGTAGGTTAGATTCTGGCCTGGGAGTGTTTTTATTTATTTACTTTGACGGTAAAACTTACTGAAGGGGAGAGAGAGATATAAATAAAACTTAATAACTTTCGAACAATCCAAACAACTTGAATTAATTTTTCAATATAAATGATGTTCCGGGAAGCTTATTATTATTTCATTTTTTACAATAGAGAAGGGGAGGAAAGAGGGAGGTATATAAAAATAAATAACCATTAATTACTCTTTAACCATTCTACAAATCTCGATCAAACTTTAAGCATAGATGAGCTGCAGACCTGGGATGGTTCTCATAATTTCACTTTGATTGCGAATCGTAGGGAAGGGAGACAGGAGACATAATAAATAGTGAAAATGAAATAGACTGTTTTTGTGCTTTAATTAATCTTGAACCACTCCCCGATCTGGATCTAGTTTTTAACTTAGTTAAGGTTCGGACCAGGGATGACTTTTGTCATAACACTTTGACGGTGCAACTTAGGGGAGGGGGACAACGCGAGATATTGAAAATGGTTGAAGATAATTGATATTAATGTCGAATCTATAGATTTCTGGGTCACTGAGAAGAACAATGACACCTTGTATGATCTTTCAATCCAAACTAAGCCCTAAGCTTCTCCGTGGCTAAGCGGTTAGCGTGCGCGTCTTTGGCGTGTAAGACAAGGGTTCGATTTCCGGCGGGAGCTCATGTGTTTCGGATTTCTCGTTAATCAGTAGGTCGCATCTCATATAGCCTCGCTGCTGGAAAAGGACGTTAAACTCAAAATGATCATCATCATCCGAATTCAGCCCTGTAACTGAACGAAAAGGGAGGAGTGGATATATAAAAATGACCATTATTAGTGTCAAATCCGTAGTTGCTGGTTCGCTGAGTTGAAAAGTGAAAATCCCGATCCTGTTCACATCCAAACAGCCATGAGAATTGGGGTTGGTGAGGATGAGATGCATATAAATGATCAAAAATGTCCAATATTAATGTTGAATCTATAGCTTTCTAGGTAATCAGATGAACAGTGATACTTCAGATACTGTTTAAATTCATGCCGCTAAAAACAAACAGCATATTTCACTGGTATCAAATACATGAGATAAGGAGGATTTTTATTTTAACCCAGCTAAGAGGGTAATCAATTCCAGTTTGTTCTAAATTGAGAAATGTATAAATAACTTTCCCGAAACAATAAGTTGTATTAACCGAAATCATATTGCTTTTATTGTTTTAGAAGTTTATTAATCATATAGTATACAGAATAACTAAGCTATAATGTCTTCTCAAACTATTTCTTGGATTACTGTTGCTGTTGGATTAGGTCTTTGCATCCCTTTCACCAACAAGGCAATAAGCCCAACCTTTCAAGGTTTGGACTTATTGTTTAACGTGTGATTCGACACACGAGTGGGCCCGAACGGAAACGAACACGTGCCTACCGTGTCAAAGATATGAACGTTTACTAATAATATTTACGAGGAAGGGAACTGTTTTCTGAAGTTAGAAATTTGTATGTAATAATATTTGGGGAAAGAAGGAAGTTAGAATAATAATGTGATTTCGCTTTCACCTACAGAAAAATATCTTTATTAAGTAAAGACAATTTCAGTCTCAGTTCTAACAAATGAATATACATGATGGAATAAACTGATATAAAAGAAATCTGAAGTTTTTCTCGCTTTCTTGCTGCTTTCAGCAGGGAAACGAACGCATCCTTGGGTTCGAAAGCCACTTCAGAAAAATGTAATATGTCATCGTTGAAAATGACAATCCCGTAACTGTGGACGGAGCTCCAAGCTCGCAAAGGTTACGCAGCGCAGCCTACTAAGAGATAGAGAGGGAACGAAGCGTAATAAATGCGCTATTGGTAATCTTGACATTAGAAAATGGGACAAATAGAGATCCTAATTAATGCTTGTAAAATTTTAAATCCATGTGTTCAGACCTTGGTTATGGACTGAACTCGATGAGAACTTTTGTAACCGTTTGCTCATTCCTAACTTTAAAAATGGCCGAAAAGTTTTAACGTTAATAAATACGGAAACTCAATTCAGTGAAGACCTTTCTGCTGTCAAAGAGGCTATAATCAACCAATTAATATTGGATGCTCTAAAATATTACTATATATTTATATGGAGGTATTTGTTTCAGTTTAGCGGAAACTGTCCGAGTCTTGATGAGATATAGACATACAGTTTAAAGCGGAAACCAAACTACCGTACTGCACAAATGTCTTCTTACCGGGAATGAGACTTGAGATCTAGTGTACGGAAAGCGCGCTCATTGACCATTGGATCAGCGGGAATTACATCTGACAGTATCTCGGTAAATAAGTTGTTAATTTTTGACGTATGCTTGCGATAACCTGCAACTATATATAAGTAAACTAAGCAAGTGATTTTCTGATTATCAATCGTATATTTTGAAATTTTCCGAAATCTAGCAAAGTACGAATACTTACACTAAATCAATCTTTCCTAACATTTGAATTTTCACTTTACGGTACGTACACGTCAGATTTCATTTTATTTATAATTAAGAACTGTTTTCCATTATTTAATAAACGTGTTCTTTTGGTTTTAATACAGTGGGCAAGATATTATCAAAATATGATTCTGATCAGAATCATGAACTTTGAAACTATTGAGAATGGTAGTTCGAACAATTACTGTATACTTATGCATTCAAGACAAGCTTTTTGCCGAAATTTCGTGCTCAGAAATGTATGGTCGTCTTGGTTTCGTTGACACAACAAAGTTTCTCTCAACAGGACCACGACCTTCAATTAAGGTACAACTTTACCCACCTCCTCGCCTACCACATTGAACGTTAGGATATCGCGTGGACCATTCCAGTAAGGAAGAGTAAGGGAAACCTGTATCTGATATGATTATTAGTATAGTTTAAAGTTCAGAAATCATAAGCAGTATATACTGTGAATGTATCTTTTTCTGCAAGGATGTCATTTAGAGAGGGTATTGGACAATTTCGTCCCATTGAATTTGAATAACACATGCTTTAGTATACATTGTATACGAGGTATACTAATATCCTAATGAAGCATGTGAGACTCTTATGTCATTTCACAATCTTGCTCTACCTGGCAAAACTTAAAATGACGTAATTGATTTCTTGTAAACTTTTGTTAAAGAATAGGGGGTCATCTTGGACTCGGAGTCATCTTGGATTCGGAAATATAATTCCTAGTTTCATTCTAGTAAGAGGCCACATACATTGTTTCAATGTGAATAAAAATCTAAGAGAGGAATATCTTTCTGGGAAATATTTGGTCCCGAAGTTATTTGCCGTTTCAGAAAAAGAAAGTGAAGGAAAACAACAGAAAGCAGCCTAGATTGTGTCACTGTTAGTAGAGTACTTAAGGGATGCTATGTTTTGGCCAGTGATACACATAAAGGCACCTAATAATAATAATAATAATAATAATAATAATAATAATAATAATAATAATAATAATAATAATAATAATAGTAATAATAATAATAGTAATAATAATAATAACACTGGTCTACATATGAGCTTTCTGCTTATTTTGAAATTTTAATTGATTATTCATAAATTGGGGTTGTTTATTTTAGTTAGGTTTTAATTTCTTGAATCACTTAAGAATTTTTCGGAATTTAGTCATAACTAACATTTATATTTATTCTATACATGTGTCATGTAATACTATAAAACGACCAATATTAGCTTTTCATCAATAGATTAATGATAGTCTGAGACGCATAGTGATAATCTCTTTGAGATTACCCAATTTCATTCCCCATTGGTATGTGTGGTGAGGGGATTTCTGTTGGAAACTGCTGATTACGAAACCATAATGCAAATGAATTGGTAGAACTAAAGAGTATCTGTCTGAAAAATTCTGCTACAAATTCTTCCCCTTTCGAGGGTTGCTGTGTTGCGTTTAGCTGCTTTAAAACATTAAGCTTTTGGTCCTGCGTTGAATATTTTTTGATGAAGAAGCACTCACGTTGTCTTCTGAGTTGAAGGGTATTTGGCTACAGAGTTTTGTTTTCAACTTCTATCGTTTCAGAGAAATATTTCTTCAAATAGAAATCAATGGAGAGAAAATGGATTTTACATACAGTAATAACAACGGGAATTTCCGCGCTTCCAATTTAAGGACGCCAAATTGTCAGTATGTACGGAAGAACTTTGAATATACTCATTTAAGATTCACTGCGTCATTGCCAGCCTGGGGACGTCAAATGATCGGCAAGATATATAGAATATACTCCTAAATGTATATACGAAACCGACTATGGTACGCCTAGCGGTAAAAGTTGGAACTACCAAAAGTATATTATTTTACAACTTTCTATCATTTTAACGTCCTCTTCCATTCCTTCACTTCGTTCTAAAAGTTTTAAATTAATACTAATAATAAATCGTTAGCTCCAATTACCTATATATGAATGAATCTATCAGACTCATGCATCGAACATAGAAAAATAAAGACACAAAGTCGATTTCCAATGGTTTACAATTTGACGTCCGGTATACGGACGTCAAAAGATCTCGGACGTCACATGTTATGCAGAAACGCAATGTCCGGAAGTCAAATTGATAGAGTTCTAAATATATATATATATATATATATATATATATATATATATATATGGAATGTAGTGAGTTGTTCGAAGATAGCGAAGTGTAAATAAATCATGTTATGTTGGCAACACTGCTTCTCTCGTGACATCGTCTATAGTGTCCTACGAACGTCCCTCACACTGTTTATCTTTTCGCAGAAATAAAATTTGAAAGTTTCGCCATTCCAAGGATAATCTGGGTGGAATTATACAAGATTAATACTGAATTCATTGGAATACTAGAGTATACCCTACTCTTCTAAATTCAACCCCACCTTATGCCTTTTCACCAAAATGCTTTCAAAAGCCGCATTTGTACACCTACTACACTGTACTAATTCGCTCTTGATCTGTTTTATAGTTCCTCTACACAAACAATAAAATAGATCATAGTTACTGACAAATAAAAAATGAAAACAAACAATTCATAGATATAGTTTGCGAAACTGTACTTAAAAGCTAATAATAATAATAATAATAATAATAATAATAATAATAATAATAATAATAATAATAATAATAATAATAATAATAAAAAATAATAGTAGAGAATAAAAATATATGATGTCTTGGACATCGCAAGTGGATATCAGAGAAAATGAATTATTTTTCATGAGAAATAATGACATTTACGCTGTGGGTCACAGAGGTCCCCGTTGGTGTTCCATGCAACCCAAAGATATATTGGTGTTCCTAGTGTTAAAACACGTTGTTTTGATACAGTTGATGGGTTTCATTGTGTTCCCCGATCGGTTAAGATAGAGCCAAGATATACGTTGCCGTAGTTTTCTTGAATTCGTTAAAAGATGAAATTTAGATATAAAGTATACGCCTTGTAGTTAAATATCATCCTTTCCCTTGTCTTGCAATTCCACCTGTATAGATATCAAACATCCTTGTATCACCTTACTAATTGTACGCTGCATGTAATGAAGAGGCAGATTATCGTCATTCATTACTAATACCAAAAATATCCATTAACATTGTGAACCCAGAATTTTTCTATACAGTTGTATCCTAATTTCCCTATCCGCTGCTTATAAATCTCCAAATTCGAATAGTTTTATCCATCCACGTGGCCGTGATCAAATAACGACAGTGATTAGCAGTATTTAAAATATAGTCCCAAGTATCTGTAACAAGTCCATTCAATACATATACCATAATACATAATTCTAGTAATTTGTCGTGGTTCAAAGTTGTATCAGTGTAACCCAAAATTCTGATATATTCAATAAACCTTCATCTGGTTTACGTACTTAATTAAGTGATAAGAATTAATATTCAATCAGTAGAATAAATTGAATAGCGGAATTTTAAGTGGATTTGAAAAAGAATATCGTATAATTAAAAGGCTATGTAAATCTAGAATGTCTTATCTTTGAACGAGTATCATCTTATGTTAACTTTGAAAAGGAGATAATGCGTGCATAGACGCATAATGAGAGAAATATGGACACGCAAAACAAATGATAATATTTAAAACGTCGGGAAACTAGACTCGCATATTGAGATCCTTCCTCTCTTCTATTTATCCTTTAAAAAGCTAGCGAGACTTGATCTGTAATTCTGTAAGTTCAATTCGGTCGCAACTTTAATCTCACATTAAATATGTACAGTGATGTTATGTATTTATTTATTTTTCTTCTGATATTCTATGTACTAATATATATGTTCATGAAGTAACTATGCTGTTCATAACTTGCAATATTTTATTTTTCATAAATTTCTTTAACAAATGAAATTAACTCGAAGCTGACCAAAATGGCATGGGTGATATGAGAGGAGCTGGAAGTGATTCCCTTCGACTTGAAGACGCAGTTGCACACGTTCCTGCGTGTTCTTGACACTTTATGCAGAACATTGGGAGTAATGCTACAAAGGTGTCGTTTCAGTACAGCTTGGAGTTCCCCTTCTACATACAACATACAAAGTCATACGGTACAGCAAGTCTGGTGAACGCGGAGGCATGGGTCTTCGAGAGATGATGCGAGATCAGAAGATTTTCTGTAAAAAGATCATCGCTTTGTGCGTGGTTTTTGAAGTCGGCCCATCCTATTAGAACCAGACAGTTTCAATTTCGCCCTCATTCTGTTCACCTAGGAAAGGTTCCCAGAATGCAGATGCACTTCTGTTCTGCATTCATGGTGTCTTGAAAGAAGATGAGCCTAATTATGCGTTTATTTGTCACGGTGCACATAACACCAACCTTTTAATCATGCAGTGGGGGCACTTGAAATTCATGCGGAATCTCCGTACTCCACACGACTATTCTGGTTATTCACGTAACCATTGAGGTGAAAGCATGCCTCATCCGTTAAAAAACGTTGCACCAAGAATCTCCTCACCATTGTCCTGCAGGAAGGACATGAGCCAGTTGCTAAGTTTATGGAGGACAAAATTTTCTACTGATACGTAGAGAGTGACTTTCGGAGAATTTTTTTAGCGGAACACACGGACAGGTGGCCGGGCTGAATTAGTCATCTAACTGATTTCCTTGTACTGTGCGGCATCACCTCCTGCAAGTCTTCCAGGTTCTCTGCGGATATGGCTGTGGGTGGCCTACCTGAATTTGGAGCATTGTGAACGTTGTAGGATTTTCGAAACTTGGCGATAAGATTCCGCACAGCATTGCAGTTAGTCGTCTTCTCTCCTGGGAACTTTGTCGCAAATGCACTTCTACTGCTCGGTAAACTTGTATCCTTTGCGAAACACGTGCTTCACAAGAAACACTTTTTGTTCAATCGGCAGCATGATGACCTGGACCACAATGATGTCACATAGGTCGTTGGTCTTCATTCAAACCGTTCCTTTTAAGGAATACAAAATCCTGGTCAATTATGGTTCAGACATGATTCAAGTATGTTAAACAATGGAAAATATGGTATTACTAATTAACACTCATACCAGTCATCACTTAGCACACCACAATATGCCACTGCATAAATACACTCTGAACACCCGGTATGTGCAACTAATCTTTCTCCTTTTGTTCATATTGTTAGTGAATAGCATAAATGTTACAAAACTGTAGTTATACAATAGTTTCCTTTCGAAGTAATATATAACCCATTTAATGTATCATTAAATTATCAAATGTGTTATGAATGAGTGGCTGAGTGAAATATATTTCAAGTTGTAAGTCGTATATTCTAAAGCTCAGTGTGAATTAATAATCTTCGTTATGTTGCCAAAGCAGATAATGAACTAAGGATGATAACATTTGTCCCATACCTTCAACAACTACAATTTATTGAAGACATTATCTTTTGGATTATGTTGTCTTTCCTGACTAACTCAAACATGGGTTTGATTCACTGCATGATATAAAGTAAATGGATAAAATTTATTTAACGACCACAAACAACGAATAAAACGATTAGCTTAGCACTTCTCATCATATAAGCTGGGTTAGGGTAGCTGCAAGTTGTGCAGTTGCCTGGATTGAGGACAGGGTTATATGAGGGAACATGAGTCATATCATCAACAGCTCAAACTCGATTCTTGATTAGTAGAATCACATACAAGATACCTTTAATACTCATTCGAATGTATGTATGATATTTTGATAATTACAATGATTTTTCTGTGGCTTGTATTCCTTAGTTTCCTCTTTTGTCCTCTTCTGTTGGCAATATAGATCATAAAATAAACCTCTCCCACAAAATTCTTTTGTCCTGCATCAACTCCGAGATTATATAGTTTCATCTAAGTTATTATGTTTATAATCAGTAACACGTGTTGTGTTAAATGTGCTTTGGTCGTGATGTGGGGATCCTTACACCCCCACACTGAAAAAAATATTCTGGAATATCATTTTGAGAAAAAATGGTCATTTATTTTTAGTGAAAGGTAACTGCACCAAAGTACTGACACGACTGATACTGTTTAGACACTAGAAAACCCTATAAACAGTATGACACATCAAGATCATTATGAAAAGCCTGTTGTGAAAAATACAAATAATGGTAATAACACTGTAGTTTCGTCCCACCCAAGCAGGATCAAAGACAGTTTATCATTTCCCTCAAAGTGGGCGGAAATATCATCAACGTTATTAATAAATGTAAACCAGTTTGTTAAGAATCGGCCATATCCAGTATGGTCAGTCTAAATCGGTGGAGTCTCTTTAGTTTTATTTTTAAGCCAATTCAATTGAATTCACCTAATGGTAAAGATATTCTTAGCTAATTTGTTAAGTTTTGTTTTGTAACTGGATTTATGAAAGGCGAGGCACAAATTAATTATTATGAGAACGAATGAAACTAGAAGTAGCAGTTTCGGTATTTAGAAATTGCTTTTATTAAAAAAGAAAAAAAATAAAATGTCAATTTCGCGTTACTCTGTATAATGTTGTCAGGAGTCTGATTTTATGAACATATTATATAAGGAGAAAAAAGTGACGTATTAAGCATTCATGCATTCATATTGAACAGACGATGCTACAAACAAGAAAGCAAGGACTATGCAAGGACTATGACTTTTGAGATTGAAAAGAAAAAATATTGATCTTGCATTTTGCAAAAAACGGATTGCTCATGTAACAATGTTGGATAATAGAATGAGATAAGGCTTATAAGTGAAATAAAGAAGTGCAGATTTTTGTCGATTTATCTTTTTTCGATTCTTCTGTAGTTGGTTCCTCGTTCTATTTCGGTAAGTACTTTGAATTTTATTCTTGGTCTTCTTCAATTTGTGCCTCTTTCTTCTTTATTTTGTATTTCCTGAGTTATATGCCTCAGGAAGGGAGTTTTGTCTGTTATACATCTCTTCCAATCTGTTTCGTACTTTCTGCCTGATTTTCGCTAGTTTCTCTTTGTCAATGTGTATGTGTTGTTTTAATTCGAGTGTCCTACGTTCGTAACTAAATATTAAAAAAGCTTGCAGTATATTTATTTCCTCCTTGTAGATACGCATTGATGCCGAAAATAACGTGTGGTAAAATTTTCTCTCAGTTAGAGAAATCATTCTCAGTTTGAATGTTGTTCTGGTACAAACATTTTTTTAAAAAAATATGGCTGAAATTATTGGTTTGTCCTAACCCTATAGAAGCATGATTATATGCGAGTGAGTATTTGTAGACAAAATCTTACTTCCGCACCAAATTTTGTAAACGAGTTGCTCCATATACTGGGTACCGGTCCTAATATAATGTAAAAACTCCAAATTTGAAAGTAATATCGTGCTCCAGTGGCTAGTTCCGTGGCTACTAGTATGTACTTATTATTTTTTTCTTGTCTCGTTGGGAAGGGCCTAGCTCGTCATATATCCATGTTGTTGCTATCTCTCCTACCGGATGATGTAATAGTTGGGCTTGTTTCTTTTGCGGTTGTTTCTTTTGTCGTTGGTAATTGTGTATCTTGTGAGCAAGATAGTTTTTCAGATATGGCATTTAAAATTTCTTGATAGCGGTTTTGTATGTTTTTGAAAATCCAAATTTTAGACGTTTATCCGTTTGCTTCTTTGTCTTAAATTGATATGCTTTTTCAAATAAATCTGGTTCTCCTAAGGATATTGCGTTATTTTCGTCCTTTAAGTTACACGTTTGCCATTCGTATTTGAAATTAAAAATATGATTTTGCTTGTTTCTATCTTTTGATCGAGGACATTTAACCTATACTTTTCGCTTAATCCATGAAGAAGTGACACATATAAATATTTTCTGTCAACATTTTTCCTTCCTGCTACTCATATATATATGTTAACGCGGGGCGAAGTTATTTGCTTAGGCAGATACAAACAATTGTGGTCTGTCTGCGATACTATCTGATTCGCCAAAGTTGACAGCGTATTTCCTGTGATTTGAGCTGGTAGCTGAGGCTTCCTCCGTCGTTTAAAAAATTAGATTGCGTTTTTGTTTAAATCGATTGTGGAATGCGAACTTTGGAGAAAGTCGACTCCTATAATTATTGGCATTTACTTGTCGATTACTCTCAAGTAATGAGTAAATATTGTTTGACCTATTTTAAACTTTGTTAATGCGATTTGGTTCAAATAAATGATATTGCTTGAAATTCCTTTTATTGTTGTCTGTATAGCTGTTCATTGTTGCATTGTTGTATAGCTGTCTGTATTGTTGTGATATAGCTGTTCGTTGGTGGTGTAACAGGTTGCATTTGTACAGGATAGATATGATGATATAACTGTTGTCTAGGATATATTGTCTTTGGCTTGGCTGGTAATCCTTAGGATGTATTGTGCGAGTTAGGTATATTATTCTGGCCGTGTAACATATGTAATTTTTGTGATAGCTATGTATGTTCTCCTTTTTAAAAATGTCATTATTGCCTTTCAGAGTGTTTAGCGCTTCTGTAGAGCTTCTACCGATGCAAACCTTTCTACTTCAATCTTATTAAGGAAATCCCTCTGTAATCCCAAAGCTAAATGATGGATCTTTTGTTCTTCATTTGCTTACGGTAATAACTGCCTTATTGCTCAAAATTTACCCAAAAAATATGAGTCTATTGGCTCGTCCATTCCCTTTCGTACCTGAAATAATTCCTGTTCTGCTTTATACAAAGACATCTTTGGCCTACATATAGCGACTAACTTAGATTTTAGATTGCAATATGTCATAATATCAAATTGATTTTTATTTTGAAGCTGTAATACGAGATCTAGTGCCGTGTCTTGTAAATATATTGGTAGAATGCCCTTTTCCTTAGCAGCTGACCATGCCTGCATTGATGCCATATGGTCGAATAACATGAGAAACCTGTCCGCGTCCTCATGCACGTGTCCCGCATAATAAGTAAGACATATTAAATGATAAATTAGATGCACCTTCTGTCATATTAGTGTTACGCTCTCCGGATTTATGTTTGTTTACCCGATCTAGTTTCCGGCATAAATTGCACTTAAGGAAAGTAAGAGAGAAAAAAAGGAGGGAAAGAATTTATATATATTTTAGCTGAATTTTGATAGTAAAACATAGATAAAATAGATTCTGATACTGACTTTGTGTCATTTAAAAAGTTAATAGAAATAGCGTCCCGTACAAAACTCTGGTGCCTATCACAATGTAATGATTATCGTAGAGTCAACAATGGACCAAGGTTTTGTCCCTTTACCAATTGTATTAAAGAATTAAGTTTTTGTGTCTACAAAGTTTTAACAATAAAATATCTTTTCAATGATCAAGGTCACGGCTTATAGTGTTCTGTACGGACGATTCCTTAGCCTCAGCGCAGGCTCTGGTAGTCTCAAGGATTCGGTTTTTAGGAACCTCCGCTCATAGCAGCCCTCATGACGTATGATATTCAAGATGATCACTTTCGCTTCATGGCAACCTCCAGGGTTTAGGATAGGTCGACTGATCCTGGGTCCCTTTTATTTGTTCTCTTTTGGATGTTCCTTGAGGTCCAACTTGTTTCGGTGAACCTTGGTGCCTTTCGTGTCTGGTTTTCCTCTGCTCTTCTGTTTATAATCAATAGCACGTGTTGAATTATTATGTGCTTTGGTCGTGATGTGGAGATCCTTACAATATTAAGCCTAACGTTCTGTATGCTTCATTAGTTACATTTCTTACATGAGTTTTAAGTGACAAGCAGCTATCGTACTTTACACACATTTTCAGTAATGCTATTTCCTTAACTAGAGCTCCTTCTATCAAGTATGGATATGTACAAGAATTGTTTTGTAAATATCATATGCATATATTTGTTTATATTTAACCAAAGAACATTTAGTTGGCATTTCATTTATAATGTGTTATCCTGTAACCGTTCGGAGTCTTATTCAGACGTTATTGGCATTTAAATTCTCATGTCGTCAGGAAACAATAATTTATGGCATTTCATATCATAGTGTGGCAAACCGTTAATAAAAATAGGAACAATAGGGGACATAGATTCACTCATTGAGGCACTCCAGAGTTTACCTCTGAAAGTCTTTGTAAAACACTGCCTGTTTTCGATTGTCCAAATATGACTCAATTAGCAGTAAAGATGACTTCTGGACAATGAAAGAGTGAAGTTTGCTTAATAGTACATCATGATATATAATTTCAAATCTTTAGTTAAATCTATGTATATCACATCAATTTTACCGCCATATCAAGCATAAAGGCTATAATATAAGTTAATATGACCAAGTTCATTGTAGTTGACTTGTTCTTTAGAGACCTGTGTTGACGTGTTGAAATGGCAGGGCAAACATTATTTATTATCTTTTATATAAATATTTTCATATACTTTAGCAAATGAGGATAAGCTAGATATTGTTCTATAACTATTTATAACGCTTTTCGAACCAGATTTTGGAATTGGGTATATAGCTGCAACTTTCCAGTGTCTAGGAATATAGTGTTTACGATTAAAAAAATGATTAAAATATGTAGTTGTGTTTTTAGAATCATGCCACAATCTGGGTTAAATAAGCCGGGATGAGTTCAGGGACATAGGAATATCTTGGTTTCAACTCGTTAATGGCATTTTGAATCTCTTGCATACTCACAGTAGAAAGAATAAAGTGTCCAACAAGTCATATTTTAAATCAAGACGTACGGCTTCTTCAACATTATATTTAGCTCGAATTTGTTTGTAAGTTGATTGAAAACGGGATTCAGAAATATTAGCGATTTCACTATTACATTCATTAGTGCTATTAATTATTGCTGTAAACATCTATCCCATTGTATTGAATTGACAGATTACAAAGACGGTTTCTTTACAAAGCATATTGAACTCAGATAAGTGATAATTTGAACTTTAGTCACCTCGCTGTTTATAAAATATTTGTATTTTAATTTTACAGTAATCATTAGAGAGGAAGTGAACCAGCAGATATATTCTTGCCACTATAATTTTTGTGTAGAACGTATTTATCAAGTACTTCATATGATATTGTGTAAAATGTATTAGTTCTAAATTTAGACCTTTCGTCCTGGTGATAATTCCTCAGTTAACGGCAGTTAAAGTTCTAAAATTTGTTCAAAATTAGCTTTACTGAAGTTAGAATTTCGGATATTAATCTTTTCGTTATTTTTGTGTGACCGGAAATTCGATAAAATTATGATTAACAGGGCAGAGTGATGTTTATCCTCTAACACTAGCGGAAGTGGTTCAAGCTCTAATTTAACATTGTTTATGTTCATGAGCACTACATTCAAGATACGTTGGTTTACATTTTTCATTACATTGTACGATTTTAATTCCAAGGTTGCCATAAAATTCATAAAGTCTTCACTCACATTAGTTCTATTGTTAGCAGTGTGGCGATCTAGAAGATCGTGCATAAGGAGGCAAAAAATTGCTTTCTGAGGGCAGTTCTCCTAAGAATACTCGAAAAACTGGCCGTAATAATCAACACGTAGCCCTGGCTTAAAGTAAACAAGAGAGATATTCGCTTTTTAAAAGGTAGTTCTTCAATTTTACTAGAACGCAATAAATGGTATTAGTAATTTTTTTTAATTTTATTTACATACTGTTTATGCGAATTGTCAATTCGGCTTTCGGAGTACATGACGCAGATGCTGAAGTAACCTTTATCACCAGATAAATTTAAGGTCAAAATTTTCGATACCAATCGTCTCAAACGACGGCTACTTATAAAATGTGTTGCAGGACCTTTACCGACACCATTACCCATCATTGGTGTGGTTTGATCGTTCAGACACAGAAATGAAATGTAATACGAAGATATGCAGATATGGTGTTTGTTAGCGACTACGATGTGCACTCCCTCTTTTTTTGGGTTATACCAAGTTATCAAATATATGATTTCATCTTGTAGCCTCTAATTTATAGATATGGAAGGGAAGTTGTTAAATTGATTTATTATGGAAAATCTAAATTCATCGCACATTCATAACCTCAAGTATTAGATATGTATCATATTCTGCGACATACAAAATTCTTAATCTATTTATATTTGTACACATTGCTATGTATTTGTTTATGATAGATTCGAACTTAATGATTTATTTTATGATGGTAAAATAATGGTCTAAAGATATATCTAGAAAGTATCTGCTACTTGCAGGTAATAGAAACGATGGAGTAAGAGTAGTCTCAAGGAAAAGACACCAAGGAAAATATCAGCTGCACTTTATTTGAATGCAGAATGATGAACAGAATATTTAATTTATTGTTCCCTCTAGCTCTGCTTTTGTAAAATCGAATGAAGACAAACCGAGCAGTACTCCATATTACTCTATAAGTAGCTAGGAAAAACGTCCACTCTCCCAATGAAACAGCATCCGTTCCATTGAAACAATGTAGAAATTGATAAAGTGAAGTCAGTGTCTTGATATATTCCTTAGGAAAATATAGGTACCATATCAATCCTTCCAATTTTGAAGTAGTAGAATCCAATAAAGGGAACGAAATTTAATTAAGTTGTAAGAACCCAATTTTAAAACACGTGCACGTGAATTATATGTTGTACACTCTTTTAAATGGTTGTTATGGCTCCGATTGTGAATGGTTTGCGTGGCTATCTTAGTAATATAATGAACCAAAGATGACAGAGGGTGCAGTGTATCAGTGGTATAATTTTCACCTCTGATGCCTGAAGTCTCTTGTTCGATATCAGCTTGTGCCGTGTAGACTTTGTTGTGGACAAACACCGTGCTGGTAGGTATTCTGGGGGTTCTTCCGTTTCCTACCACTTTCTTCATTCAATCATTTCATTCATTTTTCATCATCACCGACAGGACCGAACCTCCAGTCCAAGGTTTGCAATCATGAGAAATGTATAAATACAAATATTATTTCTCAAACTAGTGTAAAACTTGCTAAATGTAAGTAAATGTAAAAGAAGTAACATTTAATGATAAATGTTTCGAAACATGTTCAGGTGAAAACGTTACTGAGGGGAAGAAAAGGAAAGTGTTTAAGTAACAATTCCAAATGACAAAAATATTGCAGTAAAGATTTTAGTATGAGTAAAATCCTATAGTTTTAATATATCTTTCCTACGTTGTTATCGCCTATTCCGTAATCACATGGATTATGTGAAAACAAAATTCATCACCGAATACATTGGTGTTTCAAAAACCGTCGAAACTTCCTTTGAAAAATATTCTATTATCAGTACTTCATAGCGTAGAAACAGCTTTCTCTTTTTCTACTAAGGGAAAAAGAGAAAAATTGTCCCAATTGTCTTACTCGAAAATGCTGAACACAACATTTTCAAAGTTTTCCAAATAATCGTAGGATTTTTTGTTTATATATCAAAGCAATTCGTGTAACAAGTTTCTTATAAAAACGAAACCCACTATCAGCGATACAAAGAAAAACCAAATAAAAACTTTTCATTCGATGTTCTGATGTATGGCTTCTTTGTTTTCTAACCAAGAAAAATCATTATTTTCATTTGCTCTCTTAGAGAAGGTTTGTGAGTTAACATTTCATTATACTAAGCAGCAGTATAGGCATACACGCGAGGATCTTCGTTATTCGATTTGCCTTCAGAAATGGCACGAGGTGTACAGCAAAATCTTTACAAAGGATCTGTTATTACGTTGGACAAAACATAGATATGTGTCGCAGAAGAATCAAACTGCTACAGCTAAAATTTAGACGATATTGTTTACTTTCATTTAAACTGAGGATACAATAAGCAATAGATGCTAATTTTGAATCGCCAGAATAACTATAGTGTGTTTAACTAAAACAGCCATGTATACAAGCCATTTGTTGAATCATCACAGTAATAAAATGCAAGGTGTTTCGGATTAAAATTCATTAAATATTATGAATATTTTCCAACTCCTACGAACACATAGCAAAGCAGATAATACATAAGACTACGATAATACATAAGCACAGCTAATAAAAGAGTATGGTCTATTTTCCAACCCCTATTAGAACATAGCACAGCCAGTCAAATTTATTCATTCTTCACTTTTTTCTGCTTTGTAAAAAATTGAATAAATCACACAAAGTTACTACATGAGGAAACGTTATCTCAATATGTGGTTTCGTTTACGAGATTGACCTTTGACCTCGATGGTAAGTAAATTTTTAACATGTACTAGTTGATGACCTCTTGCTAAATGTGGAAACAGTACCTCAGTATGTCGACCCATTTTCGAGTTATTTGTTTTTAAGTATTTTGACCTTTGACCTTGATGGCCACTATTTTTGGAACTTTTAGTAGTTGATGACCAATTACTAAATGTGGAAACACCACCTCAATATGTGGATCCGTTTTTGAGATATTAGGTTTTAAGTGTCATACTGATGGCGTATCCCACATAAACTATAAGACTCAAGTAAAAATAAATATAATATTCGTAATCAGCATGTTCGAAAATCCCCATATACCGAGTTTCATTCAACTTGGATAAAATTGTCATAAGAAGAGCGTATCCCACATAAACTGTAAGACCCAAGTAAAAATAAATATGAGTTTCGTAATCAGCATGGTCGAAAACCCCTATATACTGAGTTTGATCCAAATCGGTTAAGATTGTCATAGAAAGAGCGTATCTCACATAAACTATAAAACCCAGGTAAAAAAAGAATTCTTTGCTATGTAATCTCCTATGTCCGTAGCCTCTGTGGGAAATAGGGGTTAAAAAAGGGAACAAGTTTATCCCCATTATTCTCTAGTTTGTTGTGTTCGAATAGGGGTTGGAAACGATGCTCATAAAAGAGAATGAATACCCCCTTAAAATGGACTGTGTTCAATTAGGGGTGGAATGAATTTGCTATGTTCGAATAAGGGTGGAAAAAGTGATCGTTAAAGAGAATGAATACACCGCTGTAGATCGTGGGTGGACGGTTCAGTAATCTTTGCTATAATGTGCTCATTGTCTATGTGGAAATAGGGGTGGAACGAGTCTTATATATCTGCTGTGTCTTCGTAATGTGCTCATAAAAGTAGTCTCTGCTATGTGCTCATAGTCTCAGTGTAATTTCTGCTATGTTAAAATAGGAGATGGAAAATATGCTCATAAAAGGGAACGAAGACATCTCCTTATTACATATGAGTGCTGTTAAAATATGTGTTCTCAGTCTTATGTAATTTCTGCTATGTTCAAATAGGGGTTGGAAAAGTGTTCATAAAAGGGAACGAATTCACCCCTAAAATGGATTGAAAAAGGGAACGAGTACACACTCTAAAAAGTGCTCATAAAAGGGAATAAATTCACCCCTAAAATGGAGGTCGTAAAAGACCGTTCACGTAAAATAAGGGTTGAAAAATAAGCCATACTCTTTTATTAGCTGTGCTATGTTCAAATAGGGGTTGGAAAATATACCATACTCTTTTATTAGCTGTGCTTATGTATTATCGTAGTCTTATGTATTATCTGCTTTGCTATGTGTTCGTAGGGTTTGAAAATATGCTCATAAAAGGGAACGAGTTCACCTCTAAAATGTGCTAATAAAAGAGAACGAGTTCACCCCCTAAAAAGTGTTCATAAAAGGGAACAAATACACCCTTAAAATGGAAGTCGTAAAATACCGTGGGTTCACGGTGTAAGGTGCTCAATTTCCCAGGGGCTCTTGAGTTGGCTGATGTTGGCCTAGGTTGTTCCAGATCAATCCATTTTCTACTACTAACAAAAGCAAGAGATTCACTAACTTGGTCAAATTCACCTTATCCCATCCCTGTTCTCTTTCTCAAAGAATGGATGTATCTTATCAAAGTAAAACATTACACAATATTTAACTATTAATCACCGTATATGTTTGATATGCAATAACAAAAGAATGCCAACGTTGCCGACAACGAATACGCAAGCACATGTAACACAATACGTTTGCTTTCAAACATATGATTATAAGCCAATAGCACAATAAGATACTTCGGAAGACTTTTATGTAATCTACAAGCGAATACTTTATGAATTATCGATGGTATTTAAGAGAAGCTAGCCTAGTCAGGTTTAACCCTCCCCCTCTTTGATGCATTTCAAATAATTGTATTCTTTCCTTTATATATTTTTTTGAGAATTAAATATCCCATAATGCCCATCAATGAAAACTAAACCTTAACCAAAATTAATTGTTCGATTTTTACATTAATACTAACACTACTTCATACTATTACAATATACTAATTCATGATGGTACGTATTAAGGCATTTTATGATATATTAATTCATGTTGTAGTAAATCGTCAAGAAAGAGATCAAAGACTATTTTTAGTAATTATCACTCATAAAAGAAGCGAAACAAGCCATAATAACCTCCCAGCAAAAATCCCGCTTCGGTGACTTATACGAACACATTGGCTAGAGCCAAATACCTCTAATTCATTCGCACCAGCGATAGTCCAAATGTATAACGACATAAAGTAATGGCATCTCATCAAGGGGATAAAGATCTTATCAAGGGCATAAAGCTGAACGGAATAAAAACCATTCGTAATCATGTATTAATTCATAAAGTAATAAATCATCAGGGAAGAAATCAAAGTTCCTGTTTTTAATAATTCTATACTGATAAAGGAAAAGAGATAAACCATCATAACCTCTGATACAAAAGGTACAGTTCAATGACGTCATACAAACTCATTAACCGCGCCAAAGTAGCTCTGACTAATTTGCACCAGCGTGCATGGTCTGAGTAAGCATAAGCAAAATTTCAATACGTGACCCAATAATCGGGCCAAACTACCTCACGCTCATTCACACTAACGCTATGGTCCATGGGGTGCCTAAATTGGATAACAAAAGTTTGATAATGTTCTTTGCCTTAAGAACGTTATGTGTCACTTCCAGTAAATTCAAAATGATAAAATTATGAAACAAAATTCTTTAAAGCACTAAAAATCAACATATTCATATACAGGGTTTGTATGATAAGTAATGAGACCAGGTCTGGAAACATTGTTTTATTGATCTGATCTGTACAGGGACTTTAAAGCTTTCGAAGTACTCTCCTCTTGCGTCGATGCACTTCTGCAATCGATGTTTCCACGCTGCAAACGCCCCCTGGAAGTCAGCAGCCGGCATGTCCTTTAGAAATGTGGTCACGGCTGCTTGGATGGCTGTGACGTCTGCAAAACGGGTTCCTTTCAAGCGTGGCTTCAGCTTCGGGAAGAGGAAGAATTCGGCCGGGCTCACATCTGGGCTGTAGGGTGGTTGTGGAAGGACTTCCACCCCAATCCGGGTCAAAAAGGAGGTCACTAAGAAGGCGGTGTGGGCAGGGGCATTGTCGTGATGCAACTTCCACCGGCTAGCGATCGCCGGTCTTTTCCGCTTGACGCTCCTGTGCAGTCTCTCAAGGACTTGTTTGTAGAAGGCGGCGTTGACGGCTTGTCCTTGGGGTACAAACTCCTTGTGGACCACCCCCACATTGTCAAAAAAAACAATCAACATTGTTTTCACCTTTGACTTCGACATTCTGGCCTTCTTGGGGCGCGGGGATGCAGGAGTGTGCCACTCCGCGCTTTGACGTTTCGTTTCAGGGTCGTACTGGAACACCCACGACTCGTCACCTGTTATGACGTCATCTTCAAAGTTAGGGTCACTGTTCATGAGGTTCAACAGTTCCTGACAACAATCAACACGTCGTTGCTTTTGTTCGTCAGTCAACACTCGCGGCACCAGTTTCGCACAGATTTTTCTCATTCCCAATTGTTCCGTCACAATCTTGTGCACTGTTGTGTGGTTCATATCGAGTTCATCAGCAATCAATCTCAACGATAATCGACGGTCTGAGTTCAGGAGATCCCTCACTTTTGCCACAGTTTCGTCCGTAGTCACTGTTGTCGGGCGTCCAGCCCTCTCCAGATCCTCAACGCTTTCCCGGCCGTTCCGGAACGCACTGTGCCAACGAAACACCTGAGCTTTGGATAGGGCTTCCTCTTTGTAGGCCTCCGTGATGAGAGAAAGCGTCTGAGTAGCCGTTTTCCCCAGGCGAACGCAAAATTTGATCGCATAACGCTGTTCGATGGAACCCTCCATGTTTGTTGATTTTCCGCCGTGACAAGAATGTTCACAAGGGCTTTGTCCAAGGCTTGTCCGCGCTCCACTAAGGCTCGGAGCCAACTGACGCGCGGTGCGTTGCTTTGCTCGGACCCCCCCCTACATCCTCCATCACCGACAAACCCGCTCCAGCGACACGCGCGCCGCGGCGCGGCGAGTCTCATTACTTATCATACAGACCTTGTATATATATATATATATATATATATATATATATATATATAAAACACTGGACATATTTTATGATTAGTAATAACTGGATTTTCCTCCAATAAAAATTATTTTTTTAATGTAAGCATGATATTGGTGTCCCAGAACTACATGTATAATTCTGGGCAACTGAAGAATAGTAACTGAAAAACTCATTTTTCAAAATTAGCCAAGAAAGAGTGAAAGAATCTTAGTTGTAAGAATGCCAGTTATAAATATTCATATATAAAAATATAATTACCACAATGCTTAAATGATAGAAAATGATTACTCCTAACCTGAACCGCATCCAAAAAGCTTGAGAAACGTTTACGAAATAGAAGGAGTGATTACTGGAGGAGGAAGTTCATCTACCTACAATAGACAGCAGTGGACGACGATTAAACAACTGAACTTGAAAATTGAATGCTCAGATTTTGCTTGTTTGTATGATGAACTTCAGTTTTCGTTGGAAATAATCTACCAGAGAAACACAATATTAGGAGTTCTTTCTATCGAGAAATAAACATGGGGTTGTTTAAATATCGCATATATAAGTCTCACAGAGGTTGTTTGGTGTTGTGACAGTATACATTCTTTTAATTGTGTAGGAACTATATCACTGATAGTAACAACGTACTTTAATATGTGATGGAATTCTTTCAGAACGGAAACTCAGGATGAGAAAATTTGCTGTAACAAAATAGTAAAAATCGCCTTTTCTGCGGAAATCGATATTTACGCAGTGAACAGAACCACCGAAATTTTCCTCTACATTCTTACCAGTGAATACAATTTGATGTTCATCTGATTCTTACAAATACATGCCATGGCTGCCCTACAGAGTAAAATCCTTCCCTTTCTAAAATCTTATAAAATTTCCTCGTTGCATAATTCCAACCATGCTAAGCATGAGTTATCAGTGTTTCGCAATACTGTTTTCAAGTACCTCCCTTACATAATATGGTGGGGTAATCTATAAGACCGTATTACATGTGCATAGACGTGTATGTACAGTCCTGTAAAGGCTGGTGTCCCGTCACGAGTTCGGCGTTCTGTATAGCACTTTCTCAATAAAACCTCGCTCTATACTTAAAGTTGAATATTTCAAGTGATAGATTGTATCTAATGTACTTTGGGAGGTCGCTGTTGAATTGTGCACGATATCATAGTTAGCAAATAGTAAGGCTGCCGTAATAATTAAGATCTAATGAGAGCAAAAGTACTTATTATGATATTTTTTACTTTTATTATATCTGTAAATAGCATTAAAAATAAGGTCATCAACATCTCAAAATCTCATCATGTAAACCATAGCAGAACTATCGTCCTCACAGCATTTTGTTACATGCAAAATGCACATAGCAAATGTTAACCGTTTTCGTCGAATGTAATGGAAAGAATGGTCTTCTTTCTACATCAAAATTCATTACAATCACTTTTGTATTAATTACTTTCATTTGCCAGAAAAATATTTGGTCTTGATACATTTACCTAAGATGGAAATACAAAACTATTAATAATGACCGATTAAAAATGTAGAAACCTACTCAGAATGCACACTATTATTTGATAGTTCATTCGTAAGGGGTGCTACAAGATACTAAAGTTTCAATTATTAGATCATTTATTTACTGTGTTAAACGGTGTCTTTCTTATATATTGATCTATTTAATAATTTTAATGTTATACATAAATGATTTGAAAAGACATAATGATTGATGAATTATTTTCTTGTTTATTTCCATGCGTTTTTAAATAATATAATTCGAATAAACACGTAAGAATCATGCCACTGTAAAACATATATTGTTGTTCTAGAGCAAAATTACTTGGAAATTCTAGAGACAGATATAAGAACATAACGTTAAATTTTTACCTCGAATCGTACAGATGGAAGCTCATCGTTGTAAGGGGAATGGTAGATATAATAGGTAAGCAAACTCAAGTAATTATCCGAAATATTTAACAATTCTTTAAGTTTACAAATATTTGCTCAATAGTAATTATTTCAACCCATGGTATAATTTTAAAAGTCAAATTGCTCTCTTGATATGCACGAAACTTTGTATTTGTTAATCCTTTAACAAGGTCTAATTTCCATTCAAAACTATCATGTAATAATGCAATAATGTTCTTATCTATACAAAAATTAAATTGAAATTAATTTGATGTGCAACTTCTCTAATGAAGCACATATTATAGCATAAAATGAAAGTAATAAACCATGAAAAATAATTTAAAGATAGCTTAATGTAAGATTGGTCGCATTTTCTATAATCATTTAATTAATGCAATATGTATTTTTACATATATTAAATTATAAGAGATGTTAATTTTAAAGGTAAAAAATAGCATTTTGCTCTAAAGATAAATAATGACGAATTATTTTTAAAACAATATGGACATATCATATGTCCTGGTAATGGCTCATGGATGCAGCAGAATATAAAAGGTACTAACCAGATCTTGTGTTGCATATAAGCTCCTCGTAGTAGAGAAGTAGTTGCTATGAATTCCATTGTGAAAAATGTATTGTTATTTTATTGTTAAATAAAATGTGTTGTATTAAAATAATTAGTGAACTTGAGCAAATAAGATTACTTGAGATTCACAATAAATAAACAATACAAGTTCTAACACCTCAGCAAATATTCGGACAATATTTTACTAAATGTAAATGTATATTTTAAACAATATAAGCATATTCTAATTATAGAATTTAAGAATTTTGAAAAAAGAATTGAATGTTTGCATCGTATATATTTTATATGTGTGTGTTCGTATGTCATCAAAATTTGCTATATGTATCTGTTAGATACCTTCACAAGTAGTTCTGGAAATTTAGCTGAGACCATTTCTGGATCCAACAGAGAAAATAACATTGAAATGTTTATTTTTATTAATTTGCTTTCGAAACAAAACTTGGTAATACACATCGTCTGTAAGGGCAATGAAAGATAGAAAGCGCTCTGCCGTAGCCAAGGGAGGATTTAGCGAAAAACTCACTATTAAATATAATCGTTCACATTGGATGAAACAAGAACTTTGTCGCGACCTATATATAAAGTGTTGGGTTGTATGGATCAGACATTCGGATATTACGCAGGTTAAATAAATATTAACACAACTTCGAAATTTAGGGTTGTGGGGAGGGTAGTTTATAATGGCAATAGACTCGTTCAAATGATCTTAGAGAAACATATTCCCTCTAAAATTGTGGTTCGTGGGTGTCGTGCTAGTGTCATGTATCAAGGTCAATCACCTACCTGCTTTATTTGTCTGGCCCCGAACCACGTCCCAAGTGCGAGTCCACGGAAAATTAAACCCCAGGTGATATCTACTTCAGCTCCCACTGCATTTAAGATGACTGAACTTTTCAGTGGTAAGATGCCGACAACTAATAGTTATTGCCCTTCTTCACTCGATTTACACTTGCCATCGGTTTCTACTGCCCAACCAATGGTCCTAGAGAGCACCCCCTCCCCTTCGGCTCCTAATTTACAGGATGAGAGGAATTTTCCCCAGTTGCCCCTCAAAAGTGAAACCCTTCAGTCAGCTGTATCCGAGAAGCAGAGTAAAGAGGGCAGTGCCCCTCATGCTACCTCCAAGATGATTCCTACTACTGCAACGACCGTGTCATCTTACCCCTCGCCCGACTGTAAACAGCCTGAAGTGTCTATTAACCAAGAAGCACATGCGACTCCCCCTGTTGTAGTAGAGCCTCCGTTACAGCCAGTGCAAAGTGAAAAGGTATCAAAGAAAAGGAAAACAAAAGTATCTACTGAACGGAATGACGTAACAAGTGCTTTATCCATGTGGCCTTCGAGTGCAGTGTCTTCCCTCACTCCAGCAAATAGTGAAAACAATGTTAGCCATGAATTCGCAAACAAACCATGTTCCAAGTGTTTATATCGTTCTGCGATCTTACACGTTTCAGACACGAGACCAACAACACACCGCACAGCTCTTCTCTCTCTTTTATTTTCAAGGTTGATAGTTTCACGGTCTGGTAGTAATTTTGACTCTAAAGTAAGATTTACGTAATAGTGCCTGCGATACGAAAGCTTTATTTACATTGTCTTCTAATATATGCTGTTACACAGGTTGTTTACAAATATACCGTCAGTTAAGAAACGTACCAGGGAGGTCATTTCCTTTCTTTTTGTTTCTGCGGTTCCTGTGCGCTATATCCGGATCAATGCAAGAAGTTCGTAAGCCAAATGTTCGATCATATATTACCTTAAATTTGAATGGAATTCAAAGTGATGCTAATCGCAATCTTTTACGAAGCTTTATCAACCAAACATCGACTGACTTTACTTTATTACAAGAAGTGGAGTTTGCAGAATTTGACTTTTTACCCCAATATATTGCATATGTCAATATAGGACTAGCGCACCGGGGTACAGCTATATTATGTAAACGAGGTATAGAGGTCTCAAATGTTATTCATTTGCCGTCTGGCAGGGGTATTAGCATTACTTGTGACAATATTACAATCATTAATATTATTCGTATTCTGGCACTAATAATCGACTAGCACGGAAACAGTTTTACTCTACTGAAATCTTACCATTATTTCCGAATGTGCCGAATAACATAATACTTGCAGGCGATTTTAATGCTGTCTCTAGAGCAATTGATACCACGGGAAAGTTTATTCCATCACCTGCCCTACAGCAGCTAGTTTCATCAATACCTTTCAAGGACGTCTGGGTCCACCACCGGCGAGATCTCCAATTCACTTTTAAAAATTCTACTATGAGCAGTCGGTTGGACCGAGTTTTGGCAACCACTAATCTAGTATCCTCCATCACTGATATTCATTTGAAATTAGTTCCGTTCAGTGATCAAGCCGCAGTAATCTGGACATGTAAATTTGCGCTAGGTGTTTCTACAACCTATGGAAAAACAGCTTGGAAATTGAATACTCAATTACCTACTGACGCCGACACAAAATGTTTGTTTAGAACTAAATGGACATACTGGCTCCGCCAACGTCACTACTACCCGCCACTAAATGACTGGTGGGTCAAATATGTGAAGCCAAAATAAGAAGTTTTTTTTTCAAATGGCAAGGAGCTGAAAAGAAACGAGACCAGCGTGACACCCTAGCGTATCTTTACAGAGCGCTGCATGAACTTTGGATCCTGCCTAGCTCTCCGCAAAATATGATTGCAATTCACAAAACAAAGGCATGGATAAAACAACTTAATGCTAATGATGTACGCAAATATGTTCATACCCTGCCAAACGGAGACTGTCTGCCCGATGTACACATTACATTTTATCACTATATGGCGATACCAAAATTACGGCCCTCCCTGACATTCAAAAAGTTTTCTTTGGCCATTATACAACGTTATATGCTGCCACCCAAGGGTATCACGATTATTTAGATTTGTTGCTCCCACAATTATCAGCGGCTGATAATCAGACATTAACTGCACCACTAACAGAAGCGGAAATACTTCACACGCTTAAGCAATGTAATCCTACCTCATGTCCCTGGGGTGACGGTTTGCCGTATGCGCTCTATCAACAGTATTGGGATATCATAGGCGTGTATATGGTTACATTATATAATGAACTCTATGCTACTCCACAATTCCTTCAAAATGATGGTCATGTGATCTTTATTCCTAAGTCTTCTGATGCCAACACTGTCGCACAATATAGGCCAATCACCTTGTTCAACACCGATCTCAAATTGTTTAGTACAGTTTTAGTGCGACGCCTCAAATCAATATTTCAAGACAAAATAATTCCATTTTAGGCTGCTCTCGACCCACATAAGAATGTTTATTATGCGCTGACCAAGATTCGGGATGTTGTAGGATATTTTACGTTTAATAGAAAACCGGCTTGCCTGATATCCCTTGATTTTCAAAATGCATTTGATCAATTATCTCATGCCTTTCTGTTTGCTGTGCTACGAGCGTATAATTTTTCGGAAGTTTTCCTTAACTTTCTCACTCACATTTATAGCACAGCCACGGCTAAGCTTCAAATAAATGGTTTTTCTACTGCTCCCATTTCATTACAGAAAGGAGTTCGTCAGGGTTGCCCGATTTCAATGTTTTTGTTTGGCCTCGCTCTCGAACCTCTATTATATAAGTTAGCTGCATATATACAACCTGATCTGAATGACCTGCAAAATATATCGGTTCGCAGACGATGTTAGCCTTAGCTGTACCACTCTACAACAATTTCACTATATTATTGACCAATTACATCAATTTAGTGCTCTTAGTGGCGAACTGCTTAACTTAGAAAAAACGAAAGTGTTGCCCTTTCATTCTTGGACTATGGACGGCATACCCCTACCATTTGCCAACATTGAACTGGTTACGAAAGTGAAAATCCTGGGCATAACGTTTTCTAATTCAGACAGTTTACAGTATGAACATATTTGGGATCATCTCATTCAAAAATTACGAATGCTCAGTCTATATCACAAATTGCGCAGCTTAAACCTAATCCAACGTATTTGGTACATCAATAGTTATTTATGTGCTAAATTGTGGTACTCCGCTCATATCCCATTAGTGATTTGTATGTTCGTAAAATAAATTCCCTGATTGGTTGGTTTCTGTGGGCAGGAATTTATTTTCGTGTCAAGAGTGACACTGTTACCCTACCCCTTGACCGTGGGGGCTTGAACCTAATATCAGTCAGAGCTAGATGTACTGCATTCTTTCTAGCTAATAATTATAAACAATTTCAAGTTACTGACCAAATCACCCACCAATGGGTTTCTTGTTGGATCTCTTCACTCCCTGCACCTAATTCTCCTAATATGATGTCACTCAAACAGGCCCCTGTGTATATTCAGCACTGCGTGCAAGGTTGGTCCTATGTTCCTATCTCTGATCCTACCAACTACTCCTATATCCGCTTTCTATCCACACACTTCCACGCACCTCTTTGCAATAATATCGTTCCGCGTATCCAAATGAAATTTCCAACAAAAAATTGGTCCAGAATTTGGTTCAATATTCATAAGACCACGTTGACATCAGCGGTCGTGAGTGTCTGGTATACGATAGTAAATGAGCTCGTACCTACTCATGTTAAGTTAAAACGTATTAGTGTACTCCCTACGGATATGTGTCAACACTGTAATCAGGAAGACACGCTAGAACACAGATTGACGTTGTGTCTTCACTCTTCTTCAATCTGGGCTAAATTACAACGCCTGTTAAGTGTGATTTGCCGAGAACCTGCACATAAGTTTGATCATAACTATACTTTGTTCCCAGACTATAAGTTTTTTCCAATCACGAAAAACATTAGCGTCACATGGTTAATTGGTCAAACGATTTTTTATCTTATGAACACATATCCGTATGGAAATGAATATGCATATGTGATGTTTATTAAAACTGCTTGTAAACAATTTTCCTTGAATGTAGCTCACAAATATTTTTCAAATTATTTACGTATACTATGTACTGAATATCTGTCCTAAGCTGTTTTAGCTTCATGTAACTCTTCTGCAAATGGCAAATAAAAAAGTGGCGTTAGCAGTCGTTTCGTAATGCAGGGGTTCCGAGATCGATTCCCGCTGCGGTAAGTTGTTTTTATGAAACTACAATATTCATACATCTTATGTGTAATAAAATGAAAAATACTCAATTTCTTTTGGTCTTACAAGCTAGAGTGGAAATGGCCTTCAACGTAAAGGAAATATTGTTCTAGCAATATCACGTCACATGTATGTCTACAACCTTCATTCAATGTGTAAGAGAACGTAACGTGGTTAGCAAACAATTCATGAATATATAAGCATCATGCTTAGGGCCTAGTATGGATCATAAATGTGTCTGAAACGATATTGTTTTGTGGCAATTATTCCGAACGTCTTCCACTATTATTCCTACTGCTACAAAAAATAACATTTCCCTTCGCCATTTTCAACACGTTCCATATATCTGTTCAACCAAAATTTGTAAAGAAGAATTATTCTTTTTTTTATTCGTATGTATATTTTGTTAAAATATCAATATAACGCATGCAAAATTCAAAGTCTTTTATCTAAAGAAAGCGTTTTACTATATATTTTTCAGGAGATTTTTCAGAGATTTTTCAGGATAAATCGAGATTTCAGGAGTTTTTCCGGTACTCCAGGACTCACCTCTGCAATTACGAAAATTTTGAACGATAGTGTTCGACTATAGTTTTATAAAGAAAGTATTATATTGTATCTTTTAAGGAAAATAACTGCAATAAAAATAACTTAATATCTCTGAACAGTAAGGCATATACTAAACGAACTTTTAGTATGAGCATCAGTAATTATAATAGCTTCGCTACAAAAATAACTTCACAGAACATTTGAAATTATAAGTGCTCCGAAATACAAAGCAACAAGATAGCGTATAAGATTCAGTCTTAAAAGCGATTGTTACTTAAAGAATGAGCATTCACTATTTCGATAATCGAGATAAAAGAGAAATGTTTACGATACATTTCGTCTTGTCTCAATTCTCATCTACAAAGCGAGATTATAATTTGAGTTAACCTTGTCCCACTTCGAATGTAAAATGTTAATTTTCGACTGAATTTCCTTTGTATTATTTTAGAAACGGGATGAGAAATTCCTCTTCTCGTGAGCCACACTAAACAAAACATAGTCCACTGTTTTGAGTAGAGTGTGTTATACAAATCTTCATTATCAAAACGTACGGAAGCTGGAACCTTTCTCCTGTTGCTTCGGATAGTACCAAGCAAATTTATTAGGTTATTTTTAGTTCCCTTTAGTCTTTAAGATATAAAGACGTAAAAATTTTGTCTCAAGTTACTTGAATTGACAACTTTCAAAAGATATAAAACTACATGGTCAGAAAGAGGGATATACGTTAGCCGCTTTCCATTTTTTCCTAGATATGGAACACTATTTAATATATATTTGTTCTTCACTTCAACAAACATCCAAATTTTGTCGCCATATTTATCCGGATTCCTACTCATGAACTGAATAAATAAACTGCGAGATTTCATTGGAAATAACAGCCCACCAATAGTGCAATAAGTATGGGGATTGTAAAACATTGGAGAATTTTCAGTCAGCTGATACCAAATATCAGAAAATGAGCAAAACCAATAGAAGACGCAATAAATTTTACGTCTTTCGCTCCTCTTAGATTTGAGATAAACCTTGTAAATCTCATTATTTCTTGAAATCTGTTTCTGGCATGACATTCCGAAGGAAAGCTGCAGCAAAAACTTTCCAGACCAGGGACACTTTCCACTTAACGCTCTTCATCCTCATTGCTCCATGGAAATACAGCAAGACAATATTTGCATCAAACTCATCGAAAGAAACTGACCAGTTACGATCATCTGAAACTCGACGGGCCTTAACTTCTGTACACTTCTTTATATTTTGCAGTAGGCTATTGGTGACAATCAGTATGAATGCACTTGCACAAGCGTCATCCATATTACGCGTAACGAGTAATGTTTGTTCTGGTTTTATACACACTATATTATGTTCTTGTCATCTTCTGCATGTTTTGTTGTTTACATCCAATATCGTCCACACAGTCTGATCCCCAGTTTACTAGACCTACCAGTAATTTCAATAGTATGCCCTTGCTCATATTCTTTATTAAATAATTAATACTACAGTCAGAATCAGTATATTTGACTTCCTTGTCATAAACTGTTAGAAGAATCTTATTTCTCAAGGTCTGTAACACCTTCCTTTACAATCCAGTTGTTACTGTCCTCATCACCAGAAGCGCTATCGTCAATACCTTGTAACTGTGCTAGGAACAACCTGCAGGACCATCATTCGCAAACAGTGATCACGTTCTTCAAACAACCACCAAAGTCAATGGTTATTGACAATTGTTTCGGGGCATCAATAATACACCTTGATAATAAATTAAACAAGAATCAAAAAAGGCATTTTCATCGAGGGTAAAATAAATATGAAGTGAACTTTGTGCTTGACAAACACCGCCTGCAAAGGCTTTGTTGTGCTTTTCTCGTTTCTTCATACTTTGTTCATTGCACTATACCATTCGTTTCTCATCATCACCGTCGCCTTTGGCCTAGCCGGCATAATATTGGGACGTAGAACTGAAAGATTTAATTTTCATTTTCAAAGTAAATAGGTAAGTGTCGAAATGATCCACATGGTTGTTCTAGGTAAATCACCATTTTTGAACCAAACTAATTGAAATATCGTATTTAGGAAATAATCACACTGGTTAGTGAGAAGAAAAGTATTGCCATATATTTTGCATAATTTAATTAAGGTTCAAATTAAAGGATGATGAACGTTGGTGAGGGGCCAAAATTTACCCTTTGATAATTCGTGAGTTAGTCAGTGCTAAATAATAAAACATGTTTACGACAATCATTACTTTATTGATTATTTTTTAATTAACCTTTGGATCGCATAAGCATTTATAGGTTTAGTTTCAGTCCTAACGGCCTTACTCTGTTTTACAATAATGCAGTCATAATGAATAAATTTTTGGTACTATCAGGTACTATCAGATATCTCATTTAAATATTTTGTGCGTAAATTATCATACGTTTGTAATATGAAGCAATATTAGAATCTAGTGATCTACTTACCTCACATAATGTGCGCTGACAAAATATAGTGTCACGGTTTACCCTACTTCCTATGCTGGTACCGCTCTTTCCCACCCGGCCCGTTAATGGCCTTTCCTGGATGTTCTCCTCGTACAGGTAGTGTACTGTTAAGATTTATTCTCATGTCGCTTTCATGTTAAGGAGAGGAGTATAGCATGAAAAAACAATATACAATTTGAAAGTACAACTCCACAGTAAATACTTAGGAGCTTAGTTTTTAGTTGTTGGAATAATATGTTACATAAGTTTTGAACTACTGTCCAGATTATGAAACGTCTAATAATCTAAAGATTTTCATACACAAAAATTTCAGATTTATTAAGATTTGTGATATATTTTACTTCTTTCAGTATCTGTTGGAGGCGTGACATCGTTATTCCTAGGGGCCAGTTTATTGAGTATTGCTGAGCCAATTTACTACTTCCTGGTTCGGCCATGGTTCTTGTATTGGAAGTCGAAAGAACAGAGTTGGTAAAATGATTTTTATAGTGAACCATGTGGTAATACTCTCTGTTCTATTATAATACGATGTAAATGAATTCAATATCAATATTTTCTACTCTTTACGTCAAAGTCACTATCACCATAATGTCCTAATTAGGTTTATAAATCAGTGCATACATTTTGGCGAAAATATAATCTTCCAATCGGGAAATAATAATACTTGAGAGTTAATGAGGTCATATAAACATGTAAATAGGCAACGCTCAATATAAGGTTGCTTATACATGTATGAGACGACTTTATTGTATATAAGAAGAATAAGACAGAAATTGGAAACTGTTCTAATAACTAACATAACTTTTCATATGTAAACTTTAAAAGCATATGCTTCTATATTTTAACTCTGATAGCTAACACAAAGTTTTCTTAAAGTTTCACAATGTTTTCTTAATTGCATAAATCCTTCATTTCCTCCTCCTAAATTTATTTTTGAAAATTTTGATTTAATTGTATCTTTTTCGGTCACTGACTGCAAAAAACAAACCGATGCTACTTGTACATTTTGTGCATGGAGTTTTATATGATAGTATATTTTTGTTATGTTGTTACTTAATTTCAAATTGAAATTTTATTGAATTTCGATTTCTCGAGAAAAAATATTTTCTGAATGCAATTTTCTGTAAAATATGTTGTTGAAGTATAACTTTGAAATCTTCGACAACTGAAATATAACAGTTTTAAAGATTCTCTACCTAATAGTGTTCAAAGCAAACCTTTATATTGATTTCTATATTAGTACGCATTGACTTAATGTTTTATATTCTCTTGAGAAAAGAGGAATATAATTATTACTATTTTTACTTCAAGAAACGATCGCAATTCACATTGGTTATTGTGTTAATTGTAAACCGAGGACCACTCAATTAAAAAGTGAAAGTAATCAATTTTAAATTGAAAATTATGATGTGTTTTCTTTCCAACTAAAAGGTATGATAAAACATCAAATAAATATCTCGTTGTTCGTCTGGTAACCTAATATTGAAGTGTTTGTCCATGTATGTAAGAAAAATTCAAGGAATATTTGACTGAATATGATAAAAGAAGCAGAATCTATATATCTGTGGTGTTACGATGGATTTATTGAGTACGATCTTGGCCCCTGAAGTTCGAATGATACTTTCATTGAGCAAATCAAATAGAAGAAAAGTACAGTTTATTCCTATAAGGACACTTCCATGTATGACGTATGTCAACCTAGTGATATTATTTATAAAGCATTTAATATTGCGAGAATGTATAAAGTGATTTGGGCAAGTGAAAACTGATAACAATGAATTTAAAACGTACACAACTTATCTTTAAAATAAATTGACCATCTTCGCATCGCTCCGAAATGAAAATGTGTGGTTCTTTGTGATTTAAAGAACTTATGGCGCACAGAGAAAAGTTAATTAAACTCTTACTTGATAGGCTTCAAATACAATTATAGGGTTCTGGTCTAGGTCAAAACCCCCACAGCCAAAACCCCCACACTCAAAAAATGACAAAATACCCACACGATCGGTCATAACTAGTGATAGGTAAATTCCGGGGAAGATTCCCAAAATGGGAATTTATCTGGGAATTTATGTTCAATCAGAAAAAGATAGCATTGTATTACTATATTATGATTTCAAAGTTGAATTAATTTTTATATCACAGCATATTATTACCGTTGTCCTCAGAGGATTGTTTACAATGTATATTCTGAACGGTAAAATGCTACTTTATTAACACTTTATTATATTTAGAAAGTACCATAAATGTATATTTATTTACAATTTGTTCTATCAATATATTTGAAAAAATATATAGTGACAGTTTACATTTATATATAAGTGGATTTGCTCAACTTGACTCTATTGCTGATATTATAAACACATTATATTTTTAAATGTTATAAACTAATTAGATTTGGTAAATGCTAAAAGATACATGTCTCACCAATTTATCAACTTGACAGAAATTCGAGTCAGAGAGAGGAGACATACGGGGTGGTTCAGGGTTTATTAATAGTACTTCATCTCTATTTCTAAATAATTCTAAATTACTTTATCAAATGGTTCCTTTTCATCATTTGTAAATTAGTACTTTGCTAATTTTGGCTGTTCTTTTGCATTGGGGGCCAGATTTGAACCAAAGTTTTTTCGATATTCTATTCCGATGTGTTCGTTTTATGGTTTCATACCTTAAATTACGTTACCAACATTAAATTCAGGCAGCTTTGCAGAGCGAGCGTTAGCGAATGAAGGTGGGTTAGAGCCCCTCATGGCACGTTGTTTTCCATGTTCGTTACCAACAATTCACTTTCTTTTCTCACATAAATCACTTCCACTTACCTTTCCGTTTTGTATAAATCCCCTACTGTCCTAAAAAATGTGTTCGATACTTTCTTGACAACTTGAACATCACTATCAACTCATTTCTTCCGTAAATCATCCTAATTTTTGCTTGTTTTGACCCCCCCCAATTCTAAACAATTGAGGCATATTCCGGAAGAAGGGCACATAGGCCTATGTGCCCTTTTTCCGAAATCATTGGAAACGGACCGCCATGTTATACTGTAGGTGGAGTGAAAATTTCATCTCGATTTCTTTATTTTTGTCGGACTGGCGATATTGTTTTTGTAAGACTTTGCACTTTGCCGCACAGCTGACTTCAGACCCTAGCAGCGGTAGCTTCTTTTATTTGACCGTTTATAAAATAACCTCAGTAAGTTTCAGAACTAAGAACGGTAGTACTGTTCTCAGATGCTACAAGTGGACAAAACAAACACTACAATAACAAAATGTTGTTCTTGGTTGGCTAAAGTTCATAAAGTGGAAATAATATTTTTAAACCCTGTGCTTGGATACTCGTTTAGCCAGTGCGACCACAACTTCGGGTTTGTTCTAAACAACATTAAAAAAAACTTGGAGCGAATCGTATCTGCTAAGCCATAGTTAGAAACCATCGTTAGCTGTCGACAGAATCCATCTCCTTTTGAACTGACAATGGATAAAGACTTGATTAAGGATTGGGACTCAGCTCTTGATCCTTTCTTTCGTTCCAACCCATCATCAAAAACTTCCAACTACACCATTATGTAATATGTAATGATAAAGTACACTGTATCAGGCGCTCTGCTGTGTTTTATTACGTACCAAATTTCTCAAAAGTAAATCCCCACGTTGAGCGGGTTTGCATATCCAGGCTCCTAACTATGAAAACATTTACGATCACTCTAACCCCAATCATTTTACAGATTCAGCCTGTTGCGTATAAGTTATTAGGACGTAAAATTGAATATAATTTATACGAAAAGGACTTTTATGCATTGCAAGACCTGTAACTGCCAAATATTCACCACAAACTTATAGTCGTATCGACATAAACAAAAAGAAGTGTGGAGCAGGAAACTGCTTTACCCAAAAGTCAAAAGAGACTCACTGAAGACATACGAACTGGTCGAGCGGTTTGGGTCATTAGTCTATCAATTAGAAGTTTATGTGTTCAAACCCTGAAGGGAGTATTCGTTTTTTTTAAGTGTATTCCTATTTTCATCACAGGACTGAGAACATTTCTTTAAATAAATCTTTGGCCACTACTTTTCTCTCAAATTCCATTAGAAGGGAACATTATATGAATTGCAAATCTAAAATCCACAGCTGAGAACAAAATATTATGTTCAATATTTCATTATTATCCATTGATTTGTAATGAAAAACTAATTTTAAGCATTGACGATTTCAGAAGATTCTCCCCCGGTAATGGTCAATATATGAATGAGAGAAAACTGATAAAACATTATTAGTCCACTTTGAGCATGATCGAAGATAACTTATGGCCACGAAGGGGGAAATTTGTGTCGACAGAGTCTCAAATTCTCCCACAGGTCATGCCCTGAAATCATCAGTTTGAAAGGTTTCCTTAACAAATAGAATATTACATTTATTTCTCGTTCTACGTTTTGAAATGGAAAAAAATCATAATTTTAAAGTGAATTATAATACGATAAGCATAAAGATTTATAGAACTAATCAAGTAAATATTCTTGTGTAAGTTATCGATTTCTAATCAGATTAAAACTCGAATATTCGTTTGCATCGCACTTTAAAGTAAATCCTCTCTATATATAATTATTACTGGAAAGTATGTTTAACTCCACTTACTTAATCAATATTTTTAATAATATATTTTTATTGTAATACTTTTACTATTCAATGTTGTATACACTTCATTTCCCAAAGCAAAACCTCGCAAATGTATAGTGGACTATTGAATATTATCAAATAAATTATCATTTTGTTTACGTAAATACTCCATCGTCTCATTTGAAACTTCGTACTTTAAATAATAAAATAATAATAATAATAATAATAATAATAATAATAATAATAATAATAATAATAATAATAAAATCATAGCCATACCTTTATCAGAATTTCAGGCTTAGTCAATAAATGAATTCAACGTGGTCTCTATTCGAAGTTTTATTTAATCGAATCCGATAGAAATACAAAGAGAAATTTCGAGAACAAGTAAAAGAAAAATGTTACTTTGGTGGGATTGGAAGTAACAATTTACAAACAAATGCCTTAGGCACTTTGTTTCTTTTCTTTAAGTTAACTGATTCACCGAACGTATCTGAGTAACTTGTCTCTATTTTCTACTCGGTTATATACGTTTTACAATCATTTCCGTTAATCTTGAACGACAGGAACACGAATACAAAAACATCTAAGAGAATTAAAATTCCAAACTCCCCCACCCCGAATCGAACCCGTAACCCCGTATACCGTAGGCACATGTGCTAGCCATTAGACCAGCGGGGAAAGCAAGTGAAATGTATTTTGTAGTACCTGAAGTTTACATCTATTTCATCCTGTTGTAATAATGTTTACCGTATTCGTTACTTTGAGAAATGATATATGTTATTCATATAGGTTCTATTACATATTCGTTCATAAATATTATATAAATTATCAGAATTATTCATGATCTTCCATGGAAATTCACTGGCGCATGCACAGTAGGCAGACAGTGTAATTGAAAGGTGAGTTCAACAGATATTATATATTTCGCCGACATTATTTAATAGCTATGTAGAAGAGATAGCAAAAATGAGTTTTCATAATGAAGATGGAATTTCGATAGGAGATAGAATGATGAGGTGTATACGGTTTGGGGTTGATATGATTGTTGTTGCAGAATCTAAAAAGAAAATTAATAAGATGTAGAAAACTTGAGAAAGGCTTCTGAAGAATATGGGATGAAAATAAGTGTTAGAAAGACAAAATCCATGGTGATTGAAACGAAGCGATCGGTGTCAAATATAGAAGTAAGAGCGGGAAAAAAACAGGTGACTAGTTTTTGATGTCTGAGTAGTATTGTTAGTGATATGACATGCGAACGTGAAATAAAAGCAAGGATAGAAATGGCGAAAGAAGCCTTTAGGATGAAGAAAATACTATTTTGTGGGGCCTTAGAGCTGAAAAAAAAAGACCCATAAAATGCTTCGTGTACTGTATTTTACTGTATTTATAGGACAGAAACATGAACATTACGCAGAAATGATGAGAAACAATTGGAGGCTTTCGAAATATGTGCGTGGAGAAGAATGGAGAGAAATAGCTGGGTCGAGAGGAAAACGAATGAGAGGGTTGGAAATGGAAGGAGAAAAATATTATTAAGAAGAGGAAGAGAAACTGGTTGGAATATTGGTTAAGAAGGAACTGTATGATGAGGGATGTGCTAGAGAGTATGGTGGCAGGAAATAGAGGGCGGGGACGAATTAGACTATATAGAAACATAATTAGGCTATTGGCGATATCAAAACAGAAAAATCGTATGTGAAGATGGAGAGGTTAACAGAAGATTGTGGAGCATGGCAGCTTCTCAGCTGCGGTAAGTGACCCGCTGGTAATGGCGGAATACTTCTGATATAATGATGCTGATGATGCACAGTAGAAACAGAAAGATCCACTTTAATGTCAACGCTAATATGAATCACAATGCAAATTTCTACAAGTTGTCAAAATGTCTAGCTGTAGAGAACTATTAGTATGCGAGGAGAAATTATAGTCGAGTAAAAGTGGAACAAACTCTCATTCAGATCGCTTGGGTTTTGAGCTGTGACGAGAAAGCAGTGAAGAAATTGATTTAGCGGTATGACAAATAATAATAATAATAATAATAATAATAATAATAATAATAATAATAATAAATAATAATAATAATAATAATAATAATAATAATAATAATAATAATAATAATAATAATAATTTATTTCACAATTCATTTCTGCCAATAGCTTTCGCCCCCTTACTCAAACTTCATGCTTACTCAGGAGGAAGCTGCGCGTCCCCAGGTTGGGAACCACTACTTTCCATTAAGGAATTCTGATAGCCTGTTAGAAATTTGCATTCTGACTAATATCAATAAAATGCATTCTTCTGTTTCTACTGCGCATGCACCAGTGAATTTCCATGGAAGATCATGAATAATTCTGATAATTTATATAATATTTATGAACGAATATGTAATAGAACCTATATGAATACCATATATCATTCCTCAAAGTAACGAATACGGTAAACATTATTACAGCAGGATGAAATAGGTGTAAACTTCAGATACTACAAAATACATTTCACTTGCTTTCCCCGCTGGCCTAATGGCTACCACGTGTGGCTACGGTGTACGGGGTCCCGGGTTCGATTCGCGGTGGGGGAGTTTCGAATTTTAATTCTCTTAGATGTTTTTGTATTCGTGTTCCTGTCGTTCAGGATTAACGGAAATGATTGTAAAACGTATATAACCGAGTAGAAAATAGAGGCAAGTTACTCAGATACGTTCGGTGAATCAGTTAACTTAAAGAAAAGAAACAAAGTGCCTAAGGCATTTGTTTGTAAATTGTAAAGAACTCCTAAAAGTTACTTCCAATCCCACCAAAGTAACATTTTTCTTTTACTTGTTCTCGAAGTTTCTCTTTGTATTTCTATCGGATTCGATTAAATAAAACTTCGAATAGAGACCACGTTGAATTCATTTATTGACTAAGCCTGAAATTCTGATAAAGGTATGGCTATGATTTTATTATTATTATTATTATTATTATTATTATTATTATTATTATTATTATTATTATTTTATTATTTAAAGTACGAAGTTTCAAATGAGACGATGGAGTATTTACGTAAACAAAATGATAATTTATTTGATAATATTCAATAGTCCACTATACATTTGCGAGGTTTTGCTTTGGGAAATGAAGTGTATACAACATTGAATAGTAAAAGTATTACAATAAAAATATATTATTAAAAATATTGATTAAGTAATTGGAGTTAAACATACTTTCCAGTAAGAATTATATATAGAGAGGATTTACTTTAAAGTGCGATGCAAACGAATATTCGAGTTTTAATCTGATTAGAAATCGATAACTTACACAAGAATATTTACTTGATTAGTTCTATAAATATTTATGCTTATCGTATTATAATTCACTTTAAAATTATGATTTTTTCCATTTCAAAACGTAGAACGAGAAATAAATGTAATATTCTATTTGTTAAGGAAACCTTTCAAATTGATGATTTCAGGGCATGACCTGTGGGAGAATTTGAGACTCTGTCGACATAAGTTTCCCCCTTCGTGGCCATAAGTTATCTTCAATCATGCTCAAAGTGGACTAATAATGTTTTATCAGTTTTCTCTTATTCATATGTTGACCATTACCGGGGGAGAATCTTCTGAAATCGTCAATGCTTATAATTAGTTTTTCATTACAAATCAAAGGATAATAATGAAATATTGAACATAATATTTTGTTCTCAGCTGTGGATTTTAGATTTGCAATTCATATAATGTTCCCTTTTAATGGAATTTGAGAGAAAAGTAGTGGCCAAAGATTTATTTAAAGAAATGTTCTAAGTCCTCTAATGAAAATAGGAACACACTTTAAAAAAAACGAATACTCCCTTCAGGGTTTGAACACATAAACTTCTAATTGATAGACTAGTGACCCAAACCACTCGACCAGTTCGCATGTCTTCAGTGAGTCTCTTTTGACTTTTGGGTAAAGTAGATTCCTGCTCCACACTTCTTTTTTTTATGTAGGTAAGACTATAAGTTTGTGGTGAATATTTGGCAGTTACAGGTCTTGCAATGCATAAAAGTCTTTTTCGTATAAATTATGTTCAATTTTACGTCCTAATAACTTATATACAACAGGTTGAATCTGTGAAATGATTGGGGTTAGAGTGATCGTAAATGTTTTCATAGTTAGGAGCCTGGATATGCAAACCCGCTTAACGTGGGGATTTACTTTTGTGAAATTTGGTACATGCCAACATGCCAACATCATCTTATCTTTCAAAAACTAATATCGAGTAATTGAGTGATATTGATCCTAAGCCTGTCTCTTTTGTTGGAGTGAGTGAACAGAAATAGCACGATGTTCGGTCTATAATGAAGTTCTTGTCAGCTGAAGACAACAACTGGGTTTAATATATATTGAATGTGTATGAGGAGGACTAAATCATAATACATCTATTGCAGGGGTGACCGCAAAGGGGGGCTGTGACACAAACTTGCTTCATTGAAATATTTGGGGGGGAGGTAAAATCTATATAAATATGTTTGAGGAATGTAAAAATTAATCGAAAAGATTTTTTCATGGAAGAACACCTACGGATTGACAATTGAGGGTGGTGCGACATGGACATGAGGAGGGTGGGCACCACTGTCTATTGCCATGGGTAATAGCTTATATTTGCTTTATTTAGAATAAAGACATTGTGTTGCATTAATAGTGTGCTATTTCTTCAACCAACAAGGATTTTCGGAAAAAAGGCACATAACACTTTGTACAAACATGTTTATAAATATTTAAAATAAAATAATATTTTCATTTAATACAAGCTATTTATCAGGCAAAGAGATCGCTTATATTAAGAAAACCTGTAACAGGTATTTGCAAGCTTATGTTATTGTTATATATTCTATTACAATTTTTAAGGCTCTTTTTCCCCATTCACGAAAACGGTCTATGTGCCCTTCTTCCGGAATAGGCCTCAATTATGTTAGTTTTTAGTGCAAATGAAAATGGAACAAAAAATTATATCATTAATTATATAAAGTACAGTCAAAGAATTTTAAATTTTTTAATCTCCAAAATTCTTAAAACCTAGAATTAAATTATAATATATTAAAATAAAGTACTGAATCATATTGTTATATAATTTGGAAGATAAAGTAAAGAAATGGAAATAAATTCCTTCCCGGGAATTTATAGGCCAGGGAAAAAAAAACGTGAATATTCCCATTTTTTAAATCCCTCCCACCGGGAATATTCCCACTGCCCATCACTAGTCATAACTCCCATACAAATGGAGAAATCTCCCAAACGCACTCACGGTCAACACCCCCAGAGCTAAAACCCCCACACTCAAGAAATGTCAAAACGCCCACAGAATCGGTCATAACTCACACAAAAATGGACAAAACAGCCACACATAGAAACGGTCATAATCCTCACATAAAGGGACAAAACTCCCATACAAATGGTCAAAACTCCCACATGCAGAAATTGTCACAACTGCCACACAAATGGACAAAACCCCCACAAAATCGGACAAATCCCCCACACTCTGAAACGATAGTGATTGCACGTCTTTGTTGCGGCTCTTTATGGCGCCCACTTTAGTGTTCATGTCATTAGAAAACAGTGCAAGAAGAATAGTTGCAACATCGTTTTAAGTGGAACAAAAATGTTATTAAAAAGTACAAAGGCAAGACAAGCAGTCAGGATCATTTCAGAGTGTGGGAGATTTGTCCGATTATGTGGGGGTTTTGTCCATTTGAGTGGCAGTTGTGACAATTTCTGCATGTGGGAGTTTTGTCCATTTATGTGGATTGAGACCATTGCTATGTGTGGCTGTTTTGTCCATTTGTGTGGGAGGTATGACCGTGGGAGGTTATGACCGATTACCAGTGTGGGGGTTTTGGCTGTAGAAGTTATGACCGTTCGTGCATTTGTGAGATTTGTGCGTTTGTGTGGGAGTTATGACCGATTCTGTGGGCGTTTTGACATTCCTTGAGTGTGATAGTTTTGGCTGTGGGGGTTATGACCGTTCGAGTATTTGGGAGATTTGTCCATTTGTGTGGGGGTTATGACCGTTTGTGTGAGCGTTTTGACATTTCTTGAGTGTGGGAGTTTTGGCTTTGGGGGTTTTGACCTGTTTCCTAGGGTTCACACTATTGGAGCAGTAGTGACTGGTGTAAAAATTTAGGGAGAAATACGAAATATTTACATTTTACTCACAATCAACACTAATTTCATATATTTGCCATCATGCCGCGACCAGAGAAATGTGAGTTTGATTTTTTTCATAAATAAAAGTAAAGAATTATTATACCTTACGAATGTATTATGTATGTGATCAATAATCATTATGCATCAAAGGAATTTATACATTGTGCAGAGCTGTTCCCATTAAAGTGTCAAGTATGCATATAAAGCAACAATTCGAGATCATAAATAGATACATATGCCGTGCTACGTATGTATTACATTTTGCTGAACATTATAAGCAGTAACTGATAAATTAGGAAAAAACATAGAATTGGCTAAAATCAAATTAGGTTGCATCTTACTCCTAAAGATGGAGTTTCAGTATTTTCAAATATATATTAAACTCTGAATATTTTAAACATTACTTACGTTCTTACAAAAATATTCCACAAAACGTAATATATGATTACAATATATTTTATTTTCAATGGATTTACATTTCGCCTGTCATACTTTTATCTATCCAGTAATCATGTGTCAATGAAGTGTGCAAGTCTGGTTATTGTTACATTGGCATTTTTACATGGAAAGTATGATTAAGTAACGTGAATTTTATCAGGAAAGAAAAGAAAGTGAAACATCTGTAGGAATTCACAGGAAACTATAACATTTCATTTCTAATATCCAGGCATTTTACTCAATGGTGTCACAGAGTCATTACATAGTGTTCGAAAGTAATTTTACAATTGGTTTCATATATGTAGTTCAAATTAGGAAGTGGACGTAAGGTATATTAAAGATCACTCTGTCTAATTAATGAATTTACATCAGTATAACTTTTCAATAAAAATAATGACATTCTTATAACAATCTAGAGAAAACTACTTAAGTAAATTCATCCAAGACAAAGACAACACCATTTTGAAAATACAATTCAACTATACTATTTTCAAACCGAATTATTAATTGTAAAGAAAAAAATAGGGTACCGTATAAGTTTATTTCGAACCGAAAGGAAGCAAGGGTAGTTATAATTGGTGAAAGTCGATAATAAAATATTCCATGTAATGTTATTTTGTTATGAATTCACGTATATTTAGTCACTCACCTTCATAACATAAAGACATTGTGTACTTGTTTTCTGTTTTCTGTTTACCATGGAAGGAAAGTATTACATAAAAACAGCACCTGGTATTTAAACGTCAACTACCGTCATTATAAGGCACAAATTTAGTACAATTGCTTATTAAAAACATACACACACACACACACACACACACATATATATATATATATATATATATATATATATATATATATATATATATTAGGTAGAATAAGAGGAAAACATTCAGAACACAACAGGTTAACAAAGGAAAAAATTTGGGATAAAGATATATTTATTTTATAAGGATTCATAATTCCCAAAATTAGTGAGCAGAGAGAAAAATGCTGGAACTTAAAACACAACATTTGCTTTATATTCCTGGCTTACATCATCAGTGTTATGGGAAGGTTGTCACGCCTACCAGTTTATCAAACATAAATAACCTACGTGAGACTGATAGCCTTGTTTCTCAATTTTAATGAAGGAGAATTATGAATCTTCTCAAAGCAAGGTTTTTTAGGTATAAGAATTGGTTTCAAATGTCGTCAACTTAGCATGTATTATCAGTTTAGTGGGACATTAAGAATTGAGTCTTAATGATTTTATCAGGAGCTTGCATTTGGAGATATATTTAACGGAATGCCTAGATTCGTATCACAATTCCCAAGTATTTAATGCAAATAACTAATGTGGTTAACGTGATTTAGATGTTTAATCTGGTAAATAACATGGAAAAATATATCTGTGATATATTGTGATATATCATGACGGAATTCAAACTTTCTTAGAAAAATTGTCCATTTAATTTCCGCATTTTGATTTCAATGGTTAATGTAACTTTGCGATACAACTGAAACCAAGAAACGTCAATAACTTGTTCCGAAAGCCTTTCGCGCTTTCTGCTTTCCAATATTCCGAACATATGAACGGCTGGTTTGGCTGAAAAATCAATTTTTAATACATATATATATATATATATATATATATATATATATATATATATATATATATATATACTGTATATATATAAACTGCAGCTATTTTCGAAGTCCTAAGAACATTTGAAATATTACATGCTGGTGAAATATTACACTTCCATAGTTTTGGAATTTCTTGTTCTTCTTTAAATGTGTGAGAAAAGTTAAGTAAAGTAGAACTATGGTTATGCGATTTACTTCCGTAACAGAACATACGCACTATTGAAGTCCAAGATCATGTTAAATTCGTAAAGAATTTCACACTATCTTGTTCATTTTTCACACTCCTTTTTCCTTAATTTTGAAATGAATTTATCTCAACACAATTCCAACAACTTTTAACTATGCAAAATATAGAATATTTCATAAATGTATTTGTTGTGGTTTCAAATCACCTTTAGTCACTGTGTGTATTCTTTACTTTTCATATTTACGTGTGTGTTACTTTTATTCTTACATAATATTTGAACCCTTTTCAGATTATGTATATATCTTTTCATGTTTGTGTTTTACATGTACAAATTTCTAACTAAAATATACCATTTAGGTTAGGAGTATTACATTTATTGTTACTAGAAATCAAACTAGTGTATCTAAGATCTGCTAGTTAAAATGGGTTATATTGTGCCATATTATTAAGTATTCGACACTTTAGAAGATCCTGGGAATAATAATTTTACTTCATTTTATACGTTCATTTCTTCCATGCTTGTCGATTTTCTTCATTCTTTTGATTCCCAAATTTTCTTCCTTTTTTGAAATCAAGTTCAGCAACGTTCGTCCTCTTCTCATTTCATGCCTTTATCCATCTTTTCTTCTATGACGGAATGAACAAGCAATTGCTTTCCAGGATAGGTCCAATCTTGTTAGTTTCACTATGATAGATGCTCGAAAGATGCGCTTCATTTTTCCTATTCGTTTTAGAACGTTTTCGTTTGTTATTCTCTCTGCTCTTTTTATCTTTTCCAACTTTCTCCAGCACTATATTTTGAAACTCTTTAAATATGTCTTCTGAAATTTCCGTAATGTTCAAGACTCTGAACCACACAGTTTAATGCATACCTTATCTAGCACTGCGGCAATTTATTTTGTTTTAAACTCTAATGCTGACAATGCTAGTTATCAGTGCAATTTTGTTGTTTATGGGCTTTCAACTATGGCAGCTCGTCAGCTGATCTCTCGTGAAAATACTTGAGAGATACATCAAATTATCGACCCCTTTAATTTTTCTCTTTGTCCTACTCTGACCTGTAAGGACATCTTTCTATAGAATATCTTAATGACTTACGTCTTCTTTATGTTGATTTTCATTTTATATAATTTCCAAATGTCAATTATTTTGTCAATCATTTGAAATTCTTGAAATCCCTAATCCCGTTTAATCCTTCAAATATCAAACATTCAGTGGAGAATAGTTATTAAGATGTACAACATAGTTGCCTGATTCCGCCTTCAGTTTGTCGACTATTGGTTTATATTTGATTCTAGCACAAAATACCTCATTGTCCTATTCGCAAGAATTAGGTAACCCATTGATAATTCTAGTTCACTAGAAATGATTTTAGGTATTTTCATAAGTTTTGCCAGTCAACGAAGTTCTGCCAGTAAACACTACATTCCCTTTACATCAATGACTTTTTTACATAGTACTCAACGCAATAGCATCTCTCGTCCTTTCGCCTTTCCTAGATGGAAATTTGTTCTTCCTCTAAAATATCTTCTATCCAGCCATCACTTCGGTCACGAGCAATAATATTCCGTGTGGAAAATAATCCTAAACTGTCTATTTTTCTTTACTTTTTCCTAGATAATGAAACCATTGTAACATAAAGATAATCAAGGGATCATTCTCCAATCATATCGTCCTTGTTGATATGTTAATTTTGTACTTTCACTACAATGTATCAAAATTCCTCCATTAACTCTTGTTGTATGGCTTCGTCTGTACTAGCCCTCATCTTCCTTATGACATTGATTTCTTGTACTCTTCCACCTTTATATACGCTGAGTCCTTTCCTTCATACTCAACAGTTTCTTCTAATTCGACCCCAATATCATTAATTCCGAACGTGAGTGCACTTTTGCTAGATTTTCCTCATAATAATTATGCTTTCTGGTATATCAGATCATATTTAGCGCGGTGCTGAATTTTTATTATTTCTTCACTTATATTCCCCATTGTCCTTAGCTTTGGCTACATCCATATCTCTTTTCAATTCATTATTCTCCGTATTGTATTATTTGATGTTCGTGGATTTTGCCCTTCTGCACTCCTTCATCTTCTTACATCTATTCTGTTATCCATTATTATCGGGGATGTCTTTCCATTCTCCCAAAGTTAGTGTAGAATGAATAAAGTAGAGTTTGTATACATTACCCGAACTGTTTTTTACAACGCATTGTTTATTGCAAATATGATTTTCTTCAATCTCATCTCCCAAATTACTGGCCACATTTCTCAGTATTGCTAAGTTCTATTTTGGATATCTACTCCCATTTTTCTAGGTTATATTACACTAATCTTTTTCTTCCGCCACTAAGGACTATGATCCGATTATACGTCAGATTTCGGAAGTGTCTTTACGTCTCGTGCACTATTCCTGAAACGTTGATTCACAAGAATGTAATAGATTTGGTAATGTTTCTTATTTTTCGGATTTTCCAAGTTTTCAGCTTCGTTTTTATTTTCTTAAGCCATACGATCGTAACCACCAGATTATATTGCCTACATAATTCCAGACATGTTTGCACCTGTTCGTATATCTTAGTTGGTCACAATAGTCAAACTCATCATATATTAGTTCTACTTCAAAATCGTATGGTTGTTTGTTGACATATATATTTGATGCCAAATATATCTGGAATAAATATTAAGTTTATTCAAAACAAAATATCAGGTTACAAAGTGGAACTATGTACTTCTTATGTCATAAAACAGTTGTTTTGGTTTTTAATAGTAGATGATTTTATGCGGATAGTCATCAATATATATGTACTATTGTCACGGGCTATATTTCGTGACCATTCTATATACTCCTAAGTCCTTAGTTCGATTCTCCTTAACTTTATTGGAAACAAAATTTTAAAATTTCTTTCTTTGTTCTACATATGCATTGCTTATAGGAACAACAATCTTAATGTTTGATTGCTATTTCCTTTAAATTGTCCAATTTACCTCCAAGGAGTGAGTGATTCAAGGAGAGAGGAAATAGAGAGATAACGATTGGTTGACTAATGCATTCTAGTTTCATCCAAACCTGGAAATTATGTAAACACTTCGTTTTCTTTTTGACGTAAAACTTCGGATGATTAGTCAAGAAAACGCAAACAACAAACCACTCAAGGTTATGTTGCACGACCAGTGCATACGTGACCTAGTTTGCAAGAAACAGGACATTGGCTCGATATGAATCAAATAATCCCACAATTCAGGAAATATCAGTATGATAATGTCATAAAGTTTGAGTTAGGAGTGATGTGATGCTTCCGATCAAGTGAGATACCATCTCCCTAATATCCGACTTCTCCCTCTCCCTCCTTAGTCAATCACTTATTTTGATTGTTGAAGTAAACATATTCCGGATAAGCAATTGCGTATGTCTCTTGTCCTATCTTTCTTCCCTCCTCACATTGACACGTGAAGAGGAGACTCATCCTTGTTTTCGAAAAATCCAGAATATCACACCACCACATGCGTCACCAATGACGGAGTCGGGCATAATAAAATGACCGAACCCGTGAAACATGGTGAGTTGAGTGCGATTGAAAGTATAGTGTTCGTCAAGTGTCAACACCTTGTACGAAGCCTACCATCAGTTTTTCAGGTAAATATGTTTCTGTTTTAAGTAATTTCTTTTTCGGCAGGCAGCCTCGGAACAAATTCAATATGGCAAAGTTTTAGTGGAGAACTCTCAACTAAATTCATTATCTTTCAAATGTTAGAATAACTTAACTCTTTAATTGATTGGAAATTATTGCAATCAATATCTGTCATTGTAATTGGTAATTTTTATTTTTATTTTATTCTGTTATAACTTAAACCTGAAGACAGACAAGATGTCATAATTTGTCAAGGATGTCACAGTATTGTCTCAGTACTCCTTTGATATATTCTGAGTTTTGCAAACTATGTTTTCTTCTTTCTCTTTTCTTGTTATCTTTATTTTATTTTAATAAATTGTATTTTGTTAAATGAAGAAGGAGAGTTCTTCCTTTATACTAGATCTAAACCCATCCTTTCTAGGATAGCAGTGAAGGGTACAACTAGATGGGTGTATCTTGATCCCTATATCCCTAGACACAATTTAACCTGTAGTATCTCATTTTTCTCTGCCTTCTGGCCGGGAAAACAGAGCCGTGAGAACTTTGGGGGCCCAGCCGGGATCACGCCCTTGTACCTTTCCCATTGCCTAATTGCTTTTGTTTAGAGTATGCCTGCCTCTATTTTAGTGTAAGAATGTTATTGTCCATCCATATTGTATTCCATGAATATTTTGTGAGAATATGTTAATCATTATTCAGCATATGGGCTGTATTTTTGTCACTAGAATTTGAAGATCCATTCTGTTTCGGTCATGTCTTTCTTTATGCAGCGGACTAAGGTCAAAAAGTCAAAAACCTCACATTCATCGAGTGTTCGGCCGCAATGTTCACAAGTGCACTGTTTGCAATGTGGAGCTATTGCTAAGAATGATGAGGAATTGCAGAGAACGCCATGCCCAGGAAGGCCTATGGTTGGGTCATTCCTCCCTCAAGCAATTCATGAGGAACCTTTGGACACTACTGAATATAAGACGGTGTCGAAACCCGCACCGAAACCACGCACCGTATTCTCAGATTCATCCTCGGATTCCCCTGGGAACATGTCAAGTAGCTATGAATTTCATAACCCAATGGCTACTTCAACTCCTCAGGACCCTCTAAAAATACCAAAAGAGGAAGTTGCATCTCCTCTACAGATACAAGTACAACCAGGTGACATCCCCAATCAGGATGAACATCCTAAAGAAGAAACCACTGAGGCTTCACCTTTCACACCTCGTGTTGAGTTAGGTACCCAGGAATCTAAGTTAGTGTGGGCTCCTACTTTAAACTTTCCTGTCTTTAAGGGAGCCAAAGGTGAATCAGTTACTCGTTTTCTGGCAGACTATGAGCTGTTATCTCAAGCATACCAATGGTCTGAAGAAAAGAAACTCTCCTGTTTCTCATTATGTCTTCGAGAAAGTGCTCAAGCATGGGAGTACGTAGTACGACCACGCATAGCAGAAATGCAAACGTTTGCAGAGTTGAAAAAACTCTTGATAACAGCATTTCCAGACGACCAGTATTTATCCTATCTGCATCGGGATCTTCTGAAGCGAAAACTCCAACCCGATGATGCAGTGGATTCTTTCGTTTACACTTACAAACGAGATTGGCTGCTAGTAAGACCTGACATTTCCGAACGGGAATGGCTACTTTATTTGCTTCGAGCTCTCCCTCTCCCATATGCTGAGACTCTTATGTTATTTGAAGTGAGATCATTAGAGGATGTTATTAGGAAATTACGAATTTTAAAAAGTGTTGACAATCTGAAAACACGTAGTACGTTGACTCCCTCGATAAGGGATGGTAGTCCTAACACGAAAACTAAATTATCTGCCGTTGGTGTTGTCAAAGGTCCACAATTAGGTACATCACTCCCCACGGTTCGTCTTAAGTTAGGAGGGCGATTGGCAAATGCTCTTTTGGATACGGGAAGTGAAGTCTCCGTGTGTCACGAAAGTTTAATACCACCCAAGCTTTCTATAGCAAATCGTCTTAAATCCACAGTTCGAATCCAGACTATAGGTGGAAACCTGACCGAAGTACTTCCAGTTGTTCGGTTATGTTTCTATTTAAAGGATCATCAAGGCTATACCAACCGTATGTGGTTAAATATGGCTTTGTTGAAAGGTCGCCAAAACGAACATAGTGTTATTCTAGGTAATGATTTTATCCAAAAGTATTCACTTGCCATCCACCCAAACTATTTGCTGTTGAAAACCCCTGCAGGTCAACCCAAGAGACGAGTTTATTTCTGGACAAACCGCAAATGTACCAAGTCTAGGTTTAGACCCAGGTTAAACCTATCACGTGTTTACTACTTCACACGTTCAGGTTTACCACGGGGACCTCCTGACATAAATGCACGCAATGATTCCAATGTGATCACCACCAGTAGGAATCGAACCAAAAACTCCACTAGAAGAAGAAATAAATGGCAAAGACCACAGCGGAAAATAAATTCGAGGAGTAGTCTAACCCAGAGTAAGTCAAGGGATTACACGTCTACCCAAGATCAGATGAAAGATAAACAATCACAAAGTCCAACAAACAACAATGTTGAAAAAGAGACTTTAGACGATGATGCTTGGTCGATCTTTAGAATTCAGGACATAGAAAAATATAAGCCATCAGTGTTTGTTTACACTGCTAACGAAATAAAGATCCCCGCCAAACAAATGGCGGTAGTAAAAGTAAGAACTGATTCCCATAATTTTACTAAGATGTACATTGAACCTAGTGATGAGTTACATCACCGGTTTCGATGTCTTGTACCACGTACTTCATATGACCCAAAATTAGAAGGTCAAGTGTTAGTACTTAACTGCAATCATGTGACCACCGTTATCCCTTCAGGTACCAAGATAGGTAAGTTAGAAGAATATGACGAAATTGTACATTCTGAATCTGTTGCTTCAGTAAATCGGTTGACTCGGAAAAGCGAAGATAAGCCCCAGGCCTCTTCATCAGTCCAGTCGGTGACTTCTGAACATGATGTAGCCACTGAAATAGACATCTCACCCGATCTCACGCCTGATCAACGGGCAGAGATTGTGGATTTACTCCGCGAATACCAAGATATTTTTGCCTGGCGTGTTGAGGATATTACAGTAACTCCAGAATATGAACATTCAATCGAAATGCTCACAAATGTACCCATAAGTACCGCACCATATAGAGAAACGCCGTCACAGCGTAAAATAATACAACAAGAAATAGCCAAACTTCTAGCTCAAGATGTAATTCGGCCAGTGAAATCTGCCTACGCATCTCCAGTGTTAGTGGTAAAGAAACAAAATGGTGAAAATAGACTCGTTTGTGACTTCCGAAAAATCAACCAGTACATAGTTCGAGACCAATATCGGGCCCCTCTGATAGATGATCTTCTATATTACATTGGCAACTCTCAGTTTCTAAGCTCCCTAGACCTCCGCAGTGGATATTATCAGGTCAAACTAAAGGAATCAGACCAGGAAAAGACATCAATCATATGTAGTGAAGGTTTGTTCTGTTTTAAGACAGTTCCTATGGGTTTATCCACAAGTCCAAGTTGTTTCCAGCGATGTATGGACAAAATTTTTGCGTCTTTGAAATTCAATATCATGGTCGTGTTTCTTGATGACCTTATTGTATACGCTCCTGACTTTCCTGAGATGGCTAGAAGAATCAACTTAGTTTTTCAGAGACTACGAGAAGCTAATCTGAAACTCCACCCAGGGAAATGCCATATAGCATATAACAATTTAGAAGTTTTAGGTTTCAAAATTGGGCGAGATGGGCTATCACCGGTTCCATCAAAAATCGAAGCAATCACAAAAATCCCCGAACCAAAAACTGTCAAAGATGTTCGTTCATTTCTAGGTTGTGTAAACTTCTTTCGGAGATTCATAAAAAATTGCTCCATCATAGCTAAGCCTCTCACTGAACTAACAAAACCTTCAGTTCCATTTCGTTCTGGCGAAGAACAGAAATTAGCATTCGAAACCTTAAAACGGAAACTCACAGAGGCTCCAGTTCTTCAGATGTTTAACCCACAACTCCCAACAGAATTACATGTAGATGGAAGCCAGAAAGGCATTGGATCGGTTCTCATACAGGTTAAGGATGGGAAAAGACATCCTATTGCATACTTTAGCAGAACCCTTACTAAACCTGAATCTAATTATTCAATACCGGAAATCGAAACTTTAGGATTAGTGCAAAGTATTCTTCATTTTCATCATTACTTGTGTGAAATTGATTTCGTAGTGTATGTAGATGCATGTAGTCTCTGCTACTTACGCAATCTCACTTCTCTTCGTGGAAAATATTTAAGATGGGCAGTAAGATTGCAACAATATTCTTTCAAAGTCGTGCATAAGCCAGGAAAAACAAATTATGTCCCAGATTGTTTATCAAGGTACCCTGTTACTGAGTTGTCTCAAGAAGAGCGCGATCTAAGAGAAGTAGGACCTATGGTGAATTATCTTCGGGTAAATACTGAAGAAACCATGGCAGCTAAACAAGCACAGGACTCATCCTTTTCCAAAATCCTAAAGGAAGTCAAAGACAACCCGACTGGTGCTGTCGCACGCCCTTATGTGTTAAAGGACGGTGTGTTGTATAGAAAAATGGGAGATGACCTCAAACTGTGCATTCCGGAATCAGAAATTCCGAAAATTCTTCTAGAAGCTCATGACTCAGAATTGCATGGTGGGCATTTTGGTTTCACAAAGACGTATGGAAAGATAAACACCCGTTTCTATTTTCCCCATATGGGCAGAATAGTGCGGGACTATGTCAAGTCCTGCCTTCCGTGCCAGCAGAGGAACGCTGACAATAGACCTAAACAAGGTTTCCATTGCCCAGTAGATGCTAAACATCCATTTTATTCCATGGAACTCGATATTTTTGGTCCTCTTCCTCCTTCCAATTCGTATAAATATATCATCACTTGCACTTGTAAGATGACCAGGTATACAGTTGCCAGAGCTTTGCGATCCGTAACTGCAAAAAGTGTGGTGAACTTCGTGATTGAAAATATTGTCTGTGTGTATGGTCCTCCGTCGATCATACAAACAGATAATGCAAGTAACTTTCATTCCGAACTGATGAAGGAGACAGCTAAATTGTTAGGCATACAGCAGGTATTCAGTAGTTCCTATCACCCAGAGTCCCAAGCGCGTGTAGAGAATTGGAATTATACCTTGGCCAAATACCTAAGTAAATACGTTGATGCGAATCAAAAACAATGGGCAAAGTACGTTCCTTTAGCAGCTTACGTTTATAATATAAGTAGACACGACTTGCATCCATATAGTCCCTTCGAGCTAGTGTATAACAGAAAACCGAAGTTGTTTAATGAATTAGAGACGCAATGTTATAAACCAATGTCTCGTGAGTTCAAAACAAGACTCAAAAGAATTCACGAAGTTGCCAAGAAAGCTCTAGCCCAGCGACAGGCTAAGGATAAAGAACGGATTGATAAAGGAAGGCGTGAAATATCGTATAAAATAGGTGACAAAGTACTATTAAAGTCCTACGCTAGGAAACCTGGTCGTTCATATAAACTAGAGCGAAAGCACTATGTTGGTCCTTACGAAATAATCAAGGTGTTACCTCGTAACACCTGTGTCTTAAGAACACTTGGTAGTGATAACAAGGAATTTACGGTGAATGTTAAGCGCTTAAAATCATTTCATGAACGCAAATGGTCTCCAGGCAATCCTATCAACTCTGATACTAAAGCCTAAAAAAAAAAATTTAGAATCATCTTCCTTCTATGGTGTCTCTTTGCAGTTGTTTAATTAGATAGAGATTGGTGTCTTCGTGATCCAGGCCGGCTAGGTCTCGAAGACATCCATTTTATTTGAATTGATTGGCAAAAAAAATTACTTTGTTGTATACGCCCTGTACTCTCAAAAAAAATGTTCCTAAGGTTCTTCGAGTAGGCAGCTTAGGTTCAAGATTCCCGGGTTTGAACCAATATTCATTTAAACTCTACCCTGATGGACTGTTTTCTCTTTTTGCAGACTGTAGAAAGGAAAACACCATCTGGTAACCGCAGGAACAATACATGTCTGGGAGTCCAGTAGCAGCCCGTACACGTAGTCATTGTAAGTCTAATCCTTGTGACATTTCTATAAAATTAGAGTTACCAAGTAGACATTCCAAACAATCTACCCCTTCTGTAATGGATACCAAAGAAACACCCCAGGTGACGGTTCATAATAAAATTCCAGTTTTCCCAATTGATGTATTCTCTGGGAAACCTCATCAGGATGTGACGCGTTTTCTTGATGATTTCGAAAGCGCGGCTCAGATGTTTAAGTGGAGTGATGCCGAAAAGAGGGCATATCTACTCCCATACCTTTCAGGTAGTGCTCGCGATTACTTCGAAGTTCACAGTGCCGAGTTGAACGCTGAAGGGGTCACTTTCAATCAAGTTAGGGATAAACTCCTTAAGGCTTTCAAATCACCTGGAGATATCGGCGATGCATTTGCAGCATTGTATCAGAGAAAGAAGCTGCCAAATGAATCGTACAATGAATACATGTTTAATGTCCTTCGCTTATGTAAAAGGGCAAACGGCACTATGGATGAGAAAGAGAAAATCCGAAATATTCTAAAGGGTTTGGACAGTCCTGCCCTTCAATTCATTATAACTAAGGATTGCCAAACTCTGGATGACCTACAAAAACATCTACAGCTTTACGAAGCTGCAGAACATCAAGCCAACTTAAGGGCAATAGATGAGTATACGTCCAAAATAGGCACTACCACTAAGCAGGCTCAACGTTCGGAAGAGCCAGTTCGCCAGCGTCCTAGACGCCAAGATCCATCTGTTCGGGCCCTAATAAAACAACTGCGTAACATGACTCTTGAAAATCGCAATAAGTATTATCGTCAGGGTTCGAACCAGTATCGCCGTCAACAGAATCAGGCATACAATAGAACCACCAGCGATCAACAGCGCAGACAATATAATCAGTATCACCGTAACACACGTAAATTCCAACAACCACAAAACAAACGAAATCAAACTTCGCGTAATCAGAAACCATCAAGGTTCCAACAAAGACCTAATAATAGTGCACCTCAGCGTAAGGGTGACTCCGATTCCCAAAGGAATGCTCAACCCAGTACTTCCCAGAGTCAGGAATAGGATCATTTCTCTAAGTTATCTCTGTGCATTTCTTATAGGTTTCCACAACTTTGTGTATCACATATTATGTAAATGCCAGTATTTGAAACTATTAGTTTAACCGTAGTGACCTAAATGTTTTCATTTATTCGTAGGGAAATGTCAATCTTCATTGCGGATTTTAACGGTATGTACACCGTAAACTCTTATCTAATTCGTGAGTTCGCTTTGATCCCTATCATTTCCAGTCGCTTAGTAGCTGGTAGGAACCCATATATGGATCATAAGATTGTAAGACCAACACGCCATTTCGAAACTTTGTCCAAATTTGAGAAAGAGCAACACAACATTTATGAAAGAAACACAGGAATCACTTGGGGCATGGGCTCCTTAGACGAATTCCAACTTAGAGCCCGTGTACTTGGAGCAATTCCTCGCGGTAGTATCATATATACTCGCGGCAGTGCCCATGTGGCAGTATTGCAAGAGATTCTTCAAAACAGATTTGTTATGAATATTAAAGAAAACTTGCCTGGCCCATCTATAGATGACATGCCACCCTCAACATGGGAATGTCCCCTAACTCCTCTCCATCTACACAACAACCCATACTGTCCTGTCACAAGTTTGTATCAAATGTATCGATTGTTTGTAATCCGAGCTCAGTACGGTGATGTTGAAGAAGTATGGAACTATGAAAATATGGAGTAATTTCTGGTATTCGGTAGAATATCAGAGTTTATTCATAATTTATCCTTAAAAAAAAAAAAAAAAAACAGTAATGTTCCTTTCACTTTCACTGATATGCTCACGTTGTAGGTACGCAACCTGAATTCGAAGTCCAAATTTGACTACTGAACCAGCATGAACAAACCCTAACAGTTACTTGTTCTACAGTTGACATCCCTCTGAGGGCCACTCAGAAAATTGGTGCTATTTTCGTGCAACTCGGTTGCTCATGTACACTTTCTTTTCAGAATGTAACCCTACGTCCAAAGTTTCCTTGCCTCTCAACAAGTACCTTACAGGCTAAAATCCATCATGTGATTCCATCCAAATGGATAACCCAATATCCTTTATCAGTACCAGCAGTTGTTGATTCCTTTACTTTATCTGAACATCCACTACATGAAGAGTCTCGTACATCATCAAACGTATTCGTGCCGGTGAGTGTCAGCATCAATGTTCTACTATGCATATTTATTATGACTCTCGGTGGTTTATATTATCGTCTTTCGATTCGCAAACCTACACCAGCCCCTCGAGTAACATGTGCAAATCAAATGCACCAGCGAGCTAACCGATCACCGGAATATGAAACACCACGTAATGCCCAACCTGCCGAATATATGGCTGTATTGTAAACCGGTTGCTGAAAGAAAGCACATGATTAGTAGATACACACAGACACTCTATATGCAGAAATAAGAATAAGAGAAGAAAACAGTTTTAGTGATTATTTTAGGGCTAAAAGCAAAATAATTCAAATAAGCTTATTCTACTAAACTAATTTTCTTATCCATTTTTATTATATCTATCTGTATTACTTTTGCTTTATTATTATTTTATTTTGCCTATAGCAAAAAAAAAGTTCTTTTTTTTATTTGCAATAAGTAGATTTAGAGTAATCAGTATATTTGTTATCCTATATGTTAAGACTTTCACTATGTTAATGTAGGTATCCACAATAGTATTCATGATCAATCATTATAATCAAGATATAAGTATTCAATCTTTGTATTATATATTCTATTATGTAGTATTTAGTAAATATTATTGTAGAGTCTTGAAATAATGAATTGAAGAAATTCATTAGATGTAGGAATTATGTGTAGGTATTCCGCTTCTTTAGTAATAATAAGAACTTATTTAGTAGTAAACTTATGAAATTCATTCAGTTGACATTGACGTGTATGGTTAACACTATCTTTTTCAGGCCTAACCTGTTCTTTAGTTTTTCTTTTAGATGGATGACCTAACCTACCCATCGGCTGAGAAAAATGCAAAGATCGTTCCAGTTGGTGAGATAACTTGATGAATGTTTATGGTATTTTGTCTTATTTCAGCTATATGCCGACTGCGTACACACTAGTTCATAACACTAACTCCTACACACACACACTAACTCCTATCATTGTGTCTATATCCTACATTTGAAACTTATGCTTGCACTATATCATACATCCTTGCACTAGCATCAGGCGGCCATTTTGTTTCCGGTTGGTCCCGGAAACCAATTTTCATGAGAAATTCTATCCATTGGTTATGCAAATTAATCACTACTTTTTCCAAAAATGAAAAAAAAAAAGTTTCACTAAATGCTATTTAGTTACCATAACACTATTAGCGGCCGCTTTATGTTTAAAGTCTTCCACCATATTATGGGAATATTGACCCCTTGTAAGTGTATATTCGTTATTCATACATGTATTCCTCTTGTCATTTCTATTCCTGTTTATTTTAATGTTGTTTCTCTTATCAGTTGTCCGCCATTTTGGGTACACTTCCGGGGGGGTACACACACACAGTTAGGTATATTCCAAGTCCTATGTATCACTACCACCATGTAAGTGTCCGCCATTTTGACATCCCCCCCTAGTGTCACTCCGCCTACCGGGTTCTTGGTTCGAGTCCGAACCAGGATACCCATTCTCATTTCCGGCGGTTGTGCTCCTCTTATCATTCCTATCATTCACTACCACCATGTTGACTTGATACTTTCTCGAAGTTCGCCTGAGTGTCTGAGTTCGAACCCCGTCCACTTACATCTACTTACATACTTGTAGCTGTCTAGTGAAGGGCAACTTACACCTATATATATTCATTTACAACCACCACCCAGTGATATGTAAGCAGACAAGCAAGCTTTGTAGCATACATTCACTAAGCACATATCTTACCTCGCACTGGAACTAAAGACAGAAAGGAAGTTCATCAAGAAAATGGTTTGAAACTGAGCAGTTGCAACGTTAGTTTTGTTGATTTGCTTATTTGGATTTCGTTGCTACATTTTATTGTCAAGTAACTTTTTCTATTTAGTTTTATTTGGTTAGCTCTCTCCATTTATTTATGAGTTGTTTTCCTTACAATGTTATTTTAGTTTTTTGCATCCCAATATATGATTTTAATGATTTATTGCATTAATATCTTTCTTGTATATATATATGTATATAAAACCAAAACAATTATATATCGTTATTATTACTAGCATAATTTTTAGTACCCTAATTTCCCGTTGTATGATTTTATTTCCTTATTCAATTGTATGTGTTCCTGTTGTTTGAGTATTACCAGCAGAACATCTACCACCCAATCATACTACTCATGTAACTATTATCGTTGGTGGGTTGGCGAGTTCTTGGCCTGTTCGAGGTACGACCACGTTATTCGCATCCGCCCGTTTCTAGTACTTCGTTAGCCTATCCAGCCTCGTTGTGTTGCACGTTTATGTAATTCGCATTATGCGGTATCGTACGGTACTACCGTTGGTTTATATAGATTTGCCGTCCAGCCTTCTTTCATACTACTACTACTACTACTATTAATAATAATAATAATAATACTAATAATAATAATAATAATAATAATAATAATAATATTAATAATGCTACTTTTTGTCTTGTACGACTCTCAAATTAGTTTTCTTTTGGCCACTTTGTGTTTCAGTCCTTGTACCGGATACAGTGCTCCATGGAGGAGGCCATGTTTTTTCCCATCGTCACTTTCGTTAGTCGGCCATGTTTTCTTCACAGGCTCGGCCAATCACATTTTGTTTCCATCAACCAACGATCTTCCGCTCTTCTGTTACGAATTTCCGGCCTGTGTGATTCGTAACCACACCTAGGCGCCATGTTTATATTTTATGTCGCCCTTTATTTTTTCTGTATGGCGTTTTTTTTAAATGAAATTTTCGGACCCCATTTTTCATTTCTTCGATCTCATACGCCTATGTACGCCTAATAGCCATGATTGTGATATTATTTATGCAAGCGTTTGTTACTTAGTCCCTTTCCGCTTTGTGGCTTCTTCATCAGTCCTCACGCCCCCCTCCCTCTCTCTCTGTTACCTCCTTTTTACAATTCTTTTGCTCTTTGTTGTTTTTTTTTTAAACAACTTCGCGCCTCAGTATACACTGATTAATTTGCAATAAGCTCCTTGCTACGAGTTCATTATACTCACCTGCTATCTGGGTTCCCTCTGTTGCTTCCTAGTCTCTTGTGTGTTATTTCGATATTGTACCACTACCCGCGCTCGACCCTGCCGATCCCGACATTTCTAACACAATTGGTCTCACGAGACTCGATCTACGTCCAATTTCTTTTCCGCTCCGGACAGGTCACTCCCGTTCTTTATTCGCGACACTCTGCCTTGGACACTCTGCCCTTCACACCCTGCTGTCGTAGACTGCATTGTTCCTATCTCGGAACATCCGGTCTCTTATCGGTCCGGATGTCTCTCTGTTTTGCTTCTACATGAACTGGTGCTATGATATAACTATGCTCTGCTGGATTAAATATACTCTAAACCCTGTGTTATTTATGTACTGCATAAATTTTTTTTTCAGCTCAGATTTTTTTTCTCGCTCTTTTTGCGAGTGGTTTCTATTTTGCCAAGTTTACCTTATGCTACTGTTATTAATTCTGATTTCTTTCGTTTCATGCATTTCTGGGTTCTTGGTTAGCGGTTCTCAACCGTTGGACCGCAGCCCGCAGTCCTCCATGGTTTCCTTTTGGGTTTTCCCCTGGAATGGGAATTTTTTTCAATGGGGGATGCGAGCATTTATGCTCTGAACCCTCCGCCGCTGTTATGCTACTGTTTCGTGAGTGACAATATTGCTGTACTGGCTGTAGTACCTTTATTTCGCAACCAATAATACTCTTGTGTTTACACATGAGTATATGTAATATTCACGTATATGTTTATATATCTTCTTATATCTACAACTGGCCCAAAGTTGGTCTACATTGTGCATGGCTCGGTGTTTCCCAAACTTTACTGATGCTCGGCACACTTGGGTTCGCGTACTATGATTTGGGAAACGGCGACCCTAAAGGTGACACGTCCACCCTCACAGAACACGGATCTTTGGGTGCAGTGAACACATTATTTTAAACTCATTTTCGCTTTAGTATACTGTATATTTTATTTTCACGTCCCGAAATCCCATCTTCTGTGACGGTCGACAGCATCATTATTTCTATTAATCAAAACATGTTATTCATATATTGAAGTTATTCGTAGTGTTTGTTAAGTTATAGATTTCCTTATATAGCTTCGCCGTGTCTATATGTGTACTTATGCTCTGGCGAACTTGTTTTATTTTTGTAACATTGCATTTATCGTATTGCTGATTTAAAGCGCTTTGTTCAGCGTTAAATGTTAAATTGTAATGTGATGTATCATTATTGTGTCCATTAGTATAACTATAGTAAAATGTATTTAAGGTGGAGATTACGGTCCAATTTAGTTTTTTTTTTGCTTCTGCATAGTTAAGCAAGTTTTTTTTATTTCTTTATTCACTTCTTTTTGGTTCAATTTAAAAGTTCAGTTTAAATTTTATTTTCTTATTTTTTTTATAACTATTGTTTAGAATACGTGTCACTTTCATTTTATAGATTATGTATTATGCATTGCTCTCACTGTTTGCAATACACACTTTTTTTTACGGATTCACTGCTGAATCCTCCTTGTTTAAAAGTTACGGTTTACTTGCTTCCCCTTTTTATAGAAAGTACGAAGTTAAATGGTTCAACCATATCAAGGAAATTGTTGAAAAAGTAAGGAAGTACTTTACATTATTTTACAATATCTTTAATGTTTTGTTAATATCAAGAATTCTTTCACTACTGTTCATTATGCTTTGTATTACAGTGTTGCTACATTTCTGAATATTATAACCCAGTAATTTGAATCTTATGGTTTCAAAATGAAATGATGTTCTTATGTCATGCACCGCAACATGGTTGCTGTACCTTCATACAGTCTCTGTGATCACCTGTGTATGTCAATGTATTAATATACTTGTTGTTTTCTCTGTACTTTACCTTTAGTCTTTATTTTCGTCCATGTACGAGTTGTGATTACAGAGAACTTGTATCATTAGTATACGACGTACCATTCATATGTCATAGTGTATTCAATAACTTCAGTAGTTTAATTTCTAGTCTAAGTAAGTACTTCCATTTGTAACACAACACTCATGATATGAGTTCTCCACCTCTATGCCATATTGAAGCGTCGAGTTGCATTCAGTTTCACTTAAATTGTACACAGTTACTACATTAACCCTTTCAGTGCCAATATTATCCTCTCCAAGCGAGTCGCTTGGAAAACCCAATGCGGGGAGATGTCACGGGCTATATTTCGTGACCATTCTATATACTCCTAAGTCCTTAGTTCGATTCTCCTTAACTTTATTGGAAACAAAATTTTAAAATTTCTTTCTTTGTTCTACATATGCATTGCTTATAGGAACAACAATCTTAATGTTTGATTGCTATTTCCTTTAAATTGTCCAATTTACCTCCAAGGAGTGAGTGATTCAAGGAGAGAGGAAATAGAGAGATAACGATTGGTTGACTAATGCATTCTAGTTTCATCCAAACCTGGAAATTATGTAAACACTTCGTTTTCTTTTTGACGTAAAACTTCGGATGATTAGTCAAGAAAACGCAAACAACAAACCACTCAAGGTTATGTTGCACGACCAGTGCATACGTGACCTAGTTTGCAAGAAACAGGACATTGGCTCGATATGAATCAAATAATCCCACAATTCAGGAAATATCAGTATGATAATGTCATAAAGTTTGAGTTAGGAGTGATGTGATGCTTCCGATCAAGTGAGATACCATCTCCCTAATATCCGACTTCTCCCTCTCCCTCCTTAGTCAATCACTTATTTTGATTGTTGAAGTAAACATATTCCGGATAAGCAATTGCGTATGTCTCTTGTCCTATCTTTCTTCCCTCCTCACATTGACACGTGAAGAGGAGACTCATCCTTGTTTTCGAAAAATCCAGAATATCACACCACCACATGCGTCACCAATGACGGAGTCGGGCATAATAAAATGACCGAACCCGTGAAACATGGTGAGTTGAGTGCGATTGAAAGTATAGTGTTCGTCAAGTGTCAACACCTTGTACGAAGCCTACCATCAGTTTTTCAGGTAAATATGTTTCTGTTTTAAGTAATTTCTTTTTCGGCAGGCAGCCTCGGAACAAATTCAATATGGCAAAGTTTTAGTGGAGAACTCTCAACTAAATTCATTATCTTTCAAATGTTAGAATAACTTAACTCTTTAATTGATTGGAAATTATTGCAATCAATATCTGTCATTGTAATTGGTAATTTTTATTTTTATTTTATTCTGTTATAACTTAAACCTGAAGACAGACAAGATGTCATAATTTGTCAAGGATGTCACAGTATTGTCTCAGTACTCCTTTGATATATTCTGAGTTTTGCAAACTATGTTTTCTTCTTTCTCTTTTCTTGTTATCTTTATTTTATTTTAATAAATTGTATTTTGTTAAATGAAGAAGGAGAGTTCTTCCTTTATACTAGATCTAAACCCATCCTTTCTAGGATAGCAGTGAAGGGTACAACTAGATGGGTGTATCTTGATCCCTATATCCCTAGACACAATTTAACCTGTAGTATCTCATTTTTCTCTGCCTTCTGGCCGGGAAAACAGAGCCGTGAGACTATTATAAAGTAATAAATTTAAATATTTTGAATTTTTAGTAATATCCAAACGTTCCAACATTATCATATTGTATAGAACTTAACCATATTATATGAATATAAGTAGATCGTATGAACATAACCATATTATATGAATGAAAGTAAATGCTTTATTGTGAGTTTCCACAACTCAAAATATATCAATTTCATAATGCTATTGCATAATTGTAAATATCGTAAAGGAGGTATTTACCCTCAGCTAAACAAGAGAAAACATTCCAGTAGTTCCGGGTATTATTTTGCTATTTTCTGAGTAGATATTTATGCTTCAGTGTCACATAATGTAAACTTAATATTACAAACTGATAATGTGTTACGTATATATATATATATATATATATATATATATATATATATATATATGGTTCTTAGCAACGTTATGGTTCTTAGCAACGCATTTCAATTTGTTCCTTAAAACTTCAATTTATATGAGAACTTCTAAAAAGTGAATTGCTGACTCAGTACTGTTAAAAGATTTGTAATTTACTTTGACAAGCTTAAAAGTATTCGCATATTTTATTGTTTGTATAACAAATATGAAATGAGTTCATTAATAAATAATTTGTATGTAAGAATTGAAAGTACATCTCGATTTTGATGAAATTTTCCTTTCTCAGATCAATAATGGTTAGTTCCGCACGATAAACATCACTGGTTATTTCACCAGACATCTTTAATAAACGAAACATACATTTACTCTGACAAATTTAATATTTCAATCAATCAGTTATAACAACAGAAAACGTAGCGAAAATTAATAAATAAATTAACGAAATGTTATATTATAGAGACTTCCATGTCTTATGTTAATTATAATGTATCAAATGCTGTTATTTACAAAGTTCTATCACTTGGAGTAAAAAAATTAAAAAAAAACAACTCACAAGAACATTTGATTACCAAAACGGTCCATTATGCAAGGTGGCATGCATGTAAATGGAACAATCTCTTCCTTCTTGTCTGGTTTATACGATAGTAAATAGTACACCAGCTGCTGTTAGATGCTGTTTCATCTCCCCTACACTATACGTCATTTGTCTATTTTTCTTACAAATGCAAACTATACCCCTACACTATAAGTCATTTGTCTATTTTTCTTACAAATGCAAACTAGATCACTAAACTCTGTCATATTTATCAAGAGTTTGTTGTATTACAGCCAGTTAAGCGTCACTTGACAACACCATTGCTAGTGACTATTGCATTGCTAGTGACTAGTGTACTATTGCAATTAGCATCAGAAAACTTTTAGAAATGAGTAATTTGCTAGAGAAGATACAGAGAGAGAGGATAATGGTATATGCTAATTTTGCTGATAAAAGGATAAACACAAAAGTAAAAATAAAACACTTAAATGTTCAGAGGGAGAAATATTCCAAATATAGAAAACTACATTTTAAGTTTTGCAGAAATTACTGATAAATATGAAGTAACAACAGACAGTCGTAAACTAGTAATATTTGTGAGAAACAATAGACAAATGGTAGTGTAGGGGAGATGACGCAAAATCTAATAATGGAGTAATATTTACTATCGTAAAAAACAGACGAGAAGCAAGAGATTGCTCCCTCTACATGGTTGCACAAGAAGGGAATTGGTTGACAAGAATTATGAACGGGAATAAGAAAGAAGTAAATTACAATGTTAAAACATGTTTAAAAAGACATGCATACTTCGGATTAAATTGATATGGAGCTAACCATGCAAAGGATATTAACAAGGGGATTCCTACGGATGCAGGTGTACTACGATTTTATGCTTCTTGCGAAATACATACACTTGAATTATTTCCCAGAACCACGTATTTCGACAACACTAGTTTCATAAAAAAAATATGGTGTCGTGGTGAATCAGTGACAATGTGCACCTCTGGAGTGTGGGGACACTGATTTGATCTCGGGGCCCACAAAGTTGGTTTTGTGGTGGACAAACAAACACCGTGTGCGGGTATTGTCTCGGTGTTTTCTATTCTTGTCGAACTTTCTTCATTCCTCCATTTCATTTGTTTGTAAATATCACCTTGTCCTATAGACTGTACATAAAACTGAAATATACAAAAATTAGGTTTGGTTTCGAAAATTTTAACACTTTGAAAATACATATCGACTACCAAGTGAAATCTGCATATGCTTGTGAGTCCAAAGATGTGTATTCATTTTCAATACAACGTTAAGCGATACCACAACTGACAGTATTGGTCAATGCGGTGTGCAGTTTTCAGTATACACTGTTGTTTTGAGTATAAAATACAGTAATGGGCATGAAAGATGACATCTTCTATATAAATTATGGTCTCAACAAAGTACAAATGTATAATTTAATAATAAAGTAATCCGATTTCACTAAGTTGAAGAGCTCTATTTCGTAGATTAATGCCTCGAGTGAAAAGGTAAATCTGTCTAGAAGAAAATAATGACCATTGGCTCCCCTTCAACAAATATGTAATGAACTTATGTGGGCAAATAAAAGAAATATTGCCATAATCCTTAGAAAATTAACAGAATAAAGAAGGCTCCATCAAATTAACACAAATATAAATAACAAGTTAGTTTTATTAGTATCGTAAATCAGTAGGAGTGGTATCAATTTCTGAATGTTAACACTTTGTAAATCAGAAAATTTTCTAATAATTTTTAAAACGGCGCAGCTTGTGTCGATATAATAAGGTTGTTTATTTTTGGTTGTTTGTAATAGTACGATATTTTTGTTGTTTATAGTATTGCTATCGACAGCGGGGCGCTCATCCAAGCAAGAAAATTAAAACCTTTATTTTATTAGGTTTTCCAAGTAATTTTAGTGAACAGTTGCTAACAGTGAATTCTGTTTTATCGTCAAATCCCGACTTGGGGACGACACAATTTACTTTACTTTTATATGTGTACTTGAGTAGAACATAACTCTTTGTTCAGAAAGTTCCTGAGAGACTTTTTCTACTTCAGTTCGCATGGGAAAGAAAATTAACAAGTTAACCCAAGTGTCTAAGTGACATCTAAACTAATTTGTGATTGGACAATTGTTGATCATCAAACAATAGTGGACAATGTTATATTGAGTGAGTGGTTGCTAGTCAAGTGACCCACGATGACCAGAAGAAGCACATGTTAATCTGGCTACAAACAGCGAAGCCCCCATCACGGGAGGAAAAATCGTGCAAAAGAGGTCGGAGGACAGACACTGAAACCTCCACAACGGAGTGGTTATGTAGAGAGCAGCCCGAAAAAACGAATAGTGGATACCTAAGACAAATGCTTTACCCAAACGACAGGTTACGACCAGCATTATATTGGTAGTTTTGGATATAAGTCCTTCGTGATTATAAGAGAAAAGCATCTCTCTTGGTCATCATGAAGAAAACACTTGTCAGTGGTCTTAGAGTGCATAGAATTTTTGTTTGGGGGATACATAATCGTCAGAGGACAATTTCATTGTACTTATCGACAGGACACGTTGTTCTATGGGATTTCACCTTGATGCAGTTCTAAGTAAAGTGCCAATTTTCTTCTGAGACAACGACAGGCATATGCAGCGAATTATCTCTCGCGTGAGCTATGTTTCCTCAATTGTGTTTTAAGATCTAAAATCATTTCAAATAGCCAGCACAAATACTACGAATTTGTTAAAAGAAAAAAGTGAAAAGTAAGATTCATTATACACATTATTTTGCGAATAAGCCACTTGCGCGGAAAGTTAAATGTACATATTTTGATTTAACGGTTTTTAATTTTAAAAAAGTTTAGTTAGAACAACATTTATTTTAAAACTTCTCACGGCCGTATAAGTGGTTCTTGTTGTAAAATGTCAAATGTATTTCTTATTGTGTTCTGATTTGCATGTTAAGTTATTTATGTAAAGTAGAAATATGTAAATAAGATAATTCTGAAGTTTAAATATCATCATTTAAGTTTATATGTTACTGAAGTCATCTTTTAACTTTGAACTTGACAATCATAACGCGAGGACGTAGGCTGTGGTACTTTCTTTCTGATAATTTGAAGGAACAGTGAGCTATCCCTCGCATCAAGTCCTAAAGGTAAAAGAAGGATTTATAGTGTTAATCATTACACACAGATAGTTCGAACACGACCGACCACGTTGTCCCAAGTTTGAGTGATAGTTGGCAAAGCATGTTATGTATCGTGATGTAGGGAGATGATTGGTAGATGATTGGTAGATGTACACGCTACTGCATATTGGTTATTGAGTGGAAGGATAAATAGAAGCGACCTTCATCAACAGCGATATCATAAATAATTGGTGCCAAAAACCGGGATCATAGTAAAATAATGTACTTAATTGGTGTAGCAGAACCCGCGAGTACAGTAACTAATTAACATTTAAATAGTTGTAACATAATTCCTCACTTCTTATAGACTACCTACTGCCAGCGCAACCGAGAAAATTAATTCATTAATTTAAGTTGAAAAAAAGAATATAGATAGAAAGAAAATGTACGTCACGCGTATGGTGATTTCTGCATTATAAGAGTGAAATGTATTATTATTATTGTGTTTGTGCAGATGTATTACAGATATTAGTTGTAATTTAGAGAAAGTTTAGACACTCTTAGAGATACCATTACCCTTTTTTTAGAGACAGTCAATAGAAATGATTAGACAAAGTGTTAGACCTCGCACAGATAAAACGAAAACTTACAGAAGTGCTTGACGACTCATTACGTACCTTCAGGGAAGACTTGAACCGCAGATTTGAACTTTCAAAAAATAAATTAGAAGCAAATATTATCGATTTTTAGAAAGTCATTGGTAGTAAAATTGAACGTTTAGGCAAAACAATAGATAGTGGATTCCAAAAGTTACATGAGAGTTTAGAAGCCCATAGGGATAAGGAGGAGAGTTGTAGAGCCGAAGGTACGTATGACCGCAAAGAAAGCCAGACTATGTTTGAAAATGTAGAAAGTAAACAAGCCTCCTCAGAGCATAACGTAAATGAACAGCAGGCCGGAAAACAGATTTTAGGTTTTGAAGTAAGTGAAAGTGACGTACAGGATACGGAAACACAAGAGCACACGTCATGTTTACAAGACCAGATTTGTAAAGTAAATGATATACAGAACGACGTTATTGATATTGAAATTGTAGCTTTAGAAAACACTACTAATGTTTCTCAGTTAACGCTAGAAATTGATAAATCAGAATTTCACGCGTTGCATTCGTTTCAGGATGCTATAAAACAAATGCATGACATTCTATAGCGATCAGGTGTAAAGTCAGCTGTCCGCTCAGTAGTATTTCGACAGTTTAAGAGCAGCGGGGTGCGCGAGTCAGAATGTGATGTAGCAGATTCTCAAAGCGAAGTTAGCCCGATTTGGGACTATAGGAGTTTTCACAATTTAGGTAACCCGACGCAGAGAAAGAATAATAATGCGAACGGGATGATAATAGTGAGAGTTATAGTTGCGGTCACTTTCATTGTAACTTAAGAGATATTTTTTTACTAAAACGCAGAAGCCTGTTGTGACATATGGTACTGGTGATTTGTTTCGAACCTGGGATGATCACCCCTTGAGATAGTAGCTAGCATCGCAACACCACTTCCGCATAGAGGTAAAGAAATGTGTGCCTTATGTATTTGCACTTCTGGTACGGAAAACCATTGTGTAGTTAAATTATGGGATTTCTTGAAAATCAGAATATACAATTCGGTACCTTGAATAAAGTTAGGATTTGGAATCCTACAGCGATGACTCATAACACGTACATTTTCATGGTGAAAATAAACTCTTCGAAAAACAAATTGTTAGGTTGAAAGACATTCCTCATCATTCCTCGACGTAAGAAAAGTCATGGCTTTGGATTTGTCCTGAAGTAGGAATTTTCAGTCAGCTCGAACAACTCAACGAAAATAGTGCAGAAACAGTAGGAAAACGATCTTACGTTAAAATGCAAGACCATGAACATTCGAATTATTTCTTACATGAAATAAATTTGTATATTATACGACCTTGCAGAAATTCCAGGGAGTAGTCTGACCAGTGTCTCAAAGTAATCATGATGGATTTCTCTACTGGATCAAGGTTACTCCATTGAAAAAATCACACCAATCCTTTAATTAGGGACTTCTATTACAACATACCTGAGAAGACTGTCCGGCCAACCGTATCTCAAATCACAACATGAGGTACGTAAACCATGTATATGTTTAATTAAAATTTTCTTTCAGGATTACTCAGAGCTGCGAATGATTGAAAGGAGGAAAGGATCAAGGAGAAACAAATAAAAGAAATGAAAGGTAAAGATGAGTTAAATTAGATCGCAAAAGTTTTTCCAAATTTAAAATCGTATGACCCTTTGAGCCATTTCGATTACAATCATGACTCTTCTAAATATGTGAACCTCAATACATTTATATAGTTTTGAAATTCTTGCATATCTATTGTGTCTATTCCAGGACAAAAAAGAAGAAGGGCATCTGAATAAAAAATTGACCTATAATATTGTGTGTTTTATTGTTATTATAATATTTAAATTTGTAAATTTTTAAACCATGAATAACCTCATTTGAAGCTGTTTTAGAAACCTCAGAGATTGCTTAGGTACACTTACAGAATTTTCGTAAGAACCTTAGAGATCATATGCTATATGCATACGTACACATGTATGTACAGGATGTTCGTAAATGATACTGTTTAATTTAACCATGTCAGAAAGTAGAAAAATTAAGTATTAAAAAATCAATAATAATGTTATTTTAGAAATTTATGAAAGTGTTCCCTATGTTTAAATTCAATGCCAATACTAGATCCAAAGTTTCATGGTGCTTGTGAAAATACAGAACCAGGTTAATTTTTTTTAAATCATTACGTTTCACATATGACGTTATATTTTTCTGATGAGATATTATTATGAAATTATATGCAAATAAAGTTAAAAATAAAATGTGTAGTTATATGCTCCATTGTTCCAAAAGTAAATCATGCATGCGAAAAGTTTCGTTAAAAGTTAATGGCAGACAATAAATTAGTTTCTCTTGTTATCACTTTATTGCAAAAGAAAAGGAAGACAGTATAGTATTAATAGCATTGTAAGCTTACAACCTTATAGGTACCCATTAAGTAAAGGGGGTGGATCAGCCTTGGTCGTCTGATCAGGACCTAGGACCATGACGAGAATTTGGGTTATAACTCGTCATTCTTAATTATATAAATTCTGTAACAATTTTACCTTTTTCGGTCATAACTATTTTTGGCAAATATATTTAGGAAGCTAATGGTAATTAATTTGATTGCGGAAAAATGAAATTTTAAAATATGTATGCAGTACGAAGGCACATTTGGAATATGAAATTTTATTTTATTATGAAAAGGAGAAATAAATTTAATAGATATGTTTAATAATAGTACAATATGTAGATTAGGTATATGACTTTTTTCAAATTGAAAAGCCTGGGGTGGCAAACAATGAACATTTGGCTGCAAACCTCGAAAATGTCTTTGATTTTGTTTAATTGTGAAAAAACCTCCCGCACCTACATTGATGCGGTTTTAGCATTAGAAGAAAATTCGTCTATTTACACAGTCTGCATTTGGCACTGAATATTCTATACAGTACATTAGTAAAGTGGTTTTACATTTGTGAATTACTGTTAATGAACTTGCTGTTGAGATATGTGTCACTTTTACAAGTGTTGTGATGCTCTTACATCACTTTCATAGCTCACGCGTCCACAATATTTGATCGAGGCACATCCATCATAGACCGTTCTTTTACCAAGTGAGCAGAAAAACACTTTAAAGCTTTAGGACACATTAGGTCGGAGATTGCAGCATGCAATTCATTGTATATGTCCTCTGTATAGTGCTGAATTGAAAACCATACCTTTGTCCATCTAGTTGCGGTGAAGTCGTAAATACGTTGTTGCTGATCTCTTCATTTTGGAAGGAGAAAAAAAGGCAACCATACATAGATTGCACGTGACTTCCATCTACCATTGTTGAGGAAGATAGCTTCTGTCAGTTCAGCTGAGGCCACTTGTTCTCCTTCTGGTAGAAATTATATCTTTCACGAAGTTCAAATAGAAAGCGAAAATTATTTCTCAATTCCGTGTTTTCACGTGGCGGTACCTTCCCTGTGCCAGAATTGTTTTCTTCTAAATTCTCATACCCAGCCAAAACATCTTCAATGAATTGATAGTTGAAGCTGGATGACCGTGATTTTATTGGGAATACTGAATCCACCCAGTGTCACAGAACTAGGTCAAGAATATGATGCTGACATCCTATAAACTGAGGCTCATCGAAACCCATTTGTTTAAAATGTCTCTAGAGTCTAACAACAACACCACTTTTGTGCTCTATATTCAATGCTGTGGTGTCAGAAATGATCATTTTGATATTCATCCATGCATTATACTCATCCAAAAAGGCTTGCAGTAAGGTATAGATGTTTTCGGCGGATCTACTTTCACAAACCAAAACTCCAAGGCGAAGACTTCTTTCACAATTATGCACTTGATAATCTTTTCTTCCTATTCTGGCCCCATCAAAATGCAAGCAGAATTCCTGTTCACCGACAATTTCTTTAAGTCGGTTCTTCATTGTTTCAGCTTCCTTGATCACTTGACGCAAAATCCCCGATTATGAAGGTATGGGTACATTTATTTCTTCCTCAGCCAAGTTCTGAAGAATTGTCGCTGCTTATCTTTTAGACAGATACAGTTTTAACACGAGTTTGGCTGCAGATTTTGTTGCTTGATACTTACGTTTCATAGGGGGGAGCAGTATGATACTTCCGTTTCATTACGCTCTTCTGAAAATTTAGAGTCACTGTTGACCTTACGTTCTTGAGTATCACTGATACATGTTGCACTTGGCTTGTACACCCACCAATTGAGCTACTTCGCCTTTTTGAAGGATGGATCCTTGATATAGAGGCAACTTTTGCGGTAGTGTATCCGACTCGGCCACCAAATTCAAGTTGTTTTCTATACAATTCTTTGTCTTCACTGCAAAGCCAGTTTCCTTTTTCTTTTGTAATATCGAAGACACTAGTGAGAGATTTTCCAAACACCTCATTCCTCCTTTTTTCTATATTTTACGAACAACTGTATCAGCTTGGCAACTTTTACTGAAATTTGCTGCATAGTAAGCAAAAGAAAATTGAGCTTTCTACACAGTTCTTAAGAGATTATCTTTATTCTGTCCGACTGGCCTTTCAGTTCATCGTATAACCCCAAATATCTACCAACTATGTCTCTGTTTGTAGGCATTTTACACATTTCACTCACGTTCGTTTTCATTTCTGGTATGCTGGGACGGAGTTTTCTACATGTCGCTAAATTCTGTGTTCACTTTTCCAGCTGATTCAACTGCTGATTTTGATCTTTTGGATTTGAATGACATTTTTTAATCTAAAAATAGAAGAGATCGCAATTAGAAAGACAATTGAGGGAAGCACTGTTGCAAATATATATAAAAGCAAAGAACACTAAAGTTTTATCACCGGCAAATCAACCTACTAGGCATGTAACACCAATAAAACTGATTTGCAAAAGTGTTTAATGTGCATAGAATAATTAAAATTTGGAAAATAACTTGTATCTATGTTACTTACTTATAACTTATAACAAAACATAATGTGCTATTTACATAGGAGTCTTTGAATTTCTGCGTGCCTGATAGGTTGATGTGCAGACAAAGATCTGTACATTTTGATTGTAAATATACGATAAATAGATTACGTTACCACAATTTATATTATACCAACGTCTATTAAGCCTTTCCTAGATGTCAGACTTCTTTTCATTATCATGTTTTGCGAATGAAAAATTCTTATCATATATAGTTTTTTTAACTTTAATCGCATATGACAATAGATTAGGTGCGGGACGTTTTTCCAACCCCGAACGAAAATAACACCAGAGAACTAACGTATAGACAAAAGTTCATTAAATACAATATCAGGAAAATTAAAATTTTGTAAAAAGTTAAAAAGTCATATCCCTAATGTAGATACTAATAAGAATTTAGACACACAATGTCATATCTATCTGATATAAGCGTCAACAGTCATATATATATATATATATATATATATATATATATATATATATATATATATATATTTGAGCTAATGAATATTATGTTTAAAGAATGCTCAATTAGTATTGTTTATACCATTTGAAGTCACTATAGTGGTCATATCCATATACCTTCATAGTAATTTTCGCATAGTTTTAATAAAGATACAATATTTTAATTCTTGTTATATAAGACTTTAGTCATTTGAAAGCATTTATGATAACATTTTAGTTACATTAACATAGTTAATCGGCGCCAAAATCTGTCCCTATGTTTGATGGTTTAACGTTAGGAAACCAATAATAATATTTGTCGACAATATTTATGCTATTACTATGTTGTAGTTTAGGTACGAAATATAACCTTTTTTAGTTGATTTGCTTTTTTGTCCACTTATAGCTAAACTTGTGTATAATATCTCAGGTTTCGATGAATCTATAAGCCTTCATCGGTCCGAATGACATACATGAGAGCGTACAAAAATGTCATTTAGAAAAGAAATATGTTTTGATTATTATCTTTTTTTTAGCAATGAGTAGATACACATATATTCTTACATAAACAGGATTTTTATTTTCTTCACAAGTCGATTTTCATAGTTACCGATATATTATATTTCTAGTGCATATTTTCAATTTTTCTACAAACCTTACGTTTATTGTTAGAGATTTTGTGAAAAAATATATATATTTATATATTTGAGTTTTTGAAAAAGGCGAATTGCAATGCCTAAAAATATTTCGTTTAAATATTCATAAAGGTACTGTCGATTTAGGTGTTTCGTTTCTTTGAATCTTATTCTAATTTCATTAGGTCAATATTTAGTCGTCTATTGAAAAAGAAAATAAATATGAAGAACAAGTTTTAAATAACTGAAAAGATTTTATCTTGTATTAGTAGTTTCATCAAATACATATGTTTAATTATTATTTGAACGTATATGCCTCATATGGCTTTTAGTCTATAGTGAATGTTATTTAATGGAAATCATATGAAAAGTATGTCGAAGGACGAGAAAAGAAACGATAATGGGAAAATTTAGTTGAATTTCGTATGTATCATCCTTTCATTTAGTTTTCTATTTTGAGTTGATTTCTTTTATTGGATGAAGGAACGTGAACCCAAGATTGAAAAAATAAATAATAAAAAGGGGAGGTAACGGAGACTTTTAAGGTTTTTTTTGCTATTTTTATCGTTAACATTACACGAATTTTGGAATAAAACTAACTACTTCATAACCATTTAATGCTTATTAGCAAAGTGCTAGTACCTTATGAAGGTTCTCCTTCAGAGGACAACATGGCCAGAGATATATGATTATGAATCTCTAGGTTTCAGCCATAACAAATAAAACACAGAATTTCTTTTGGGAAATCAGCATGGTCTACACTCAGTGAGGTTTCAATCTGTTTCTAAGCTAGTTTATTAATGTGAATTAATTTTTGGAATAACGTTGTAGTTTAAAAGATAAAAGAAGTTGGATGGAAAGAATATATAAATGAAATAAACTAAATGAACACTCATTACAACGAGTCTATTATGCGAAATGAATTTTATTTCACAGCATACTAATTGATTGATGATAGCAAGAACTTTTGATAACTTTCAAAAATCTGAAAATTCTTTTAAGTTTTTTTAACAATTACTTTATCTAGTAGGAGCAACCCATTAATGTGTTTTAAATCAATGTCAGTAGCCGAGATTTATAATTTGTGTAACAGCAATAAAGGAAGAGAATGAATGTTTTTATAAAAAAAAAGTTTAAGAAAATAAATCATATAAGGTAAAAACGTGGTTATATGATAATATGTATTCATGGAGGAGTTAAAGAATTATTTTGTATATACCCTGTTGACGATGTATCTCCGGGACGAATGTGTTGCAAAATGGTTAATGATATTAAGCTATGCTCAAATAGCAGTAGCAAATAAATGTCTTTGTGAAGACAATGAATTCCGAGGTAGATGCTCTGCCCTCGCTGTAATTGTATATACTAATGGTATAAATTTTTTAGGAGAAAAGTATTTGTTGCGAATATTTCTGGATACCCATATGAATGATGTAAATGTTAATGAAGCTTTGTGTAGATGCTGTTAGATAATTTAAAAGAATTGTGTTCAAGATCAATCTAGAAGTAACTAGTTCACATGGCATTAAAATTTAAATTATGCTGAATATGAAATGGCCGGTATTTTTTTCTTATGAGTTTCATTGAAAGTTGTTCTAATCGAAATGTTTGAATATGAATAGTTTTAAAACTTTGGGAAAACGAGATCTGTTTGCTAAAATGCTCGTGATGACTCTTTTTTAATGATATTGGTTATCTAAAACAAAAGGATAAATAAAAAATGGGTTTTCCTGTCCTGTGAGATGTGTTATACGAAATTTATTCTGGTTTTTTAATGAAGAATGTATGCTATTATCATAACGTAATGCACAAATCTTGCAATTCCGTTCCGTTTCCGATCCGAAAAAGATTGATTACTTAAATCCGTCCGTCTACGAATAGTTTTTGTGAATTCTAAAAACATTTGATTTTTGTTCGTTAATTACTGGCCCCAATAAGATTACTTATATATATGTCATACAACATCCCGGTACATCAAGTATTTATTGATTTTAGATAGGCGTACGACTCGGTTAGGTGAGAAGCATTATACAACGTTCTTACAGGACTAGTAGTACCGAGAAAGCTAATTAGATTGATTAAGATATGTTTAAATTAATCCCATAGTAAAGTCCTGTTAGGACAATTTTCGTCCATGAGCTTTCACGTCGAAAATGGCCAGAAACAAGGAGATGCGTTGTCGCCATTATTATTCAACTCTGTTCTTAAATAGGCTCTAAGGAAAATGAAAGATAGCAAGCAGGGCCTAGAGTTGAACGGTATTCACCAGGTTATGGCATATGTTGATGATGTAAATTTAAAAGGGGATGATAGGAGAACAACAGAAAGAAATGCAGAGATCTTACTGATCCGTTGCAGGGACATGGGTTTAGAAGTAAATGCAGAGAAAGCTAAATACATGGAAGTGCGTCGCGACTGTAATGCGGCATTTATGGATGCGTTAAAATATTAAATAATACTTTTGATAAAGTGGATAGTTTCAAATATCTAGGGTCAATGTTAACATACGAAAATAATATTCACGAAGAAATTAAATGCCGACTAAAAGCAGGGAATTCGTGTTACTATTCGGTTCAAAATCTGTTGGCAAATTCTGTCGAGGAATTTGAAGCTTAAAATGTACAAAACGATAATCATACCTGTTGTTCTGTATGGTTGCGAAACATGGTCACTTACTCTGACGGAAGAACATAGACTGAAAGTATTTGAGGACAAGATCCTGAGACGAATATTGGGACCCAAGAGGAACGGGAATAGGAAATGGCGGAAACTTCATAACGAGGAACTACGTAATTTATACGGTTTACCCAAGATTGTTAGGGTAGTCAAGTCTAGGAGGCTTAGATGGGCAGGTCATGTAGCTAGAATGTTAGAAAGTAGAAACGCTTTCAAAGTCTAGACTGGAAGTCCAATCGGAAAGCGACCTTTAGGAAGACATAGGCGCAGATGGGAGGAACATATTAAGATGGATCTCGCGGAGATAGGAACACAAAATAGAAACTGGATGTAGTTCGATAAGGATAGATGTCAGTGGAGAGCTATTGTGAACGCGGCATTGAACCTCCGGGTTTTATAGGTCATAGAGTTAGTTAGTTATATGCCATAGTACTTTGTAATATTATTGGAAACTTTATCATTGTTATTATTTTCAAAATTTGAAGAATGGGCAAATAAAGAAAAATTATACATAGAAATAATGATAATAGAGAAAAGAAACCTATATATATATGTAAAAAAGAAAAAGGAATTATATATATGACCTTCAAGTGGCTTAACATGCAGGTGAAAAGACAAGCTGGTTAAGTGAATAGAATAAAAAGTAATTGATAAGGCCTGCAATAATAGTGAATGATGGCATCAATAGTAAGTGTAAAATGAATATTTTATCTATCTATCTGTCTATCTATATATATAAATAGATAGATAGATAGATTGATATCTATCTATCTATCTATCTATCTATGCATATATATAAATAGATAGATAGATAGATAGATAGATAGATAGATAGATAGATAGATAGATAGATAGATAGATAGATAGATAGATAGATAGATAGATAGGTAGATATAGATAAAGATATATATATATTCAGTGCTTCGTGTCCATCGTTATTTTTTCTCAGAAGTATTGGAGTGGCGTGTCCTCCAACAAGCTGATATTTGAAGTGTTGCTTCCCAATCTTCATCAACATGATTGAAGTGAAATGTATACAGAGTGTGCTTAAATTCATGGACATCCAGTAACGGTCCAGAATTCTTTGACAATATCGCTACTACGATATTTCCAATTTTTTCTGGACGCCATTTGCTATAGGCGGCGGGACGCTCATCGAAGCAAAGAATCAAAACGTTTATTAGGTTTATTAGTGTATTAGTTTATTAGGTTTTCCAACTAATTTTAATGAAAAGGACAATAACAGTAACAGTGAATTCAGTCTTATCGTCAAACCCCGACATGGAGACGTAACAATTAATCTTATTTTTATATGTTTGCGTGCGTAGGACAACTGTTTGTTCGGAAATTTGCTGAGAGACTTTTTTTACTTCAGTTATCATGAGAACGAAAATTAGCTGGTCTACCCAAGTGTTTAGAAAATAAAACTGCGATCACTATGGCAACGAGAAAGATGTGACGTCACACTATTTCAGTCTATTGGGGAATAGAGCACTGTAGAATGCATTAGTTTATTATTTAGAAATGAAATGAAATCTTTGTGTTTTACGTCCCACAGTTATGTCGTCTAAGCTAAAAGACACGGTAATGATCAGAATGAATGAAGTGGTGGAATGAACAAAGTTTGAGCAAACAAAATCCCCGAGAAAATCCATACACATGTGTTTGTCCACCACAAAGCCCACTTGGTGCGATCTGGGATCGAACCGGCCACCCCACACACCAGAGGTGAGTTCTCAGAGATATCGAGTAATTTCCGGGAATGCATACAGCGTCTCAAGAATAAGTTATCTTTCTTTCCTTAACCTTGCATTCAAACCAGAAGAAATCAACATTTTTCGGTTAACATTGATCGCCATAAATCTAAATTGGTAGTAGATAACGACAGTTATCGAAAATCGATTGGGCATCTGAAGAAAAATACCGTCTTCCCCTGCACATCTCTCCTGAAACAGGAAATGGCAAAACAATTTCACTCTTCCGGTTTCAAGCTCCATAGAGCCCCTCGGGGCTATGTGGATAGTGTATGCGTCTTGATGCGGGAGACCCGAGTTGAATTCCCGGCGAGTTGAAGCGAGTTTGCTATTCAGTTCTGAAGTATTTTTATAAGATGAACACTTCCCTCACTTGAAAGCAACACAGAGAGCTTTTCTGAAACTTTCGTACGTCGTTAGTTCCAATATCCCTCTACAGGTAACGATTCGATGAGTTGTTTACGCAGAATCAATGAAATCTTTGTGATCTATGAAGAGAGAGAAAACTGACTTGGCTCTCATCTGCTGTCAATCTGCATTCCATTGGTATCTTCGTCTGCGGGGCAACCCAAATTTGACACACGTGACCTAGCGGGGGGCAGAGAATGAAGGAAACTATCTGCTTAGTCTTCTAATTGCTGTTCTGCGTTGTTGCAACATAAAGACCATAAATTAAAACGCTTTTAACTGGAAGAAAATTAATTCTTAATTAGCGCGCTTTAATATTACCCTAGCAAGAGAAAGTAAAAGTGAACATGCTTATTAATACTAACAAACAATTGGACGAATTTTGAAATGTTTAAAATAAATAGTTTTCATAATATTTTGGAAAGAAATATACCATGTTATTATATAGGGAAATCGCATCGCATTCCGAGTGTTGGACACAGCCTTAAGTAATAGATAGCAGAATTTTCAGTTTTCTCTTTTCATACACAAAAACTTACTCTTAAAAATTTCAACTAAGGAAGACAAACTTTCGGGCCCAAAGGCTTCATTCATAGGGAACGCGGTGGCTCATCAGCTCACCTCTGGTGCTTCGGGTCCCTGGTTCGATTACAGCTCGCGGCAAATAAACTTTGTGATGGACAAAAACCGTGTGCGTGGATTTTCTCGTGGTTCTCCCGTTTCCTCCCACTTTCTTCATTCCTCCATTTCATTCGTTTCTCACCCTCACCGTCTCCTTTAGCCTAGCCGCCATAACCTGGGACGTAAGACTTACAAATTTAATTTTTCATTTCCTGAGGCTTCATAACGCTTTGAAGAGTGCAATCCGTGCTAAGTTCTCATTTTGTACCTTTCAAAATATAAATAAACCAATCTCTTTGTTGAAGCAAGTGTTAAAAATATGTATGCGTTCACTGAACATTTTTGCGGGGTGCAAAAATACATGGGATAGATAGGGAGAATTCTGATTGCATCTGTTGATACAGGCTCCCACGTTTCGCACAGCTTCAGATTATACTAGCACTCTTTAAATAGTGTATGTTTTATACTTGGACATCTACTACTGATTAGAATTACATGATATTTTATTGTTATAAAAATAAAATCATTTCTGATAACATCGGATGTACGTTTGATTGAAATAATGACAAGAGTCACAGATAGAATGTTGAATAGTAAAAACAGTAGCAACTTGTGTGGACATCTTATCATCAAATTAACACACAGGTTATCAAATACAATATTTGTGAGGTTACTATAAATTCGCAGAAATCAAACTTCACGTGTCATTCAAGGAGCATTGAAAGAAAAACAAAGCATGTCTTTTTGATGTTCTATTTTCAAAACCATGGAGGTGGAGTGGCTTTACACATTGAAGGGCCAACTAACGTAACTCCTTGGCTTTAGATAACGAAAGGGCCATTGCTGGCTGCAGCTTTTTGTTGAGGAGTGTGTTCAACACATAGGCTCACTTCATCCTATTTATGCTGCTCTGTTGCCAGATTCGCAAAGTATTTGTAGAACGATGTTCAATGATAATTGTATTAACAATAACAATTCTCATTCCCCTTTCTAGAAGAAACACTAAGTTCTCTCTGGTAATAGCTAGCACCGCAGGCAAGTTTACAATACGACCTGTTTGAGTGAATGATGTGGCATTGACACGGGTGCTTTTCCAGGAATTCAGACCTAAACATTTGTTGACTTTTCCACCCTTTCAACCTTCTTCAAATTGCTCCATGCCAAAACATTGTACTTTCCGCATGAATAGATAAATATTTGAAGAAACAGAAGTATGTGATTCTAACGGCCACAAACATTCTGAGAAGTGAAATGTCTAATAAATTGTTTAAATTCAATTAAAAGTGTTTTCTTAGTTTGGCTAGCAAAAATAAGTCATTTCATCTATATTTGTAACCATTCGAAAAAATGTAGAGGAGGGAAAGTTATAACTGCCAGAGATGAAAATTTTCTTCTCCAGGGACATACATTTCCTGAAGGAGAAATTTTCTAGCACTAACTTTCTAACTAAAGAATAACTATCTTTAAATGCTTATTAAAACTAAATAAAAACAGCGATTTTTATTATTGCTTCGAACAATTACCTCCGATCTTTTTCAATTTGTAACAATTCTGAGAATTGTAAATTGATTACGACATGAATTTGTAATTCTAACAGTGAATGTAAAGAATTTGGCTGCATTTGAAAGACAAAGGCGTATGGAACCCTCACGAAAGGAAATAAAAAATAGCATAACTTTCAAGCTAACACTATAAATGCAATGCTGTTTCCGATCAAAGACATGAATTCTTTGAAAACCTGAGAACGTTTCTTCCCAGTATAGCAGTACTTCTGAAATCATCACTGAGCCAAAGAAATGGGGTGAATTCAACCCCAACTTTGGAGTTTCCGCATATAATGTTGAACAGGTTACTTTTCTAATCGCTTTGGTAAAACGTTTTAATTTTGATGTAACATTGTTTTTGAGATTTACCTACCATCTTCATTGCTTCAAGATGATTAATCATGCGCAAGAGAAATTTCCATGTTTATTTTAAATATTCCTTGTACCACAGTATTGCATTTCACAGACAAGTTCACAGTGTATTCAGACCTGTATGTTACAAACCGTCTTCTTATGGTTGTGCAGTTTTTAGCTTATGTCGAGTAACATCGCTGAAATTAAATGTATCAACATGTCAACCTGTATCTGTGTCATAAATGAAAATCGCAAGACTATGTCAAAATACTCTTTCAGTTTTACATCCCAATTTCAGTTTATGTCCTGTAGGTTAAATGAGGCGGATGGTTCATGGAACGAATGATTGCGTAAGAATTAGTGGAATGGCAATATTGGAGAAAAAGCAAGAACCGAGATAAAATCCTCAGACAAAATTTGTCCTCCACAAATTCACATAAACTGAGATCCAACTAGGAGGGACCCTCGTATGAACACCATATCTCTGAGCCACCACATCCCCAATACCCAGTCATTCCTACCACCAACTGTTGTTAATAGATGAGTTCATTACAAAGCTCCCTAATGACTATATGGCTAGCGTGGAGACCTGCGTTCGATTTTCGGTGAGTGCTCATGTAGTTCGGATCACACGTTAAGCTGTAGGTCTACATCTTACATAGCTCCCGTACTGAAAGAAACGCTCAACTAAAAAAAATGAAAAGAATGCCCATCTTAGCCTAACATTTCACACGAAACTATATGAGATTTGATTCTAAATATAGATGTGAAATCATAACCTTATTAACTCCTACGAAAGACAAGAATACTTATCAGTTAACCACAATACAGGTCGAGTTTGTATTTCTTAGTATTGGTATTAGTATTCTATTCATTCTATCTTCTTAGGAAATTTCATGTATTTTTCAAATGTAATAATAATAATAATAATAATAATAAGAAGAAGAAGAAGAAGAAGAATATGTTTCATTTCAAATAATGTTAGATTTGCAAACTTGAAAATTTATGAAATTTAATATTAACTTGAAGTAGCATATCTATACTATAACTACTGGTTGTTTAGTTATACTTTATTTATACATATTTCTGGGTATTACCGATATCTATGGCCTTAAACTCGTCACTTAGTAGGGATGACGTCCATCGGCGAGCACATTATTTGGGAAAGCAAGGGAATGTCCTGGGGCCTGTATATTAGGTATTTGCCGCTACTACCTACTTGCCTAGTAGGAATGAGGAAAGCCCAGGGAAAACCTTACTTACAGTCAGGATGGCTAGACTGAGAAACATTTTGTTCCGAGGCCTCTACTATGAATTGAACTCGGGACCATTCGACCCAAAATACCAATATTAAGTTGACTGTTATCCTACGCAGGGCAATGTGCTACTGATTGTAATATAGGAATAAGATCTGTTCCTCGAACTCTGGAAAGGCCATTACGCGGTATCTCTTACTATTTTTGCTCTCTGAAAATCAACATTTAAACCAGAAGTGTTCATTGATGTTTAACACTTTCGGTGTGTGAGATATGTATATATACAATCAGAAACAATATGAAGTATAGGTTGGAGGTATAAGAAATGATAGCTCCAATCTATGCCTAGTATTGTTTTTGATTGTACAACGTAACTAATGAAATAGCTATATGAGCAAAGTTATATGTAATGTTTAAAAATGCATTATAAAAAGGGTTTAAAAGAACGAATCGCGTTTAGACTCCAGAGCCGAAAAGAATATACATAGGTTTAAACACTTCTGGACAGGGGCGTCATTTGGAGAGGAAAGGGGCATTTTCATCCTTCCGAGCTTGAAGAAACCATATATATTTAATCAATCCGATAAGGATTTCGTAGTGCATTTTCAAATTTACCGGATTGACGTGCTATTGCCTCCTGGAGATGATGTTAATGTTTTAATGGCTATGAAGTTCCGAGGAACTACTTTATTTATTTTATTCATTTGATTTACAATTTTATGGGTTTGTTTTATTTAGTTGATAAACCTTAAATTATATTTGCTTTTCGTGTAACGTTTATTTATCTTTTTTCCTTAAAGACATATACAGGTAGCCATATTTTGTTAACTATATACAGCATACAGCAGGTGCGCACACGGATTTTTTTTCGGAGAGTTCCAGTTTTTTTGGGAGGTCGAATACGTTTATGTAGTATTATACCTGTGGTTTTCTCCACCCGAAAAAACGATAAGTAATTGTTAATTATTGCCACATATATTCACAGATAATCTGATAGGACTAGATTTATTTTTACGAGGAAAGAAGAGTACAGATGAGAGCATAATCAAGTCATTTCTCCGTGACAAATGTGTACAAGTGATAGTCGAGTTACGAAGTTTAAGTGAGAAAATGAAATGAAATATTTGAGTTTTGGGTTCTGGACCCGGCGGACACCATGTGGGTGCACCTCTGGCATAGGTCTATTGGCCTATAACCATTGAAACTCCGGTATCTTTGCAAATCTCGCACTCTAAAGATCGGAGGGGTTTTTTTTTTGCCAACCTGTACTTACAAAATCCACTAATATTTGTTTTCAGAAATGCCTTATAATGTTGGAAAACCCGACAATTATATCATGACTGGCCATCCACATGGACACCTATAAGAAAAGACCTACAAATTGACGTGGTTCTCTGGTCTAATTCCTTATACCACAATTGGAAGTCCTGTCTGTCATCGTATTGAATCCCGCTCAAATCATGTTAGTTATGTATTATCATCCTTTCCTTATTCATGTATAGTCCGGGTCGCGGACATAAGCTCACCGGACATAAGCTCACCCTTGTTAATGCAAAAGCGGACAAAAGATCCCAGGACATAAGCTCAACACTAATAATATAATTGCATTATAAGATAATTAGTGAAATAAAGAATACAATAATGATAACTAATTACATTTACAGGTTAACTAGTTTAATTACAAAGAAAAATAAACCTGAATAAAATAAATACGCAACGGATAAATGGCAAGCGGGAAATACGACAAAAATGAAAACTAGATTTTGGATATTGATATGAAATTGATTTTAAATATTAAAATATAAATTGAAAACAGAATCGGTCAAACAAAAGAATACTACTTTCTTCTAATGAAGAGAGCAATTCAACCCCCTCCCCTGTGCTGAAACTTTCGATGCAAGATATTTTGCAGCAAAGAAATATGGGAAAACGAAAATTTGATGGATGGGTATCTCCTTTTTGTTCACTATGGCTGAAAGTATCTGACATATATATATTTGATTTTGCTTTAGAAGAATGTATGATGGGTACTAAGAGGTAATTAAATTTAGATTTTGACAAGTAGTTGGCCTAATGCAGTAGAAAATAGAGCTAATGATGCTATATATCAGTTGGTAGAAATCAGAAAATAGTAATAAGGATGTAACAGGATTTAATGTGTTAAACGTGGTCAGGCTTTGAGGAATTTGTAATAAAATGCTCCGGATATTTAAATCTGGGCTTTGACTACTAGTAAGCCTAGTTCCTCAATAGAAAATAGGCGATATAACTAATGTCATATAGGAAAAAAATAAAATGAAATCTTTGAGTTTTACGTCCCACGGTTATGCCGGTTAGGCTAAAGGAGACGGTGGAGATGAGTGATGAATGAAATGGTGGAATGAAGAAAGTGGGAGGAAACGGGAGAACCCCGAGAAAACCCACGCACACGGTGTTTGCCTACCACAAAGTTCACTTGGCGGGGGCTGTGATCGAACACCGGGACCCCAAGCTGGCATATAGGAGTTATCAGACATCACAATAAAATATTAAGAATGATGCAGAATTCTTCTTAAGTCTTCCATCATACTTGCAGACGAACACTCATCAAATGAATCTCTTTGTTATTTACTGAGAACAAAACAACAACTTATGAAACAAAAAAAGCTTGGTGTTAGTAAATAAGAAATATATTTGTTTGAGCGTTCGTTGCAAATACGGTGGTAGCGCTAAGAAGCAAGGCTTAAAAACATCTGACAAGGTACATGTTTCGGTTCGAACACGAGGATTAGGTATATACAGGACTAAGTACTGGCCACTGTAAGGTATGTCATACCCATGTAAAACTCGTTTTCCGCCGCCAGCGCCATCTATCCTTCGAAACACTAGCAGTTAGATTCTTCGTTATAGGGTGAGTGAAGGTCAGTCAGGGGCGTCAGTATATGGTAGTAAGCTCGAATTAGTGTTAGGTGTGATAGTCAGTGTGGATAAATGGGGCGGGCTGCTGGCATTAACCCCCTTCATGTAGTTGAACTGTTAAAAGACGAACTAAAGCGCACATTTAAGAATCAAACATCAGTTAAAGCAAAAGATGAGTCTCCACTCTTCCTAATAGACGTTCAAGCAACATTATTCAATATATGTTTACTCAATTGAGTATTTCGTATCTTAACTGATTTCGCAGACCATTATCAACTTCTTACGAATGTCATTCGTGGTTCTTCCTGTGTCTTTACAGTTTTTCTGCTTCTTCCCAACGGCATAATTTTTGCTTGTTTCACATTAAAATATTGGGTGAACTATTTTTTTCCTTAGTAACACATCTTTCTGGAAACCTTACCTTTTCAATTATCATTGGAGCAATTCATGCTATTCATAAAACCATACATTTTAAATTGAAATTATGTATCTTCCAGCAATTTTATTCTCTCCAAATTTGTTCGTTGTTTGCAACAAATTTGAGGCATGAAAATGTACTGTATAAAAGAGTGTTGTCCAATTATAATGAAATAAAGTATCATAACGACAATTACTAGTAAAGATAAGGTCCGTGATTAAAAGCCCAATGTAAAAGAGAAGAATCTGAAAGGCAGCTTCTGAAGATATTTAACAATCTTTATTTAAAATTCACTTTCACACAAACAAGTACTGCGAAGCATTGGCATTTATTACCGATCATATCTCAAATAAGTAAGAAAATGTTCATTAAAAAGTAGTCCGCAAAAATTTGATTTTATCGAAAATAATACTTACTCTGATGAACAAAGAGCGTTAGTACTTATTCTTTAAGAATATTAGACTGAAAGTTAGTACTTATTCTTTAACACTTTCGACCCGGATGGCCAAAGTGGCACACTTGTGTTACTTTTTTAATCCGCTACTGTGTGGACACTAATTGGAATATCAGGACATCATTTTGGCAAAATATGGTTTTACCAGAGTTTATCATATGAGTTTCCTTTTTTCTGGGTGTAGAATTTCCTTCTTAAATTTCAGCCCAAAATCAAAATTTTGAGAATTTTTGAATTTCGAATTATCTTATTTCTTTTTTAATGTGTGAGTTTCTTCATTTACTTCAGTGATCTCCACGAGACTTATCAGTTAGATACTTCGGATGGATTCCTAATTTTTGACATTAATTGAGCCGACCCAGGGTCAGTGTTGCAAATTAAGAAAAACATCCGAAAAATTGGGCAAAAAATTAGAAATTTTGGAATTCTTAATTATAAATCTGTAGCTGTAAGCACGAGCGCAAGTCAACCTTCGCCAGTAGAAAAATGATCCCTACGATTAGGGGGAGCACGAAAAATTCTTATTTAGGTTCTAAGCGATAATTTTTCTGGTTTTTCCCTACCTTTCTGTTTACCGCAATTTTTTAAGTAATAGAATCTTTGTTTCCTAAATATCGACATGATACTAGGATATACTAGTGATGTACCAATGATTTTTTAAGATAGTTCGTGTCTATCTGGTATCAGTGTTGCCAATTATAAAACTTTTAGGAGGATTTTTTTGAAGAATTTTCTTTTTCTCTCCATTATATCTCTCTTGCTGGCTTCATTCGTACAAACATACGAAACGGCGTGAATTTCTCAGTCAGAGTGAAATATATATTTTTTAATTTCCTGCTTATTTTTTGCACATCGCCATTATACTTGTATTATATATATTATTGGTGTAACAATGTTTATTTTCAGATGGTTTGCGTCTGCCTGATAGCAGTGTTTCAAGCTCTAAAAAAGCTTCATTCCCGATTTGTGGGAGAAACTTCGGAAAATATTCCTTTTTTCTCCGATATATTATTTAACTTCTGCTGGCTACACTGAAACAAACGTACTACTATCTGAAAACCTGATGTTCGACCTGCAGAACCCACCACAAAAAGATTCAATTGGATAATTAAGGGAGTTCTAGTTTTCGTATATATGTTGATATTTGCTTCCCAGTCCTAAAAAATGTCAGCATTTCATGTTTATGACAGCGGGGAATTTGTTTCTTTCGTGGTATGGTAACCAGCAACTTCAGGTTTTCGCTGTACCTTAAAAGCCGACCAAGGATTTTTTAAGTGACTTGTACCCATGTGATAACACTGGCGGCAGCTAAAAAAGAGTCTTGAAATTCGGTTAGAGATTTAAAAAAAATACCCTTACTTTTCCGTGAAGAATTTCCATTCAGTGGGCAACAATGCAATGCAACTGACACCACAAATAACGATATCGCTCTTCTAAAATGTAAGACCTTAACCTTATCAATCGGTTAAACAGTTTCTGAGGAATAAGCCACTAACTTAAAATGTAGGAGCACGTCAAAAATGTTAAAGTCCAATATGACATGACTACAGTACGGAAAATACAAATGATTATATCCTAAGACAAAATTTAAAAAAAAAGCCTTAAGAATGTTACAGAAACAAATACCATATGATATACGATTATGAACTAATTTGCTCCTTCCATGAAGATTAAAATTTAGATCATGTAGATGTAATGTAATGGGCTTATCTGCGAGACATTGCAAATGGGAAAGAAATACGACACGTTTAGACATTCAAGTTTGATCAAACTAAGTTGTTAAGAAAATCAGTGATTTCTTCTTTAATCAGGAAATTTCAGATGACGATTGCCTGAAAATAAGCTAACATAATTGAAAAGTATATATTTGCACTCTTATCACAAGTCGTAGAAAGATATAAATCTTGTGCTTTTTACTTAGTTTATCATAATATCGCAATCATTCTTGAGCGGTTTTCTTGTTCTCAGAATTTTTCACAAAGAAACCAATGAAAGATAATTTAAACAATTTTGTCTTAAAAGGACTATTAGTCTAGGCTTCTGATTTACCTAAACGTTTGCTCTACCTATTTCAATTAATGAACATTATTCAAACACTAGATTCATTATTAGCTCTATTATGTGCTTCATTAATCCCCAAGACATATGGGCTTCACTGAAAAGGATGGATGTTTAACAGCTCCGCCTTACTCGAAGTATTGTAAGCAGAAAAACCAGAAGCTGATTTATTTGTAACTGATCTGGGTTTTCATACAAGCACAAACAAAAGAAATGATAATTCTCGTATTTTTTTGATACTTTTTCTTTCTGATTAGTTAAACATAAGTAAAGTTTTATACACAATCTGATGAGAGAACGATACACATCCAAAGTGATTGACTTGCAGTAGTAATTTTTGACGTTTATATTGAGCGATTCATAAATAATTCAGAATATTTACGCGAGCTGAGCATCGTAGATGTGCAAACCGTAGTAAGTTCACTAAGCACATGTGGTTGTATCTGTCTTTCTTTCTCTTAAACAGTTACTAAAAATCTTTCGAACATTAAATTTACATTTATTGTATTTTCTGTCATGCACTGTTGAATATTGTCACTTTATACATTGTTTATGTATCGATATTTTCCGCATGCAAGTTAAGCACTGATTTACTCATGTACTTTGTGATGAATGCCATTTTTGATTCGTTTCTGATGTGTTTGATCTTTATTTTCAATTTTACGTGTTTCCACTCATTTCCCAATTACAACGGATTAACATTATTGGAATGCATATTGCATGATATACATCTCACTACAACGGCCAATCAGTCACAAACATGAGAAATGTTAGAAACTCAATTACTATAAAATAATAAAGCCCCAATTCAGAACTTTAATCATTATAGAATAGAAGCCACAATTGTTGCATTTGTTGTGAAGATACGTATAAATGTGAATTTTATACGTTTAAAGCACGCCATATTAGTAATAAGTAGCTAACTTCCCTGTTAATAATATGTAATAAATAAATATGTGTATGCAATTACTAAATTAACATGAAAGTTGAATCAGTGATTAATAATATTTAATTAAATTGGAAATCATGAAGCCTCTTATGTCGCTATTTGGACAGCACTTATATCTATTTATTATTATATTTCAATCTTTTCGTTCAAACCCAACAAATTTATAATTTCTATTAACAAATTTCAGTACACTTGATATAAAAGGTATCTAGAACAGTAAGCGTACCGTATATCTACTTGTTTCTATCTATAAACTTTCCATTCGCTTCTACTAGGATGAAAATTTCGTATAATGTACTATTGTTTCTCATAAATTCAAACTGGTTCTCCACAACTTTTCATTCCTACATACAACCTTCTTTTCAATATGCGAAGTAAACATAATCCCGTTTGTGATGTGGTACTAATACTTCAGTACTACTTATACCTTCTCTGGGTTCAATTTTTTTTAGTGAAAGTTATCATTTTCGTCTCGAGATAATCTTCCAAATCTTTCTTTTTCAACACATTTCAATGTAAAGTGGAACAATTATTTATTGCTCTTATTTCCAATATCGTAAATTATTTTATTTGTATATTACATATCCCAGTTGTATAATTTTTATCATCCAAGTTCAACCCATATTATATTTCAACATATAGATATTAACTTATATTCTTACCCTTATGCAAGTTATTAACATATCCATTCTATTTTTCTAAAACTTCATTCCTCACATTGACTAACTTTCCATTTCCTACTAGTCCACCGTATTATGTCTTTTTTATAACGAAATTTTATGGTTTCACCTGTTTCTATATATCTCTATATTTCCAAATTCTGGCAAACTTTCAATATTTTCTATTGCAGTACTCTTTTCTCGCTCTATACTAATATTAGTATCGTATAGAATTAAAAGATTCTTATTTGATCACGGTGGGATGAAAGCATGAATTTCACAATAAGCTGTAGGTCTTTTCATCACAGCAAACGAACGAACAACAGGCATGAACATGAAGTGTACTTCAACTGTTCTGTAAGGACAAGGGGTTCAATCACAGCTCCCGTCAAGTGAACTTTGCGATATACTAACATTGTGTGTGCATGGGTAACGTTTATGTTTCTATTCCATTGAATTTTTTTCTTCTTATCCGAAGATCCACAAGATAGGTTATTTCTTATTTAAATGCTTCTTTCGGCTTTCATACTCTATCATTGCTTTTAAATCACGTTCACATTTTATGAAAACTATAAAATCAACAACAAAAGATGGTTATAAAATGAATTAAAAGTGCGGACTTCCCACACTAATTTCCTCGTTGAACTGTGGTTTTTACTGATCTCTGCAGCAGACATGCCCAATGTTCCTTCCTGACATATTTCCGGAGGTTGCGACCTCTTTCCGGAGCTGGTTAGCAATCTTTTCAGGTACGCACTCGGAAATTTTTGTTTGGAAAGGATGCGATTCAGTACTACAAACCAACACATCTATGTGGTATTGAACGGGCATTATTCTGCACCCAAAAAGACATAAGTGTTTGTAGAATACTTGCACCTTTATTTTCAGAAAAACGGAAGAAATAGATTGTTTTTATAAGGGAAAGAGTACAGATGAAGTGTAAGATCAAAATTTCATGTTGCATCAATAATTTCCTTGTTAAACAAGTATAATTTTGTTGATAAAGTGTACAAGTATGTTGAGTTAGGAAGTTCTGGTTTGGCGCGAGACAAACATTTTAAGTATTTGTACTTTAAATAGTCTAAATTAGTTAACTATATCTTTTTCATAATGTTTATGATATAAAACTAATGCTTAAAGCCTTCATATTTTAATAAGTCTTCTCAAAAATCAATGCATGTGAATTGTGCTTCCATCTTTCGAGTTCTTTGAAACTATATGTTGAGGACGTTTATATGTTTGTGGCGAATCCATTCGTCAATTAGATCTCGGAAACTACAGGCTTTAGAATGATGTTTTCACTGGTCGATAGGAAATTTTGAGTAGATTGCTTATATATGTCTCAGGCGTTTGTTTCATGGCCAAATAATAATGAAAAAGGAAGCAAGGATAACCATTTCTCAAGTCTAAGATAAATCTTCGTTACTGATAGTCTAGATATTCTATGCTTGGTCGCCCTCTTCCTGGTTTTCATTCTGCCTTTCTCTCTATCAACACGGATTTAATAAGAAAAGTCGTGAGAAACACTAAAAGTATTTAACATTATTGCTTATATTTCTCATGGCTTTCCTTTTCCAGTCTAATAAGGCCATTCCAAAACGAGTTAAAATGAGCTGAACGAGGGAGCCATTTATCAAACTCGACTCTACTCGAAACTCGACCTGAAAACAGTGACTCGACTCGAAACTCAACTCGAGAAAATTACATTTGACTCGACTCGCGCCTATCCCTAAGATTTACGCATGTAACCTACGATTTTACGTACGCCTAATATTTTTTTCTTTGTGACATCAAGTCTGTATATAATCGGTTCATATTGAGCCTCAAAGTCTTCAAAATCTTCAAGTTCAGTCCATATAATGGAAAGTTAAACCATTTTGAGAAATGTTGGATAATGTTGCGTGATGTGTGTCATCTTCTTTTTTGTCCATTGACTTATAGAGGATTTATCTTTCTTTCTTCTTTGAAATGAACTGGAATGTTAATAATTTATTTTACTAATATCTTCATAAAATATTCCTTACTTAATAAAAACTACATTTTGGTAGATCTACATCAGTTGTCTGAAAAGCATTGATCCTTTGAAGTTCAAAATTGAGAATACACCTGTGATTTGAAAATAACGCAATGAAACTTCGAATACAAATGATCTGCCATTTCTCCGGTAACAGAATTAGTCTGCAACTGTAGAACAAGTATTTCAAACTTGAGAGTTCCGTGTGGCCCTTGAGTCATTTGTTTGTGACCCTCGGTTCACTGACCCTCGGTTCACCTCCAGAAAACAACAATGAAATACTCGTATATATAGTGCCCCGTACTGATCAGCTCATGGGATTTTCATTTACTTATTGCAATCCATACATACAAAATATTTACTTAGTTTCTTCATTATTTGCTCTTAATTCCTTTTCACCTATGCCTAAACTCGGAATAGACCGAAGCATATAAATTCATTATCTTAACAAATTAAAATGTCATACTTGATCAATGCAGGTCTGTATACCTACTTTTGGTCACTCTGTGATACGTTCAAAGATAGTTCACATAGACAATGTTCTTAAATCAAATTCATATGGCTTAAACCAGCGATAATTTGCTGTTTTCTTGGAAGATTTTGCATAAATATTCTAGATTTCCCTATCGCAGAGAAGTGTGCTGGGTATCCTGTGCTCCACTGGTCTGAAAATTCTTGGAACTTGAGAGATGAAATTAGCAATTTTCTTCAAATCAAAGAACAAAGCACAAACTTACTGACAGATTCTTTGTGGTTACAATATGTTTCTTTCATGACAGTATTACGAAATAATTGTTACATTTTAATTTGAAACTTTAAGGAAAAGTCATAATTACTGCAAACGTTACGTAAATAGAAAAGTTAGAACACAAGTTGCAGCTTTGGGAGAAACTGTTACAAAACTAATTCTTACATTTACCAATTTGTGTTAAGTATGGAACAAGTACAAGGCACTTGCTTTGTACAGGATGAATACCAAGCAGCTTCAGCATTTGAAAAATGAATTCAAAGAAAGATTCCGCGATATCAAAGATTAGCTCTCCCTGTATTCTGAACTGACATTAAGGAATGAACAACTCGTCTCCACATGGAATTAACATAAATTCAGCCCGATATAACTCGAAACAAAAATTCCATGAAGAGGGTTTACCAGAATTTTACAAACTAAAAAATAGAAGTAACTAAAAAACAATAGGAGTAACTAAAAACTAAAATAATGAATCTACATTATTTCCATGTTCGGTAGTTAGTATCACTGTGAAGAAATTTTCTCACTTATGGAAAAAACAAGTCCGTAGCGAGATTCAAGTTAAAAAGCATTATCTGACCGATGTTATAAAATTATTTATGTGAGCATCATGTTATTATTATTATTAGTATTATTATTATTATTATTATTATTATTATTATTATTATTATTATTATTATTAGTATTAGTATTAGTATTAAGTTTTATGCCTTTCGGTAGGTCCTGGGACTAATGAGGATTTGTTTAAATTTTAGATTTGGGGCTGGAAATGTTTTTTTTTTTTTCATTTTTGTCGACCTTCAGCTTCCTCTTTTAACTCCCAACATTTTCTCATATCTTTCAAATCAACGATCAGCTGTATTCTTCTTCTTCCTATTCCTCGCTTATTTCCATCTTTCCTTCTATGGCTGTGTGAAGAAGATATTTTTTCGCAAGGTGTTTCCAAATCAATTGACCTTTCTACAAAGGATGGTGGCTAGAAGTGTTTTTTGATAGTTTTAAATTGTGTAAATGGACAAAAATTTTCCTACCCGGATTTTACTTTGGGATTCACAAAAGTTACAGGCATTTCAAATTGCTAATTTTACCTATCACGCATCAGAAGAGAGAGGTGTTTCTGTACCTTAAAGAAAATAAACCGGAAAATATTTGCAGTAGCGATGCTTTCTATTCAGAAAAACTTGACGAGTAGCATTTCAGATTTGAATGAAGTCATAGAAAAACTTGAAGCTCGAAATGAACGAAGAAAGACAATAAACAAACTCTTTATTTTATTAGCGTTGTATCAAATGAAAAACCTTTATGTTACATTTTGACGTTTTTGTTGGATCCCTTATCAAGTTGGGTATGGTATTGGAGGATATCAAACATTTTAAATTGAAACGTTGGGCCAACAATTGATTGTGTACAGTGGGCCAATCAACCAATAGACAATAGTTGCTACGTTGAACCACTGTTTTGTTTTCGCTTGTTGGCATCGATGGTTGCTGGATTATTGAATTTGCCGTTGGCATTTTGATAGTGGCTTTGCCATCGATGTCTACAAATAGACAACGGATGGCACACCGTTTGACAACGAAAATGTTACTTTAGCACCCCTGGGGGGCCTTCACTTCAACTCCTTAGATGATATTAACTGATTTCGGACATTTTATATTTTTTTTATCTTTTCGGTTCACTTCTCTGATCCCCCAAGACCACATACATACAGACATACATGTAGACAGAAAGAAATATAAAAGCTTAGATATATTTACATTTATATTTCACAAGTATAGGGACAAATGTTTATGGGGTGTCAAACAATCATTGCATGAGTAATATAGTTCAATCTTTCATTCCAGGGGGTCACGGATGCTCAATGATAGAACTTTCACCAGAGATGCATGAGGCCCCCCGTGTTCAAATTCTGGTCCCGACAAGTGAACTTTATGTTGGATAAATCATTGAGTGAGTGTTGTGCTTTTACCTAGGGGGCCTCGGTAGTTCAGAGGTAGAGCGTTCACCTCTTATGCATGAGGCCCCCGTGTTCAAATCATGACCCCCAAAAGTGACATTTATGTTGGATAAAATCATAGCATGAGTGCTGTGCTTTGACCTATGGGGGAGTCCTCGGTGATACAGAGGTAGAGCGTTCACCTGTGATGTACGAGGCCCCGTGTTCAAATTCTGCTCCCGACAAGTGAACTTTGTGTTGGACAAACACGATACGAATGGATTTTCTTGGAAATTCTTCCGTTTCCCTCCACTTTTTCACTTCATCATTTCGCTCATTTCTCATCATCCCCTTCCATCCATTAGCCTAGTAGGCATAATCGTGGGACGTAAAACCCATTTTGTTTGATAGCTTTTCGGCTCCCTTCCTCCATTATCATAGTAGGCATATACGTGGGACGTAAAACTCAAAGATTTCATTTCTTTTTTTCCCTTGTTGCACATTTTTCATTCTATTATCGTTACTTAAAGATAAAGTGACTCGATGTTCCAGGGCTCTCCCAAGCACATACTACAGACATACAGGTAGGCGTGTTATTATAAAACTTTAAGACACATAATATTATTTAACATAAAATTAAAACTACTATACCTTTAAACGTCCGATGTTTACTAACGTTTCTCACGGCAGTTGTTATCATTCGTTTAGGAGGACTGTAGATCAGACTGTTGCATAGTTACAATGCGAATCATGAAAACATTTGGAAATGTTATCTTATCTGTTGCTCTTGAAACTAAATACTTTTAAGACGGAATTCAATGTGCTAACAAACAGAGAGAGAAAGAGATACTAGCAAACAAACATCCACATATATGTATGTATGTGTCTATGTGTGTGTGTGTGTCTGTGTGTTTGTGTGTGTATGTGTGTCTTTTTTTAATGTTACAAACTGAACTCAGGCAAACTGAGCTATGGATAAATACATTTTATAATTTGTTCTTTCAATTGTCTTTATAACTAAATCAAGAAAGAACTGGAGGCCTGGGGAGATCGGTTCCGCTGATGTACAAGTCAGTCGAAAATGTTTATACATGTCCCATACACTTACGAAAAACCGCGACCTTTGGGGGTTCGTGTTCGATCCTCGGTGAGAAAGCATTAAATATTTTAAGACATTAAGATAATTAGTTCCTTTCTGTCGTGAAACGATGTACTATATACGTGAAACAAAATAATAATAATAATAATAATAATAATAATAATAATAATAATAATAATAATAATAATAATAATAATAATAGGGTTCAGGTTCGATTCTCGGTGAGAAAGCGTTGAATATTTTAAGACATTAAGTTAATTCGCTCCTTTCTGTCGTGAAACGAAGTGAAATTCTTTTTTTGAATACAAGGACTAGTTCAACTCTAAAATCATGAAGTACCAAGTTCGATCCCAGGACCTAAGCCCCAACATTGTTTTTCCGCAAAAATTAAACCTCGATTCATTTATTGTTTTGCAAATAGTCCCTATACGAAGTTTCGTTGCAATTTTCCATATTGTTTAGGGACTTCTGACATGTGCGTATTTTTATCCTCGTCACCAAAAGTACCGTCACATCGCCGTGACGGGTATGTGACTGCGCGGTACTCCAAGGAAGGGATAGTTGTATAAGAATTTGTGTATAATTTTGAAGAGTTTTTATTTTGATAGGGAATTAACATAGGTATAGGGAGTAAAGGCACAAATTTGAAGCATCAGTGCACTGTCATCTCTGTAAAGATTCGTATTCTCAGCTTTTTTATTTATTGTTTTATATGTTAAGTTAAACACCACAACCTGTATTACTTATATCGTAAAACGTATTTTTCTTTCTTTCCTTTTTTTTTTGTAAATCCTGTCTGTAACGTGTTATCAAATCATTCATCTCCAGACATGATGTAGAGAGAAGAGAAAGAGATACATCTGCAATATATGTATATGTGATTTACGAAATTAGTGTAGGAATTACGTAGGATATGTAAGAGAGCGGAAAGGAGATATAGAAGTCCGAACTTTCAGAAACATCCTACATAGGTGAAAATATAGTTAAAAATTGCAAAAGATATCACGTAATTTATCTTTCTTGTCTTATATTCTTGTATCTTTTTTCACATCCAAACATTTCTATCCAGAATTACGAGATAAAAGTGAATAGAGAAAAAATTCCATCTGAAGGATTAAATTAGAAAAAATCTTTTGACTCGGGCTAGTTTCGAACTCACAACCCTTGAAACTATGAATCAGCGCTCTAGCGATTTTTTTTTTATTTTTTTAAAAAACTTCCTGACTTATCTTCTACTGCAACCACTGTCCAGGACTACTAGACACGACAGGGACACGAACACAGAAACATCGAAGAAAGTAAAAATTCCACCCTTGCTACTACAGAGGGACTCAAACCCCCAATGGGGCGATGGAGCTAACAACTGTTGTAAAAGACTCATTGCTACGACTACCCGTTGATGAATGGTGTGTATTAACCAAGTTGCCCGAAATGAAATCTTTGAGTTTTACGTCCCACTATTGATCATGATGATGATGTAATGAATGAAATGGTGGAATGAAGAAAGTGGGAGGAAACCCCTGCAAACCCACGCACACGGTGTTTATCCACCACAAAGTTCACTTGACGGGCCCGACCAAGTTGGCCGAGATAATTGCTTCATATAGCTATTGCTACAATAATAATAATAATAATAATAATAATAATAATAATAATAATAATAATAATAATAATAATAATAGTAAGAAGAAGAAGAAGAAGAAGAAGAACATGTACACAATTTTAAAAGGCGCATTTGTTAAAAGTTTGTGTTGAGGAGTAAGTCCTAATATGAGATTTTAATAAATATAAATGTAAGCGTGGTTTATCCGTGCGTATTGCTCAAACTGCGCAACTCACTACCATAGTCCAATAGGGGTTGTGCGGGTATGGTACAGTAGTCTTGCATATTCCTTCATTTGGAGGGAAAAGTATTGCTATCTGAGAGCATCACTTAGAGAAACAACAACGAGATAAATCTGCAAAAATTTCATTCACGTTAAATTCTAAGAGAGAGAAATTAATGCAAGGAAAACGAAGATAATAATACGCATCATGAAGAGACCGAAAAAGTATACAAAGCTAAACAAAATGGGAAAAAAGAAAGAGGGAAAAGAAAGAGCAAAAGACATGGGAATAATTTAAATTTTAACACACAGTCTGCGTCTTTCCCGCTGCCCCTGTACCTGTCTTGGTTTTTCTTCCTTCATAGGATAAATCTCTCTCAGCACCGAACGCGAACATCATTTATAGTGTTTAATTACTTGAAAGAAAATGTAATTCAATCTAGGGTGCGACTCAAACACATAATTTTTATAACTCTTACACACGCTTCCCACTTATCTACAGATATACACGCTATATCAACTGCGTATAAATCAGCTATTACACGCGCTGTTATCAAACGTGTTAAATCAGTCATTGTCAGTGAGTCGGTGAGCTATGACACACGCTGTTTCTCCACCACAAAGTTCACTTCGAGGGGGCTGGGATCGAACCCGGGACCCCAAGCACCAGAGGTGAACGCTCTACCACTGAGACTCTAAATACGTCTCCAGCTGTATTTAGAGGCTAACGCCTTTGAAAGAATCACCATTCATCTCAGCGACGGTGAAAACTAGGGATTTGACACGACTATAGTTCATTTTTGATTATTTTTACGTGTTTCGGTACCCCGATCTACCGGTGACTCCGGCCCGCAAACAATGGTAGCCGATTTTGAGTTATTGCTAATGGAAGTGTCACCATTGATTTCAGCGACCGTGAAAACTATGGATTTGACACAAAATCGGCCATTTTCTAATATCAGTACATGTCCTGGTAAATGCATACCTCCCCTGAGAACCCTGGTTCGAATTTAAACAAAAACGCTTCGTCCTAGTCTGGGGCATGGACAAAAGTATCCGTGATCAAAATTTAGTAACTTTATGTCAACTCATCTGATTCCCAGGACGCACAAAAATCAGTGAAATTTGGCGTTATACTAAGCATGTTTTTTGGGGGAAAAGCGAGGATCTCCGGTGGGGATACTTCAGTTGATATCTTGGGGGGAACAAAATGTGATTGAGGGGGATAAATTCCCCTTAATCCCCCGGTAATTAGCACCCTGAAAACAAGGGTACCATAATTAACGATATACAGTAAGGGGTTAATATGAATAAACTCTGTTCTGATGAGCAGGCCTACTGTACTACTATAAAATAGTTTGCTGATGGTATGTAATATTAGAGTTCTTTCAGATCAGTTTGCATATCTTACGCTTCTCTATATTCTGTATTTTTTATTTTACATAACAACATTGTTATTATTATATAATTAGCTTAGCAGAATAATATAAAGCTGCCATTTTTCCTAATGCCTTGGGATCGGCACGAGTCGAGCTAAAACACGACTCGAACTCAAGTAAAGTTTTGAGTCGAATCAAAGGTAATTTTCTCGAATCGAGTTCCGAGACGAGTCAGTTTTTGACGTCGAGCCGTTTGATAAATGGCTCACTCGTTCCGCTCGTTTTAGAAGGACTTCCAGTATTTATACACAGCATAGGTTGGAAGGTCATTTCTATATCAAATTCATGAATTATAGGAAACTTGTATTCCTCGAAAGGCATTTGTTTTGTCCTTCAAGGTCAATAAAAGAATGAAAACGCTGATACTAGGAGTATTTTAACACGCGACTCACTACAACGATATAACAGAATGCTGCCACCGGCTGTTAATAAAATACTTAACTAGCTGGAACTCGCTAGAATAGTAGCAACGTTCTATGCCAAACAACAATGTGCTGTGTAAGAATTGCTAGGGGTTGTTCTGTCCATGCGAGCCGACTACGTGAGTGCTCCCTGCCTCCAGTACACACACAAATAATCTGGTCTATGCGCTGCAGGCAAGTTTTTTCGGTTCATAGAAACATAATAAAATAAATATTTCTCTCTTGCCACTATCAAAAAAATGAACAATTAAAACATCAAGATGGAAGTTATAATTTCTAACCTCTAAAACATAATTGTTTGTTTCAAGTTTGTTTGTGCAAAGGCGACCAAGGAAATCTAACTTAGTCACTTTATACTTTTTGTCCACAACAAAATCCTTGCAATTTCTTTCTGCAATAACATTAAAAGTATTTTCTTTTATGATGATTTTTTCATTTTAATTTGTATCAATGTAGTATTTTCTTTTAGTAACGTATTGATAATATCAGTGCTTCTTGGACTCATTGTGCATCATGCAAGTTGTTGAAATTATACACTAAATATCACGATTGTATATGTTAGGAATATGCATTACAGTAATTTTACGTTTAAAGCAGCCGTGTTACTGACTGAGCTAGGACAGCCCCAACTTATATTACCGGTATATTTTACTTTATCACAACACAACCCTTTATCACAGCGTTCATAAAAGATTTTAACTAAAAAGAAATCAATATATATATATATATATATATATATATATATATATATATATATATATATATATCGAGACTCCCCTGAAAACGTATAACACGCCCCGCAATTGATATGTACCAACTTACATTTTGGAAATTAGACACAGTTAGTTCTATCTGTTGTGTTAGAAATCAGTGCTTCTTTCAGAAACTATGTTCACGGCGGACATAATTCGTATTCCGGGGGAAACTGTTGATATTATTCTATTTATTATTATATTATACACGTATTATTTAGGTCTCTTCCGGGGGTACTCTTACAGCTCCGGGCGGGCAGTGCCCCCTAAAAACACTTCTGAAAGAAACACTGTTTGAAATACACCTAATCTAATATAAATAAAATAAAAATTTGTTTATGTATCTGTCTGACTGTTTGTATGTATCTAGGGATGCGCACGAGACGATTTGTGGCTGTCTGATCCCGAAAATGTGCTGTAAAAGTGATGTCTCGACTCGAAAGATGTATATTTCACTATTGGAAGAGCCGTGTCTCGACTCGAATTGTGTCAGGAAAATTCTGTCTCGACTCGTCTCGTGCGCATCTCTATATGTATCTTTGTGCTGCCTGAAGACCAGACGAGAGGACCGAGAGTTGCCAATTTTTTTTCTCGGGTACCTTGGTCAAGGCTCCAGATCAAGACGAAGCGTTCCTTTGTTTTTAAATCGAAACAGGGGGTTTCAGGAGACATTTACAGGATCATGTAAAAGTAGTAGAAAGTGACCGATATTAGTGTCAAATTCATAGATTTGGTGGTCTCTGAGATTAATGGTGAAACTCCGATTGCATTAACTTCCAAATTCACCCGATTTGGTTGCGAGTCGAGATACCGGAGGCGATACCCACACATGTAAAAATAATCCAAAATGACCGATATTTATGTCAAATCCATAGTTTTCGCACTCGCTGAAATCAACGGTGACACTACTACAGGTGTTGACTTCCAAATACAGCCACCATGCGAATAATGAGTTTTTTTTAGATAGTTATTAATAAATGCAAGAAATAAATTATTAATAATAAATGGGGATAGATAGGAATACATTTTGAAAGAAAGAAACGAAAGTGTAAACATACATAACATATCTGAGTTTGGATAATCTATCCTTAACAACAATCACTAATCTAACAAGAAGAAAGTAGACTTTGGTAAGTTAACTTCGGTGTTATTTTTCAGGAGGTAGTATTGCACATTTACAATATGAATATTTAGGGATGCACACGAGTCGACATGTCTCGAATCTCGACTGGAATTCGAGTTGAGACACACTTTGTAAAATTCGAGACGTGTCAAGACAAACGTATTTCTCAACTGTAATTTTCGAGTCGAGACACGAGCCGAGTCGAGACGGTTCGTAAAAATCTCGACTCGACTTGAATGTCTCGAAAATTTTCTATTTTATTAATATTATTTTGAAGAAAGTATTCACTCAGAAACAGCCTTGAAACCAATTCCAGCATTTATTACTTTAGAAGGTTACAGAACCGATAAACTAAATAGTTAATCTTTCGAAATCAAGATTTAATTTTCAGCTCGATTCAGTTAATTAAATCTAATAATTAATGCCGTGATATTTGATTTCAATAATAATAATAATAATAATAATAATAATAATAATAATAATAATAATAATAATAATAATAATAATAATAATAATAATAATAATAATACTCTGGGGAACATTCAAGTGTGTAACCATGTGTCTAGTGGAGCTCGAAAAATTCACAATGACGGCCGAGGCGTATCGCCCACTGCTTGCAGACTACGTTCACCCCTTCATGACAACCATGTTTCCCAACGGAAGTGCCATTATTCGACAAGAAAATGCACCATGTCACAAGGCCAGGAGTGTGATGAAGTGGTTCGAGAGGTGTTCAACAATGTTCTATATCTGTTGACGGTGTGCGAATTACAAGGGGGATGAGGGAAATCCCCATTGGTAATAGTGGATGTTGCTATAACCAAATATTTCCCTCTATGTCAAAGAACTATGTGCTGTGTAATTAAAATGCTACGAATAGTTCTATCTGTAGTGCGTATGAAATAAATTGAGAAATGCAACCTATGTGGCTTTCCGATTCCAAAAATGGCTTTGGTTCGAATAACATCATAAAAAATAAAAATAAATTACATTTTATTGTCAAACCATCAACCTTTCAAACTCAGACAGAAAAAGGCTGACAAGTTTGTGTCTTTGTTCGGAACAAGAAAACTCATGAAACAACAGTTAGTCACTGATGAAACTGGCATTAAGAGAACTTGTATTTCTATAAAGGATTTTTATACATACATATAACTACCAGCCCTCGAAATGAAATCTTCTGAAACACTGATCTCGATGCATGGTTTAACATTTTACTTGAATCTGGAACACTATCACAAAATATTTAAACTTGAATCGATTGGAAAATGAAAATGAAACCTCTTTGTAAGAATCGTTTAGAAAAAGCTTTAGGTATTCCTTATTTCTAGGATAGTCCTCATTTGAAAAAATAAACGCTGGTTTACCTTCGAAGGTAATAATTTATTGCGAGATAATAAATTTTTACACTTTCAAAAACTGTGTTTACACTTTTGAGACATGAGAAGAGACGAGACTTTTCAAGAGACGTCTAGTCTCGTCTCGGAAACCTAGCCGCCGAAGAAGGATATGATCAAGGTAGGGACTAAAGCATAGTTGCCAACTTTATCCAGTGTAAATAAAGTAGGATTGAAACCCATTTTATCCAGTGTATACCAGAGCGTCAAGGGAAGGTCGATAATTATTTCATAAGTTCACACACGGCACGATCAAGCGCTGAATCTATTGAAATCTTACTACGTAATAATTATCGAGTGTCAGCAATTTTTCTATTAAATTCATAGTATATTCTATCATAATATAATTTGTCACTCATGTACTGTATGCTAATGTAACTCATGATAAAAGTGTTTTGTTTTCAAACAAAATGAAACGGTTGACGTGGACTCTGGCGAGTAGAAGACATGCAATTTATTAAATCGCATCGTAACCTACTTTGCCACTCACTTAGGTTACACTCTTCAACTTTTTCCCATGTTATCTTAAGTATCGACTAATCTTAAATTCACATTGCCAATTCGAGTTTTCTAACAATTAATCTGTTGCAACTTAACTTGGATGCAAAATCCTGACTTAATTAGCATTTAAGAACTTTACAGTGTGCATTGAAATGATGACAGAAATATAGTGAAACCTCAGTTTTAAATTTCATGTCTACCTTGAATCTAAATACCAGTGCCTCACTTCCTCCAACGTTAAAAGGAGCCGAGACTTGCAATAAGATCTCAATTTTTCGCTTATATAATCTTTAATTCCCACTATTTGTTCATGAAATTTTAAAGAAGCTCTCTCGTGGCTAAGAGGTTAGCGTACGCGCCTTTGGCGTGGGAGACCCTGGTTCGATTCCCGGCGGGAGCTCATGTGGTTCGGATTTCACGTTAATCAGTAGGTCCACGTCTCATATAGCCTCGCTGCTGAACGGGACGCTAAACTAAAATCAAACAAAAAATAAAGAAAAAAAATCAAATTTAATTTTTAAGTTTAACATCCCACGTTTATGGCGGCTAGGCTAAAGGAGTCGGTGATGATGAGAGATGAGTGAAATGGTGGAATGAAAAATGTGGGAGGGAACGGGAGTACCGCGAAAAAACACACGAGCACGGTGTTTGTCCACCACAAAGTTCACACAGCGCGAGCTGGGATCGAACATGGAACCCCAAGCACCGGAGGTGAACGCTCTATCACTGAGCCACCGCACCTCCAAAATTTTAAAGAATATTAGTTACTAACAAGTAACAATTCCGATGTGTAACACCTCGATTTTGATAAAATTTGGCAGGTAGATGTTACACATGAAATAAACGAATACGTCTTTCATTTTCTGCGGAAAAAAACAGTTTTAGAGGGCAAAAGCAACCCACGCAAAATTGTGAAAGTTGACGCCCGCAAGGCAAAGAAATTGAACAGAAGTAAGCGAATTTTTACACACATATTGCAGACAAAATTAGGGAATACGTGCTTCGTATTTTCCTTAAAAAGACTATTAGGTGGGGCACGGAAGCCTCCAAAACTTTCATCATGTAATATAGAAAGTGCTAGTAACAGTATGTCAGATGTGTGTAAAGGACATGAAGAATTGCAACGAAACTTTGTGTAAGAAGAATACTCAAAAAATAAAGGAATACTGTGTTTTTATATTCTGCGTAAAAACAGTTTTTTGGTGGCAAAAGCCCACCCAATGTTTTTTAAATTGAGGCCCGAAAGACCAGAGGAAGTTAACCGAAGTCAATGAAATTGTGCACAGATATTGTAGATATAAAATGAGGGAATACGGGTTCTTTATTTTCTTGAAAAAAAAAAGAAAACCGTCTAGTTGGGACACAGACCTCTCCAAAACTTTGATCGTTAAATATCAAAAGTGCTAATAACAGTATGTCAGAAGTGCTTGAAAGACATGAAAAATTGGAACAACGTATTGTGTAGGAACAGTATGGAAAATGTATACGAATACGGGTTTTCTATTTTCCGCGGAGAAAAGGTTTTAGTGGCAAAAGATCCCACCCAAAATTTTGAAAATTGATGCCGAATGGCCAGAGAATGTGAACTGAAGTGAATGAAATTGTGCATAGATACTGTAGACCAGAGATGGGCACCCTCACTCATTTTTGCCCTCAAGAGGGCCGCCCTCACCCTCACTCACCCTCATTTCGGTAGATGAGGGTGAGGGTGTCTGAGGGTGAGGGTGAAAGTATCGATTGAGGGTGAGGGTGGCTGAGGGTGAGGGTGAGGGGGTCAACTGAGGGTGAGGGTGTCTGAGGGTGAGGGTGAAGGTGTCGATTTAGGGTGAGGGTGTCTGAGGGTGAGGGTGAAAGTGTCGATTGAGGGTGAGGGTGGCTGAGGGTGAGGGTGAGGGGGTCAACTGAGGGTGAGGGTGTCTGAGGGTGAGGGTGAAGGTGTCGATTGAGGGTGAGGGTGGCTGAGGGTGAGGGTGAAAGTATCGATTGAGGGTGAGGGTGTCTGAGGGCGAGTATGAGGGAATCAACTGAGGGTGAGGGTGATTGAGGGTGAGGGTGAGGGAGTCGATTGAGGGTGAGAGCGGCTGAGGTCGAGGGTGAAAATGTTGATTGAGGGTGAGGGTGCCTGAGGGTGAGGGTGAAGGAGTCGACTGAGGGTGAGGGTGGCTGAGGGCGAATATGAGGGAATCAACTGAGGGTGAGGGTGAGGTAGTCAACTGAGGGTGAGGGTAGATGAGGTTGAGGGTGAGGAAGTCGATTGAGGGTGAGGGTGAATGAGGGTAAGAATGAGGGAATTGATTGAGGGTGAGGGTGAGTGAGGGGTAGCAAAAATGCCCATATCCAGAATGAATTCCTGAAGGATATTTGCTTGAAAGTTATTTGTTTGGGAAATGGTTCAAATAGCACTTCCCTGCGAGCTCCAAATAAAGCAGCAACCTAGTTGGCACAAAGTGACATAATTAGGTCATAAAACATTAGCTGGTACAGTGTACGAATTAATGGGGATGGTGAATGGGATATTCCGTGTGACAAAAATGTAATTCCCTCCCTGAAGAACATTTTCATTTTTTCTTCTCTCTAGTATTTTTCTCGAGTGGTCATATAGATAGAAAAGATAATAATGTATTTTATGTAACGAAACAAAAAACAGGCATTTATATCTGACGAAACATATCAAAAACATTTTTGCAGTCGCTAGAATCACACAGTTTGTTTCTTGGAATAGTTACTTATTGATGCAGAAAACTTTCCTTTTGTCAGAAGCAAACTATAGAGGCTCGAGAGGGATGCAAAGGTAATGAAAATTCTGCAATTCTTGGAAAAGCATACATTGTAAGACGTGTCAATCTCACAAGTCCTCATAACATTCGTTGTAACGGATGATCTATACTTTAATAGAATGAAGTATTAGCTTCTATATGCCTGCTTAGCAGTATATATATATATTTCGTTTTCACCACTGAACTTGAACTATTTTAAATTTAATTGATAAGTTTGAGATTTGGTTTCCTTCTTAAACGTACAGTACACATCATGTTTTCCCACTCCCATATAGAAACATAATTAGTGGTTAGTCCATTTTAAATAATCCAAATTTAAACTACTCTTACTTATTTTCTAACCCTCGTCATCGCTAGTCGGTTGCCTATCTTTTCACAAGCAGTGACGCAACTAAGTCACGTCACTCAGTGACTGAATGAGAAGGGACAGTTACATGGGAGGGATAATTCAACAAGTGCTTCCAGTTGAGGGTGGCCTTCCAGTTGACCTTCTGAAAAAGAAAGCAATGTTGCAATTTTCACCGTCTTGCTTACTGATTTTTCAGTAGTCTTCGCAGAAAGACAGATTTATCTAGATTTTCGTTACTTTTGTTTTCGTTGTATCCTCCTTTCGTCTCCCTTACCTTGAAGGGCATAGTTCTGGAATGTTAAACTGAAATATTTCATTTAATTTGAATTCAATTTGGATAGGTTTTAATGAAAAGAAAAAAGAAATCAATCATTAGTTTCATGATATGTGCTTATTTTAGTCTTAAATATATCATATTGTTAATATTATGTAACTTCCACAACTATAACGCTTGTACGAACCAAACATGTTAAGTGGTTCGCCCCTTTCCTTCCCCCTCCACGTAAGGCATCAGTGCCGCAAAAGCCCGATGAGAAAAAAAAATCCTCCTTTGCCACTCCCAGAAATCCGTCCTTGACCGCCGCTGTCCATACTATTATATTGATTTCCTTTAATGATTGTATTATTATAATATTATTATTATTACATAATGTATCTATTGATAATATAATTATAGTGATGGCAACAACGTATCATTTCGACACAAAACACGTGCCATTTGGAGTGTTATTTACGAGGGCGGTGGGTAAATTTTCTGCTTGAGTACAAATGAAGCCAGTTGGGGACCAATAGAACGTCTCTTACTATTATTTGTAATGTGTGATATTTATCCACTTGAAGAGTGTGTAACATTTCAGGCTGGTTTTGGAGATAGAAATGTTTTTACCATAGATTTTCATGAGTGGTGTTTGAGACTGGCATTTGTATTTGTTGTTTCAGTAACAAATTCCATGGCATCTTTTTTTTAAACATAAACATCATAGAGTAAGGAAACCTCTTGAATTTACAAGGTAGGAAATTTATATAAAGTCTTCTTTCGAAAGTTACTCTCAAACAACAGTGTGTCGTTTCCCACAACTCGATTTTGTTGTTGTTTGTCAAAATATTTTTATTGAGGATATATCAGTTCCTATTCCAGTAAAGATTAGCACATATCTGACGAAACAGCTAAATGTTGCGGGAACTTATATTTGTATTGATCCCTTGCAAAAAAAGTGGTGAGTGTTCTCGCCTTCGGGATGAGATAAGTCTCATACAATCTCGCTGCTGAAAAAACATTTAGTTCCAAATGAACACGAAATATCCTAAATTTCACGATAGCTTCGTAAATTGACAATTGCATTTCTCTTTTAACGGAGTCCTTTATATTAACTCATTTTATACAAAGTACTACTTTTCCGTTATTACCTGACCAGCGAACGAGTGCAGGCTGCCGGTTTTGGAATTAAAATGCAAGCAGCAGTGTTTCTAAGCGGATTATCTGTAATTAATCTATCACAGTTCTATTTGTCGTGTTCGTAATAAACCACTTCACGCATATGCTCAAGTATAGACAAACAGTTTCAAAAGTTATTGAAGTTATTTGCAGAACATTTTAAGTAACAAGCAAAGAAAAAGGAAAAATACATACATCCTCCATATTAACTTGCCAATAAACTGATCTCAGTATTGTACAAAGCATCAGATGCTCTCTGTGGGAAATAAAACGAATTAAAATTGGTCGATTCGACTCGTTCCGAAATTTTTGACCAGAGGATATGTAAGATGTGTACTCATTATTTTCTGGTGACTGCCTCTAGTATTTTTAAGTCTATAAAATATGCATAGGGACAAATTCAAGCAAAGATCGGGACAAAAAATCATCGGAGGAAACAAATTGTAGAGTACTCACAAGAAACACTAGAACTTTCGGTAGAGATATGATCTCCCGTTTTCAAAAATATAGGGTATGCTTATCCATGTATATGCTCCTTCTTTCGTACATATAAAGTGAGAAGTGAATCGAGGAGAGTCAAGAAAATTGTCGAGTTTTGTAGGTATGACTAGTTCACCCAAATGTTACATCTCGATTTCAAACACTGTTTAGTGTTAAATGATTAATAATTAGTATATATATATATATATATATATATATATATATATATATATATATATATATATATAGTATGGCGCTAAATTCGTTCTACAAAAGTAGAGGAGTGATTCCTGAGAGTAAAACAAACAAAAAAGTTCCAATAAACATAGGGGGAAAACCCCATCGTTTACATGTTATAGGCTGCCAAAAACAGGAAAAAATTAATTTTAAAGGTCCATAGCTCCAAAACTATTGGACCTACCGTAGTCGGATCAAGACTTCACTTAGGAACTAGTATGTGCCCTATCCAAAAATGCGTATTTCAGAATCTTGAGGCACTTCCACAACAATTTTTATAGAGGAAGTTTGACTACGGGCTTATGGTATAAAGTACTCTCCAACTACCTTAATAAAAAGTGTTGGGTGGATACCTTAGGATTCTAAAATATGTATATTTGGATAGAACACATACTAGTTCCTAAGTGAAGTCTTGACCCGACTACAGTAGATCCCATAGTTTTAAAGCTATGGACCCTATGTTTATTGGAACTTTTTTTTGTTTGTTTTACTCTCAGGAATCACTCATCTGCTTTTGTACAACGAATTTAACGCCATACTATATATATATATATATATATATATATATATATATATAACTTGATAAGGTAATTGTATGAACCCAGTAAAGATCATTTATCAACGTTTAAAGATACGCAAGTCATTACACAATTTACTTCAATAATAAATATGATTTAATTGTTGTTATATCAATCTTTCGTGGACTCGTCGTAACCTGGAAGAATTCTGATAAATTTTACATGAAACTAAGAAGGAAATTAGGACACATTTTCTTTTACAAAAATTTACGACACGAGACGAGAAACCTGAATTCTCATCTCGTCTCGAGATCAACGCTATGAGCAATAGAGTAAGAAATCAAATATGTACGTTCATGTTCCTTTAAGCTGTACTAAGCTGCAAATGTTCCCAATGTTGCATTGGGGCGGAGGGTGAGCGATTAAAGTGGGGTTCCCGATAATTGAAGGTTCCTTATAACTCCAGTGAAATTCAGAAAAAATCTCTGAATTACGTAAAAAAAAAAGAAAAAGAAAACATACAAAATACATTTTCAAGGTAACTCTTACAGTCATTGCGTTATTATAAGATTAATTCTACTTCTGAAACTGATTAGAATGAATATGTATTTGAATAACGAAACCCCTCTCATAAGTTTTTTCAAAGTATCAAGTTTGAGAAGAATGAAGTTTCTTCCACTGTTGTTATCTCATTGCTCATGATACCAGTGATGAAACAATTGGCCAGAAATTACGCGGCCGCTTCTTACATCAATTCATGAAAAACATGAGTCCCAATATTAGGTACCTAAGTTCAGTATTAACAAAAAAAAAAAAAAAGTCACCCAACCTCTTGCAACCATGTGTAGCACATTTTAATACTTACACTTTAAATAAAAATACAACTGGATAAAGACGACTGCCTTTGTCTTTGGATTTCATATGTGAATAACAATATAGGGCTTTTCAGATAGAAGAGGAGGAGGGGCAGGTTTTATTAAACAAGACCGTACATCTGATATGTTTTAACTATAAACAGCTTGTGTTTATAGGCTAAACTCAGTCCTCTGAAGTCAATCGACAAACGCCATTAAAATGTTAAAGAAAACAACGTATCAGTATTATTATATACTACAGACACAAAGATACCACTAGGCTCCCAATTTTTAAATTTATATTGTGTGTGAAAGCAGTGAGTAGATTTAATTCTTTGTCACATGATAACTAGAACCTGAGGGAAATTCATAGGGAGTCCAGGGGAAATTTCTTTCCTTATAAATAAAAGTTGTAAATTTATTATGTACTGAAGCAGTTATACTTACGCTTACACTACCCATACGCTGATGTTTTATCAATACTTTTATTCAAACTACGAAGGCCTGGGTTTCTATAATGATCTTAAATTAAGGATGTACTGAATCAAATTTTACAAATCAATCCCGAAAGGCAAGCTACCCAATCCCATAAATCTTTAGAAAACGAAGGAAAAATTTCTTCACCTCCTTTTCCCTCAAATGATTCATTTCTCTAAAGAAAATGAAATTTCTTTATTTTAACGCCCATGATTATGTTGTTTATGCTAGAGGACACAGGTGATTAATGAAAGTGAAGGATTGTAAAATTAAATTTTGATCTCTCACTGGGAATCAAACCCAGAACCACGTCCAGTAAAAGCACATGCACTAGCCAATAGACCAACGGAGAGGTCTTTCACAGTTCTAGAGTGGAAACATATATCGGAATTCTTCCCTGGCCAAAACTCGAGAAAATAATTTATTTGTCAACCGACAAAATACACTTAAAACAAGCACAAGCATCGTGAGCCTTAAGCTTAATTTGATTTCAACTTACAGTTACAAGGCATTTCGCAAAACTCTAAGCTATCAACCTTAAATTAACCTTTTAGTCATTGACATTGTCATTCCTTCGTTTTACAGGTTGATCCTGTTTTATAATGAAATCAAATAAAACGTAATCAATTTTTATACAATCTGCTTAATACACGGTAGAAGCTCACTGAATTGTCAATTGTGCTATGTTGTTCTTAAATTGGTAATTTCCATTCATATATCACTATTCACAATACATCTGTATTACTGCAGGTATGGTTCACTACAACTACATAACTTATGGCTTTCTTTATTAAGCGTAAACAGATTAGGCTATGTATTACATCTAAACTGAAACTTTTGAAAACCGTTGAATACACTACAGGGTGAAACTCTCCGCTCCTCTGTCCCACCGCGATTGCCTTGGAATTGATGTAAACACAACATCAGCGCCATCCCTTCAAAACAACACTGCTATCCTGGTCAGGTAATATATTATGCAACTTAAGAACCGGCTTTTATATATTTAAAGTAATGAGTAGATGGATCGAAAAGTAGAACCACATTATGCTTACCATTCTCAAATGTATTACACATAACTTCTAGACTCAATGTGGTGTTATGAGGTAAATTTCATACTCTTAAACATCTTACTTAAGCTTTCATTAACTTTAATTTTTGTTCCTTTCGCAAAATACAGGCTATAATCAACTCGCCCTTTCAAATTTTCTACTCTTATATTCGGAGGCTGCTTTTGAAGGAACACCGTTAAAGAATCAAAGTTTTCTTGCCTCAAAGTAAGAGAAAGAACATAATCTGCTCCAGTCAGAAGGTGCGGGGCACAATTCGGAACAATATTGTGGAGTCTTAGGTTCCCAAATCACTTGCATTTATACACTTGTATAAGGAAAGCTTGGTGCAATATAGTGCGAAGGCACGTATTGTTCCCAGGGGCCTCATTTGGGGGGGGGGCAGAGAGGGGCATTTGTCCCCCTGAGTTTGAGATGTATATAGATTTTATCAATAGAACAGCAATAAATCAGTGAAAAACGCGAAATTTTGCTTATATCAAGGGGTCTTGCCCTCCCCCCCCAAAGCAAAATTTGAAATGCTCCTGATTGTTCCCAGAAGAAAAGAAAAATTCCAACTGTACTACCATACCAATTAATGAAGGCAAGAACAGCACTTATGATATTTATTGACATCTGTCTTCTTTTTTAAAAAAATTGTCAGCAGCAACGGGTCATAAGATATCCAAGGATACTAAAGATAGTTTTTTTTTTTTTTTTTTTTTTTTTACAAATTTGGCTTAGCACATAGGTGTCCAAACTCTCGAGCTCGTCACTCGCACTCAGTTGAGCTCGCGCTCAATAATTAAGAGCGAGCCCAAATCCTAATAAAATAAGTCAGAGCAAACCGGAATGAGTGCGAGCCCAACTGAGAGAAGTGAACCGGAGCAGGAGCCCAACTGAGGGAACTGAGCTCGAGCGAGCCCAGTGCAAAATGGCTATCTATTTAATTTATATATATGAAATATAAATAATAATATACCGTAGATATAATGTATACCTATGTATATTATTATATATAAATTTCAATCACTTGAATGAGAATGATATTTACCCTTACTTATTGTTGATTAAGTACATGAAGATAACTGTGAGTGTGAGGGAGTCTATTGATGGTGAAGGTGGCTGAGGGTGACCAGGGTGAACTTAGGTAATTTCGTCACCGGAAATTTCGCCACCGGAATTTTCGTTACGGTAATTTCGTCACCGGTAAATTCGTCACCAAAATATTAGCATGTAGGTTATTTCGTCACCGGAAATTTTGACATAGTAATATCGTCACCTGTAATTTTGTCACCAAAATATTTGAATGTAGGAAATTTTGTCATGGTCATTTTTTCACCTTTGTTGAACTAAGTAGAGACAAAGTAATAAACCAAAACAGCTAATCTTATCTTACTCAAACTTGGAAAACAATTCAGTTGGTGTTCGACTCTGGAATCGAAGTTTCGGATACTCGACGCAAGAACAAACAATAATAAAACAACATGATGTCAGCTTCAGCAAATGTTAAAAGCACATTCAAAATGGGCCGCTAATGGATTTATATATCACTATTTACAAATATTAAGTTTTCAAAATTTCAGAACAGAATATAGAAAAAAAAATATATAACTTTTTATAATGCAATAAGTGTTTTACATGTTGATTTTCTACTATTCATAACATGATAGGAAACAACAAGCAAAAAATTTCTCAAACATTTAGTTCCAGTGTTGTACGTTATGCACAAAGACTGGAGCCGTTTCTGCAAAATCTGAAATCTAGTTTTCTTTTTTGGTGGTTGACCCACAGCACCATGATGTAGCACAGTTAAAACTATTTCTTCAACTTGTTGAATTATGTACTATCAAAATAGTCCAGAAGTTCCAGCTCTTCCTCCGAAACCTCTTGTTTCCTGATGCACATCTGCTGCGGGAGAAATGTCAATCCTTTCATTTTCTCGCATAATAGACGAAAATTTTCATTGGTCTTGTACCGTACCGTGAATCCAATCTCTTGGACCCTTCTCAAAGTTGAGTGAGTCAGGTGGAGAAAAGTAATGCTGTACACGAGTTAAGTTTCCGGAAGTTGCTTTTACAGTCTGCATTTCCGCTATCTCGAAATCCATAACCACAGTTACAGGGTCCGTGTATTCACTAAGTTAACTGCACTGATGCACCACCGTACGAAACAGTTTTTCATATGAATTTTGTGTCTTGCTCTGCATTAGGGCATACACCTAGTAAAGGAAGTCTCATCTCAAATAACATATAGGGCTTACGTGATTTTTTTTTAAAGGAGCCATTGAAAAGTTCCCGTCCACCATCCATGTTTCACTTCTCAATAGCTCCATAAGGCTATATTTAAAGGAAATTGTTAGAAATATTTATATGTTTTAATTCCTTTATATAAATTTGTTTTCTTTACATATATATCCAATAACAATTTGCCAATGTTTAATCAGGGTTGAAATATAACATTCTTCTTTCAATAGCTCTTAAAAAAGATCACTCTTTTCCCATGACTCAGTTAACGTGGATGAAGGTCCAAGAGTTTGGGCTCGGAGAATGATACAAGAGCGATTAAATTTTCGTCTAGTTTGCGGGAAAATGAACGGATTGGTATGTTTTTCCATATTTATTTGCAATTTTCTGTTAATTGCAAGCTTAATATTTGTAAATAGTGGTAAATATATATATATATATATATATATATATATATATATATATATATATATATATATATATATATATACCCATTATTCCCCACGTTGCCTTTGCTTTTAACATTTGCTTAAGCTGGCACTATTTTCTTGTACTGGTGCTTGCTCCTGCATCGTGTACCCGAAACTTAAATTTTGCAGAGTTCAACCCCAACTTAATTGTTTTCCAAGTTTGATTAAAATAACGTAAGCTCATTTACTTTGCACCTACTTAGATCAAGAAAAGTGAAAAAATAACCGTGAAAAAAATTCCTATACGATATTATTTCTGATAGAATTACTGGAAATTATTATTATTATTATTATTATTATTATTATTATTATTATTATTTATTTATTTATTTATTTATTTATTTATTTATTTTGATTTGCTTCAGTTGAAGATCAAAGAAAGCAATTTCAAAAACTTTTTCGATTTATTCATTCATTTATTATGTTCTAAAAGACACTGATGATGAAATTATCAAGACAAACTTTTTGGTGACGAAATTACCTATATGGTAATATTTTGGTGACGAAATTACCGTGATGAACTTTCCGGCGACGAAGTTTCCGATGACAAAATTACCGCCGCCCGACCAGGGTGAGGGTGGTTGAGGGTGAGTGTGATTGAGTTTTAAGGGTGAGTGAGGGTTAGCAAAAATGCCCATCTCTGGTATGAACCATAATCCTGCGATAAATAGTCTCGACGAAATAGCTGCTTGACTGAAAGTCTAAATTTTCCTAAAAAAGTAAGTCTCAAACAGGTTAATAAAAAATATGTATTATGCAGTACTCCGACAATGCTGCTGCAATTGAGTATTTTAATATATTTAATAGAAATAATGTATTTTGAACTGTGTACAATACAAAATCATGTATACCCATGTTGTGGAGTGTGTACTCTCTATCATTTCATAATAAATAAACTAACTAACTAACTAACTATATGGCCTATGGAACCCGGAGGTTCAGTGCCGCGTTCATAAAAGCTCTCCACTGACTTCTATCCTTAGCTAATTGGATCCAGTTTCTACTTTGTATTCCTATCTCTGCGAGATCCATCTTAATATTATCCTCCCATCTGCGCCTAGGTCTTCCTAATGGTCGTTTTCCTATGGGTCTACCAGTCAAGACTTTGAAAGCGTTTCTACTTTCTTTCATTCTAGCTACATGACCTGCCCACCTAAGCCTCCTACACTTGACGACCCTAACAATGTTGGGTAAACCGTATAAACTATGTAGTTCCTCGTTATGAAGCTTCCGCCATTCCCCATTCTCGTTCCTCTTGGGTCCGAATATTCTTCTCAGGATCCTCTTCTCAAATACTTTCAGTCTATGTTCTTCCCTCAAAGTAAGCGACCATGTTTCGCAACCATACAGAACAACAGGCATGATTATCGTTTTATATATTTTAAGCTTCAAATTCCTCGACAGAATTCGCGACGACAAGAGATTTTGAACCGAATAGTAACACGAATTCCCTGCTTTTAGTCGACATTTAATTACTTCATGAATATGATTTTCGTCTGTTAATATTGATCCTAAATATTTGAAAGTATCCACTTTATCAAAAATATTATTTAATATTTTAACGCCTCCACAATTTTCCGTATTACGGTCCCGACGCACTTCGATGTATTTAGTTTTCTCTTTCATAATAAATAATAATAATAATATAAAAACACTAGTGCCTTTGTTTGACATGCTGTTTTCTATGACATAGTGAGATTTGCCACCACGATAGATTTTTTTTAGGGAGTTTAGAGGTTCAGACCCTCTGTAGCAACGGCGCTGATTATTATTAGGTTATTACAAACATAATTTTTATCGTTGTTATGACATAGTTTGTAGTAACATAATTGTATTATTTACGTTGAATTTATGTCCGGTTAGCTTTTGTCCGCTTCTGCATCAATATAGGTGAGCTTATGTCCACGATCCGCCACTACGCGCAAGAACCACGTAAGGATGGAAAACTTCAAATATCTATATGTTAGGGGTAAAAGATTCACTTTGGAAGAACTGGAAAAGAACGGATCCCTATCAACTCTCCCTTCCAGATGTTGGTATGCAACAAACAAGTTTAAATAATTCGCCTGGGGCGTATTCCAAGTAGCAGGAGTGTCTTTAGGGAAAAGCGAACTTTTCTGAATGCGCAGGTGGCGACTTGCCAGAGGAGGAGCAAAAACACAGCCTCATAGTTTCCCTCCCGAAGTCTTCTAATCTTCCTCGTAGTGTTCATAGAACAACAGCGAAAGACAAGATTCGATCCCTCCCCCAGCACTCAACCATGCGTCAATCTGCGAGAAATCTTTGGTAACAGATTTCCAAGAAAAAGTTATGTACTTGACAAAAGGAAACATCCCATGCTAGTAGAAATGTTGATGACAAATGCAAGCGGAAACAAATAAAGACGATGGTCACGCTATTGAGGACAATACAAAGATTGGAAGCGCAAAAAACTTGTAGGTTGCCTTCAACTAATCCAAGTGATTTATTCAAAACAACTGGGCATTCACAAAAGCATTTGTACACGATACTGGTAATGCCGGCGCCAGCTGCGGCAATGTCGTTCACGGCCATGATTTCAATGTAATGAAATCTTAGCTTGCACACGCACCGGCATTCACTGGCGCAAATCCCGGGGGGATGAGGGAACATGTCCCCCCAATCTTGGAACTGGGGGGACTGTCCCCCCAATAATCCGATTTGAAATGTGTATTTTAGAAAAAATGTGATGATTTGTGTCGATTCGCACAAAGGAAAGTGAGATGAAATTGATGTTCCCCCAGAATAAGCCTTAAATCTGCCCGCCTCCCAATGTTGAAGATGAAGACAGTTCTGCCCCCTGATCCTCCACAGGATTGTTTTTCAATGCAGCCGGTGTTATTACCAAAACCGGCTTTGTCGAAGGCAATGCTTCCTTCTGGATGGTTGCACACACGGCCGGCAATGTCGCCTGGCTATCTGATACATTTCTACAGTTTAGGTAAAGTGAGTGATTGACAAGGCGCTGCGTATTCTTGTTTCATTTCTTATGTTTTGGAGTTTTGTTGTTTCCATTTCTTTTATTACAATTGTATATTATTATTATTATTATTATTATTATTATTATTATTATTATTATTATTATTATTGTCTCGACCTGCAAATCACTTTATTATTATTATTATTATTATTATTATTATTATTATTATTATTATTATTTTTTTTACAGACTGTGTTGGAGTAGATAATTCCCTTTCTTAAATAAAATATAACACGTGGGAAACCTGGAGAGTGTCGATTTTTAAAATTAATTTTCGTCAGAGAAAATGTGCGATATCTGGAAGATATCGATTTCCGCCTAAATAGTTATCATCAAATACAATGTACGAAATTTGGATATCCAATTTTCGTTGATTATTTTTCGACTCTTTTTTTATTTTTGTTCTATCTCTCTTTTTGATTATATCTTATTCTATCGTACTAATGCATTTAAATTTTATTATATTACAGCATTTTGCGTTTCTACAGTCTTTGAATGAATGTTATGGAAATTGGAACTTCAGACCAATAATGTAGGCTGTTGTGTATTCCATCCTTGGATAGTTTTTAGAAAGAAAGACTACTAACTTTAAAATAATTGTTGTCTATATGCAGTAATATATCTACGAGCTGCGTTATGAACCCCTGTCCATTGCCATAAATATGTACAGTAGATATTACTTGTCCCACTCAACCAGATGCGGCTCTTAACCTATGTGCAGAACCTATCTTTTAACCTACTTTTACGCTCTCTTTATAGTGACGTCACCACCGAGACGCTTGAGCTTGTCGTCCGCTTTTCGCGTGAGGAATTACTAATAAGACAGACAACCCCTTATTTACTTTGGACTTCTTCTGTGTTCGATTGTGTTTGCTTTCCTATGTAGAACAGATTTTTGTGGGAAAATCTTTCTGTCGTATGTGTTTGACTACTTGGTAGAAGTTAGGGGAGCGCGAACCAATCATATTATACTTCATCACCATATTATAGCAAGGTGACCAGACGTCCCGTTTTAGCCGGGACAGTCCCTTATTTTCAACCGTTGTCCCGTATTTTTCTGATTCTCAAACGGGACGCCTAAATGTCCCGTTTTTAAGCAAACATGACCCAGGTGTCCCGTAATTATTATTCAAAATATAAATGGTCAATGCTAATTCTACACTCTTCCGTACCAACACTCATTGGGAAGGTTCAGCCGTGTCTAGAACTTCTGAATATTCAAATGAGAATTGAGTGCTCTGTGGTTCAAGTGGGAATTGAGTAGGAATTCTGAGTGTTGAAGTAGTTAAAAGTATTGCTGGGTGGTACTTAAGTTAGAAACGCTGTGTTATGGCTCTTACTTGTGTATTTTGTAAATTGAAAACATTGCTGAGTCCCAAAATGCAATGTGGAAGTCCCCCCCCCCCCGTCGCCGATTCCTAAGCGTCCCGTTTTTGAAAGTAAAAGTTCTGGTCACCTTGTATTATAGTTCATTTGCAAGCCTACCGTGAAACTTTTAGGGGACCAGCCAAAGTTTAGGGTGGCCCGGCCCCCCTAGCCCCCCGTGGATACGGGCCTGTTTCACAGAAGAACATTATTTGCGAGACCTGAAATCTGAATTTACTTCAAGACTTGGCGACAAAGATAATTCTCAAATCAAATACGGTTTCCTCAATTCCCTCAATATTCGTTCCTTTTACGTGTGCTATAGTGATGTTTTAATCGTTCGTTTAGAATGTAATTCATTGTAATATAAGCCCCTACTCATCTGACTTCTTTCTCTTTGCATATATTTCCTCATGACTTTCAGTAACGGTGGAACGTTGTTGAGGACGGCGTCTTCCTGAAATTCCACTAGGTCCAGGTTGCTCTTCATGATTACGTGGTTGCATTTTATTGTCAGACATATTTCTTCTGTATTATCCTATAGAAGTTCACGTTCAACGAATTTACAAAAAGCAATTGAGAAGTAAAAACAAAAAGAAAATTCGCAAAGCGTAAAACAGTTCGTCACTACTATTCGAAGGCAATGAACGATCTAGTGATCATTATATGTTCTTCGTGGCACTATCTCACTTGAGTTTCGCGGGTTCAAACGAGAGTGACACTTCCTAGGCTCCGAATGAGACTTATCGTTTCCAAAATACTCCCATCATTCCTAAAGATGAAGAGATCATGTGATGCTTGTATTTTACGGTTGAAAGCACACTGCTTAGAGGGGAGTGAGACAATTCTTGGAAATTGCTACCTATTGTCACAGAGCAGCAACATTTTTCCATATAGTTTTGTTCCTTTGTTGTCCATACCGAAGGATAGTATGAATTAACGTATGTAGCTTGAGTTCAGTGGATTTTTTTTTCTAATTTGAAACAATGCTATAAGCAATGAATGAAACTACAACAGCATACAACCTTTCTTTTCTTCTTCTTAGCCAAAAACTATATGAATACTCCAAATAATTTACTTTTAAATTACGGCAAAATATTTACAATTATCCAAGTGCGCCTTGCTTACACCGTGTCCTGGGTTCGATTCCTGATTAGAAGAGCCTTGAAATTTGATCGTATTACGTTGCTTACGATTCCACCTTAAATTGAAAGTCACCGTGTCATGACCTTGATACTCAAAGGGATGCTCAGCACGATTGCAATAATCAGTCCTATCTTCTGGTGTAGTGGCTAGCTCGTATTTCCTTTGTTGAGTGTATTTTTTCCTTTTACAAAATATTTAGTCTGAACTGCTATAACGTAAGAGAATAGATGCCAGGCTATGGTCAGTGTCCTTGGCTCCCTTCGCTCTCGGAGGGTGGCCTTTATCTCCCCCTTTTTTTGTAGAAAGTGAACATGAGCCGCCACGAAGGGCAGTGTGTGTGTGTTTTTTAGACAGTCGAAACGTGTGTGGTGGATGTGTCTTGTGTCGAACTATTGTGGTGCAATAAAAACATTCAGTGAGAACTTCACATACAGTACATACCTGTGTCCACTAATGTATATTAAATAGTTTGTTAATTAAATTAGCTATATTTTAACCAGGTGCCGATTCATTCCTCAAAACAAAAAACAAGTAGCGAGGCGCAGGGAAGGTTTAGTAAATAATGGGAAATGCTTTTGTGCATGCATCCCGAACATTTGGTCCTCCTAGTGAAGCCGGATTTTGCTGTTACAAAAAATCGTAAAGACTAAAACAGAGCAATATTTTGAACTGTGTGTATATATGTGTACTGTCTTTTTAGTAGTGTTCGAAGAAGAAAGATAAGTAAAATTGTAAAGAACACGAGCGTAATTTGTGCAACCGCTGAACTGCCTGTGTCTCGTTCACCGCCCCCTTCCCCCCCTCTCCGTTGATTGTTTAGCCGTGTAGTGAAAAGTGACCAACGATGGAACAATTACTTGCTTCCAAAACTGTCACCAAACGCGAAATAACGCGCTTGGAGAATAAAATAAACAGTGAGTCCTTCAATAAAGCTTTAGTGAATACGTACATAGAGAAGGCGAATCAACTAGCAGATGACTGTAAAAAACTTGTGTTAGATCTTACAAGAACTTGTGACCAAGAGACATTTGATACGTATGGCAAAGAAATAGAAACAATGCAAGACAGAGTGGACGAATTAATTGATAAATTGGTGGTAATGAAGCAATCAGAAAGTGTTTCATCAACATCAAATGAAAACGTAACCTCTTCAAAAGTGAGTGAAGTGCGATTACCGAAGTTGGAATTACCAACATTTGATGGTTCCTTGAAAGATTGGCTGTCGTTTCGGGATCTTTTCGTGGCATCCGTGGACAGTAATGCATTATTGAGTGGAGCGCAAAAGCTTCAATATTTGAAGGCATCTTTGCGTGGCGAAGCGGCAATACTTGTACAATCATTGTCGGTGACTGATCAGAATTACACAGAGGCGTGGGAAATAATCAATGCTCGGTACCAGAATAAACGCGAACTCGTAAATGATACAATAAAAAGACTGATTCGTCAACCGTGTGCAGTAGCCGATTCACCAGCTTCTCTAAGACGGCTTGTGGATACAACTAATGAATGTGTGCGAGTTCTGAAAGTGTTCGACATTCCTGTGGAGCATTGGGATGCTATACTAGTGTACCACATAACTGAAAAACTGGATAGTGATTCACGAGAACAATGGGAGCTATCAATTAACTCGAACGAACTTCCAACTTTCGCAGACTTATCGCAGTTTCTCAACCAGAGATCGCGCGCACTCGCGGCTTCCGCGACAAGCAAATCAAATAAACCCCAGGCCCATAAATCGGTAAGTTCTTCCGGAAAGAGCAGGACAGTGGCGTATCATGCTTCGGCAGATGTGACATGTGCGAAGTGTGGACTGCAGCACGCGCTGCATAAATGTAAGGATTTCATTCAAATGTCAGTAGACGACAGACATTCCTTTGTAAAGGGTAAGCTTTTGTGCTTCAATTGCCTAAAAGGAACACATAAACTTGCTCAGTGTAAATCAGGTGGGTGTCATCGCTGTAGAAAGCTGCATCATACGTTACTACATTTTGACAGGAAACCCGAAGGTGATTCTTCCTCTCAGTGCGCTCAAGATGTGTTTTCCCACGTAGCAGCTGATGGGGGAACAATGAACACTGTTCTTCCTCAAGTGTTGCTGTCCACAGCAGTGGTAAAGGTGAGAAACAACAGAAGGCAATTTCAATCTTTTCGAGCGTTACTTGACTGTGCATCAGAGGTAAGTTTTGTATCTGAACGGTGTGCTCAAGCGCTGGGACTCCCAAAACGTAGTGCAAATATAACTATTTCTGGAATAGCTTCCAGTAATGCATGCAATTCACGTGCAGTTGTAGATCTTGGTTTTAAGTCAAGATACAATAACGATGAATATTCAACAACAGCAGTGGTAGTGAGAAAAGTGACCGGAGATATGCCTAGACAGGCTCTCACTAGGGTTAATAAGTGGGTCCATATCAAGGATTTAGATCTGGCTGATCCGGAGTTCTACCAAACAAGTGGTGTGGACATACTACACGGTGCGGACGTGTTTCCATTACTCGTCCAAGGAGGCAAACGCATGGGCCCTCAAGGTGCGCCCATCGCATTGGAAACGGCACTGGGTTGGGTGTTATCGGGGAAAGTGAATTGCAGTGGTTCATCGGCAGTGTCCGCATTTCATGTGTGCTGTGATCTAGATGTTTCATTGAGGCGATTGTGGGAGATCGAAGAAGTACCGTTTGTGCGTCCCTTAACAGTAGAAGAAAGGGAATGTGAAGAACATTTTGCAGTGACGCATCGAAGAGTTAATGGTCGATATCAAGTTAGCTTACCGTTTAAGACCAATCACTCTGACCTAGGCTATTCTCGTGATATAGCAGTAAAACGACTCCATCAACAAGAGAGGACGTTTGTACGGTGGCCTGGCTATCAGGCACAATATTGCAGGTTTATGGCAGAATATTTAGAACTCGGTCACATGGAACCTATTTCACCAAGTGAAGACAATGTGTCCCCAACAACAAGTTGCTACCTTCCTCACCATGCCGTTTTAAAGGAGAGTAGCACAACTACTAAACTGCGTGTAGTGTTCGATGCTAGTGCAAAAACCACGACAGGTGTGTCACTGAATGAAACGCTCATGGTCGGTCCAAGATTGCAAGAGGATCTCACGTCTATTGTGCTGCGTTTCCGAACTCACCCGGTGGCCCTATGTGCAGACGTAAAAATGATGTTCAGGCAAATTCGCGTGAAGCAAGAAGACGCAAACTTTCAAAGCATTGTGTGGAGATCGGATCCGAAACAGCCTATTCAAGATTACAGGCTGCTCACAGTCACATATGGAACTGCGTGTGCACCATTTTTAGCAACAAAATGTCTCCAGCAGCTGGCCGTCGACGAAGGACACAACTTCTCGTTAGCATCACCAGTTGTGCTTAACGATTTCTACATGGATGATTGTCTGACTGGGAGTAACTCGGTGACAGAAGCAATTCACCTACAATCACAACTAGTACAACTGTTAGAAAAGGGAGGGATTGAATTGCGCAAGTGGGCGAGTAATGAACCAAGTGTTTTAGAGTCCATTCCAAGTCATTTAAGAGAAACAAACGCGATAGATCCTTGGGACGATAATGATGCTATCAAGGCATTAGGAGTGCAGTGGTGTCCGTCTCAAGATACATTATGCTTCAAAATCACCGTACCAAAGACTCGTCATAGTGTTACGAAGAGACAGTTATTGTCTGACTTGGCCAAACTATTTGATCCATTGGGGTGGCTAGCTCCTACTACCATAAAGGCCAAACTCCTCATGCAGGAGATCTGGAAGCTAGGAATTGGCTGGGATGACCCTCTTCCAAGCAACATCATCAAACAATGACATGACTATTGCGATGAACTTCCACTGCTGCAGGAAGTGAGAATCCAAAGATGTGCCATTCCACACGATACAAGGGAAGTTCATCTCGTTGGGTTCTGTGACGCGTCAGAGGCTGCGTATGCTGCTGTAGTGTATGTGAGATGTGTGCGAAATGACGGAAGCATTGCAGTGAACGTGCTAAGTGCAAAAACAAAGGTGGCCCCTATCAAAAGACAAACGCTGCCACGTCTTGAACTATGTGCCGCAGTGCTCCTAGTGAAAGTATTAGACTTTGTGTCTCAACCCCTTAAGGTCGAAATAGTCATCACGAGTGCCTATTCTGATTCGACGGTAGCCCTTGCTTGGATTGCGTCATGCCCAAGTAGATGGAAGACATTCGTGGCAAATCGAGTAAGTGAAGTGCAACAACGAAGTAACATCAAGTGGTATCACGTGAACAGTGAGACCAATCCTGCAGACTGTGCGAGTCGTGGTGTTAGACCGTCCGAGCTGATCAATCATCGATTGTGGTGGACGGGCCCAGAGTGGTTAGCAGCAGAAACAGTGCCAGCTGTAGAGGTTAACGATGAAACCTCAGACGCAGTGATTGTTGAACAAAAGACGTCGGTTGCTACAATGCACGCCAAGGCAGATATTAGCCTTCTTTCAAACTACTCTTCGGTAGCAAGATTAAATCGTGTGACAGCTTGGTGCAAACGATTTATAAATAATTCTAGGAGTAAACCTGACGCAAGGCTACATGGACCCTTGACGGCAACTGAGTTAGAGGAAGCATTGTTTTGCTGGATTCGGTTGGTACAAGAGGAGGAATTTTCTCTAGAGCTGAAATGTCTTAAGGAAAACGGTGACGTACCAGCACAAAGTAAATTATTTTGTCTGCATCCATTCATAGACAATAAAGGTCTCCTTAGGGTAGGAGGAAGACTACAAAGGGCACAATTAGACTTTGACGAGAAACATCCTATTCTACTGCCACGGAAAAATACTTTAACCGAACTCATTGTGCGTGACGAACATGTAAAAAATTTGCATGCTGGTCCACAGCTACTTCTGTCAGTTCTTCGACAGAAGTACTGGATACTAAGAGGAAGAGATGTGGTGCGCCAGATTGTGAGACAGTGTATAACCTGCCACAGATTCTCTCGAGCTAATACAACTCAGCTCATGGGGCAATTGCCCGCTGGGCGTGTAACTCCAAGTAGGCCGTTTAACCAGTGCGGGGTAGATTACACTGGTCCAGTGTTGTTGAAGAACACAAAGGGGAGGTCTGCCAAGTAGTGTTGTAAATAGAAAAAAAACGGTTCGTATTTTTTCAGAAATGTTCGTTTTTTTTTAGAAAAAAAACATTGCCTCTCGTTTTTTTTTGTAAATTTCGTATTTTTTCAAATAGTCATTTGTAATGCATCTTACGTCTATTTAAGTATAAAATATTTTTATGTTGGTGTAATCACCGTAAAATGCAACATAAATTAAACGCTAGATACTGATACGCTACAAATATTTTACAATTTACATGAATACCATACCTATTAACAATTCGGGTTTCAGCAGTTTTCATCAATATCAACTAAGAAATAAAAGCAGAAATGAAATTTTGTTTTTTTGTGAAAGCAGGCCTTTAATAAGTACGAAAATAATGTCACAAACAGTATAAATTTTCAATAACTTGTCTAAAGGTAAAAACTAATACTAATTTGCCTAATATTATTTTTCTAAATGTCATATATAAATAATTTGTCGACTAGATATATATGATATGCACAGCCGGCTTTACCATATATGCAGTGGCGTATTTACGATTTTGTTTCGGAAGGGGTTTTGCTAACTTTCGGGGGGGGGGGCTTTCCTGAAAATGTGAAAATTCTGCAAGATATTTCATATACTTTACTACAGTATGTAAGATTTCGGGGGGGCGTAAGCCCGGGAGCCCCCCTAAATACGCCACTGCATATATGCAACACGTGCATTTGCGTGGAACGGCAAGCTTGGATGGTCCGGCAAAATCTATCACAAGTATTTTATTTAAATTATATATTTCTTGTTGGAAACATACTTCATTATGATGGTAGTTACATTTACTAAGCTGACCTTCTATTTGAATACTACATTCATAAATTATGTTTAGGTTGCATTAGTTTAAGGCCACATGGACAATGCTAAAGCAAATGGTCGAATAAATCCGAGCACAAATTGCTTGATTGTTGTCAAATGCAAGAATTCAATTCTCGAATAGTAGTGAATATCTGTTCCATTTAGTAACTTATCACAGTTTTGATATGAAACTAGTCTTGTTTTTGTCAGAAACGAGTTCCTTATCATTGAAGATAGAAACAAGTTTTTTTTTTTTAAATGTTTAAAGATGTAGAAGAAAAAATCAAGAAATAAAAATAAGAGAGCTAGTTGCACTGGAATTGCAAACTGATACATTGAGATTGAAGCTCGATAGTGAATTCTATAATAAGGATTACCATCTTTCCTCTGCAGGTGTGTTTGCTTTATCTTTCACTAACATAATAGATTAATATTTAAAGGAAAAACAGACATAACGGAATTGCATTTTTACTAAGTATTTAAGCCTTTCTGAGTGCGACTGCACTTACCCTCGCCTTTGTTGTTCATGCTGGAGTAGCATACTTAAAATCATGACTTTTAAGATTTGTTCTTTCTGGAGAAAGGGGTAGGCGGCAAATTATGCCATTGCACGAGGCGACAAATTGACTAGGACAGGCCCTGATGATATGTATATAAAATACATGAATATAGGATGACTCGATTTGAAGTAATGCAGGGTGTTTCAAAATTAATATTAGGGTTTTGAAATTTTGTAGTATTTATTACAATTAACTTACAATTATAAATATTATATCAAATGAAAGAGCAACTCAAACAGTTTTGTACGCACGCATGTACATGCATTGTTTCGTCTGTCTGCCGTTAGAAAGAGCAAGTAGCAAAAATGGAGACTAAGAGAGCAGAAAGCTTTTTATGTTTCAAAGACTGAATCTGTACAGTGCAACCGTCTGTGTGAAGAATATTAAGGAGACGCTTGCTACTACGTCTTTATCATTTGCAATTGCTACAGGTCTAAAGAATACAGACTACGGTTTACGTGCCAATTTCGCAAGTGAAATATTCCTGCATAACAATGAAGATTTTCTGGATCGAGTCGTCTTCAGTGATAAATCGACATTTCACCTAAGAGCTAATGTGAACACTCATAGTGTTTGCATCTGGCCGTCAGCAAATCCCCAGGAGATGGTACAGTTGAAACGAAACTCCCCTAAATTGAATGTGTTTTGTGCCATATGGCGGAAAGTTTATGGGCCTTTCTCGCCTCTCGACTAGATGTGTGCCGTGTGACAAATGAATCTCACATTGAACACTTGTAGGAAAGATTGTTTGAGGTGCTCTTTTACTTGATGCATTGCTTATAATTGTACGTAAAAATGTAATTAGTACTACGAAGAGTTAAAACCCCAAAATTTATTTTCAAACACCCTGCATTTCTCACCAACAGTGTTGGAACTAAGATGTAAAAATGAGAGAAAATTTTCCTTATAAAGTTATTGTTTACAACGATAGTATTATTAGTCGAGACTATAACTACAACAACAACACGACTTAGTAGTCAAAAAAATGTAATCAAATGTATACTCTGTGGCCCAGGTGGCCAAAGTGGCACACACAGGTGTGTCACTTGTTTAATCCGCTCCTGTGTGGACACTAATTAAGATATCGGGAATTTATTCTTGCAAAACATGGTTAGACTATAGTTTATCATATTAATTTCTTTTTCTTCTGGTGTCGAATTTCCTTTTCAAATTTCACCCCAGTGAAAAATTCGAGAATTTTCTAATTTCGAATTTCCTTTACTTTTTTTCCTTGTAGCTTCCTTCGTTGTAGAAAAACACCCATAAGACTTGCCAGGTAGATACCTCGGATGAATACCTAACTGTTGACATCAATTGGACGGGCCTGCGCGCAGTGTTGCCAATTAGGAAAATTAAAATTCTCCTATATTTGGGCAAAAAATTAGAATTTTTTGTTTATAAATCCGCACCTATACGACCGAGTGCAAGTCAACTTACGCAAATCGAACATTTGTCCTTACTTAACAAACGAAAGTACAGATCGTTACAATGGGGTAATTAGGGGGCGCACGTACAATTCGTATTTAGGTTCTAATCCTTGATTTTTCTAGTTTTTCCTTACTTTTCTGTTTACCGTAATATATTTTTGGTAATTAGAAGCTTTGTTCCTTAAATATCGCCATAATACTTGTAGGATATATTAGTGGTGTACCAAAGTTTAATTTAAGATAGTTTGCGTCTGTCTGGTAGCAGTGTTACAAGCTACAGAAAATTTTAATTCCAGATTTTAGGGGGAAATTTTGGAAAAATTATATGTTTTGTCTATATTATTTCCCACTTGTTGGCTATATCGGAACAAATGTACCAGTATCTGGAAGTCTCGTCTTTGCTCTACACAACGCACTATAGAAAGTTTTAATAGGATAATTAGGGGAAGTACAGTTGAGGTTTACAGTGGACCTTGTTCTCAAATTGGAAAGATAACTGTGATTTTTTTAAAGGTAGAATGAGATATTTTTAATTAACATGCTTACTTTATTAGATATCGTCACAATACTTGTAGGATATATTAAATGGATACCAAAGCTTATTTTAAGATAGTTTGTGTGTGTCTGATAGTAGTGTTGCCAGCTACAGAAAACTTTAATTCCAGATTTTAGGGGCAAATTTTGGGAAAAAATTCCCTTTTTTATTTCTATTATTTCCTTCTTGTTGGCTACATTCGAACAAATGTACAGTGTCTAACAGCCTCATCCTTAGTCTACACAGCGCACCATAAAAAGTTTCACTAGAATAATTAGGGGAAGTACAGTTGAGGTTTATAATAAACCATGTTCTGGAAATGGTAAGAAAATGGTGAATTTCTGGATAGAATGAGATTTTTTTTAATTTCATGCTTATTTTGTTATATATCGCCATGATACTTATAGGATATATTCTTGGAGTACTACGGTTTATTTTCAGATAGTTTTCGTCTGTCTGATGGCAGCGTTTCCAGCCTAAACAATTAATTCCCGCTATTAGGTTAAAAATTCGGAAAATTTCCCTTTCATCCTCTATTATTACCCTCTTACTGGCTACATTGAAACAAACGTACTACTACCTGAAAGCTTCCTCTTTGCCCTACAGAACGCACCATAAAAAGTTTCAATAGAGTAATTAGAGAAGCTGTACCCCGGAATATTTGATTTTTGCTTCTGAGGCGTAAAAAGTGTCAAAATTTCATGTGTATGACAGAATTTTTTCTTTCCCTCTTTGAATGGAAGCCAGCGACTTCAGGATTTCACTGTACCTTGTCAACACACCAAAGATTTGTTTGAGTGACTTGAACCCATATAACAGCAGTGGTGCTAGATACAAAAAATTTTGAAATTCGGTTAGGGAATTTTTTGTAAATTTTCATTCCTACATTTCTCTCAATCATTTCCCACCTGTTGACAACACTGTAATGCAACGTACACCAAAAAATAGCCACATCCATTTTCTAAAAAACAAGGCCTTAACCATATCAATCGAATGAATAGTTTTTGAGCAATAAGCCACTAACTGGACATGTAGGAAAACGCCAAAAATGACCTGGGGCCGAAAGGAATAATCACACAATTTTGCTCGTATAGGTACAAAGAAACAAGCGATTTGTAAATTATGAGGGCTTCGACTCAAGTTCTGTTGATTATTTCAATAATCTGCAACATAAATCAATAAATAATAGTTGCCAGAAAAAAACAGACATTTGAAAAAAAACATGAAAAAGAACGATGTTTTTTATTGAAAAAAAACTTCACAGAAAAAAAAACCGTGTTTTTACAACACTACTGCCAAGACATATAAGGGTTATATTGCATTGTTTGTATGCTTCAGTACAAAGGCCGTGCACATTGAACTAGTGACCGAAGCATCTACTTCAGCCTTTCTCGCTGCGCTTAAACGTTTCGTGGCGCGTAGAGGGAAGCCAAGTGACATATACAGTGACCGCGGAACAAACTTTGTAGGTGCAAACCGTGAGTTGAAGGATCTTTTGACAATAGTGACGCCGACGGGAGTTTCAAATTCAACAAGTGATTATTTAAGCTCACTTGGAATACAGTGACATTTCAACCCTCCAGCTTCACCTCATTTTGGGGGATTGTGGGAATCCAACATCAAGTCGATGAAGTATCATTTGAAAAGCATTTTGAAGAATGCAGTGCTGACATACGAAGAGATGATTACTGTGCTAGTTCAGGTGGAAGGATGTCTTAATTCGCGACCACTAACTCCCATGTCAGCTGATCCTAGTGATCTTAGGGCCCTCATACCCGGTCATTTTTTAACTGGCGACGCATTGTTAGCTCCACCACAAGCGGATTTCATAGGTACAAAGGTGAATCGTCTCACAAGATGGCAACTGACTCAACAACTAATGCAACACTTTTGGAGACGGTGGTCTTCCGAGTATTTGTCGCAACTTCAACGAAGACCAAAATGGTGCAAAGAAACTGCCAACTTCAAACCAAATGACATGGTGATCCTTCGCGAGACCAACCAAACCCCACAACTGTGGAAACTTGGCAGGATCGTTGAAACTCACCCAGGAAAAGATGGTCTCGTGCGTACGGTGACTGAAAATATCTGACGGACTCTACAAGAGGCCGACAGTGAAGTTGTCCCTATTGCCTTTCGACGAAAGGGAGACATCAACAGTTCAATCTGAAGACAAGTAATTGATCATTTAGTATGTTTATTCTAACATTTAATTGCGTAGTATTGTAATTTTAGTATTTTTATTTCATCTATTGTCAATATTAAGATCTTCGATACTCGGATTTGTGTTGAAATATGGATATTTCAAGGTGGGCGGCGTATGTTGAGTGTATTTTTTCCTTTTACAAAATATTTAGTCTGAACTGCTATAACGTAAGAGAATAGATGCCAGGCTATGGTCAGTGTCCTTGGCTCCCTTCGCTCTCGGAGGGTGGCCTTTTTCTCCCCCTTTTTTTGTAGAAAGTGAACATGAGCCGCCACGAAGGGCAGTGTGTGTGTGTTTTTTAGACAGTCGAAACGTGTGTGGTGGATGTGTCTTGTGTCGAACTATTGTGGTGCAATAAAAACATTCAGTGAGAACTTCACATACAGTACATACCTGTGTCCACTAATGTATATTAAATAGTTTGTTAATTAAATTAGTTATATTTTAACCAGGTGCCGATTCATTCCTCTAAACAAAAAACAAGTAGCGAGGCGCAGGGAAGGTTTAGTAAATAATGGGAAATGCTTTTGTGCATGCATCCCGAACACCTTCTTTGTACGTGGTTCCAGGGTTGAATCCCGGTAGGAGAGCACACAGTTTAATTTTTCATCATCATTCACTTTCATTAACCATTTATCTCCTTCAGCCGAAAGACCATAATGGTGCTACGTTAAATTAAGCTTTTGTTTTTTTTAATTTTGTATTTATTTAATGAGCATTCGAATATGGTTTAGTCTTTGAACTGTACACACGGAAGAATAAGAGATTTATTCAAAATATTCGAAATGTATATTTGAAGAGATATTTGTTTGTTTTCACAATCTTCTGGTAGGTTCAATATTTCTATTCATCTCTAAAAGTTATCATAAGGTTCTACGGAGATCTTTTGTTCTATTAGACTAAACCTGAGCTTGAATGTCATCTGGACTCTCCCAATCAGCTTAGCGACTCTTAAAAATGTGGATTCGGCATGAATATAGTTCGTTCTCGATTAATTTCACTCCTTCTATCCATCGCTAGGGGGACTGAAGATGTCTTATTCCTACAATATTATTTTCTGAGTTTATGTCATATGTGTATCAAACTTGATTTAAATTTCTCCTACTGTCCCAGAATTATGCTTGACCATACACAACATACTCTAGGCATGATACCGAAACCGAGACTGCTTTAAGTATCTTGTTTCTCGTCTTGAAATTTCGAGACGACAATGAGTTCGAGACAGAGTTTAGATCAACATATCGAACCTTAGTCGGGAGTCTGAAACAGAATCGTGAACAAGGTCGACAGTTGTATTTCGAGATATGCCGAGACAAGATCAAGTTCAATCTCGAAATTCTTGGTCTCGTGGCGAATATTAACAGAAATTACTGAAATTACATGCCTTACCCTTTTTCTTTCTTTTTCTTTCTTTCTTTCTTTTCTTTTTTTTTTTTACTATTATGTTATATGTTAGTTGGTGGAACAATTGCCCTTTGACGGTCTAAGTCATAGGCGTGTGCATGGAAGAGAGGGAGAAAATACCACCTCTAATAGCTAGGTACTCAGGTATAACGAAAATGTTTTAAACAACACATAATTTAAATTGGGATTCAATATATCTTATTCTCTTTCCAATCTTTGAAATAACCGAAAAACTACATTGCCAAAATATTACGAAACTTAGTTTTGTAAAACAAACATACAATTTTTCAGTTTTCAAAAAAATTTTTCTCGCAGCTTAGAAATTTTCCTTCGAAAGATATGCTTATTTTATTTTATTTATTACTGGAACTGCTCGTGTTGTACTAACTTTGTTCTGAAACTAAGAATAAAATGCTAAGATTGGTAGAGAGTAGGAATTTCAGAATAAGGCAAGATCATGGGAAGAGGAACACTATCAGATTAAACCAGTGAATTTATTAAAAATATCAAGATGTAAATTGCATAGTTGGTTGGCTTGGAATTTAGCGTTCCTTTCAGCACCGAAGCTATACGAGATGTCGATCTACGGTTTAAGGTGGAATCTAAGCTACCGTTATGCGTTGAAACTTTTCAATGACCTTCCACCTAGATTCGAACCCGGAACCCTATGCTGCAAAGGCACATGCTCTGGCTAGTAGTATAATGTATGTCTGTCTGCTAGTCAAGAATAATGTAATGAAAAGTGTTGGAATTAATTGATTTTGGTTCAATGTTGGTTTTCGATACCGATGATATCTCAAGCAAAATGTCTGTTGCTCCGTCACTTTCGACTATACCAGCGAGGCTACATCAGATGTGAACTACAACTTAACTTGGGATTCTAACCACATCACCTGCCGGGAATCGAATCCGGGTCTACCACGCCAAAGGCACGTACGCTAACCGCTTAGTTACGAAGGAGCTTCATACATTGATCGAAACGACACCGAGACTGATACAATGTTTTTTTGGCTCGAGACGAGACCGAGAATGTGTTGAGTTCCATCTCGTCTCTATACCGTTTCTAACATACACATCTTTTTTATACAGATACATAGATTAATATGGATGTAAGAATAGATTGAAAAAAGTTACAATATAACACCAACTGAATTGTTTTCCACATTTGATTAAGATAAAGTGGTCGCTTACTTTGTCTTTACTTAGTTTAACAAAGTGGAAAATATAACCGTGACAAAGTTTACTATGTGCTAATACTATGGTGATAAATTTACCGATGACGAAATTACTGTGTAAAAATTTCCGATGACGGAATTACCTACATGTTAATATCTTGGTGGCAAAATTACCAGTGACAAAATTACCCAAGCTTGGCAAATTGCCCAGAATGGAGGTGGAAAATTGAATCTAGGACAAAATCTCTCCGGACGAAATCCCTCCAAAAGACATACCGTAGGACATAATCCTTCCATGAAAAAATGTGCCTAGGACAAAATCCCCCCAAAAGACATAGCGTAGGACATAATTCCCCATGAAAAATGCGCCAAGGACAAATTCCTTCGGAAAAGTAACTTTTAATAATAATGTAATGAGGATAGTGAACGCATTGGTCGTGAAACATCCTCCGAAATATTTGTAGAGATAAATACATATGCTGATTCCTCTCGTGATGTGGGATTAAAGTGCTGCAAGCTAACAGGGATTAAAGTGCTGCAAGCGAAAGTCGATGCTGATACATTAATTGTGGCGGCTGTAATTGAAATCGCACATACCGAAAAGAGACTGGTTTATAATCGGAGATTATAGAGACCTCTTAGTTTTACTAACTACGCATGCTCCATCTCAGCATGATATTTACATCCTTATCCCTAGCAAAGAGAAATGTCCTCAGAAAATATACAGTAGCAAAGCATTTCAAGAATCTTTGGATGAAGTGAAGAACTTAATGCTGGTTCTTCATGCTACAACAGGATGCCACATTATACTTCGGCACTGCATGGAAGAGGGAAAGCCAAGAACACTCCTCACCAGATAATATTGGAGAGGCTGGAGAAAAATTTCTTTGTGCAATATACGGTGAAAAAGTTATTGATAATCTGAACCAGATGCGGTGCATACCTACTTGAAAAAGAGCGTTGCTGAAAATTTCAATCTATCTACTCTTTCTTCTACCTCAGGTGCAGCGAGACAACATTCATTAAGAATTTTTCTACAAATTCAAAATTGGAACAGAGTGAATCTAGATCCCACTCGAAAGGACAATGAAAATTTAATTCCACTTCCAGCTGCTGAAGAACCTGATCCACGAAACCATCATCGCCTATTATTTTGTAACTGTAAAATAGAATATGATAATAATAATTGTCTAATAAAAATGTGTCTCGGACTGGTCGCCATATTGAATTCAATATGACGGATTTTCCCAAAGTGAGAAAATATGGGAATATTTCAGGATTTGTTCTGGAACGCATACTGAACATAACCCAAGTGGTTTCGCTTTATTATTATTTTTGTCCAGGTTCAAGCCTAAATGCACAGGACTACAGGAGCAACTTGAAATGTCTCATCCCTGTAACATCTGTCTTGTTCCTGGAATACCTGCAGAAGCATAATGTACACAAAAATCAATATTCTGTTCATCCTTTCTGGTCCATTATCATAAATAAGAAATCCTTCTGCACTTTATCTTGATAAAGTGAGAGAAGCTTCATTAAAAGTTACTTTTCCGGGGGAATTTGCCCAGGGAGATTTTGTCCTAGGCGCATATTTTCCCGGGGGGTTATGTTCTACCTGATGTGTTTTGGGGAGATTTCGTCCGGGGGGGGGGGAATTTGTCCGAACCGGCAAATTTCCCGGTTTAAGCAAATTTGGTGTAAATTGTTCGGTGTCAAATTGACATACCCCTTAAATGGTACTTGTATCTAGGGGGGCAAACTACTAAACATTTTTGAAAAACTAACAATTTTTCTTTTGCCTGTTTTTCATAAATGAAAAGAGATAATGAAATGTAACTTAACACAATAATAGATAATGTTATTCTACACCGAGAATACGAATTGGAAGAATTATCAGTATTGCTATCCATAGAATATACAGTGTGTCCAAAATTTGAATTACAAAAAAAAAAAAGAAAAAAAATCTAGGTTAAGGCAGCGACTAGAAAAATGAACTCAATGGTAGTTGATTACTTATCATGTTGTCTTCTTTTCATGTTGTTAACTACTTTTTAAATAATATTTGTATTTATTTTGTGATAACTTATTTATTTTGCAATAACTTGTGTAAGTTATTTCAAAATAAATACAAATATTATTTAAAAAGTAGTTAACAAAGAACCAAGGCAACATGATAAGTAATCAACTACCATTGAGTTCATTATTCTAGTCGCAGTCTTAACCTAGATTTTTTGCGTAATTCAAATTCCGGACACATTGTAATTTCTATGGATGGCAACACTGATAATTCTTCCAATCCATGTTCTCGGGTGTAGAATAACATTATCTATTATTGTGGTAAGTGGCATTTAATGATAAATAGAACATATTTCTGCTTTCCGAGAAAGAGAATGCTCGAAAATAATATTTTTCAGTACAAAAAAGGAGATATGGCTTCATACCAGTAACTTTATCGAGTTTTGTGTAGTAGGCACGATGGAAGTCAGAATCTAATCAGTATTTAAGAAATTTGAAGAAAATAACCATGTTTAATACCAGTTGCCTTCTTTGAGATTTCCCTTCATGTGATGAGGAATAACTTTTAAAAACACCTAATTTTCAGTCTGCTGTTGATTAGGAATCTCGAAGCCTAATCTGCCGTAAACAAGTTAACTTCGAGGAATAAAATAATTCAAACTTTTGGATAAAAGTGAGCGTGCAAATGTGAAATATCTAATTTATCTGTGGATCTACGAGACATTGAGTATGATACAAATATCCTATTTTAGTAGAATCAGTCTTTCTTCAAGAGAATTTGGAGAAGGCAACATCAGTTAAGGGCTACACTGGGACACTATTTCCTAAAACAACGTTCACAAAAGTAACATATGTTCGCAATTTATAATTTATCTTAGTTCCGGGGAGTTTGTCCCAACCCCACCCGCGAAGTGTATCTCGAAGCATAGGCGCCGGAACCGTCCCCTTCAGTCCCCTTCAGCCGGCTCAGTCCCCTTCAGCCCCCCAATGTTACCGATGAGGGGGATGAGCCCCCCAATTTTTCAGTTCAGTTTTCGTCGTTTTTCATCTTTGTTGAATTAAGTAAAGACAAAGTAAAAGACCAAAACAGCTAATCTTATCTTAATCAAAGTTGGAAAACACTTCAGTTGGTGTTCGACTCTGGAAAATCGAAGTTTCGGATACTCGACGCAAGAACAAACAATAATAAGAACATAACGCCAGCTTCAGCAAATGTTAAAAGCACAGGCAAAATTGGCCGCTAATGGATTTATATATCACAATTTACAAATTTTAAATTTTTCAAAATTTCAGGACAGAAAATAGAAAAAAATATAAATTGTTATAATGCAATAAGTGCTTTACATGTTCATTTTCTACTATTCATAACATGATAGGAAACAACAAGCAAAAAATTTTTCAAACATTTAATTCCAGTGTTATACATTATGCACGAAGACTGGAGCCGTTTCTGCAAAATCTGAAATCTAGTTTTCTTTTTTGGTGGTTGACCCACAGCATCATGATGTATCAAAGTTGAAACTATTTCTTCAACTTGTTGAATTAAGTACTATCAAAATAGTCCAGAAGTTCCAGCTCTTCCTCCGAAGCCTCTTGTATTCCTGATGCACATCTGCTGTGGAAAGAAATGCCAATCCGTTTATTTTCTCGCATAATAGACGAAAATTTTCATTGGTCTTGTACCGTACTGTGAATACAATCTCTTGGACCTTTCTCCATGTTGAGTGAGTCAGGTGAAAAAAGCAATGCTGTACGAGTTAAGTTTCCGAAAGTTGCTTTTACAGTCTGCATTTCCGCTATCTCGAAATCCATAACCACAGTTACAGGGTCCGTGTATCCACTAAATTCGCTGCACTGATGCACCACCGCACGAAACAGTCCTTCATTTGAATTTTGTGTCTTGCTCTGCATTAGGGCATACACCTAGTAAAGGAAGTCTCACCTTAAATAACATACAGGGCCTGCGTGATTTTTTTTTTTTTTTTTTTTTTTTTAAGGAGCCATTGAAAAGTTTCCGTCCACCATCCATGTTTCACTTCTCAATAGTTCCATAAGGCTATATTTAAAGGAAACGTTAGAAATATTTATATGTTTTTCTTCCTTTATATAAATTTGTTTTCTTCACATATATATCCAATAACAATTTGCCAATGTTTAATCAGAGTTGAAATATAACATTCTTCTTTCAATAGCCCCTTAAAAAGATCACTCTTTTCACATGACTCTGTTAACGTGGATGAAGATCCAAGAGTTTGGGCTCGGAGAACGGTACAAGAACGATGCAAATTTTCGTCTAGTTTGCGGGAAAATGAACGGATTGGCATATCTTCCCATATTTGTTTGCAATTTTCTGTTCAGAAATTTTGATATTGACGAAACTTAATATTTGTAAATAGTGATATATAAACCCATTAGTTCCCCACGCTTTTTGCTTTTAACATTTGCTGAAACTGGCTCTATTTTCTTGTACTGGTGCTTGCTCCTGAGTCGAATATCCGAAACTTAAATTTTGCAGAGTTCAACATCAACCGAATTGTTTTCCAAGTTTGATTAAAATACGTAAGCTGTTTAGGTCATTTACTTTGCCTCTACTTAGATCAAGAAAGGTGAAAAATAACCGTGACAAAATTCCCTATATGATATGTATTTCTGTGATAGAATTACTGGAAACTTTTATCTCTTATCTCAAATACAATATCTAAAATATGTAACCATTTATTTAATAATAATAATAATAATAATAATAATAATAATAATAATAATAATAATAATAATAATAAAATATTTCGATTTGCTTCAGTTGAAGATTAAAGAAAGCAATTTCAAAAGCTTTTTCGATTCATTCATCGTACTTGTATTATGTTCTCAAAGACACTGGTGATGAAATTATTGTGACAAAATTTTCGGTGACGAAATTACCTATATGGTAATATTTTGGTGACAAAATTACCGGTGACGAACTTTCCGATGACAAAATTACCGCCGCCCGTCGGATAAGCTCACCGGCAAAAAGCTCACCGGACATTACCTCACCGGTAGTCTTATATTACAGGGGCGGACAAAAGCTCATCGATAGAAAACATACCGAGTATTGAAATTTAGGCGTTGGCTACTTCCTAAGCGGAAAATGGAGCTAGTATCTTATATCACTTCTCAGGTGTAAAAAAAAAAAAAGGGGAGTTGCGTTGTATTAAATGTGGACAGACCTTGGGGAACTTGTGACAAAATACCCTGGATATTAAAATCAAGACCACAATTACAAATAGGCCTAATAATTCAGTAGAAAGCAGAGCTACTTATGTTGTACAGCAGTTATCAGATATCGGAATAAAATAGGGATGTTGCAAGTTTAATGTGTTAAGCATGGTCGACAGTAGGCGTAATTTTTGCCCTGGAAATTTTGGAACCATATTTTTCTTATAGGTCGGACAATTCATCACTGCATTAAAATATTTTCATGATTAGGCATGCATACTTACATAATAGAAACTGATTACTTAACGGGATTCATGACTCTGGTTTGTGATTTTTTTTATATACGAATTCATCATACTCAGATGTATTTAGGCCTTGCTTCTTAGTGCTGTCGTCCTGTTTGCAGCCTAACACTCAAAGAAATATCTTTCTTATTTACTAACACAAAGGTTTTTCTTTTTGTTAATAAGTTGTTGTTTTGTTCTTAATAAATAAAATAAGAAAGAGATTCATTTGATGACCATTGGTCTGCAAGTATAATAACAGCCTTGAACTCTGCAACATTCTTAATATTTTATTCTGATGTCTAATAACTCCTATGTGACGTTAGTTATATAGCCTACTTTCTATTGAGAAGGTAGGCCTACAAGTAGTCAAAGCCCAGATTTAAATATCTGGAGCATTTTATTACAAGTTCCTCAAAGTCAACTCACGTTTAACACATTAAACCCTGCAACATCCTTATTATTTTATTCTATCTGATAACTGATATATAGCATTAGTAGCTCTATTTTCTACTGAATTAGGCCTACTATACATTGGGACAGAAAGAGAGGGCTCTTTTTCCAGGAATTCTAAAAACCCTGTTCATTCCTCTGGACCTTCCCCTATTAGTCTTCGCGACACGTGGTAGAGATTTATGATCCCTTCCGGCTAAAAACCAATGTTGCCTCGATTCCTTTTCCTTCTTTCCTTTTTCCTAGTTTTTTTATTTTTTTTATTTTTGTTGTTAACTGAAAATAGGAAGGAAACCTCCTTATTTTGCCGGACTTTTAACTACACAAGTTGATCGGAGGTACGGCAACATTGAGAGCAGTGACAGCTTACACGCTCGCGAGGACTAACCGAGGGTTGTGTTGGTGAAAAGAAGCAGTGGTTGGGGAAAGAGCCCTTTAAAGCTGTCCTGATGTATACTAGCCAAAGTCTAGATTTTAATACCTCTTCATACCCATCATTTGTTTTGCTAAAAAGGGGGAGAGCGGTAGCACAGTGGAAGATTTTTCAGCTCTGGTGCTTGGGTCCCGGATTCCATCTCAGTCCCCGCCAAGTAAACCTTGTGGTAGAGACCTGCACGGGCCGAATTTTTCGGCCCGAGCCCAATCCAGCCCGAACGTACCTAGGCCCGGCCCAGCCCGGGCCCGAAAAGTTTTGGAGATTTTCGGCCCGAGTCCGGCCCGGCCCGATAAGTTTTTTAAAATTCTTGGCCCAAGCCCGGCCCGGGCCCGATAAATTTTAAAAGTTTTTGGCCCGACCCCAGCCCGATAAATTTTTTAAAAAATTAGCTCGAGCCCCAATCTTTCTTAAAATTTAGTACTAAATTTGGCCTAACCCTCAGAAACATTTTCTAAACTCTGGTTCACAACCTGTCGTTTGCCTCCCGATTGGTACCATTGCCTTCTAGAACTTTGCCTGTCATCGAGAGAACAAAAACTCCATTCCCTGTAACAAAAATCTAAATTAATTGATTTTTAGCATAAAGTGAAGATGGCAATATTGTTTAGCGACAGGCAAAACATTCCCACCCCTTCTTGTTATATTTTGAGTTCAGTGAAGGTCAAGGTCAGAGCTCAATTTACAGCGTAATGACTGCAATCCTCTATAGTGAAAGTGGAGCCGCTAAGCAACACAAACTGTACATAGCTATTGCATTCTTTGTAACATTTTCACGGACACACTTCTTCAACGTTTGGCTTTATTCCAATTATCGTTTAACGAAAGTCAATAATTATTAAAGAATTGCAATTGATCGGCCCCAGCCCGGCCGGACCTGAAGATAAATCAGTGTCGGCCAGCCCAAGCCCGGCCCGGCCCAAAGAAATAACAATGTCGGCCCGCCCAAGCCCGACCCGACCCAAAGAAATTGCAGAGCCGGCCTCTACCTTGTGGTGGACAACTACCTTGTGCGTGGGTATCCTCGGGGTTCTCCCACTTTCTTCATTCCACCATTTCATTCGTTATTCATCCGTCTTCTTTAGTCTAACCGGCATAATCGTGGGACGTAAAACTTAAAAGATTTCATTTCATTTCTTTCTAAAGAAAAATGAAATATTTCTGAGTTGATTTCAGCCATAGTAAAAAAAAAAAAAAAAACATAATAAGGAGACACCCTTTCACCAAAATTTCGTTTACCAATATTTCTGTGCTGCAAAATTTCCTGCACCGAAAGTTTCAGCATAGAGGAGGGGGTTTGATTACTTTCTTCAGTAAAAGGAATTAGTACTCTTTTGTTTGTCCAAATCCGTTTTCAATTTATTTTTTAATATTAAAAATCTACTTCATATTAACATTCAAAATCTGGTTTTCATTTTTGTCATATTTTCTGTTTGCCACTTTTCAGTTGTTTTTTTTTAATATTTTATTTTTCAGTTTTATTTTCCTTTGCAATTAAATTAGTTAACCTATAAATGTATTTAGTTATCATTATTGTATTCTTTATTGCATGAATTATCTTATAATATAATTATATTATTAATAGTGAGTTTATATCCAGTGAGCTTATGTCCGTGACCCTTTGATATTCTTTCTTGTCTTGGTGAACCCGAGTGCGAGCGATCCCAGTGCAAAGTATATGAAATATAAATAATATTATACAGTAGATATAATGTATATCTACGTATATTACAATATATAAATTTCAATCACTTGAATCAGAATCATATTAACCCTTACTTATTGTTTATTTAGTACATAAAAGAACTGTGTGAAGGAGTTGATAGAGGGTGGCTGAGGGTGAGGAAGTCGAGTGAGGGTGAGGGTGGATGAGGGTGAGGGAGTCGATTGAGGGTGAGGGTGGCTGAGGGTGAGGAAGTCGATTGAGGGTGAGGAAGACGATTGAGGGTGAGGGTGCCTGAGGGTGAGGAAGACGATTGAGGGTGAGGGTGGCTGAGGGTGAGGGTGAGGGAGTCGATTGAGGGTGAGGGTGTCTGAGGGTGAGAAATCCGATTGAGGGTGAGGGTGTCTGAGGGTGAGAAATCCGATTGAGGGTGAGGGTGTCTGAGGGCGAGTATGAGGGAATCAACTGAGGGTGAGGGTGGCTGAGGGTGAGGGTGAAGGAGTCGATTGAGGGTGAGGGTGGCTGAGGGTGAGGGTGAAGGTGTCGATTGAGGGTGAGGGTGGCTGAGGGTGAGGGTGAAAATGTCGATTGAGGGTGAGGGTGGCTGAGGGTGAGGGTGAAGGAGTGGACTGAGGGTAAGGGTGGCTGAGGGCGAATATGAGGGAATCAAATGAGGGTGAGGGTGGCTGAGGGTGAGGGTGAAGGAGTGGACTGAGGGTGAGGGTGGCTGAGGGCGAATATGAGGGAATCAAATGAGGGTGAGGGTGGCTGAGGGTGAGGGTGAAGGAGTCAACTGAGGGTGAGGGTGGATGAGGGTGACTGTGAGGGAGTCAACTGAGGGTGAGGGTGGCTGAGGGTGAGGGTGAAGGAGTGGACTGAGGGTAAGGGTGGCTGAGGGCGAATATGAGGGAATCAAATGAGGGTGAGGGTGGCTGAGGGTGAGGGTGAAGGAGTGGACTGAGGGTGAGGGTGGCTGAGGGCGAATATGAGGGAATCAAATGAGGGTGAGGGTGGCTGAGGGTGAGGGTGAAGGAGTCAACTGAGGGTGAGGGTGGATGAGGGTGACTGTGAGGGAGTCAACTGAGGGTGAGGGTGGCTGAGGGTGAGGGTAAAGGTGTCGATTGAGGGTGAGGGTGGCTGAGGGTGAGGGTAAAGGTGTCGATTGAGGGTGAGGGTGGCTGAGGGTGAGGGTGAAGGAGTGGACTGAGGGTGAGGGTGGATGAGGGTGACTGTGAGGGAGTCAACTGAGGGTGAGGGTGGCTGAGGGTGAGGGTCAGGGAGTCAATTGAGGGTGAGGGTGAGTGAGGGTTATCAAAAATGCCCATCTCTGCTGTAGACATAAAATTAGTTAATACATGTTTCTTATTGTCCTGAAAAAAAAGAAACCAGTTTAGATTATACACAAACTTCTTCAAAACTTTCACCGTAAAATATCAAAAGTGCTAATAACAGTATGTCACAAGTGCTTGAAGGACATGTGGAATTGGAACAACACATTATGTAGGGACAATACGCAAAAAAAAAACGAATACGGTTTCTTATTCTGTGGAAAAATGGTTTTCACGGGGCAAAAGCCACATCCAAAATTTTTAAATTTGAGGCCCAAAAGGCAAGAAGAACTGCATCGAATTGAATAACATTGTCCACAGATATTGTACATGTAAGATGAGATAATTGGGTTTCGTATTATCCTTAGAAAAAGCGATTGAGTGAGGCACGGACCTTACAAACCGTTGATTACTAAATATCAAAATTGCAAATAAGCATATGTCGGACGTTCCTAAAGAATATTTCGAATTGCAACGAGACTTCGTATATTCCAAAACAAAAAAGGAACCGTTTTTAAATTTTTGCGGCCCCATCCGAAAAAAGTAAACATTTCCGTAATAGCGCAGGAAGGAGTAGACCTAAGCAAATGAAATTTTGTGTAGATTTTATACACACCCTATGTGAAATAAGCCCTTTCGTGTTTCTCAAATTTCCCTATCCGTTTTGCTTCTAATTTGGCAGATCGAAAGCAAACTGGAAATAAATCTACACGTATTTTTGTTTATGCGCAAAAACATTATAAGGGTTAAAAGTCCGTTCTGAAATACTATTTAAAAAGCTATACTGTTTGTGCTTGTAGTTGATCTGAAAAATTTAAAGAAATCGGATGGAGAGACGACACATGTGAAACACGAAGGGCAATAGTTTACAGACCCAATATATACATAAAATTTCATTCATATCCCTCTCGCTTCTTAAAGCCTCGATCCACTCAATAGTTTTTTTTTGTTTCAGGAAGAATACGTAACATATATTCCCTCATCTTATCTCTACAATACTTGTACACATTTCATTCATTTCGGTCCATTTCTTCTTCTTGTCTTTCTTGCGTCAACTTTCAAATTTTTGAGTGGGAGCTCTTGCTCCCTAAAACCATTTATCCACAGAAAATTAAAAAAAAACGCGTATTCGTTTATTTTTTGCCTATTGTTCATACAAAAAGTTTCGTTCAAATTTTTCATGTCCTTTACAAACATCTGACATACTGTTACTAGCACATTCGATATTTCGTGACCAAAGGTTCGGTGCCCAAAAAACCCTTTTTTCCAGAAATATACTAACCCGTATTCCCTCATTTTATGTCTACAAAATCTGTGCACAACTTCATTCACTTTGGTTCATTTTATTTGGCCTTTCGGGTGTCAACTTCCAATATTTTTGGTGGGGGACTGCCCCCTAAAACCGATTTTCCGCAGAAAATAATAAACAGTATATGTTTTTTTTTGCGTATTGTCCATACACAAAGTTATGTTGAAAATCTTCATGTCCTCAACATACATCTGAAATACTGTTAGTGACACTTTTGATTTTTCGTGATCAAAGGTTTGGATGGTTCGGTGCCTCAACCAACCGTTTTCTGAAGGAAAATAGGAAACCCGTATAATCATTTTACGTCTACACTGTCTGTGCAAAATTACATTCACTTTGGTTCACTTCTTCTTAGCAGTCAGCATCAACATTCAAAATTTTCTGGTGAGGTTTTTTTTTTGCAACCTAAAAACCGTTTCCCCGCAGAAAACGAAATAACTGTATGCGTTTATATTTGGCGTTTTGTCCGTACACAAAGTTACGCTGCAATTCTTCATGTCCTTTACACACATATATGACATGCTGTTACTAGTACTTTCGATATTTCGTGATCAAAGGTTTGGAGGGGTCGGTGCCCCAAACAATTCTTTTTTTCCAGGAATATGCTAAACCCGTATTCACTCATTTTATGTCTATAATATCTGGGCTCAACTTCTTCACTTTGGTTCATTCCTTCCTGGATTTTGGGCGTCAACACTTTGAGAAAGTATAACACAGTATATGTTTATTTTTTTGCGTATTGTCCATACACAAAGTTTCGTTGCAAGTCTTCATGTGCTTTACACATATTTGACATACTGTTACTAGCACTTTCGTCATTTCGTGATCAAAGGTTGGGAATGGTCTTTGCCTTACCCAACCCTTTTTTTAGGAGTATACGGAACCCGTTTTTTTGTCATTTTACATCTACAATATCTGTGCATAACACACTTTGGTCACTTGTTTTTGCCTTTCGCGTGTCAATTTTCAAAATTTTGTGTTGGGGATTTTGCCCCCTAAAATGTTTTTTTCCGCATAACATAAATAACCCGTGTTCGTTTATTTTTGCTTATTGTTCACACACAAAGTTATGTTGCAATTCTCCATGTCCTTTACAAACTGATATACTGTTACTAGCACTTTTGATATTTTGTGATCAAAGTTTGGAGGGGTTCGTGCCTCACCCTACCGTTTTTTCAAGTAAAATACGAAACCATTTTTTTTGTCATCTTCCGTCTACAATATCTGTCCACAATATCGTTTACTTCGGTTCATTTCTTTTTCCCTTTTGGGAGTCAACTTTCAAAATTTTGGGTTAGGGCTTTTGCCCCTAAAACCGTTTTTCCGCAGAAAATAAAAAAAAACGTATTCGTTTGTTTTTTCGTATTGTCCATACGTAAAATTTCGCTGCAATTCTTCATGTTCTTTACACACATCTGACATACTGTTACCAACACTTTTGATGTTTCGTGATCAAATGTTTGGATGGGACCATACTCCACACAACCGTTTTTTTTTTATGAAAATACGAAACCCGTATTCCTTCATTTTACGTCTGCATTATCTGTGCACAATTGCACTCATTTCGTTTCAGTTGTTATTGCCTTTCGGGTGTCAACTTTTTAAATTTTGATTTGGGCTTTTATATTAAACCTTTGCATTATATAACTCTTTTTCTTAAGAGATGCTTTTTTGGGGGGCTGCGAAGGACAGAAATGGTTTCCTCTGATATCTGTTTCTTGCCATTCATCTTGTTTGAACTGCTTAAGTAAGAACATTTTATAACTTTTGATGTCATCCAACTCAGTCATGATAATAAATTTGTCATTCTTAACAATGTGTTTTATTCTCTTATTTGCAGTTTGCCATACTGATATATTTGTTACAAAATTGAGGTTAGGTCCAACGCCTTTCGAATTCGCAACCAACCGAAGCGCCGAGCTTTTTGTGTTGCCTGCTATAGCAGGAAAAGAAGAATTGCAGGTGGTAATGCATTTTTGGAGACGTGTATACAAATCATATACGAATATCCGGAAAGCATTAATTCATCTCTCAGCTTAAAGATTCTACAAGTCACCTGTATGTAGGTTATCAAGTAATACAATGTCTCACAGGTTGTCATAAATAACTGTGTGCCACACTACTTCTTTCGCAACAATCCTGTATTTGGATACTATTTTCCTACAATATTACAGGGAAAAGATCAAAAATGAATTTGAAGTCCATTTACAGTGCAAAAGGTTAAACCAGCCATTGCTAAAGGCCGATGTGGGAAATCTGCGGAGATATTTTCGTAGTACCAGAATTCAATCAAAATTGTATTGGTTTATTACAACCCTTTCTTACAAACGTTTTCAACGAATATAGGCAAAATCTTGTCCTATTTTAATCTCTCAGAACAGATGTTACACTTTTAATACCAAAATATTCTTGCACTCCTAGTGATAATGTTTGAAGTCTAATTTTACTCCTGTGTACATATTTAAGAATTTTAATGTTATGTCTTGCTGCACGAATAAAATCATTTATTGACCAATTGCTAACTTCCCATCAGGATGGCATTGCCCAAAACAATCCGATCTATAAGGTTTGTCAAAATTTAGAGATTTTATTTCTTACTACAAATACACTATTCCTTAACCCGTTGTTTATCTCACGGAGTACTTTCAAGCTTTCGATAGGATAAACCATGACACTTATTCAAAGTCATTGGTAAATATTATTTGGATCCTCGTTTGTTTCTCTTCTACGAGGAATATATATGCATAGATTGACAACAAGTAAAGTCAATGGTGGATTAAGTAATCCAATAGACATCAATAATTGTATTTTAGAAGTTGATCCAATGTCAAATCTATTATTCAGTTTCTCTATTTCCCCACTTAAATATGCCACTGAAAGTATACTCAACGGTGTCTTTGTCAACAATAAGAAAATATTGCACAAAGTGACGTGGATTACTCCTACTATTTTTTTTTACAAAATCCGGCTGACATGAATTGCCTACAACGTTTACTAACTTCGCATTAACAGAATAGTTTAACGCAACTCAACCACAGAAAAACAAAATATCATGTACCCATGCAGAATACAATACTTCGTATAGTAACCAATATGGCATAGTTCAATCTGCCAGAGTCAGTAGTATACGATGATTCAACAATATCAACTAAACGGCAGGACATTCTTATAATCTTACAGCTAATAAGATTCAAACTTTTCCAAAACACTCCAAAATATTACGTTTGTACGAGAATAAACTGTATCTCCAAGTATGTGAAGGTTGGATCGCATTTTTACATATAAAAGCAAATGCACGTGCCCTTCCCGTGCACCGAATTTGTAAGCTTTCTGTGAACATATCTGCTGCTTTTAATATATGGTTGCATTTCTTAGACCTTGAGGCGTCAGTACATGTGTTTCCTTAGAGCAACAAATATCATAATTTCCGTGAAGTTATATCCGTTTGCTTTCGAAAGTAAGGATTGTAACAGACTTGGCCAATAAACTTTACTGGCGCTATGTTCACTTCGGTGTTACTAGAGGAACTAGTATTATCTTAAAACACTGACAAAACAATTGGAATGTTTATGGAAAAGCATCAATGCTTCATTTCTCAACCACAAATGACGTAGTGTCATTATTTACGAAACATTGAGGAACTGTTCAATATAAATATTGTAATAAGAAATACATGCCCTTACTAAACAATGTTGATATGGTTCATGTCTCTTTCAACGTTCCTAATATTTTCATATACTTCTGTATTTTAGTTTGTAAAATTTGTCGTATTTTGCCTCATACATTTACTTACTATAAATTTTAAGGCTTGGTTTTAAGTACTTTCCGGCACTTTAACATAATGCTGTCATCTGGTTCAAAGTGGTGAATATCATGTTCCTTTTGTATACTAATAGGCTTTACCACATAGAATAGGCAAGCATTCTCTCCCCTGCACAGGAAAGAAGTTTTATTGCAAACGATTTAACGGTTCTTACAGTCTTTGTAAATCGCATTTGGTATATAAAATCAGTGTCAGGTCAGGTGTGAAAGAATATACAGAAACAAATAAAGGCGTTGTGGAACAATCGACTTTAAGAAGTTTTCTGTAAAATATTCGAGGCCTTCGGACAAAGTCTCGAAAATTCTATTGTAATGTACATGCTAATAACTACTGTGTAATTGCTATTACAGAATCTTGGTTATGTGAAGCAAATTATGATAAAGTGGTCTTTGATGATACATATACCGTAGATAGGAAAGATCGCAACCTTGCTAGCACAGTAATGTACAAACACAGCGGAAGGGATTCTCCTCGCCATGAACCGGAAGTATGAAGTCAAAATTTTAAAACACATTAGTATTGGTCTTCATTGTATTTCAGTAAAATTGAAGAGCTTCTTTGTAAAAGTGTTTATCTTTTTTATTTTGAGCTAAGGCTATATGTTGATTATTATATCCAGTTTTACAAGAATCTTAAAGAGAACTGCCCCCTGGAAGCAATGTTTCTATCCTAGGAGATTTCAATATATCCGATTTTGTAGATTGAGGCATTGCCATTAATAGATCTGAGGCATGTGAAGAGTTAATTATCTTTATGCCATACTTTGAATTAGAATCGTACAACGAAATTAAAAATGTAAATGAACCTACTTTGATCGAGTTTTAATAAAGTTAAATAATTTTAAAAATAGAGTGTGAACTAATTCCTCTAGTCTTAGATGATAAACATCACCCTGCATTGTTAATTACAGTTTCATCCAATTTCCTGTCACGTAAAAGTAATGGAAAAATTAACATCCAAAATTATAACTTTAGAAAAGGTAATTTTGAACAGAATTTTAGAAGCTTATCTTCTTGACTAGGGAATTGTCACCAGCATAAAAGATGTAAACATTGCACTAGATACATTTTACACAATATTTAATGAAATAGTTGATAGGTATGTTCCGCGCAAAAATCGTAGTAGAAACAAATATCCCTGCTGGTTCACCGCCTCTATAATTGATACTGTAAAATTAAAATACTAACATTTTAAGAAAATGGAAACGAGGTGGGGGAAAATCAGATTATCACTAATCTCAGTTTAATAGGCTTCGTAAAAGAGTTAAAAAAGACATAGGAACCGCTTATGATGATTTTCTTAGGACAGCCGAGAATAATATAATGACAAACTCTAGTAGTCTCTGGAATTTTATTAAAAGTAAAACGAAACATCTTTCTAATCTGTCAATTCAACACAATGGGAGAGAGGTTACAGTAATATGGAAATCGCTGAGCTTTTCGCATCTCATTTTCAATCAACTTAGACGAAAATCGGGAAAAAATATAATGTAAAAGAAGTCGTACATCAATATTTAACGTATCAGTTATTTTACACGTTTGCTCTTTCTGCTGTGATTATGGAAGAGGTTGAAAAGGCCATTAAGAAGTTGAAACCAAGAAAGTCCCATGGTCCTGATCTCATCCCGCCTTATTTAATCAAATATTGTGGTGAGATTCTAAAAACACCCCGCCATATTATCATCAATTTGTCAACTTTAACTTCTACATTCCCCGACAGGTGGAGAATAAGAAATATATATGCTCAATTCCAGAATCAGGATCGAAAAATGATATACATACAGACCAATAACTATCTCATCTTCGTTTGTTAAAGTATATGAAAACATATTGTATGGAAGGATAATAAATCATTTTCGCCCTGCTAATATTAACTGATCTCATAGCCTCAACGCTTAAAAAGGCGGCCGAATTGATGTAATATATACAGATTTAAGTAAAGCATTGGACACTGTAGACGATAATGCGCTATTAAGTAAACTTCACTCCTTCAACTTTCAGAAGTCATCATTACAGTTAATAGCTAATATTTGAAAAATCGCAAACAGGCAGTGCTTTACAAAGATTTTCTCTCAAAGACGAAACTGGTAAACTCTGCAGTGCCTCAAGGATCGAATCTAAATCCCTATCGTTACTATTATTTATTAATGATTTGCCACAGCTTTTTAAGAAATGACATAAATTATAGTTTGCTGATGACCTAAAGATCTATTTGCCAATAACATCTGAACATGACTGCGAAAGGCTGCAGCAAAGTATAAATAAAAAAATTAATGGTACCGGTCTTAGGTTTAATATAAATAAGTGTATGCACATGATATTTACAAAACAAAATAACCCTTATACATTTCCATATTTCATAGACGGACCTACACTTAAGAAAACAGAATCAGTGAAAGATCTGGGTGTAATCTATGAGAACTGCTTGTCGTTTAAAACTCATGTACAAAATATAACTAATGAAGCATACAGAAACTTAGGCTTGATAGTCAGAATAGGTAGAGACTTTAATACGATGTATGAGTTCAAGACATTGGACACATCTTTCGTGGGATCGAAATTAGAATATGCAAGCCAAATATGGAACCCGTATCATGTTGCCTACACAAAACAGATCGGCATGGTACAGACTAAATTCTTAAGATATCTCACTTACAAACAGACAAGTCACTACCCTAGATTTTATTCAGCTGCAATCCTAGTAGCAAATTTTCGTTTTGAAACCCTCGAGCAAAGGAGGAACATTCTTGATGTATTACCAGGATTTTTAGTAAATCATTAACAATGAGATAGATTATTCTGACCTAACGAGTAAGATTAATTTTCAAGATTCTATCTTCAAGATCTGTAATATGCCTGCAAAACTATTCGAGAGCTGAGCTGTTGAAACAATTTAGTATACAATACAAAATACTGTAATGGGGCCCTAAAGTATTATTCTTCAAGTTGTATTCTTAAATAAATAAGAAAATAAATAAATAAATGTAACATGTAACACACCATTGTCACCTCAACTGTCTTAACATTACTAAGGATAATACAGCTTGACTGCAACCTGCAATATCTATGTATACATCCATTGGTTTTGTTCTTTTTTCTTTTCAATGACGTTTTCTTTACATTTTTTAAAAGTAATAATGAATATATTCATGCACTTTTGTAAGTTGCTTCTCTATAAAGAAGATGAAACAAAGTTATAGCGGAAGGGTTTAAGGTATAACGCTTGTAATTACATTCGGATGTCACAAGGTTAATCAAGATTAGTATTTTTGTTTCTTTATATAATCACTCATTTTTGTACGACATGAAATATCTATCAACAAACGCAAAATCAGCTAAATTATAAGATATCATAGAATACGTACATCACGTGCTTAATGTCAACCTCAGAAATATATTTGATTGAAGCAGAGAATTGCCGATTAAACTTTTTATTTTTAAAATACCTTTTTACGCTGTTAGAAACATCATTTTATTGATTAGAAACATAGTTTCTTCTTATAAGCTATAAACTACCTTTCATATCTCTAACTGCAGGCGCTCATAGAAATCAAATAATAATACTTCCGTTTCTACCTTAAAACAAAATGTCTGTAATTGATGGTGAATAACTACTTCCGAAGAGTTCTAGTGCGATAGGCGTGACGAGTTCACTACTTGTTCATTGAATTAAATGTTTTCAATTGTTAATGGCACTTTTACTAAGGCATAGTTACTTAATTTAATAGTGAATGAATAAATGAATGAGGTTAATGGGGACGTCAGCAACGATGCTATATGTCCCCGTCACGATCAACAACGTTGTTCACGATAATTTAATAATGTTGCAACGACACGTGACAATAGGAGATTGCTGTTTATATTTTCTGATGTAGTGGAAATGGCGTTTCGTATTGAACGTTAAATGCCTGTCTTGTCTCGAAGTCTCCTCTTGTTATCGAGACGATACACGAAAAATATCTCCCGTTTCATTAATACTGTTGCCACAATACTAGACGACACAGTTTAAAATCTAGACTTGGCTAGTGAAAATGCTGCCTCTTCTTGAAAATTATGACTGTCTCGTCTTGAAGTATCATTACTTAATTGAATGCGTTATAAAACTTTCACCTTAATAAATGTTTACATATAAATAAAAATATTTAACAACGTAGTATTCTTTGAATCACGTAAGTAGAGACAAAAGTTCTATAAGGCATTTGATTAAGTGATGATGCTGTACGACAAGACAATCATTCATTTCTAGGGACGGTAAATAATGTAAAAATGATTATAAAATTCCCTAATCTTAAAACAAACTTAAGAGAAAGTTTTCCTTATGCACGATTAACATACAGAAAATAATTCAAACAAATATTATGAGTTATAATAGAAATAAAGAACGGCATTTTTCATACTTTGATAACGTGATGAGTTTTGAACATGCATAGTACTTTATATTTTTCACATACCAAGAGAAATTTTAATAGTAAAAAAGTTTTGTTCATCGAGCTCTGTCCGCCTTAAATCACACTTGTTAATAGATTTCATGTTCCCGCGCCAACATGACTTCTTACAAGTTATAGGCCTGTTCTACTACGAGACATGATTTTCATTATGATCGATTTCCAATCCGTGTCTTTTGATAATTGATATACATTATTTTGTTTATTTATACGGAGTCTGCATGTCGTAACTGAATGTCTTATGACTTTATGCATAAAAGAAAATTTAAAAATATTGATTAAAATTTTCATGTCGACATAGATCGGCATTGTTCTCACTGTCTGTTCTATGTTGAACAACAGATCCCCTTACGGTCTAGAAAAATTCACTTTTGAATATTATATCTAATTTTTAAGGTTTCGGCGAAATTAAGGTTTTCTGTTCACATTTCTTTCTTTTGAAATAATATTAAACACAAACATTAAAACATATTTCTCATTAACCTTTTTCTGCTGTGAAAATCCTTCCAAAATTTCGAGGATGTAAACAAAAATGATATATCTTTAGGTATGTCAGATTAAACTAGGAGCATTTTTTTTTGTTTGCTATCACTAGTCATTCTAGCCATGGAATAAAAACTTTGCATTTCTTTTGGCAAAATGTTTCACAAAAGCTGAAGTTCTTAATTTTTTAGTATAGATTCCAAGACAAAAATTTGATCAACAAAGAGATCTTAGATTATGTGGCATACATACATAGAGTTTCTTCTTATACCTCGAGTTTTCTCAGAATTGTTTAACAGTCTGTAGGAATACCATTCTTTTTTATATTTCCTACAATATTTGTTTTTACAATATGATAATACCCATCTAAATTATTAATATTTTTGCGTACATGGAAGAGAATTTTCAAACGAAAACTGTGATTCAGTTAAATGATCTCAATTCTCCATTCCATTGACACAACTCTTCAAAGCAGGTTTGCGTATTATACTAGCACATCTTATTTTTCAATTCATCAAAGATGAAAAATAGGAGTGAAACAAGTACAGTTTAATTTATAGTTTTATTTTATGCAAAAATGTTGTTTGCTTGTTATTACGAAATTAATTGACAAAGTATTTCGACTTTCTATTAATCCTATTTTGATTTCTGGTACAGCAGCAAGTTTAGGGGAGCAGAAAAAATGGTTGGAGTATGTTTTGATAATGTATGCGTATTTATAATTAAACATATTGTGTTTAATTATAAATAGGGAAATTTGAGTTATATGATATGAAGGGTGGACACAATTTTTATTTGAGTCAATATTACGTGAACCTAGTAATGTACGCTATAATATGTGTAGGAAAAGTGCAATGACATTGCAGTAAATGTTAATTTCTTATGTATATTACCATTCTGTGGGCACGCGTTGGCTCAGTGGTAGAGCGTTCATCTCCGGTGCTTGGGGTCTCTGGTTCGATCGAAGCTCGAGACGTGTTGACTTTGTGATTGACAAACACCGTACTCGTGGTATTTCTTGGGTTTCTCCCGTTACCTCTCACTTTATTCATTCCACCATTTCATTCATTTCTCATCATCACAGCATTTTTAGCCTAACCGCCATATGCATGGGATGCAAACCTGAAACATTTCATTTCATTCTTTGGGCAAAAATAACAATTTAATATTTCCTAAACAATCCAAGCAAAACAATAAAAGCCTTGTATGATATTGTGTAATCAATTATAGATAAAATTTGGGAGTTGTACAATTATGGGAAGTCATTTAAAGTGATACAATTGTGGTACGTTTTATGACATTGAAATTTTATGGTATTTATGGTGACCTTGAATTTATAAAAATAAGCATACCTTCCAGTATTAATTGTAAGAATATAAATTTATCTTATAGAATTTACATGTCTAAGAAAACGTATCAAATAATTGAAATCCAATAGACAAGATTTATGACAAATCTAACTTTAAAATAACAGTTAATCACAATGGCAGACTTGATGTCTACATAAATACAGTAAAGTCCGCTTTTAGTGTTGGCGTAATTGAATGAAATATCAAATACAAAACAAATATTAATCAAAAACTAACTCAAGGAAGTTGAATTATTAAAGGTTAGTCTTGAGGGGACAACAAATTTGAGATACATGTCTTAACAAGACAACTTAATAAAGCTAATTATCTGAGATTTACATTGTAAATAATCGGCAAAGTTCTCTCATGTCTCTGAATATAATGCCCTGTATAGACTGAAGTGTTACGGGAGAGTTCCTCTTGAAACGTCGTACTACTATGTCTTCCTTTTATATCCTTCTGAAATTTGATCTTGAATTTACAAAATTTCACTTTTACTTCTGATGAAATATAGAAACTGGATTATTCGAAGACTGGTTTTGTAAAATGTTTACGTCTTTTGTGTCTTTCAGTTTTCTAAAGAATAAATTTTATTTTACCTAATTTACAAACTTCGTGTACATGGTTGAAGAAACTTTTGATTGAAGTATATTCAAGTGTAGAAGGTTTTTATTATTTCAATGAGAGTAAATTGTAATTTTAGTTAAACAACACACTGTGAAAAATATTTTAAATCAATTCATATCACACAATTTTAACACCTACTCAACGGAGATCGGGTTATTTTTTACCCATAAATAGTTGATGACTTTTTGCCAATTTGTTCTGTCCTTTCCTGTCCATCGGCATTGGTTGCTTATATGAACATGGAGTATGATTTTTATGTCCCTACAGTTCTTCATTTTCAACGCAAATAAAAAATTCTTTGTCTAGGTCTTGAATGGCCTGGTCTTCGCTGTTTACGTGAAGGATATTTTATGTGTCTTGTCTACTGCATACCGTACGACTTGTTGCAATTTTTCTCACTCTGTATGATCATTTCCACTCCTTACTCAATTCCTCAGCATGCTCCATGTCAGCGGTCTTTCCAGGTGGGAGAAAAGTTGCCTCAAAACGGAAAATTTATGTCAGTGGTGGGAATGCGCGATATTTCTTTTCAAATATATAGAAAACATTGAATTATATTAGAAAATTTCATGTTTACGGATGGGAAATTTCCATTCACGTTCTGGTAAAACTGTCTGTCGGAGTAAATGTCCAACTCGTGGAAATAATATATATTTTAACAGATAGACCAAGTCCAACAATGTCTACTCCACCAATTTTTTAGTGACAAAAATAATTGAAATATTTATAATTTTAGAAAGTTTATAGTAAGCTATCATAATCTGAGTTCAGGCTGCCATCGCACTTTTTACCTTCTAGATCCGCCTCTGAAGACCCATATGCTCATTCCTAATATCAAGCTTTATATACATTGGAAATTTAGTAATAATACTACGGTTTCCTCAAAACTAAAAAACAAAAACAGGGGAGTTAATGATGAGTCAAAAAGTACCCTATCTTCGTCAGAAGCGTTTTATCCTGGTATCTTCGCTGGGCGAGTGTTCAATATGAATAGCAAAATATTTTAAAGCAATTCATATCAGTAGTCACTAGAACAACAATTCAAACTTTCTTTTCTTTTTCTTTTAAAATGCTCATATATAATGCGTTGTAAATACAGATTGCCCTAATTACTAAATAAGTACTTTTCCGTATTCACATAAACTATTTTTTGGTATTTTAGTAGAAATAATGTGATATCAGTTATTAGAATCAACTTTTTACTAGTAACAGCAATAAGTTTTTCATCTGCACAAAGACGTTAATGGAAACTACCTTTTGAACTATTACATGCCAGGTTTGTAGTTACCAAAGAATATATGAAGAAGTACTTTTCTATATTAGGAAGAGATTTGATTTTACCATTTTGGTGGGGAATATTTCTTAACTACACCTCTACCCACCGCTAAAATCACTACCCTATATTAAATAATCAATATACACAATTTAATACACACGTATTATTCTTATTGTTATCTCATGTCAGTGTATCCGGTCACTGGCTCCTTTCGCTACTGCCCACAGTTGTATGGTGAGTAATTGGTTATGCGGAATGAAACGGAATCTTCTCTCTCTCTCTTTCTCTCTCTCTCTCTCTCTCTCTCTCTCTCTCTCTCAGCAGTGTAAAGCAGGGTTGAAGTTCATTTTATCTAGTGTATACCTAAGTGTCAAGGGATGGCTATACCTCCTATAGCCCCCCTTGAATCCGCCACTGTATACATAAGGTACACCCGAATATATATATATATATATTCGGGTGTACCTTATTTTCAGTAATTTGTGTTGCTATACGCATACCCTCCAAATGTGTTCTATGTGACCGTAAAGGCATTAGCGAAAGAGAGTTCTCTGCGAGAAAGTTACCACGTGCTGACTTGAAGAAAAATAATGTAATGACGTGACCACATTGTAGATAATTTAGAATTTCCGACTTCGATAACCGAGAAACTTAAACGGACCGATAAAGGAAACTTTGCAAGAAGCATGAGAGAAAGGATGACATCTGCCATTGTATTCATGAACAGTATTGCTATCGCAAGAGAAAGTTGTGTTTTTGTAAGTCGAATAACCTAAATTGCAATTATCATTAGAAGCAACTATGAAAATAAAGACAGAAAAGATGGAAAACGCAGATCAGTGTTGCAAATATTTCGCGAAATAACATGAAATATGTGCTAAATGCAAACATCATTGGCGCGCACAAGGAGTGAGGTAATGAAGTTTTATACTCCTTAAAACTTATTTACTAACTAACTAAATGTCCCAGTGAAACCCGGAGATTCAATGCCGCGTTAGCAGAAGCATTTTCATCTATCCTTATGTAACTAGATTCAGTTTCTATTTTGTTTTCCTATTTCAGCGAAATCCATCTTAATATTTTCCTCCCATTCGCGCCTAGAACTTCTAATGGTCGTTTTCCAATAGCACATCCAGTGAAGACTTCCTACTTTCTTATACCCTATCTAAATGACCTGACCACCTAAGCCTCCTAGACTTGATGATCCTAACAATGTTTGGTAAACTTTATAAATTATGCACTTCCTCTTTATAAAGTTTCCGCCATTTCCCATTCCAACTCTTTGGGACGAATATTCCTCTCTGAATCTTGTTCTCAAATACTTTCAGTCTATGTTCTTTCCTCGGAGTAAGCAACCATGTTTCGCAACCATACGGAACAATAGGCATGATTACAGTGGTTTGCATGGATATTGTTGTTTTAAAAATTTCACGTGGATTACATTGTTTTGAGGACGCTCATTCAGAATCTGGCGTTGCTATTCTATCACCCTAGAATTACTAGCAAATCACTAATTACACTCAAATCTAATAGTATATGTTTGGTCTGTGGTTCGCGAATCTCTCTCCTGATAGCAGCAGTACGTCTGTAAGCCATTATGTAGCTGATGTAGGTATGAGGAAATAATATTAGTCTACCGTAAATTTAGTCCACAAAACTGACATTTATTTTTCTCTATAATTAAAGTGTATAACGTTCTTAACAATGTGTCTGGTATAAATTCTTTTGTAGGGCATCGATTAACCCTTTACAGTTTATGTATGAACGAATCAACTTGCGTAACATTTGTATCGAACTTAAATCAAGGAGGATAACCTCCTTTGTGTCAATTAATGTGCTAGCTAGTACCATATGTTACATACACATTTTTAAGCACAACACATACAACACTTAGAGGGTTGACGAAAGTTTTCGCTTTCAGAGGGCACTTGCTCTTTGAATCTCATTTATCATATTTTCATTCATTTTCACATTCATTTGGGCTTCGGCCCTATGATACTTCATTACGATGGCGGATTCTGGCAATACTAATAGACAATGGTTCTCGGTCGACAAACAGGATTGCCTGCTTCTCTTTCTACATCTACAAACACTTCTCGTGTTCAAGCTGCTCCCACTAGAAGTACCAGTTGCACTGAAACACCTTACACTTTTCCTTTATCAGGCACATCTAAATTGAGATATCCATCAACTGAGTCAACTTTGTCTGCAGAGAGACTTCGTAGTGGATATTTATCCTCTTGTGTCCAACCAATGGACACTGGATGGCAACCTCCTGAATCATTATCCGAAACTAATAGCATTACCGCAAATCCCGTTTACAATGTTCTACTAACTGAAGTTGACCCGAAATACACACATCCAAGGATGATCTTTCTCTATATTATTAAATACGTTCCACGTGCAAAGGTGGGACAAATATTCCACACTAGAAATGGATAGTTTAAAAACTCAAAAGATCCAAATTTGGAATATATTTAAATAATAAAGTATCTTATGAAATCTTCGTGAAAAACGCAAAATTAACAAAAAATATCTGATTCTAGCCCTAAACCACCACCTCCACCTAAACAATTGCCAATGTTACCTTTCGTTATTCCTGGTGTACTGCCAGACTTAACGGAAGACGAAGTACGTGAGTATTCAAGAGGGCATAACATTGCTTTATAACACACCTTACAATTCTCAATGAAGCGATTACCACCTCAGATATTGCAGCGAATTTGTCTCCTTTCAGTCTTTCAGATCTTGTGGTCCTTTTGTCAAACCTTATGAAATGTTTTATTACTTTGAATCAATCCCTTGACATTGTTTCCCCCAAAATGATGGTCCCCATATTGTATTCCACAAGAAGTCCACTGAGTGCTCACTGCAATTACGTGTTCTTCGAGTATACAGAATTGTCAGTAAAGCCTCTATTTCTTCAATAAAAATAGACCACTCCTCTGTGATGAGGCATCATTTTGCTTCCCCCTCAGACATTTCCTATACATGACGAAGCATGTGGTTATCAATGAGCAGTTTGGTGGCGCTGAAGAAAGAATTGGATACAATATTCCGCACAGCATAGTTTGTTGGTCCTCCATTTTCCGGAGGTCATTCTGTTGTTGATATCTGCCTGCCGCAAGTTTTATTTGCTCTGTTACTGTCAACTTTATCCCTCTCTGAACTTCAATAACATAAGAGAATAACAAGTGTTCTTTTGTTAATTGTCGTTTCCTTTCCTTACCTCTGTCTGAAGAAGAAGCATGTGGTTTCTTACTGCATCCTGCTACTGGGTGAAGTATGGTGCTGTCATATTCCTCACTCTCACTTGTTTCAGGTGAATTCTTTACAACTTGACGCACAAGACAGTCACTGTAATCAGATTCATTAGATACGTTCTGAACTTCAAAATCAGGAAGGCCATAATTTGATTCATTTCACTGTCACGCAGTTCTTTCAAAAGTTTTTCCGGTGTAAGTTTCTTTCTTTTCGACATTACTAAAAGCCAACACACTCGCTGGTAACAATACACATCACCTGACGTATTCATACTGCACACCTAATAAGCTTGTGTTTTGTGTGTGAGAACACACTGTTGCCTGAGGGAGCGCGACGTTGTCACTTTAGTAATTGCATGTTGAAAAATAAAAGAAAACCGCACTGCGAATAAGTAAAATGTGCCCGGTCAGAATAACTGCTATCAGCAGTTCTAGGTATTTTGTTTAATAAAATTTTATTTCTCATGCTGTTTTTTTAAACATTTTTCTTCATACTGAAAGACGAAAGTTCATAACAAATAAGCGCTCCCCCCAAAAATAATATATATATATATATATATATATATATATATATATATATATATATATATATATATATATATATATATATATATATATATATATATATATATGACACATAAAAATCTAAAATGACAGCTTCAGCCTCTCTAATGTTAAACCTGTCTGTAGAAAAGATTAGAAACTAGAAATTAATATGTACTATAAGAAAAAAAAATCATATATACTACTTATTTAAAGTATTAAGATTGCTTTCAGCCTGTACATACACATTCATTTTAAGTGACATTTGGAATTTCGAAAGTTATTCACATATAGAGTCTTTTTAAAGATATTTTCTAAATGTTATTTCCATTCCCCTCAAATGATATAGAGCTGGTTGTGGAAGGACATTTCTGCGAACAGCCACTTACTTCGGTAACACAAGGAGTTTCAGTAATTTTAAAATCAAATTATGCAAAAATTACATTTACATTACATAGGCACTAATCTCAATCATCCCGTTTAGTTCCGCAAAATTATCTTTATAATGTCTTTCAATAAAGGAACACATTCTATGATATATCGAATGTTATTAGATTAAAATTAAACATCACTCGCTCCCTATTTCAGTAAGTGCAGGAGGAGTATTTGGATTATTTCTTGGAGCCAGTCTGATGAGCATCTTAGAGTTGTTGTACTTCATTCTGTTAAGGCCATGGTTCATCTACTGGAAGACAACTCCATCAAGGAATCCGTAAAGAGTAAGAAGAGTGTTTGTAAGGAAGTACGAAAATTATTACTTTTGATTTCCTCCATTATACCATTCATCATATAACCATAATTATATTAGTGAGGTGAGCACATTCCCAAATTCAAAAAGAATTATTTTTCAGTTAAAAAAATACTTACTACCTCACCTTTAGGCACTGTTTCACTGCTACAAATATTGGTATTGCTATAAAATGCTATCGCTAGCAACATGCGTGTACTATATGAAATATTGTGTATGAATTGAAATATACAAAAATGGAAAACCAATATATATATTGGCTTGTATCTTTATGGATGCACTTCACGAATACATTAAACATATTGCAAAGGGAAAGTAACTTTTTGTTACTATTAACTCACTTTTGGGGCCACAATTATTAATTTCCTAAGACTTTCTTAGGAACTATACATAAGATTTTCCATTTATGCATGCAAATATATGATATCAACAGTTACTAGCTGATAGATGACTACTGATTGATAGATGTCTCAATCTTTAATAATAATTAAAAGGCTCTACGTACGTAATTTTAATTCTTTGCGAGTGTCACATAGTAGCTCCGTTTACAGGTGTATCAAATGATCACCACTCGACCCTCCTATGATATATAGGGCCGGACCCAGGATTGTGTGAGGGGGTGCACCAGTAAATGGAGTTGGATCACATCGTGAGAGGGTGTTCACTGATATAAGGTAATTCGTCACACTGCTCACGAAATTTTGTTGAAAGGGAAATACCAGGTGACTTAGTGACTTCAATGTTCAAGTCTTTAAACACTTGTCCAACTATAATTTCACCTATATAATGATGACAAGATGACCACAGAAGAGCTCGATTCACCTATTCCTGTAACATCTCGCAAGTAGCAGTAATATGGACGCTGTTTGATGGCGTATTGTCAAATGTTATGTTTATTGTGTTGTCTTTATAGTGCCATGACATCAACAGATCCACTCTAAGTTCGGCAATAATGGATGCAGTATTCATACCAACCACAGATTTCTAAACAGGTGTTTTAGATATCTTTGGTTCATTCTTGTTCCCTACGACGACAGTATGACTGTATTCTTTCATGTACTTATTGGGCAAAGATGGCATTAACTTTGAATCCCAGTGTAGGGTGGCAAGCTCTTGAGGAGTACACTTTTCCATTAAAGAACCTGATATCTGTTTACTAATCTTTCGTCGGGTTCTATGAGCACTGGAGTACGACGTAGTGAATTTTGGTGTATCTCCACCTGCTTCCTCTATCAACGCTTTTGTATAAAAAGGCTGTTGTGCAGGCGTCATTTGCAAGCGACTTGCTAAAGGTTCTATGTTTGGTCGTTGGATTATATTACGTGGAACATAAACACTTGTTCCAGTACGCACTGAACGATGATTACCGGAGCGTGCTACTGAACTGGTGATAGAAAGATTTGTAGATACCACAGTATAATCTGGCTCACTCTTGGTTGTATACTTGTCTTAATCTTAATTTTAAAATGTTAATAGTGCAAATACTAAGAGAAAAAGATTTTACTTTTATGTTATTTTTATTCAAAATTCACGATACAAGCTACTTGGCGCCATTCGTTGAGCAACTTTTCAGATAACTATTATGCCTCTGGTGGACCCCTTAAACATACTTTTATTTTTATCAAAATATTGCTGGGCTGTATTATACATCAAATGGAATATTTCTATCCCAGGTACAAGTCACTTTATGAACAGTGGGGGGTTTGATGCACGCCTATATATATATATATATATATATATAGATATATATATATATATATATATATATATATATATATATATATAGAGAGAGAGAGAGAGAGAGAGAGAGAGAGAGAGAGAGAAGTATTTTAATATTGATACGCTATTTTTGCACGTTCCAAAGTAAAATTTGATACTCACGATTAAGGGTTTAAAAATAGTGTGGAAGTTTATGTATATTAGTGTTCAACTGTGTACATAAGTATTTAGAATTGTAGGTTGCAGTTTTGATTTTAAGTGCTTTTACTCACCTTAAATATAAATTAATTTCTCTATTTGAGTAGTATTTTTGCTTCTTCGTAAACATTTAGTTGCTACAATGCATGGTAAACCAGAAAAAAATAAAAACTGCTATTTCATCTTGGGTGAAATATATACACAATGTGGCCCCTTTTAATACATTCACGGAAATATCTCGAAAACAGTTCATCATAATTGAACCAAACGAAATCTCAGAAAGGAAATGTCATAGGGCACATCGAAAGTTGTCGCGGTGTCATCCACTGCCGCTCTTCAAGGAAGCCCAGATTCCAATTTTGAGCTTTAAATGGAAACATGTGGCGAGTGATACTTCGTTTTATAGATCTTTAAAAAACTAAAGAAGATTTCCCATATTTATCAACATATTCAAAAGGGCTGCCAAGACATGGTGCCTGTATGAGGTAAAACGTCAAGTACTATTAAACCTCCAATACGCGCGCAGGCTACTATTGTAGCCCAGAGTTTTTGTTTTCCTTGCCGCAAAGTAACTCGAGATGCTAACTCAAAGGATGTCTGTGTACCTCAACCATCATTCTGCGTGTTTAGTGTGTGGTCGAACGTAAAATCGAAAGGAGCCCATTGTTATTCTGCTTGAGAGTTTCATGGGCTACATCTGTAGCCCGCGCGACTATTGATGTCACGAATGTTCCAAAACGTCAAACTTTTTTTTATTATAGTTTGAGTGTTAATCACATGGTCAATGAGTTTGCAAAATGCCAATTCTAATTAGGAATGTTTTCTAGATGGCGATAGTGAGCATTTTGGGACCGCAGAAATGCATTTTTCGGACACAGAAATAGTGAAGATTCAGAAGATGTGACTGAGAATTCCGGGCGGAAGGAATCGCAGATATCTGTTGATGATAGTAGTAAAGACAGTTGTGAAGTAAATTATTATGTACCAAAGGACATTTTCATATAAAAAAAACACTCCTACTTGTAATAAAGATTCTGTATTCGCACTCATGCTCATAATATTGTGCTTCGTTTACCAGGACCTAAAAGTGAGGCTAGGTCTGTGTTGTCACAGCCTAGAAGTGCACTTGAATATCTAGAAGTGATTTTAGATGCAAACAGTTTGAGACTTATTACCAATATTTACATTGACAGTGTTAGATTGAGATTTGTACTTAACTGTCATTCAAAAATTACAGACGAGACTGTACGTTCTCCTATTGACATTTTGATGCTTTTGATGGGTGGTCAATGCTTGAAGGAAACTGCATTGACCACTCAGCACGTGTGTGCAGAACATGCATAGAGGGACATGAATAGGGAAACATGAGAAGAAAAATATATGAGTGTACATAGCACATGTATGATTATGCAAAATCGTAATCAAACTTTGATACCAGAAAATCATTATGCTGAAAATGTATATGTTTTATGCATAATACGTTTATTTCTAAGGTATGAATTTTTTTAAAAAAAAAATTATACTTAATTTTTAAAGAATTCTAACATACATGTTTACGATGAAGGAAAGTTTAAAGTGCGCCAGATTGGTCCATTTATTGCTAAATACAAATAACTTTTACAGTCTTATTCGTGTATCGCTTTCGAAACAATGAATGGTGTTGGTGTTATTTGTATATACATAGCTTTCAAAATAAACATATTTCTCAAATTGTGTATACAAGCTTTAAAATAGTTTATAAATACAATTTTGTACAAGAAGGATAGAAATATTAACAAACTAGGCAACATAGTAAGATAAAAACAAATGGGCTACAGTGGTAGCCCGCGCGGCTATCCACGTTACAAAAATCCACGCGCGTATTGCAGGGTTAATATGATAAATGAACCGAACAAAAACTCAAATAGGAAAGGTCATGAGGCACATTGTGCGGTATGGCCGCACTACGGCCCGGGAAGCCCAGTGCCAAATTAAAAATGTTAAATGGAAACATGGGGCGGTGAGTGACACCTCTTTTACATTGCAAACACTGGATGTTCGACAATTTTGTTTTGCATTTGAGTTGATGCATGTTTGCATGAAATCATTGCATGCAATAAAATGGGGAGCCCAGTGCCAAATTAAAAATTTTAAATGGAAACATGGGGCGGCGAGTGACACAGTTTTTACATTGCAAACACTGTGATGTTAGACAATTTTGTTTTGCATTTGAGTTGATGCATGTTTGCATGAAATCATTGCAAGCAATAAAATAGAGGGAACCATATAACACGAATTTTACCTACTTCTTCTCATTACATTGACATGCATTTTTATAAAATCGCATTCCAAATAACTTTGTTGCGTTGATTCAATTTCCAAAAATTAAGTTTATAATTTGCAATTTCACCATTCCTTCTAACTTCAGAGGGGATAGCTTGCAGCGTTAAGTTTTTAGGAGTTAGATTTTCTCCTCTGCATTAAGTCACTTTTATTTTAATAACCTTTTTCTCTGCTGCATCGTTCTCTGACAGTGGAATAATAAATACCCTCTTTGATTTCGTATATCAGTCTTACTCTGTTCTTTTATCTCCAATCGTTTCCATATTAGTGGTACTGGACGTTTTATCTGATACAGGAACCACATCTTGGCGGAAAATTTTTAAACGGTGAACCATATGATTGTTTTTTTTTTGTTACGAACTCATGTTTTATTTAAAATTTCAAAGATGGTCCCTGGGCCCCCACAAAAGGCGGCCCTGGGGTCTCCACATCATCTTCGACGTAGCCCATACCATTTTCATGTTTCCCATTTATTCTGTTCGTTTATCTCCAACAGTATTCTCACCTATGTTATTGGACGTTTTATTTCATATAGATACTATGTCTTGGCCGCCATTTTGAATACTGTGACAGATATGAAAATTGTTTCGCCTCAACACTTTGTAGTTTTTTTTAAAGGTCTATTGAACGAGATATCACTCGCCCCAATTAAAATTTTAATGTTGGGCCCAGGTCACTCAAGAACAGTGGCTCTGGGAGGCACCACGGTAACACCATTGGATGTGCCCCATTGCACTTCCTATTTGAGTTTTTGTTTGGTTCCTTTATTTTGAAATATTTTCGAGATATTTTTGTAGAAAGATTAAAATGGGCACCCTGTATATACATCCAACTACAAGATGTTCGGAATCACTGAACATGGATTTTCGAACACCTGTACTTCTGAACTATAACTGCGAAAAAAATGCAACTGCTTTCCATATAGACTCCATATGTGCAGATATTTGGAGTACTAATTTGAATATCGAGACTGTGTGGCTACAGAAAGGACACAAAATTGATTTCACAAAATGAAAACATGATAAAATAAGCGATGGCAAATTAAATAATGGATATCCAGGCTGAGTTCGAGTGTATCATTTAGTAAGAATAACGGAATATTGACACCAAGAATGGATATTCCACAGCCTCACGGCTCTCTGAAATAAGCCAAATAATTTCCACGTACTATGGCATATTATGACCATATTGGTAGTCCAGCAGTGTTTGCGCATGTGTAGTAGTAACCTATTATTAGACAGGTAGTCTTTTGTAAACAAAAATGAAACTTGTAAATCAGTGAGAAAATGTTATATTCTGCCTCCGCGCATGAGATGCGGAGCGATGTACAAGTTTCTCTTTTGTTTTAAGTTTAGATCAGTGGCATGGTTTGTAGCTAGTCACAAGTCATCATAATCTCTGGTGCTGTCGTGTTGTCATACTACGACATAATGCTGCAATATATGTACCTTGTACTACACATTATTAGACAACCGTGGTGTGTTTGCACTTGGTGCCAATGTGTAGTTTTAGTACGATGCATTCCTATCGGTACTACCTCATCATATCCCCTTTATCTCTTAACAATGCAACAACTGTCTACATTTATGAATCTTATCGTCTCATAAATAAATCCATCATATTTGTATTTTTCTCGTGTACGTGGGCATAAGTACCGTACTAACTCACCACGATTTATATCTCAAAAATACCATAATCATAGGTCTTTTCTGGATGAAGTTATAATTTTATTCGTACTTTTGGTTCAAATGTTTTAATGCTCCATATGTTCGATTTCTCTGCTTTCCAGAGATGTACATATTTGTTTCAGACGTCATATTTAAAAGCTATTTACATTTTGAATTTCTTTAAATCTAAATATAAGGGGCTGATTTTTTTTTAAAAAAAACACGGATTTCATTTGGGTCCAGAACTTCCAACTGATGTTCGATTTTCACGCAGTTTGTGGTTAATGGTCAACGAATGACGGAAGTTTTAATGAACTACGTTTATTGGTTTAAATTCATCACGGATAATACGATATTACGCCTCAAGAGAAACAGCAAATATTTACCAGTGTACCTAAAATTAGAAAAATTTTTTTGAATTTTTTGAAGCGAAATTGCAGAATACTATTTAAGTGTTAGTGAGAATACAAGTCAAGTGTTAGTGGTGACATCAGTAAGTCACATATTGAATAACTATAGCAGGTTTCTTGCCACAAACGACGGAGAGATTTCTTGGGTGACCTAAGGGGTCCATAGCTGATATTTTCTCCAAAAGCCGCCAGCGGGGACTGATGCTTCCCTCTCTCACTCAGAAGTGATCCTGTTCCTTGCAATTTATTCACTAGCGGCCACATTGCGTTCCTGTCTGTACCGTATTGACGTTACGAATTTTTTTCCTCATTTCTATTGAGACGGTTATGCAATCAGATAGGCGATTTTAAAGCGCCATATCTGGCAATATTTGGAAATACTTGTTCTGGCTCTATCCCTCTGGGTGACGTTAAAGTCATTCAGACTGAAATGAACAACGTGGAGTGTTTGATTCCAGAAGTTGGGAAAGTGTTTAAGTCATTTGCAAAAGTTAGATGGGCAAACTTAAAAAGAAAAATAGTATTGTATTTGGAATATATAAAAAAGAAGTTATTCTTGAATTTGAAGTCAATTACATTTCGTTATTATATTTCATAGTGCTATTAATATAGTCCGCAAGAAGTTATTTTTTTCTAGATTAGCAAGTGGTCTTCTATCAAAGCGTATATGACTGCACATATTACAATCTCCTTGGTGTAACATGATTTAGGTGAGTCTGTTTTATGAATTACACGTATGTTTCGAAGAAGTCAGCTTTACTGACAAAAAAGATTAATATTAAACAGATTAATATTAATAAGATTAATAAGTGATTTATTTAGGACTATTGTAGCATTGAAGACGTTAATGTTTGATTATGAATTATGCCAAGTGCTTGTGTAAATGAAAGAGTGTACAGTTCTTGTTAAATGTGTGTAATGAGAGGCTTTTCGTATCTTCTTTTCGTAATATATTTTAAGGAAGTTTATAAGGTCATTAGTACAGAGGACTTAAATATCTTATTATTTCAAAAATATACTTTCTCCTAAATTTATGCTTGTCCTGTGTTTGTTGAACAACTTTGTGTACTCTGGAGTCGTCTTACCATTGATGATTATTACAAAAGGTACGTATATAGACAAATTTAATTTTTATGTGAAACGTGTTCTAGACTATATTAATATAGCTAGAGCATCCACGAACGAGCTCTGCTTTTATAACGAGAGCACGCTATATATCCGATGCAGATGTGAGACAAATTTGTGTCTGAATGATGTTGACATAGCAGCAACAGATTCAGTTCTCCGAAACTTTTATCGATAAATTCATGTTGTTCCAAAAAGTACATTATTCTCACTGTGACCTATTCATATTTACACAGTAGCACAGAACACCTATGCACAATTTTTAACACAGCGGCCCAGTTTCCTGTTTCTTACTGACCTTGGTGAGATTCCTATATAACGAAGAAAACTCAAATCTCCACACCGTATTACAGCTCATTTTGATTTTAAGGTACACTGGGGAAAATTTGTTGTTTTTCTTGAAGAATGATCGACATTACTCCGGATGAATTTAAACCAGGAAACATAGTCCCATAAATCTCCAATCCGTCCTTGGTCATCTGCCGCAAATATCTGACTTTAGATTGGAATGCCAGACCCAAATGAAAGCCGTGAATTTAAAAAAAATCATCCTGTATTTTCACATGGGGATTATGATACTCGTACCCATTTACTGATTATTCATTGTTTAACATGATAGAAATTCTATACAGTGTTGTGAAATGAATTGTAAGTAGTACTTGTAACAGATGGAGAAGGTTCTGCTTAGTTACGAACCTATAATTAGTGGTAGTAGATGACCTTAAAATAAAAGAACGAATTTCATTCTATGTTTTTGTTTGTCATTTCGTGTACTTTAGCTTTCCTTAGCCTAGTTAAATATGCTTTGAGTAATAATATTGTGGAGATTGCTGTGGAGCATTGCATAAAAAATCCTGGTGTTGTTATGCCTGTTTTCCTTCCTTGTAGGACATTAAGATTCAACGTTATACAAAATGATGTAATAGAGTAATGTATTATAATTTGATATGTGATGCCATCCATCAAAAAATTCTTAAAATGTATACTGTTTTACTTGTTTATATACCTGGCAATTTGTGTAATTTCATTAGTAGAATACCTGATTACAAACGTTCAACTGTTTTAAAAAAGAACAGCAATTTATCTAACAATAACGGAAAAATCACTATCTCATTTCCCAAAAGGTGTTAACTATTAAGTTATATCTAAATTGTATTCCACTCTATTATAGTTACTATGTAACCATATTTCACTACACATAGCTAAAATTATCACATATCATACCCAGTTGACCGCGTTTAGACTCACTGTCCTCTGCCGAAACAATTCTACCCATTATCACGACAATGATCTAATTCTCTCTTTGCCTTCCATTGGTATTAGTAAAAACAGATTTCTTCCCGACGATCGATCAGTATATAAAATTCCATTTGAAATGACTTTATACATTTTATGATGTGTACCTAAGAAAGCTTCAAGTCAATTTCAGATAGCTACATATTACGCTTCTCAAACTTTCAGTTTCAAAACCGTCGTTTGTGTCGGTCCCCGTGATCTTGAGTATAATTATGTTATTCCGTCTTTTTTAAACAAAACTATAAGCATTTGAATACCTGAAACTGATATTCGTAGCAGTATACCACAGGTCACTTTATATTTAAAAATTATAATTCCCTAATACATGATATCGAGAAAACATCACATCATTCGATTACGAAAGTGAGCGCTTAAATGGCTATTTTTTATACAGATTTCTTAGAAACCGAGAACACATTTAGTATTCGTTTGATGATTAAATGAAATTATCTTCATCATGTGGTGTCGATTTACTTCTTTCAGGCAGTACCATCGATCGTAACACATTATAATTGATCATTCCTTAATGAGTTTTAAATTTTTTGACTAGGTATAAAGACATTTTTACGACTGCCATGTATAAGTTATACTCTATGTAGTTCTTTCAATCATTCCTTACTATTTGAATGATGCTTTAATATGTTGTAGGCAGCTGAGTACAGTAGATAATCATTTTATTTTAAATAAAAAAGCTTTTATTTAGATGAAAAACTTCTTATTTTGAACTTTTGGTTTAAAAAATTTAGTTTAATATTCTAGGTTAGAATATTTTGGTTCTACAATTTTAATTTAAAATTTAAGTTTCAAAAATTAATTTGAAAATATCGTGATTTGTAAAATTATCAGAAGGGTACAGTAACGCATATATGTTCTCATTGTGGGTTTTACAAAGTGATAGCGACTTCTAAACCGGATACCTAATTGCAATGTCTATGTAAAACATAATATTAACTACTAGAAAATGTAATTTATATCGAAGCTATTCAGTCTCTCAATGAAAATCAAACACACATTAATCGTCCACTAATGATACCTAAATTGAATACCAATGATCTTTAATACTGAAAGTTGAAATTCCTTTACCTTCATAGATATTTTTATTGACATGATTCCTACCAAAATTAGAGCATGAAACCCTAAGAAATTGTTACTTATAAAGACATACAATAACCAAATGTAAAAACTTAGAGTTTTTAATTTGTTGACCAAGACGTAAGAATTGGCTAAGAGTTATTTATCTCAACAATCATCATACAGTAAATTAAAATATAACAAGCAATATGATGTTTACAAGGTAATATATTCCGGAGAGATGAAGATATTTTCATAAAATCTGGTCACAGAGGAAGATTCACATCAACACCTTCTCATCTCAAAGTAATATTCAAAATGCTCTATCAAAATCAATAATTAGCTTAAACCCTTGACATTTGAATCTTCAAAAAAATGTCAAATTAATACATCCGACAACAAAGCCTTAACTTTGAAAATAAGAGCACCAACCGAGTTTATATGCATTGTGAATTATATAGTTATCAAAATTTAAGGAACGGTGAAAAATGTCAAAAATTAAGAAGAGTTTAGACCACAATCAAGACATTAACGCCAAGATCTAAACTTTAACTTCTTGACTACTTAAAATTTGGAGCAACTTTGTTATCAAATTTCACCTTGACCTGTTGAGATTCCAAAATTGTATCCCAAGGCTAGCCAAATTTGAACTTGAAGTTTGACATTAAATATTATGTCCTTATACCCAAACATATAATCATCCAACGTAATAAACAATCATCAAAGCACATTAGGTAAAAAACAGTATATATATATATATATATATATATATATATATATATATATATATATATATATATATATATATTACCCGCTTGGCTGGGTTGAAATGAAAATTTAAGTGCACAACTCCGCACCTAATGCTATAAGAATCCGCGAAATATGCTGTCTTCGTTTTCAATGCCATCGATTTAAAAAGCTCCGGAAGATCATTCCGTATCTTGGAGACCCGAAAACCGTGGAGTCGACACTAATATTGGTCATTTTCGATCATATATATTTATACTTCTCATGTTGCGGGCCATGGCTTCAGAAGCGTCACCGTTCACATCCTCGACCCCCCAAAAATGTGGATTCAGCACTAATATCGGTCGTTTTCGATGATGTGAAATATTTCTTCCTCCCTCTTCCCCAAGTGGCAGCGTTTATTTGAATCTAAACGGGATTGAAGGTATCACTGTTTATCTAAGCGAGACGGAAAACTCTAAATTCGACATATATATATCTTTCTCCCCTTCTCCCAAGTGGCGGGGTTGATTTTGGATTTAAACCGAAAAGGAAGTGTCACTGTTCATCTGAATGATCTCGAAAGCTATGGATTAGACATTAATATTTTTCATTTTCGATTACTATTATATATAGCTTCCCCTCCACCTCATCCGCACAGGGGCACATTGCATCAAAATTTTCACTATTAATCTAAGCTACTCCTAACACTATAGATTCGAAACTAATATTGGTCATTTTCGATCATTTTTGAATGTTTATTTCCTCTCCTCCGTTGTACCCTCCCGTCCCCAACTATCAGGGCTGAACTTAGATTGAAACACAATCGGAATTATCACTGTTTGTCTTATCGACCCCGACAACTATGGATTCAACACCAATATCCGTCATTTTTGACCATTTTTAAATTTCCCTCTCCTATCCCTACCCTATGGTATATATAGCTCCCCCTCCTGCGTGCTGCGGTACACGGCATCATACTTGTTACTGATAATCTCAACTGCTCCTGAAATTATGGATTCGACACTAATATTAGTCATTTTCGATCATTTTTAAATGTTATACCCCTCCCTTACGTTGTACTCTACCCCTTCTTAACTATCAGGACTGGATTTGGATTGAAACCACATCAGAAGTGTAACTGTTTCTCACATAGAACCGAAAAACTATAGGTCAACGCTAATATCATTCATTTTTGATCAGTTATAAATGTCTCTCCCTCACCCTTCCCAACGTTACATCGTCAAAGTAATTACCTAAAATAATCCCTCTCCGTAAACGCATTTATGTTGAAAACTTGATTGAGATAGGTTGGGTGGTTCAAGACTGATGAAGTCACAAAGGCAGTCATTTTATTTTTATTTTTTACATATATGTACCCCCTGAACCCTAGGTGGGCTTGTGAAAGTGAATCGATAAAAAATACTCAACTCCGACCCTCAAATATGCTGAAAATTTGCTCGACTTGGTTCGGTGGTTCAAAAGTTATTAGATTTTGTTAGTTTTTATTTGAATTTTATTAGAATTTTTATTCCCCCTCCTTCTTCTCCCTACATTGTCCCGTCAAATTTAAATAATAAAAACGATCCCAGGACTGAACCTCATCTATGCTGAAAATTAGATCAAAATCGGTGGAGTGGTTCAGGAGTTAATTAGATTTACCCACTCCCTCTCACCAATCTCTCAGGTCTACCATCAAAGTTACTATCCTGAAACCAGCTCAGCCTTGAACCTCATCCATGTTACTAAGTTGATCGAGATCGGTCGTGCGCTTCAGGATATTTAGAGTCACAAACATAGTGATTCTCAATTTTGTATATATAGATTACTGTGTTCCTTATTTTCGGCAATTTCATGATGCAATACACACACCCTTTTCATTTATTCCATGTTACTGTAAATATGTGTTAGTGAAATAGCAGCTCTCTATGACTACGTTAACTCGTGCGGACTTGAAGACAAAGACATCAAATAACGTTTCCTCATTATAATATAATTTAGAATTTTGAACTGGAATAAAGAACAAACTAACAGAGACGGAGGAACGAAACCTTGCACGAAACAATTATTAAAAGACGGCATCTGCCTGTGTATTGGCGAACATCACCAGATGAACAGTGTTGCAAACTAAAGGAAAACCGAAATTGGAATAACCCAAATTGAATATCATGGTTGTAAGCAACAATGAAAATAAAGACAATAGATAATGTAAATGCAAATCAGTGTAGCAAACGTTTCGAGAAATAACATGAAAAATGTGTTAAATGCAAACACCGTTGGCGTACACAGGAAGTGAAGTGCTTGCGTTTCGTATATCTTAAATCACATATGGACAAGAACTGTCTACGCTGACTCTAAGTCTAAAAGGAACCGCTGTACAGGGTTCCCGTCAACGGAAGAAACAAATTGAGTATGGAAAAGGTTCAATAACTCTGATAATGTCAAGAGTGTTTTATGGTTTGAAACCTATAGGGAAAGGCGGCAGAGAACAGCGGGTTGAAATATGACCTGGTTAAAATATGAAAACAGCGTGCAATTTGCACGAGTTTATGTACTCATGTGCTTTCGAAGCCGCTAATAGCAATGATGACGTCAACAGTAAAAACCGACGATGTGCAGAATTGCCAGGTATTAGAATTCTAACTTCTCTGATTTAGCAATACACCGAATATCTCTGACAGTACATGACTACTCTATCTCACATAGCCACTGTACAACTACTAGTGTTGTACCGCCTTGTATTATATATTTTAAACCATAGAGCATTACTGACATTTTCCGAGATATTGTACCTTCTTGAAATTTAACTTTTCCTTCTATTGACGGCAACATTGCTCAGCGGATCCTTCTAGATTTAGAGCCACCGTAGACGGTTCCTGCTAGTATTAAATTTAAGGTGTATATAACGTTAGTGCCTCAATTCCTGTGTGTTCCAACGGTGTATGCATTTAACACATGTTTCATGTTATTTCTCGAAAGTTTATTTCTCACAAGTTTATCGTTGCATCAAATTTACGTCAATCCATTTACCATAAAATAACTTTCCCTTGGGTTGGCAACACTGTTGAACTATCGATATTCGTCAACACACAGTTGTCGTCCAATCGGCAGATGTCGTCCTTTCACTAGTTATTTCGTTAAACGTTTCGAATCCCTTTCTCAATTTGTTCATTCGTTACCACGTTTGAAAATTCTAAATTATATTATAGTGTGGAAACGTCATTTCATGACGTCGTTGTCATGTTGGCACGGTTTAAGGTTCTTGTAGACCGCTGCTATTTCACTAATGCGTGTGTACGGTCACATAGAAAACATTTGGGTGTGTGCGTATTACCCAAATTACCCAAAATAACTGACACCCTAATATATATATATATATATATATATATATATATATATATATATATATATATATATATATATATATATATACAGGGTGTTACAGATAAAATGTCCAGTGCTTATAAATCAGAAACGGCTGAGAATAAAAAGATGAAGCGAAACCTGAGACAGGAAAATGTTATAGGGCACATCACATTTTATTGTTGTGGTGAACCCCAGGGCCCTCATTGAAGAGAACCCAGGGGCCAACTTCAAATTTTCAAATTGGAAGATGTATTGAATCACACCTCATTCGGTAGTCCTTGAGAAACGAAACAACTTTTGTAGGATACAATTTTTGATTTAGGCGACCGTTTTCAAAATGGACGCAAAAAGTGGGTCCTATATCAGATAAAACTTCCAGTGCTTATAAATCAGAAACGGCTGAGAATAAAAAGATGAAACAAAAACTGATATAGGAAAATGTCAAGGGCACATCACATGATGTTGTTGTGACCCCCAAGGCCCTCCGTGAAGGGTGCTAACTTCCAAATTTCAAATAGGAACATTGGGTGGTTCATACTTTATTAAATAGTCAAACGAAAAGAAACGACGTTTGTTGGAAGAAAATTTCGATTTGGTCCACCATTTTGAATTAGTGCAATTGGTAAATGTCATAGAGTGCATTGAACACAACGTTCTTTATTCCCACAAAAGGCGCTACATGTTTCACATTTCGGGGGAAGATTGTAGAGACCAGACCATTGTAGAGGGAAATGTATGTAGTTTACTTCATGGTTGAAAAACTGAACAAGATACGTTTCTTGCAGAATGTTTTTCCTGTCAGGCAGGGTTTATTGAGATCGGAACGATTAAGTGGTTTAGATTGGTAATACGAAGAGAGAGCAAGTTGTATTTTTGCTCTTTACGCGTTATCTGATACAGGGGGTCCAGGGGGAACTTCAAATTTTCAAATGGGAACATGTATTGAATCAAACCTCATTCGGTAGTTCTTAAAAACGAAACAGCTTTTGTAGGAAACAATTCTCGATTAGGGCTTCCGTTTTCAAAATTGACTCAAAAAGTGGGTCCTGCATCAGATAAAACGTCTAGTGTATATAAATCAGAAACGGCTGAGAATAAAAGATGAAACAAAAACAAAGATCGGATTTATGAGCGCTGGGCGTTTTATCCTTGCGGCCATTTTGAAAACGGTGGCCCAAATCGAAAATCTTTTCCTATAAAAGTTGTTTCGTTTTTCAAAGACTACCAAATGAGTTATGATTCAATACATATTTCCATTTGAAAATTTGAAGTTGGTCCCTGCGACAAATTCAAGGAGGGCCCTGGGGGTTACCACAACAACATGTTAAGTGCCCTATGTCATTTTCCTCTCTCAGTTTTTGTTTTATCTTTCTCTTCTGAACCGTTTCTGATTTATAAGAACTGGACGCTTTATCTGATACTGGACCAACATTTTATATTCATTTTGAAAACGAAAACGGTTTTTATTCCTAGCCGTTTTTGATTTTTTTACCTTATACAGGACCCACTTTTTGCAACCATTTTGAAAACGATGGCCCAAATTGAAAATTATTTCCTACAAAAGTTCTTTGGTTTTCAGGGACCAGCGATTGAGGTATGATTCAATACATGATTCTATTTAAAAATTTGTAAGTTGGCCCCTGGGACCCTTCAACGAGGGCTCTGAGTACTACAGTAGATGGGCGTCACTTGACACCCGGTAGCTGAAAAATCGCCTTTTTTTTCCATGGTCTCCTGAGAGCAAGGACTCAATTTTCCATTGTCTCACGATACGCTATGACCCACACCCCGTCCGCCCATGGTCTTTTACGACCTCCATGTTAGGGGTGTATTCATTCCCTTTTATGAGCACTTTTTAGGGGGTGTACTCGTTCCCTTTCATGAGTACATTTTAAGGGGTGAACTCATTCCCTTTTATGATCACTTTTCCAACCCCTACGAACACATAAAAGAGCAGATAACACATAAGGGTACGTAACACACAGTACGTAACATAATAAGAGTGCACTCGTTCTCTTTTATGAGCATATTTTTCAACCCCTATTTTAACACATAAGATTACGAACACATAGAAGAGCAGATAACACATAAGATTATATAACATTACAAGGGTGTACTCGTTCTCTTTTATGAGCATATTTTTCAACCCTTACGAACACATAGCAAAGCAGATAACACATAAGGCTACGTAACACACAACAGAACATATAACACATAAGAGTACGTAACATAACAAGGGTGTACTCGTTCTCTTTTATGAGCATTTTTTTCAACCCCTATTTTAATATAGGAGATAACACTTAAGATTACGAACACATAAAAGAGCAGGTAACACATAAGAGTATGTAACACACAGCAGAGGAGATAACACATAAGAGTACGTAACATAACAAGGGTGCATTCGTTCTCTTTTATGAGCATATTTTTCAACCCCTATTAAAACATAGCAGACCTAATACAAGAGTATGGCTTATTTTCCAACCCCTATTTTATCATAGCAGAGAATACATATTATTCATTCCCCTAAGAGCATAAGACTACGTAACATAGCAAGGGTGTACTCGTTCTCTTTATGATCACTTTTTCAACCCCTATTTTAACATAGCAGATAGTACATAAGACTATTTAACATAGCAGTGCTGTACTCAGTTCAACCCCTATTTTAACACAGCAAAAATTACGAACACATAGCAGAGCAAATAATACACAAGATTTATTCCCTTTTATGAACATTTTTAGGGGTGTATTTGTTCTCTTTTATGATCACTTTTTCAACTCTTATTTTACCATAACACAGGGATTATTCATTGCCTTTTAGATCATTTTTCGGGGTGGACTCATTCTCTTTTATGTGCATTATTTCCAACCCCTATTCGAACACAGCAACAAACTAGAGAATAATGGGGATGTACTAGTTCCCTTTTTTAACCCCTATTTCCCACAGAGGCTACGGACATAGCAGATTACATAGCAAACAATCCTTTTTACCTGGGTCTTATAGTTTATGTGGGATACGCCCTTCCTATGACAATTTTAACCAATTTGGATGAAACTCGGCATATGGGGGTTTTCGGACATGCTGATTACGAATATTATATTTATTTCTTCCTTGGTCTTATAGTTTACTTGGGATACACCCTTCCTATGAAAATTTTATCCAATTTGGATGAAACTCGGCATATGGGGTTTTTGGACATGCTGATCACGAATATTATATTTATTTTTACCTGGGTCTTATAGTTTATGTAAGATACGCCCTTTCTCTGACAATTTTATCCAATTTGGATGAAACTCGGCATATGGGGTTTTTGGACATGCTGATCACGAATATTATATTTATTTTTACCTGGGTCTTATAGTTTATGTTGGATACGCTTTTTCTATGACAATTTTAACAAATTTGGATGAAACTCGGCATATGGGAATTTTCGATCATGCTGATTACGAATATTATATTTATTTCTACCTGGGTCTTATAGTTCATGTGGGATACGCCCTTTCTATGACAATTTTAACCGATTTGGATGAAACTCGGTATATGGGGGTTTTCGGACATGCTGATTACAAATGTCATATTTATTTCTACCTTGGTCTTATAGTTTATGTGGGATACGCCCTTTGTATGTCAATTTTAACCGATTTGGATGAAACTCGGCATATGGGGGTTTTCGCACATGCTGATTACAAATATCATACCTATTTTTATCTAGGTCTAATAGTTTATGTGGGATACGCCCTTTGTGTGACACTTAAAGCCCAATCACTCGTAAACGAAGCAACATATTGAGGTGGTATTTCCACATTTAGCAATTCGTCCTCAACTACTACAAGTTTCAAAAATAATTACCATCGAGGGCAAAGGTCAAAATACTTAAAACCTAATAACTCGAAAACGGATCCTCATATTGAGGTGCTGTTTTCAAATCTAGTAATTGGTCATCAGCTACTGCAAGTTCCAAAATAATGATCATCAAGGTCAAAGGTCAACATACTTAAAGCCTAATAATTCGAAAACTGAGACACATATTGAAGTGCTGTTTCCACATTTAGTAATAGGCCACCAACTACTACAAGTTCCAAAATACTGATCATCGAGGTCAAAGGTCAACATACTTAAAAGCTAATAACACGAAAACTGAGCCACATATTCAGGTGCTGTTTCCACATTTAGTAATCGGCCACCAACTACTGCAAGTTTCAAAATACTGATCATCGAGGTCAAAGGTCAAAATACTTAAAACCTAATAACTCGTAAACGGAGCCACATATTTAGGTCGCGTTCCCAAATCTAGTAACTGGGCATCAACTGCTACAAGTTCCAAAATAATGATCATCGTGATCAAAGGTCAACATACTTAAAACCTAATAACTCGAAAACGGATCTACATATTGAGATGGTGTTTCCAAATCTAATAATTGGTCATCAGGTACTGCAAGTTCCAAAATAATGACCATCGTGGTCAAAGGTCAAAATACTTAAAACCTAATGACTCGAAAATGCATGCCGAAGACCGTAGAAGAAAGAATTTGTTTTCTAATTTCTGTTGTGGGACTAAGAAGCTTCTTTGTTGTATAAAAGGTATACTTCAATATGGATTACTGAATCGACGCCCTACTAGCGGGTTTCTAATGCTTGGTCCTCTTAATCCTGCTCCAAATAAGCATAAGGAGAGAGTAGTATTTTTTTGCCATAGTGGCCTAATTCGTATGTATTCGAAAAATGAAAGTCGCAATAATGCCTTATTTTTTACTATGTACTAATTGATCTACTCGCAGCAGGATTAGTTAAAATGAACCTCCTTCAAATGTGTTTCTTCGTTACAAAAGGCACATAAAATGGTCTCTCTTTGCTTTCCCTCCGTTTGATTGTAGAGCACAAAAAGTAGCCGGAAAATCTGAATACAAAAGATAAAATGGCCTTTCTAAAAAAGCCAACAAATTTTCTGCTTAGTACAAAACTGAATGGGTCACACAAATTTATATCTTTGTATCTTTCGAGTACTACAAAATTAAATAAAATGGCCCTTCCCCGTTTTCTTCTGTAGAATACCCAAATTTATTCCATCGTTTATTTTAGTAGTACAAAAATGTACATAAATACTGAGCTATTTAAATTTTACCTTCTTCGCTTTTTTTCTGCTTAGTACAAAACTGATTAGGTCACCCAAATTTATTCCTCCTTCGGTTTCCTTTTTGTCGTTGGTGCTCCATTTTTTTGTTGGTACATGAAAAATAGTCCATCCAAATTGTATTCGTTCTTCACTTCTTTTTCTTATTTTGCTTGTTACAAAAGTGAATAGGTCACACACATTTATCTCTTCGTTTGTTTAAATAGTACAACATGGTCTAGAAATTCTGAGCTAGTTAAAAATTGATTGCCTTGTTTATTTGTGTAGCTCTTTTCTGTTTGGTACAAATTCTAAGGAGGTTAAAAAAGGGCTCGTTGGCAAAAAAAGAAATAGGACACCCCCAATAAATGACAGAAAAAAAGTATAGAATGCTGATTCTGCTTAGTACAAACTGAATAGGTCACCCAAATTTATTCCTCCTTCGGTGTCTTTTTTGTCGCTGGTGCTCCATTTTTTTGTTGGTACATAAGGAAATAGTGCATCCAAATTTTATTCGTTCTTCACTTCTTTATCTTATTTTGCTAGGTACAAAACTAAATATTCTACCCAAATTTATTCCTCCATTTATTTAATTAATGGCCCTTCACTTTTTCCAGTTGGTACATAAGTAAATAATCCAATCAATTTTTTCTGGTTCGAACAAAACTAATCACTCCATCCAAATTTGAGTATTACAAAATGAAATGAAATTCGGAGTTAGTTAGAAAGTAGTCCTTCTTGCTACAAAATTGGAAATCTCACTCAACGGACCTTCGTTTGTTTAAATAGTACTCTTCTGAGCCGGTTAAATTTATCCGATTGTTTGTTTATTTAAATAGTACAAAAGTGATTTAAAATACGACGTTATTTCTCATTGGTGCAAAATTAATAGGTCACTCAAATTCACCCGTTTGTTTGTTTAAATATTAGTACATGGTCTAGAAAAATGGCGTTTCTCATTGGTACAATATTCCTTCGTTTATTTAACTAGTCAAGAAGAGTTAAAACAGACCTTAGCACAAAAAGGCACATAAATTCTGAGGTAGATGAAATGGAATTGATAGAAAATTGAGTAGGTTCCCTTTGTTTCTTTAAATTCTCAGCTAGCTAAAATGGCATATCTTTGCTTTCTTTTTCGTTAGTCCATCCAAATAATTTTTTCGTTTATTTTGAATAACCCAAAAATGTACAGAAATTCTGATCCTGTTAAAAATGGCCCCCGTTAGTACAATAGCAAATAAGTAACTAAATTTTCATCATTCTTCACTTTTTCTGCTTGGAGCAAAAAATTGAATAGGTCACAGAAATATCTTGTTGTCTCCGTTTACGAGTTATTAAGGTTTAAATATTTGACCTTTGAACTCGAAAGTCAGTACGTTTTTAACATGTACTAGTTGATGACCTATTACTAGATTTGGAAACCGCACCTCAATATGTGAATCCATTTTCGAGTCATTAGTTTTTAAGTATTTTGACCTTTTACCACGATGGTCATTGTTTTGGAACTTGTAGTACCTGATGTTAATTACTAGATTTGGAAACACCATCTCAATATGTAGACCCGTTTCCGAGTTATTAGGTTTTAAGTATGTTGACCGTTGACCTCGATGATCATTATTTTGGAACTTGTAGTACCTGATGACCAATTACTAGATTTGGAAACACCATCTCAATATGTAGATCCGTTTTCGAGTTATTAGGTTTTAAGTATGTTGACCTTTGACCTCGATGATCATTATTTTGGAACTTGTAGTAGTTCATGCCCAGTTACTAGATTTGGAAACACGACTTAAATATGTGGCTCCGTTTACGAGTTATTAGGTTTTAAGTATTTTGACCTTTGACCTCGAAGGTCATTATTTTTGGAACTTGTAGTAGTTGATGAGCAAATACTAGATTTGGAAACAGCACCTCAATATGTGGCTCAGTTTTCGTGTTATTAGCTTTTAAGTATGTTGACCTTTGACCTCGATGGTCAGTATTTTGGAACTTGTAGTAGTTGGTGGCCGATTACTAAATGTGGAAACAGTACTTCAATGTGTGTCTCAGTTGTGGAATTATTAGGCTTTAACTATGTTGACCTTTGACCTCGATGATCATTATTTTGGAACTTGCAGTAGTTGATGACCAATTACTAGATTTGGAAACAACCCCTCAATATGAGGATCCGTTTTCGAGTTATTAGGTTTGAAGTATTTTGACCTTTGACCTCGATGGTAATTATTTTTGAAACTTGTAGTAGTTGAGGACCAATTGCTAAATGTGGAAACACCACCTCAATATGTTGCTTCGTTTACGAGTGATTGTGCTTTAAGTGTCATACAAAGGGCGTATCCCACATAAACTATCAGACCTAGATAAAAATAGGTATGATATTTGTAACCAGCATGTGCGAAAACCCCCATATGCCGAGTTTATTCCAAATCGGTTAAAATTGACATACAAAGGGCGTGTCCCACATAAACTATAAGACGCAGGTAGAAATAAATATGATATTTGTAATCAGCATGTCCGAAAACCTCCATATACCGAGTTTCATCCAAATCGGTTAAAATTGTCATAGAAAGGGCGTATCTCACCTAAACTATAAGACCAAGGTAGAAATAAATATAATATTCGTAATCAGCATGATCGAAAACCCCCATATGAAGAGTTTCATCCAAATCGGTTAAAATTGTCATAGAAAGGGGGTATCCCACATAAACTATAAGACCCAGGTAAAAATAAATATAATATTCGTGATCAGCATGTCCAAAAACCTCCATATGCCGAGTTTCATCCAAATTGGATAAAATTGTCAGAGAAAGGGCGTGTCCCACATAAACTATAAGACCCAGCTAAAAATAAATATAATATTCGTGATCAGTATGTCCAAAAACCCCATATGCCGAGTTTCATCCAAATTGGATAAAATTGTCACAGAAAGGGAGTATCCCACACAAACTATAAGACCCAGGTAAAAATAAATATAATATTCGTGATCAGCATGTCCAAAAACCCCCATATGCCGAGTTTCATCCAAATTGGATAAAATTGTCATAGGAAGGGCGTATCCCACATAAACTATAAGACCAAGGTAGAAATAAATATAATATTCGTAATCAGCATGTCCGAAAACCCCCATATGCCGAGTTTCATCCAAATTGGTTAAAATTGTCATAGGAAGGGCGTATCCCACATAAGCTATAAGACCCAGATAAAAAGAATTCTTTGCTATGTAATCTGCTATGTCCGTAGCCTCTGTGGGAAATAGGGGTTAGAAAAGGGAACAAGCACATCCCCATTATTCTCTAGTTTGTTGCTGTGTTCGAATAGGGGTTGGAAACGATGCTCATAAAAGAGAATGAGTCCACCCCGAAAAATGATCATAAAAGGCAATGAACAATCCCTGTGCTATGGTAAAATAAGGGTTGAAAAAGTGATCATAAAAGAGAACAAATACACCCCTAAAATGTTCATAAAAGGGAATGAATCTTATGTATTATTTGCTCTGCTATGTGTTCGTAATTTCTGCTGTGTTAAAATAGGGGTTGAACTGAGTACAGCACTGCTATGTTAAATAGTCTTATGTACTATCTGCTATGTTAAAATAGGGGTTGAAAAAGTGATCATAAAGAGAACGAGTACACCCTTGCTATGTTACGTAGTCTTATGCTCTTATATGTTCTGCTGTGTGTTACGTAGCCTTATGTGTTATCTGCTTTGCTATGTGTTCGTAAGGGTTGAAAAATATGCTCTTAAAAGAGAACGAGTACACCCTTGTTATGTTACATACCCTTATGTGTTATCTGTTCTTCTATGTGTTCGTAATCTTATGTGTTATCTCCTATTTTAAAATAGGGGTTGAAAAATATGCTCATAAAAGAGAACGAATACACTCTTGTTATGTTACGTACTCTTATGTGTTATCTCCTCTGCTGTGTGTTACATACTCTTATGTGTTATCTGCTCTTTTATGTGTTCGTAATCTTATGTGTTATCTCCTATGTTAAAATAGGGGTTGAAAAATATGCTCATAAAATAGAACGAGTACACCCTTGTTATGTTACGTACTCTTATGTGTTATATGTTCTGTTGTGTGTTACGTAGATTTAAGTGTTATCTGCTCTGCTATGTTTTCGTAATCTTATGTGTTAAAATAGGGGTTGAAAAATATGCTCATAAAAGAGAACGAGTACACCCTTATTATGTTACGTACGGTGTGTTACGTACTCTTATATGTTATCTGCTCTTCTATGTGTTCGTAGGGGTTGGAAAAGTGATCATAAAAGGGAATGAGTTCACCCCTTAAAATGTACTCATAAAAGGGAACGAGTACACCCCCTAAAAAGTGCTCATAAAAGGGAATGAATACACCCCTAACATGGAGGTCGTAAAAGATCATGGGCGGACGGGGTGTGGGTCATAGCGTATCGTGAGACAATGGAAAATTGAGTCCTTGCTCTCAGGAGACCATGGAAAAAAGGCGATTTTCAGCTACCGGGGGTCGAGTGACGCCCATCTATTACTACCACAACAGCACCATGTGATGTGTTCTATGACATTTTCCTATCTCAGTTTTTGTTTCATATTTTTATTCTCAGCCGTTTTCGATTTATAAGCACTGGACGTTTTATCTGATACAGGACACATTTTTCCGTCCATTTTTAAAACGGTGGCCCAAATTGAAAACTGTTTCGTACAACAGTTGTTTCGTTTTTCAAGGACCACCAAATGAGGTATGATTCAATATATGTTCCTATTTGAAAATTTGAAATTTGCCCCTGGGCCCCTTTCAAGGAGGGCTCTGGGGGCCACCAGAATAGCGCCATGTGATGTTTTCTATGACATTTCCTATCTCAGTTTTTGTTTCATCTTTTTATGCTCAGACGTTTTTGATTTATAAGCACTGGACGTTTTATCTGATACAGGACATTTTGCGTCCATTTTGAAAAGGTTGGCCCAAATTGAAAACTGTTTCGTACAAAATTGTTTCGTTTTTCAAGGACCACCAAATGAGGTATGATTCAATACATGTTCCTATTTGAAAATTTGAAATTTACCCCTGGGCCCCCTTCAAGGAGGGCCCTGGGGGCCACCACAACAACACCATGTGATGTGCTCTAAGACCTTTTGCTATCTCAGTTTTTGTTTCTTCTTTTTATTCCCAGCCGTTTCTGATTTATAGGCACTGGAAGTTTTATCTGAAACACCCTATATATATATACTTCAAAAGTGTACTCCGTCATTTATATTTTCTTAAGTCTAACCAGCCCTTTCCAACTGCACCACTCACATGGAATAAGCATTAAAAACAGGAAACTTTTCTGAAAAAATCACCCCCTGGGGCACGGCCTAGTTTGACGTATAGATCTAAAAAATGTAGAAATAGCGAAAGGTACACATAATTCGTATGCAAAGTTTCAATCTGATATTTTGAAATATAAAGACGTGAAAAATGTTTGAAATTTTCCTTAAGAAAGAAAAATGTCACGTCCCCCGCCCCACCGGGCGCCGCCAATTGACCACCAGCTTCCAAAACACATCTGAGGTCTTCTTTGTTCCATTCTTGGCTTGACCAATAAAAAAATCCGGCTTAAATACCTATTATAGAACCTAAATAAACGGTCAAAGACAATACTACGCCATAGTATAAAATATACCAAAAATCCTAAAACGGTTAAATAAGCAATGTATACGTCCTTCTTCAATATGAGACTTTTTTCTAGTAAATACCATCGTAAATCCTCGAAACACACATCTTTGCTTCAGAGGATCAACGCTGGAAGAGTTGGCAACATTGCACGGAAATCCATCAACTCGAAAATCATCATACACTCATTCGAGAGCGGGAAGTCGCTTACACACGGAACCGACTGTGCTGCCATCTATTGAAGAAAATTAGAACTATTTTACACACATTGTGTTAAGTTTAAGGGTATAGAACCCTTTACTTGGGGAACGTTGGGGAACTTTTCAGAAGTCGCTAAAAAAAACGTTTTCTGGCATGTTTTGGCCCTTATGAGACGGTTATAACTATTTTTTCTTCCTGGGATCCGACTTTGTTCCCCGCATGGGAAAACCGTTCCCCACTCGCAAGGTGTGTATTCTTCAAAAGCTCCCCACAAACTCATTTTCGTCAACGCACACACACACACACACACGTACACACAGAGAGAGAAAGAGAGAGGGAGAGAAAGAAAATCTCTTTGTACCTTTATACTGAATGCCCCATTACTCACAAAATCAATTAAAAAAGAAAAAGGAAAAAAGATGTAAATTAAACTTTCAAATATTGGTACCACAGCTTCGCCTAACATATCAAATTGTCCCATAATGATTGATTTGTAAAATGGTGTATAATGGTTTCTCAATGGTAGTATAACAAAATGCCTTCAAATACACCACAAAATAAAAAGGGAAGTTTATTTCTCAAATTTTGTAAAATCGAAGTTGGTGGGCGTAATGAGAACCGTGTACAATAACAATATATGCAAATAAATATTAATATACTTTACGCTTTCCACTGGGTGGAAGAAAGTTTTGAATTGTGTTTTTTTTATAATAATTAACTGATAGATATATATTTATTTATATATATGAAACAAAAATGGTATATAATCTACAATTTTGCACATTTCACCACAACCGAAATTATAGTTCACCTGACGACTTATTCTATATATGTACTATAAATCCATATTTTTGTTATGCTGTATTATAATAAAAATAATTTTCCTGCCGTTTAAGACGTATATCCCGTTTCTAGATTTCCGCTAGTCAATTATAAAGTTCTTCCTTTCACTCCATTCGTTCTGTATTTTATGTATACTATATATGAACATGTATTGTATGAGTAATATAGTGTCTATACCTAAGAGAAAATGAAAAAAAAAAGTAAAAATAATTACGAAGTGGAATAGTCATGAGTTGCGCATTCAAGGAGTTGATCCGTATTCAACAATATGAAGTGTTAGTTTCAGTTAGTAGTTAGTCTCAGACTCACTTTGTTCATTCATACATTATAAAAAAATGCGTTTTACCCGCCCCTTGTATACATGACTCCAAAAATGCATTAGCACCTGCATTTCTTCTTTTCCTATAGCAGGCAACATAAAAGGTTCGGTGGTTGGGTTTGGTGAGCAGTCAAATGGCGTGAGATAACCTCAATTTTGTTACACATATGTCAGTGTGGCAAACTGCAAAAGAGAGACCAAAACAAATAGTTAAAAATGGCAATTTTATTATCGTAACGGAATTGGATGATGTAGAAAGTTACAAAATAATCTTACTTAAGCAGTTCAAACAACATGAATTGGAAGATACAGATATCACAGAAAAGCCTTCCTCCTTCACAAAGAAAGGAATCTGATAAAAAAGAAAAATTTACCTAGCACCAGACAAGCAAACTACTATACGAGAAAGAAAAGGGACAAACGTATGGTACGCTACACAGTGGCGTAGCAGACTTGCGGTCCTTCCATGCAGGAGAAAAAGACAGTGCACTAGTTGTGAACCGCACTGTTGTAATAATAATAATAATTATTATTATCATCATTATTATTATTAAAAAGTCGTTTACTTTTCAAAATATCTGACTCTGCTTAAGTGCATGTCTGCATACAGTGGTTATCTGTGCACGTTTTGTCAATAAGGAGTCCCGAGTGACAAAAGGAATTGATATCTCCAAGAGAGAGAAACAATAAACTTTCTTATGATTAATTCTAGTTCAAAGTTCGAAGGACTTGTTTGACGCGTGCTTTATTGTTTCTTTTTTCCATGAATACAAAGCTACTGGCTTCTAAGAAATTACACATATAATATTCCAAATTGCAAAATTGTGATTATAAGACATTATTGTAAAAAGTAAGTACATTTCGCAAGTCTTAGATCACCCTATTTCGCGCTCGCCCCGGAATATTGATATCGAAAATTTAAAATGATATATTCATAATCATATATTTGTGATATCGAATGTTGATATATGACAACATAGATATCGACGATAATGATACATCGACATATCACATAGGCCCAGGTCCGAGGAATGATACTTGAAATATACTGGAAGCAACAATCAAATTCTAAATATATTCTCCATTTCCACGTTCAATGAGAGGGAAGGGTGTGAGCCCGAATAGAAATTTTAAGCCAAAAATGTTTAAATAAAAGTAGGTTTTCCGTTTTCCCTTTAATATAAAGCTATTAACAGAAAACTATTACTATAATTTATCTTCGCTTCTGCTATTGACTCTCATGATAAATCAGCGACAGTACACATACTTTGCATAGTATAATAATATACTCTATAATTTTTCATAACGAAGCAAACCAGAAGATGAATTTCCTGTGATATTATAGTGGAATGTTCTACAAAATAATCATAATTGATTGGCCATATTTCTATCAGTACTTTGGCACAGACTGAGAGTTACGAGACTAACAGAACTTGAAATAAAGGATTTCATACCTTTTTTCTCTGAGACTCAAAAACTTCTGCACTTAGCTGTGAGTGTCATATTCGAAAGATTTTTGAAGGTTTGGGAGTCGAGAAACTTTACTCTTTCTGGTACCGATTACTTCTAAATCCCAATGCTGGGTAAATTCTTGACCGAGGTTTTGAGGTAATCCGTACCCGAAAGAATAACGTTTCTAGACTCTCAAACCTCGACAGTTTGGGAATAGATATTTCACAGTTCATGTTTTTATTTCTTCGTTACAAACACACTTCTAGTTGACTTTTTTTCTGGTAAATTGCTAAAGGTATACATTTACTGTTATTGAAAAACGAATAATTATTTTTAAACAAAAAATCACTATATTTCAGTAGAATCCAGCAGTAGGTGAAAGTGAATGAAAATATTGATTATTTTTTCAGATGTCCAAATTGAATGTGAATAATAAGTGTTTATTCACTCATACTCTTGTGTAGAGGTGGACCAAAGATGGACTTCTGAGGGTGCAGTGAGATGTAATAAGGCTAATTGTGAGTTGTAATTAAAGCTACTTTTAAAAGCTCCAAACTCTCTGATGGGTTTTAATTAAATATAAAATACGAACGTCTTCTCTTCTTGGGTACGATCTCTCTGATCGAACCTTCCTGGAACCTTGTGTAAGAGATCTGAAGACATGTTGCTTATATCTGCTGCTGATACAGCTGATCCAACATTCTAAGAAGGGGCGGATGCAAAGTGGAGGAAATTTTATTTGAAACTTGACTCTACTCGAAAGAGATTCTCCAACTAAAGTCAAGTCCATCAAAAGGAAGCACATTCTGAGTGTAGTTTGACTAGAGTGCAAAGAAGACATGAGGATGTGAGGTACAAGGATACGAAGGATCATGCGGAACTTTAATGTTCATTGCGCTGCAATTATACCAATAATAATAAAAAGAAGAAGAAGAAGAAGGAAATTCAAAATATTTTTCTGACTTTCCATTTCTCACTTTCGATAATGTTTCCTTCATATACTCTCCTATTTTTCTTATTTTCCTATTTCCATCGCGTATAAACAAAAACGATTGACTGTGTTTCTGCAAATACTAAAAAGTACAGTATTTGTTTACTGCTTGACTGCTGACCTCGGTGTTCGAGTTGTCTAGGAGACAAAGATGACCTTCATGAGGTTCCTGGTTTTAGTTCCAACTAATCATGATTTTTTGGGACTTCACAATGTCGTTGAAAACTTTTTGGTCCAAGTTGGTCTCGGGCTGCCTTGATGGTACGTTAAACTGATATTCGTGCACAAAAAAAAAAGAAAAACATTCTACGAAACTGACTTGTAAAAAAAATATATTGAACTCTCGTTGTCTGAGATGAGATGTGAACAACATCAAAACTGTTCCACGTTACCGCTTACTTTTCCCATGGCATTGTTTTTGAAAAAAAAAGGTGATGATTTCAAAACCAGTGAAAACGAGCTGCAAGAACAATCTGAATACCAAACTCGATTCGACTTCAAGATTGACCTCCAAAATAATGAATTGGCTAGCAACTTGGTAAATTATATATAACTCGGCTTGTTGCCATCCTTACTGCTTTCAGATGTTCTGTATTTGCAATCTGCAATAGTTACAAGCTTAATTGTAGGTGAAGACAAGTATCACAGGCTAGAGATATGCAGAACAGGTATGTTTTATATATTGCTATGGTAGCTTGTGACACAATCGAGAGCCACGAGCCGCAGAGATTCAGTGTTAGAGCGTTCACCCCTGGTGGATGGGGTTCCGGGTTCGACTCCAGCTCGCGCCAAGTGAACTTTGTAGTGGACAAACATAGTTAGCATGTTTATTTTCTGGATACTCCCGCATCTTCCCACTTTCTTCATTCCGCCATTTCATTCATTTCTCATCCTCACCGCCTCCTTTAGCTTAGCTGGCATAACCGTGGGTCATAAGTCTCAAAGGAGTCATTACAATGTAGAGGCAGGCAGCATCTGTTGGTGGTTCGATCTGAAACGAGCTTAAGAGAATAGGAATACTATAATAAACAATTAATTTCATATTTTTAAAGCACATTAGTGTGTGTGTGTGTGTGTGTGTGATAACGGTATAAACAGAACTTTCCTATTTCCGTTTTCGAAGAAGACGGTAATGGGTTCGAATTACTCCTACTGCATTTCTATTTTTAAAAATATGATAATTTAACATTTATTTTAAATAATGCTATAGATGTCCGTTTGTAATTATGCCTTATTTGAAAAACACAGATAATTGAGAATAGAGGTAAAGGAAACAGGAGATAATATTTTTTCCTGTTTTGTAATATTTTAAAATTCATTTTAATGTAAACAAATCACCCATATAGGCAATTTAACAAATTTAGGGGAATATTTTTTTCGTTGATTGAGGTTTCGCTAGCGGGCCACTAGTCTTACAATTTTCAAAACTGAAGTTCCACCACCGCAAATCGTCGCTGCGTAGTCGCCAATGTTTGGCGACATGTTGCTAGTTCTTTATAGGTGGTCATACGACGCTACCGGCATGGGGTTGCTTCTGAAATTTAATTCGCATATACAATTGTGTACAAAACAAATGGTGTGTATACTTTAACATATATTTTTCTACAATAATTTTGTTTTTTGTTGTGTTTTTTTTCTTGAGTGTTCATGAGCGAAAGAACTTAGCAACTAATAGTTCTTTAAAAATTTATGAACAAATAATATGAATTAAAGATGATATAAGCGAGAAATTGATATCAATTGTAACTTTCAGCTCCTACCAATTGAAATAAATGACATTACAGGTATTTGGAATCAAGGTGGACATGAAATTTGTAACTGAGACTTCACTATATTTCTGTAATCATTTTAATGCACACTGCAAAGTTCTTAAATGCTAATCAAGTCAGGATTTTACTTCCAAATAAAGTTGTAATATAATAATTCTTGTTAGAAAGCCTAAATCGCCAATGCGAATTTAAGATTAGCCCATAGTTTAAATACCATCAGGAAAATGTGAAGAGTGTAACCTAAGTGTGTGGCCAAGTGGGTGGCGAGGCGATTTCGTAAATTGCATGTCTTCCACTCGGCAGTTCGAGTACATGTTAGTCGGTTCATATTGTTTTAAAACACAATATCATTAACATGAATTATATTAGCATACACTACATGGATGACTATATATACTACGATAGCCTATTCTATGAGCTTTAATAGCAAAAGTGCAAACTCTCGATAATTATTACGTAGTAAGTTTTCAACACATTTAGTGTTTGATGGTATCTGCCGTGATTGTTATGAAATATTAATTGATTTCAACAGGCGCGGATCCAAGGAGAGCGCTATACGGGCTATAGCCCCCGCTTGACGCTCAGGTATATACTGCATAAAATGGGTTTCAATCCTATTTTCTTTACACGGCATAAAATGACAAACTATGGTTTTGTCCCTTCCTTTATCGAATCGTGGATTTGCGTCTATCTTTCAATACTATGATAATCAAGTATGTTAATACGTGGGGTCACAACCAGCGCTTCTATAAGCCTCAACCTCACACGCGATAAAATAGCATTTCTGCATTACGAACCTTTTCAACTACTTCCAATATGTGTATGTACCTTGAGTTAATCTCTCCTCGAAAAGTTTGCTTTATTGGATACTGTCTTAGGGACGATGCTTCCATTATCAAATATAGTTTCATTTGACGTAGAAAATCGTACACCAAAACAGTTGAAAACGTTCTCATTTTTTAAATTTTACTTGAGTTGATTTTGAGTTTAACGTCCCTTTCAGCAGCGATTCTATAAGAACTTACTAATTAACGTAGAATCCGAACCATATGAGCTCCCACTGGAAATCAAAACTCGGTCTCCCACATGTTAACTTGACTTGAATTTGGATAGGAACGCTCTCAAGCGAATTTAAAAGTGTACACTTTCTACCGCTGACTCAGGGTACCCCTGAGTGTCTCAATGAATACATATTCTAGTAATTATATTAATTTTACTTTTGAAAAGATGTAACCATTTGCTTTTTGTTCAAAAATTCATTGAATTATACGTAGTCAGTGTTCAACACAGCTGAAGACTAACAGATAATAATATCTAAATAGTAATAATAATAATAATAATAATAATAATAATAATAATCATCATCATCATCATCATCATCATCATCATCATCATCATCATCATCATCATCATAAAGAAGTGAAAACCTTTTTTAGAAAAAGTAGACGCACTAAAAGTATTCCAACAAAGATTTAGAACTTTAATTTTTATTATGAATATACAATTATTATCAATATACGATAGGGAATAGAGATAGGGAATATTTCAAAGTTAATTGAAATATGTACTTTTCTAGCAAACAAAACAAATACTATAGAAAAATAATAATTCCGCTGTGTACGAAGTGGGAGCAGTGATAATAACGTGTAAGAAGAAGCGAGAAATCTTGTAGGAAATGACCGCTCTGTTCCCATATTGTCAAGAGACCATTCTGCATAATGCTTTCCGAACAACGTTTACAAGCTCGTCTGTAATAATGGTTGACCACTCTTTGTGCTTCTTACCATGCACATTTTAGTGTCCTGCCTACACCAGAAGCATCCTGCCACCATCTGCTTGCTCATAACGTTAGGTCCATAGATCTGTCCCAACTAAAGATGGATTTCAATCGGCGCTCTTCCATCTGCATTCAAAAACTTTATAAGTGCTTTACATCACTCGCGGCTGGAGCAGAAATTGGACTTCCATCACTATCATTAACCACTTCCATCTTCAAGCACTGCCATGTCGCTTCTGAGAGCACTAGGAAAGTTCCTTTTGCGCATGCGCCAATAAAGGGCTTTGCTCTCTCAAGCCAAGGGAGTCGCTGAACGCCATATAGGGATTCCTAGCTATATGGCGCGTGAGAAAGTTACTTTCTAGGTGAGCTTCGTTCAAAAATTTTTATACTTGTATGCTCATGTACAGTACCGTGCCTTGGGGAGCAGCGAGGCCGCGGCAGCGCACGCCGAAGCAATGGGGCGCCGACATCGGTAGGAAAAAGAAAAGATATATATATAAATTAAAAGGAAAAAGTAATAAAAAGTGCTCAAAATAAAGGAAAAGCAGGGTTTATTTTTGAAAATAATCTTGCGCTTTCCGCCAACTATGGTAGCGCTTCGGGGCAGGTTTACCGACTGTATTCATATTTGCGTGGAGAAGAGTGCTGTTGTATACTCTCCTCCCAGACACTGATATTCCACGGCAGGGCACTCCTCATGTACTCACCTGCTATTTAAATATCGAAATCAGGATCTAAATCTGAATCGTAAATTTCACCTTCCGAACGGAACCTAAACTGTACTTTCCTAAATCATTGACATTAATTCTATTTTGTTTTACTTGCTTCAAACAAAACAACGTCTGCAAAATAAATACTTTTTGAAACAAAATATTACATCATATTATCGAATGTGCTGTAGTCAGACGCAGAAAGTAGATCACAACAATCAAGTTGCAAAAGTTCGTTTATTTTTCGCTGGATGTCAGGTTAATAATATTTCTTCAAGAACTGAGTCTCAATAAGTATTTAGTAGATTCGACAACAGACCGGAACCCATAATAAGTTATATGGGCGTATTATGTAAAAACCGAGTTGGACTTGGGCTTCGGCTTATTGTAATAAACACGCAAAACGAGTCTGACTTGGGCTTAGGATTGAAAGGTTTAACATTTAAGTAGATTCCCTTAATGAGATAGACAACGTCGCAGCCAATTTTATACATTGAGAATATATATGGAAATTGATTCTTTTCCCCAAAAGACGTTTTTGCCAATGTTGAGTCATGTATCTGTAGGTGCCATTACGAAACAATTTGTTCCAACTATATGCAAAGTTTCGTCTTTCTGCTATTAGTATTTCATTTAATACTCAATTTTGTGACATAAATTTTGAACACATTATCTCCTGGATATAGAGGATAACGAAAGAAGCATGCCAAATGTTAGTTTCTAGATAAATAGCTCAGTATGTTTCAAAAATAATTCCAATCGTTTCAGAGGTTGAGACGAAACAATATATGACTTGAATAATAAGACGAAAATAATTGTAAAAGTTGCACGTTGCCGCATTAATAGGGGGATTACTGAAATGCTGTAATACGCATCCGAATATTTTACGTAATGTTTCAAAACAGCAAAATTCATGTACCTATCTTAAAGGTCTTGCAAAATATTTATTCTTTCCCATAAAACATAAACCCTCCTTAACTTGTTTCAAACAAACGTAACTTGATTATACCTTTTCTTAAAGGCAATGCTAATTACTTACAAAACCATATTTCGAATAGTGTATATATTTCCATGCTGAATGAATATTTAGATCTGAGTTGAAAGTAGATTGAAAATATTAGATTTCTTACCTTCGCCTTCTTAAAGTGACATTTTTGAAAGGAGTACTTATCACCTTTATTTTTTAGCTACCTCATTTTTAATTAGAAATATTCTTTTCGATGCTTTAAATTAGTTAATTTCTGAAACAATTACTGAACTTTTTCCTCTATAGTTTACACGGTCTGATTGAAACAAACACAATCATCGGCAGTATTCAAAAGTATTTTAACACGACCCGGATGCTTATGCCCACCATTATGATGGAAACAAGGTCAATATCATTTTTGTAATATACGTGCTCAAATGCTGTTATAGAATAAACAATAAAGAAGCACTTTTTTGGAAAATATCTGAATATATTTGTGCACTTTCCTCTTCAGGCATGCACAAAAATAAAAGTGAAATGCTAGTAATTAGTAAAATCCTAGTAAGATCGAAGTCATAAATGAAATAATAATGGGTTTACCATTTTCTAAATTTGCAAATTAAATGATTATAAGTACGTAATTAAACAATTGATGAACTTCATTTTCTCTTCTCTTCTTAAAACAGAAATTAAGAAACGTGATGAGACTCCTGAACTTAAATTTTATAAGGGACTTACATAACGACTTCGAGAGGACAATATATAAGTGTAGTTTGCTCTATTTGGAATATGTCTCCCTCTGAATATTTAAAGTGTTTTATTTTTGTTTTTTATTTTTATTCCCTTGGTCAGCAAAATTAGCATGTACGAATTATCTTGTATCTCTGTATCTTCTTTGGCATATTACGCATTTCTAAAACATTTGTAATGTTGATTGAGTAATTATTTAATGATGTTGTCTAGTGAAGCATGACTGCTGTAACACAACCATCTACTGATAAATATGAGGTAACTACTGAGTTTAATGAACTAGTTTGTATTTGTGAGATATAATAGACAAATGGCGTATAGTGTAGGAGAGATCAAGTAGCATCTAATAGTTGGTGTAATATTTAGTATCGTATAAAACAGACGAAAAGATAGGGATTGGTAAGTTTACATGCATGTTATCTTGCATAATAGAACGTTTTGGAAACCAAACGTCCTTGTGATTGGTTATTTTTTAAAATATTTAACTCCAAGTGAGAGAACACTGTAAATATAAGCATTTAACACATTGTAATTAGCATAACATATGGAAGTCTCCATAACATAATTCCACATTAATTTATTTATTAAATTTCGCTACGTTTCCTGTTGTTTTAACTCTTTGATTGAAATATTCATATTTGCAGAGTAAGATATTTTTATGTTTCATTTACTAAATTTGTCTTCTGAAACAACCAGCGAAAATAACCATTTTGAAATTATTTATTTAAGAGAGGCCACCAAAATAGAAATGCATTTGTAATTCTAACATACAAACTATTTTTTAATAAACACATTTAATATTTGTGATACAACCAATAAAATATACAGGTACTTCAAACCTTGTCAATGTAAATTACAAAACATTTAACAATAGTTGTCAGGAATATTTGTTATACAAATATTCATATAAATTGAAGCTTAAACGAACAATTTGAAAAGCGTTGCTAAGAACTATATTTTCAGTACCAATAAATAAATGAATAAAACTTTAAATATGCGTTAGAAATGGAACGTGAGTTAATAACTCCCTGTGCATTGTACGCACAAAAACAATATATATACATGCTAGTTATGGGCTTGTAATAATCAACTTACATTTATACAACGATAAACCCTAAAATATTTACTCAGAAAATAGAAAAATAATACCCAGAACTATTGGAATTTTATCTCTTATTTAGGTCGGTGTAAATACTGCGTTCCGTATATATACATTTTGCAATTAATATATTTTGAACTGTGGAAACTCATAATTAAACATTTATTTACATTCATTTGATATGCTTAAGTTCATTACGATATATTGATCTTGGTACGCTTGGATATTATTAAAAATTGAGAAATATTTAAATTCGTAAATTTATAATAGTACACATACGTTTTCGGCCAACCCTATAAAGTAATGTACTGTTAAAAATACAATCTTATCGATATGACAAAATTTGACCTATGAAGGTCAAATCGGTAAGTTTGATTTTAAAACAGATTATTTTATACACTCACTCGGTTATATATATTATGAAATAATTAATTTCAATATTTGTGAATTTATAATACTATCCAACTCTATTAAGATCAATATATAATATGTAAATTAGCAACATTAAAACCTGGAAATAAACATATTATGAGTGTTCACAACAGATTAATGAAACACTGTTTTATGCCATAAGAACTAGTTCCATTCTGTAATTTGATATTTTTTGAATCAACTTATTATTTATTTCAGTTATATTTGGCATCAATTACATATGTCAACAAAGAATCATAATGATTTTTAAGTAGATGTGTGGTGCGTTTGACTATTCTGAATAACTAGGAGAAACGAACAGGTCCAAATACGTCTGAATTATGTAGACAATATAATATGGTGCTTACGACCATATGGCTTAAGAAAAGGAAAACCAAGCTGAAAACTGGGAAAATCCAAAAAATAAGTAACGTTGTCTTCTTATAATACAATCTTGTCAACATATCTATTACATTTGTGTCAATCAACGTTTCGGGAATAGTGTACGAGACATAAAGAGACTACCAGAATCGGAGGTATATTCGTATCATATTCCCTAGCGGCGGAAGAAAAAGATTAGTGAATGATGATCAAGAAAAATGGGAGTAGATATCGGAAATAGAGCTTGTCAATAATGAGAATTATGGGCAGTAAATTGAGAGAAGAGATTGAAGAAAATCGTATTTGCAGTGAACGATATGATGTAGAAAACAGTTCGGGAAAAGTTATAGATATTCTACTTTTTTATTCTGCACTAATCTTTGAGGAGTGGAAAGAGAACCTTGAAAATCAACGATAACACAAGAGATGTAAGAAAATGAAGGAATTCAGAAGAGCGAAATTCACGACCATCAAATAGTACAATATGGTGAATAATGAATTGAGAAGAGAAATGTAAAAAGATAAAGCTAAGTGCAATGGAACTCCAACACCGCACTAGAAATGTTCTGATACGCCAGAAAACATAACTATCAGGAAAATCTAACACTATGAGGAAAATTTAGCAAAAGCGCACTGACATTCGGAATTAAAGATATTGGGATCGAATTAGAAGCATCGATTTTATATGAAGAAAAGGACACAGCGTATAGAAAAGTGGAAAGGTACAAGATTCAAACTCATGATAAAGAGGAGGGCTAGTACAGGCGACGACATACAACAAGGGTTGATCAAGGAATTTGGAGACATGGTAGTAAAAGTATTGAATTAACATATTAACAAGGACGATATGATTGGAGAATGACCATTTGATTATCTTCATGTTACATTATCTAGAAAAAAGTAAGGAAAATTATCAAGCAACCATAGGTCATTTGGCATTTTTTCCCACACTGGTAATTTTATTGTTTGCGTACTGAAGAGATGGCAAATGCTCTGTTAATGCTTCATTGACCGGCAAAACTTCTGAAAATACTTAAAGCAATTTCAGTGAACTAGAAACACCAACGTCTCACTTACTACTTGCGAATAAGATAATGAGTCATGTTGCGGTACAATCAAATATAACCCAGTAGTCGACAGATTGAAAGTGGAGTCAGGCAAATATGTAGTATATTGCCGTAACTATTCGCAACTGAATATTTAATATTTGAAGGATTAAACGGAACTGGACATTTCAAGACTGGAGATAAACTCATTAGCATGAAAACTTATGCAGGCAATACGATTATTATCACTAGAAACGAAGAGCTATAAGAAATGACATAAAATAGTTGACATTTGCAAAATATATGAAATGAAAATCAACATAAAGAACACGTAAACCATTAAGATATTCCGTAGAAAGTTGACCTTACTGGTAACAGTAGGACAAAGAGGAAAGTTGAAGTGGTGGATAATTTGAAGTACCTCTCAAGTATTTTAACGAGAGATGAGCTGACGAGCTGCCATAGCTGAAAACCGATAAACAAGAGAATAGCACTCCTACCTAGTATTGTTAATATTGGTGTTTAAGTAAGAAATTGCCTCAGTGTTAGATATGCTGTGCAATTAACTCTGTGGTTAAACGTGTACATTACGGAAGTTTGAGAAGAAATATTTAAGGAGTTTCGAAATGTGGCGTTGTAGGAAGCTGGAAAAGCTAAAATGCCCAAAGCGAGTAACAAACAAAAACGTTCTAAAACAAATAGAAGAGATAAAGACGTTTCTTGCGAGAATCTATCGTAGTGAAACTTATAGGATTGAACTCATCCTGAAAAGAAATTGCTTTCTCATTCCACCATAGAAGAAAAGATGAAAGAAAAAAGAAATATGAAGAGTAAGAACGCTGCTGAACTATGATTTCATGAAAAGGAAGATCATTTTGGGTATCAGAAGACGAAGCTGAAGATCGAGAAGCGTGGGAGAAATGGAATATAAAAATTAAACAAAATCATTACTCCCAGGACCTCCCAAAGGGTTGAATACCTAATAATAATGCACAATATAAAGCACTTTAACTAGCAGATCTTAGATGCACGAGTTGATTTCTAGCAACAATAAATGTGATACTCGTACCCCTAACTGGTATAATTCTGAGTTACAAATTTGTACACGTAAGACACAAACATGAAAAGATATACACATAGTTTTAAATGAGTTTAAATATTATTTAAGAATAAAAGTAACACACGCGTAAATATGAGCTATATAGAATACACACAGTGACTAAACCTGATTTCAAAACACAACATATACATTCATGAAATATTTCATTTTTTGAATAGTTGTAAGAAATTCACTTCAAAATTAAGAAAAATGAGTGCGAAATATGAACAACATTGTGCGAAAGTAAATATCTATGGGAATGTAACCAGCCGTATGAACTTCAATTATGCCATATAGCATGTTCTGCTACGAACGTAAATCTCACAGGAATAGTTCTAATTTACTTAACTTTTCCCACACATTTAAAGAAGAAGACGAAATTCCAAAACAACGGAAATATCATAATCACCAGCATGGAAATCCTTGTTAGAACTTCTAAAATAGCTGTAGCACTCATATATATATATATATATATATATATATATATATATATATATATATATATATATATATATATATATTCAAAATATATTTAACTTTGAGCCAAACTGGCCGTTCATAAGTTCGAAATGTTGGTAAGCAGAGAGCGCGAAAGCCTTCCCGAAAGACTTATTGCGGTTTCTTGGTTTTTGTTGTATCACGAAGTTACACTAACAGACGAAAATAAAATTCGAAAACCAATTTTGTTACGAATATTTTGAACTTTGTCACGATATGTGAACAATAAATGTCACAGACACATTAGAGTAAATACCTAATTACGGTAACCACAGTAATTATTTGCATAAATACTTGGAAATTTTCATACGAATTTAGGCACTCCGTAAATATACCTGGAAATGGAATCTCTTGATAAAATCACTCACCTGAAAGACTCAATTTTCAAAGCCTCACTAGTACGATAGTTAGTGCTATGTTGACTACATTTGAGACCAAGTGATCTCCATAAAAATAACTTGTTATAAGTGGACTTTCATAATTATCCTTCACTAAAATTAAGATACACAGCTACCAATCTCTTGTAGGTTATTTATGTTTGGTAGATGTGACAACCTTCCCCTAAGGTAGATTATGTAAGTCAGCAATATAAAGCTAAAGACATGTTTTAACTTCCACTCATAGTTCTCACTACGCATGATATTTTGGGAATTATGAATTCTTACAAACTAAATATACATTTTACTAAGTAATACAATCAATTCCGAAGCGAAGGCTCTCAAATGTTTCTCTTTCATTAATGTATTGTATTTTGAATAATATTTCTCCTTATTCTACTAAATAGATATACATATTTTTTAATAAATAACAATGCTAAATTTATGCCTTAAATGACGGTAGCCCACCTTTAAATACCAGGTATTTATTTTAGCTAATATTTTTCTGTTAGTTAAACAGATAAACAAGCACACAATGCCTTTATGTACTATGAAGGTTTGTGCCTAAATATATGTGAATTCATAACAAAATAATATTATATGAAGTCTCTTATTATAGAATTTCCCCAACTACAACTCCTCTTTCTCTCTGGGCTCGACATAAACTTATAAGGTACACTATTATGTCCTTCTCAATTAATAATTCGATGTAATAAATAGTATAATTGAATTGTATTTTCAAAATGATGTAGTCTTTGTACTGGATGAATTTACTTAAGAAGTGTTTCTAAGTTGTTTGAAGTGTGTTATTATTTTCTTCAAAATTTATATTTATGTAAACCTATTAATTATATGCATGAACTTCCTTAATATATCTTTCGTCCACTTCCTTATTTTTGTAAGTCTACATATATTAAACAAATTGTAAAATCACTTTCGAAAACTAAGTAATGATTCCGTGACGTCATTAATAAAAACGACCCTGAATATTAGAGATAAAATGTTATAACTTTCTCGGAATTTCTACTGATATTTGACCTTCTTTTCTTTGCACATAAACTCAATATTACTGAATCAAACTTACCACGTAAAAATGCCACTATAACCATAACCAGGTTTGCACACTTCTACTTCATTGACATATGATTACTGAATGGATACAAGGTATGAAAGCCAAAATTTACTTCCCTTGAAACAAAATGCATTGTAATCAAATATTACGCTTTCAAGATAATTTTTGTAAGAAAGTCTTGAAACTATTCAGAGGAAATATATGTTCGAAAATAAGGAATTTTGGACTAAGATGCAACTTAATTTGGTTTTAGTCAATTTCAGTTTTTCCTTTAATTTTTCATTTACTTTATACGTAGTGAACTTTCTTATAGTATTCAGCAAAATGCAGCACATACTTACTTATGACCTCGGATTATTGCCTTAACATGAACATTTTAATGAATATTTTTATCTAGAACAGTAATGTACGAAGGTCACATTCTTTGAAGCATAATGATTATTGAACCCATACCCAATACATTAATACGTTATAATTCATTACTTTTCTTTAAAAAATACAAACTCACATTTCCTTATTGGGGTATGATAGGAGATATATGATATTAGCATTTACGTGTAATGTAAATATTTCGGTTTTTTTAAAGTTTTAACACCAGTCATTGGTACTCCAATAGTGTGAACCCTATAAATGTATTTCAAGCATATCAAGTGAGATTTTAATTAACTTTTCTCTGTCTGCTATAAGTTATTTAAATCACAAAGAACAGCACATTTTCTGTTTGGGTACTGTTAGTACTTTAAAAACAACCAATGTATTCACTGCTCAAAATATTAAACCAAAGTCAAAGGATGCAATAATCTATATATGTGTAAACCTTCTTAACAACTATGTTCCATCTTATTATATATACATAAAATACTTGCGTTCCTCTTTACCTCTTTATTATTAATCTGTGCCCAGTGCACTCTTTACTTATCACAATTCAGCTTTGTTACTCAACAGCTATTACATATTTAATATGGACAATCTCTTCATAATTATTCATATCGCATACATCAACTTATACATTCATCGTAATTCTAAATCTTATTTGCACAGACTCTTTCATTAACTAAGTAACGGACATTTACATATTTCTAAGCATTTCTTACCAATCCTATTTCCAACAATTCTCCCCCCTGTACAAAAGAAGAATCTAACCTAATAAAACAAAATAATCCTATGACTATAACATCCCTCATAAAGTCAATCTATATCTAATTCTAATTACAAAGTCAATAGTACCGGTAATCAACCTAGCCTAACAAACTAATGAGTAAATATGTTTACCAAACCTTCTCCACAGTCTAACAATGAATCAACACACTCTTATGACCTGGAAGCCTCTTTCAATCTATTATCCAAATGCATATACCAGGTTGCTACTTTATTATCCAAATTCTCAACCTTTAATGCATTTACCTCCAGTTTTTTCTTTATTTTTCCTATCTCTGCTTGCAGTTGCTCTAATATTTCCTCACGTTTTTTCAACTCCCCAAGAACTAACTTCTCAAATATTTCATTCAGCTTTTTAAGTTGTTCAAAATCATTATCTCTCTTTTTAAATTCCTCTGCCAAGAATTGCATCCATTCGACTTTATATTTACAATTGTTCTGTTCCAAAAGTTCTGGTTTTTCTTTTCCTTCTTCCATATTATCCTCTTCAACTTTTTTGATTGCATCTTTCCCTGTTGGTTCTTCCTTTTCTTCTTCCATAATATCCTCTTCAACTCTCTCGATTTTTCCTTTCACCACTTCTACCGTATTCTTGCTCGTAATAACCTCCGACGAATTTGACTTGCTACCTGCAACAGTATGTGCGTTTTGGCTGTCTAGAACTATCTTACTCTTTTTCCCTTTCTTTTTATACTTCTTCCCACACGTTATTATATGCCCATCGTTGTCGAGCACTTTATCATCTTTCTTAGACTCATACTCAGCATTTACCTTTAGATTATTGTTTATTTCTTGCTTGTCTTCATTGTGATTTATTACTGTAATGCCCCGTTCGAAGCTTTTATCCTTATTCTGTACTGCTGCGTCAATTACACCCAAATGTTGTATAGACTCGTCTGTCGTGGGATGTGCCTCTACATCGTTCTTGTTTGAGATAAACGAGTTGTTACAATTTACACTCGCATTTTGCAACGGACTGATAGAACTGATATCCATACTTGTTTGATCACTACCATCATTATTACCTTGCACTAATTTTGTTTGCGCTTGTTCTATCGGCTGAACACTATTTGAAACAGGTTTGTGTCTGCATGCGTAGCCGAAGTGATTTAATCTGTTGCATGAAAAACATTGTTTTCCATACGCAGGGCAGCGCCGAAAGACATGAAATCTCTTACACCTTCCGCATGGAAACTTCCATCTTTGATGTGTAGGCAATTGCGAACACCGTTGACAAACAAGTGGTAACCCTTGCTGGTTATTTTGTGATTGGTTACAATAAACTTGAGCATTAACACCCTCCATCTTGCAAGCCAGTTGAACTGCTTCTGCAAACGACAATTTGTCTTTAGACAGTAATACATTACCTATTTGATTGCTACCTAATCCAAAAATAAACCACTTTTCATACACATATGGCCGAACATTTCAATAATATGTCAGCAGACAAACAGGGAGATACTTATTTGACGTTTAATTAAACCTTTTGGTTGTGAAGGAAACAAATATAAATTGATAATTATCAATTCAAAATTCATTACTATAATATTGTTAATTGACTGGTCCTCGATATTATAATTAACATAATTATTTGCTGCAAATGTGGATTGCCGTCGTTTCTTGAAGTAAAAGATAATGATATATATGGATATGCGTATTCTCCTAAAGAGAAAATAAAGCATTAAGTGTCAATGCGTACAAATATAGAAATCAATATAAAAGTTTGCTTTTAGCAATATTAGGCAGAGAATCTTTATAACTGTTATATTTCAGTTGTCGAAAGTTTCAAAGTTATACATCAACAACATATTTACAGAAAATTGCATTCAAGAAAATACTTTTGCTTGATAAATCAAAATTTAATAAAAATTAAATTTGAAATTAATTGACAATATATCAAAAAATATATTAACATATAAAGTTCCATTCACAACATATGCAAGTAATAAAACAAAATAACATTAACTCAAAGATTTCAATAATGAGTTTAGAAGGAGGAATGAAAAGATTTATGCATTATTACATTATTAATGATGATATTTTTAAAAAAGGCATTGTGTTAGCCATGAGAGTTAAAATTAGAAAGCATATGGTTTTAAAATTTACATATGAAAACGTTACGTTGGTTATTAGAAAAGGTTTCTAATTTCTATCTTCTGCTTCTTATATCCAATAAATATATATGAAATGTATATGTATAAGAAACTTTATATCTATCGTTGGCTAATTACATGCTTATATGACTTTGTTAAGTGGGAAGAATTATTTTTTCCCTTTTGAAAGACTATATTTTAGCCGAACTTTATGTACTGACTTATAAGTCTAGTGAGGACATTATTGTCATAGTGACTTTTACGTAAAGAGTAACATATAGTGATTTTAAAATCATTTACATCGTATTATAATAGATTACAGAGTAGTACTGCCTGATTCACTACCAAAATAAATTTACAAACGCTGTTCTTTTGTCTTCCAATACAAGAACCATGGCCGAACCAGCAAGTAGTACATTGGCTCAAGAATGCTCAGTAAACTGGCTCCTAGAAAGAGAGATGTCACGCCTCCGACCGACACTAAAAATAGGTAAAATCACATTATTATATAAACCTGAAATTTTTGTGCTGTACAGTAATATGTTGGAATAACATATTATTCCAACAAATAACAACTAAGCCTCTTAATTCTTTAATGTAAATTTGTACTTTCAAATATTATATTTTTTCTCATGCTTAACAGCCCTCTTCAACATGAAAATTACATGAGAACAAATCTTGACAGTGCGCTAACTGCACGAGGATAATCATCCACGAAGGAGCATCAACCGGCCGAGTGGGAAAGAGCGATACCGGTCTATCAAATTCTCATGCTGAGTTTCTCGGTAAAACGAATGCATTCCAAAAAAAATTAAAAGCACTGGATTCATGTGGAATTACTAGAGACATAGTATGTCCTAAGTAAAGCTCAAGTCTAGCTTTGATAAATCATTTCGTATGTTTAAACCAGTTTGTAGTATTTTCAATTATTTATAATATGTGCCTACATAAAAAATGGACATGTGAGGAAATAAATCGATATTGAATTCACTCATGTTGAGTTAAAGCAGATTTATTCCTTCATGTTTAACAATAGCAGGTAAGCAAAATAAATTTTGTACTTTACACTGTGCAAAAGTTGACAGACCCCTTCACTTCAGGATCTTATTAAAATGGACTGTACGTTTATTTTGAGAATGATATTCTTAACCAATATGACTCGGATATAGACCAACTAGGAAACCTAAGAGCGATGTTTAAAAAAAATTATATGGAAAGCGTTTTACTGTAAATGAAAACGAAATAGGATTCAGAAACCTTGATGGTACGTATGCGCTTTTGTTAAATGTTTTATTAAAAAATGGAAGTACAAAATTCTGCTTTGATCAACAGTTAGTTTTAATTTTGAGCCAAAAGGGATGTGTTTGAATTGAGTATTTTTCCAGCAATATAAACATTTTACAAAGGAAGAACTCTCATTTATTATTATGGATATTTTTGTGCTTTTCCACATATTTTTTTCAAATACAAGCTTTTCTACAAAGATGTTATCTTCATGGTAGTAGCGACAGGGTTTCTTTCTAGTCTGACAAACTTTAGACTAAGATTCTTATTTTCTATCTAGAACAATCATTGCCAGTAGGAAAGATGACTCAATAACTGTATTCGTTCCCTTTTATCAAGTAGTGTATTAAAAGACATCTCAGATAACGTTAATATTAATTTCGATAATTTTTAGTGACAAGCAGAGTTTACTGTAATCTTTTTTTATCACAGTGAACAAGTAACGCTTCATGTCCTCTACTGGAAAGATTTCAGCATAACTTCCTAGTGGTGATCTGCATCATTTTATTGCACGATGCTAACAGCTATAAACTCATAAGTCTAGTGGTTTATCATCTAGTTCAATTAATCATCGCAGCCTACATTATTAGTGCTCCGCCTACTATCCTGCTTGTGGCCGACTAATAAGAAATTCATGATTTTCCAGTGCACTGCAGCTGCTGCCATAAAATTACCGCACGTAGGGTAACTGTCCCAATAATTGACAGTGTACCAGCAATTGACACTGTCGTCTTTTTTCCGACGCAACAAGACTGCGAGACTAGGTACAAGCAAATGCTGCCACCTTTTCTTCCTTTGCATTGTTGTTAATACCACACCACTGTTAATATTTGCCTCTAAGTAGTAGTTCTCCAAAGAAAACAGAAAATCGATGGACAGTGCAAAATAGTACTATAATAGCCATATTAGCGAAGGAAATAAACATGTTTATCCAGATGGAAACTTATAAATCAGCTTGATAAGTTGGTAGAAAATTATATGGTAATTAGAATAAGATATTAGTAGATGTCAATTACTGGGTCACAAGGTGTCAATTACTGGTACAATGATCAACTTTCGTATACATATTGTAAAAAATAATAATTATTAGTCTATTATTTTTATGATGGTCTATATAGATGAAGGAAAAATGCCATCGTACCTCTACGAGAGATCAGTAAGCCAGGCTCATTTATAGGGTGAAGAAACTCGCAATTTGTAAAACACTGTTCTTATACTGTGAATTATTGGGACAGTTACCCTACTTACAATGTTTTTAATACAGATTCTCTCCTTAGAAATCATCCTAATGCGGCTAAGATACATTGTTCATTTGCCACTATCGATATACTTTGCTAAAATACGTTTCTTTCTTTGTTTCCTTTCAGATATCGCTAATGCGGAAAATCAATCGAAGCAATGTCGAGGAACCCCTGTCACCGAGCCAGCAAATTTGCGGCATTTCTCAAATCAGAAGAGGAAATCAAGGGTAGGAAAACGTAACGAGGAGAAGAAGAAGAAGGATATGGGCTTGGCTCGGTAACCAACAGGAAAGGTAAGAAGTTTGGAGCTAAACGCTTTGTACCTGTGCAAAAGTGTTGCGAGAGTTACTTTCAAAATGCGGTGCAGGGATGCAGGAAAGGATTTTCAGTAATTTTAATGCAAAAACGCCACAAACACAAGACCAGTACCTTTATGATCACATGGAGATTCGCGATAAGGTTCATGAATGTAAAGGAAGAGGGAAGAAGAATGGAACACCACATAATAGGCTGATAACAGTTATTTACAATATAGATATGGACATTTCGAAACTGGAAGTAAGTAACGGTCTTTTTATTCAAGTACATGATGTAAAAATCAAGATCGATGTTCTAATTCAGGAACTTCAAGCGTCCCTAGTGGGATAATTGAACCTGATGGCAGAGGTAGACATGAACCAGCAAATAAGCTTAGTGAGGAAAGGAAAACAATTAGAGTCTTTACAGATTGGTATCTGAAGCATTTTATTCATTATCCAAGACGACAGTCAGCGGATGCAATTTACTTTCCAAGTCATTTAAACATTAGAAAGATGTATGATGAATATGTTTAAGAAAAAATTATGAAGTCAGAAAAGTATGTAAGCTACGATACTTTTCGCAATGTTTTCTCCGAAACCGGTTACAAATTTAAAGCGCCTTACGTAGATACCTGTAAAAATGTGATGAATTCAAAGCTCTGAAGAGGCATGCGTCTATGCCTGGAGAACGGGAAAACATTTCAATGCGTTACAATTCACATATATTTGAAGCACAGAAGGGATGCGAAAATAAGCGCAAAGATAAAGAAAAGGCAAAGACTTAATTGAATACAAGAGTCTTTGATCTCCAGCAGATATTACCAGCACCATTCATTTCTACTGGTGTCGCATACTACAAATGAGTGTTGTCTACGTACAATCTCACAATCCGCGATTGTCATTTTACTGAGTCATAAACGTGCTTCATGTGGAATGAACTTGTAGCTAGTAGAGGATCTGATCAAATCGCCTCATGTGTTTTAAAGAAGTTATTGCAACTCCCAAGTTTTGTAACACACGTTATTACATATTCAGATACATGCGGTGGTCAGAATAGAAACATTTACAAGACTGTCATGTTCAACTACGCAATTTTGAAGAAATCATCCATTAAAGTTATTGACCGAAAGGTTTTATTGCAAGGTCATACACGACTTGAATGTGACAGTGACCATGCTTGAATCGAAAAAGCCAAGAAGCAAATGGGGATGAGTTCAAGGTAATGGTTCTACGAGACTGGTTCCAATTTGTGCAAATGATCAGAGGTAAAAAGTCATTCAATGTTGTTGAAATGACATAATATTTTTAGCTTTCTCGAAACTTTTCACAGGCGCATTGGTGAAACGAACAATTGACGAAGATGGGCAGAAAGTACTGTGGCTGAACATAAAGTGGTTGAGATACAGGGAAGAATTTGGCAAAGTGTACTTTAAAGTATACTCTAGACAAAGAAAAACCTTCAAAGTACTAAATTTGAGAAGAGGGAAAGCAAAAGATAGACCAACGAATTGATTTGGTAAGATTTTACCGGATCTTGGCAATACTGTTGTACCGTAATCCTACAATGGTCTATTAGCCATTAATCCTTTAAAGAAGAAAGACCTGCTGTCTTTGCTAGATTTGATCAACCGTGATTGCCATTACTTCTATCGTAATTTTCCAGTTGTTGCCAGGTCCAGAGAATTTGACGAACTGGATGACATTAATTATCTGGATGAGGATGAGTAATTCTCTTATTTTCATTGTTGTAATCTTGTATAATTGAGTAGTTGAATGGGAAAAGGGTCCGAGTTCCATAATAAATGCATTCAACTCGGGCCCTTTTCCATGAAACTTGTCAATTCGGACATTGCAGTACATATTACGCTGTTGTAGGAACTGATAAATTGTAAAATCTTTTCCTTTACACAAAAATCTTTTCCTTTTTCTTTCCCAGTTACTATAGTTTCCACATAATATGTATTGTTATCAGGCAAACATACAGTTGGGAAAGGACAATAGTAAAAGATGGCAAAGAGATATGTACAAAAACTACTCAAAATTACAAAGTGGTGGTGCCGATCAATTTCAAATCTTATATAGTTGTAAAAGCAGTGTATCCAAATGTGATAATAAATATGTTTCCTAGCTGTTATTCTTAGTTTTCAGAACAATTTAAACTTTAATTCCTTATCCTGTAAAATCAGAAAATTAAACATATCTGCTTATCCCTCTTTTGGGCAATTATAGCTTTTGCTATTTGAAATACGTATGGCAACATCTCAATATTCACACTTCATAATATGATTTATGTTCTTGAAATATGGTAACAGGCGTAGAGAATATCGAACATCATATTGTGGTTCCAGAAAAAAAACTCCCTGGCCCTCAACATTCACAAGGAGTTCAGCTGCCCCTAACGCCCCTTGAAATACTGCAATAGTACTTCAGATATCAATCCAGAACAAAGACCTTTACATAGATTTTCAGTTTATTAATACGTAATGTTTCTGTATTTGTAAGTTCTGATGCACTGCTCTCTCTCGCTCTCGCTCTCTCTCTCTCTCTCTCTCTCTCTCTCTCTGTCTCTCTCTGTCTTATCTATCTATCTATCTATATCTATAAGTAGTGGTATTTGTAAGTTCTGATGCACTGCTCTCTCTCGCTATCTCTCTCTCTCTCTGTCTCTCTTTGTCTTATCTATCTGTTTATCTATATCTATAAGTAGATAGATATATAAGTGGATTTACGCGTATGTATGTATTCCAACATCTTGCGGTAAGCCTAGAGTAATTTTAATCATTTTTCTTATATTCTGGAAAAGAATGCTGTCCGTTTATCTATTAGGAGAGTGAGGTGATATATATTTAAATGTTAGAAAACGATCGACGTTATTGATATTCCATATTTGTCGGTGTCGCTTAGCCAATTATTGTCACTTTCGACTGAGTTTAAGTTTGATTAAGCTCCCATTAACACCCACGGCAATTATGTGTGACATAAAATGGCAAAATGGAACGTTATGATTGACCAACCGTAAGTTTCCATCACCGCTAAATAAATTGGTAGCAGTTATAATGCAATTTAAGTGCAAATTGAGCACCAGTTAAAGTTCATGTTCCGGTAGGGGTGAGGTTCCATAACACATCTAGAAAGAGTAAAACGGAGTAATATTTACAATGATTCCAAACGACTGATATTATTGTAGAATTCATACATTCGGAAAAACCCAGACAAATTATAACATTTATAATGCTGCTTCTGTTCAAGTCCATCCTACTATACATATGTATTTGTGGAGACTGGTGACATGAATAGAAAAATCAAAGCCGACTGACATTAGTATCTTCTCCATAGCTTTTTGGGTTACTAAGCTGTTTGTCGCCATCACATATAAAATTTAAGTCTATACGTTTAGTTCCCGTTATCAACCTGGGTTGTTGGAAATGGTTGACTTTTAAAAGGCGACATTAGTGTGCGGTAAGGAAGGATGAAAATTAAATATTTCAAATTCTAAGGTTAGTTTCCAATTTATAATTATTCTTCAACGTATTAGATAATAATGCTACGTTTAGGTATGAACGAACATATGAACTGAAGTTTAAATTTTCAAGGGCAACAACGAAAACATATTTCGCATAGCTATAAATATTATAATGTTCGTGTAGAAATATACGTATATTCAATCCAAATCCGGAATGTTTGGAGCAACTTTTGCTAAACGTGCTGGACATATAATTTACGACCTTAAAAGATGTTGTTGTAGTAAGATAACTCACTTGTTGTACGTTCGGATGAGTGGCATGTAAAACTAATGAAAACGATTAAACTTAGTGTGTTATACATAGGTCTGGGTCGCTGAAAAATATAATGACGCTAACAACAGAGTTTATGACAAAGGTCTTCTTCATCCTATTAGAATGAAGGAATGGGAGAGCTGAACAGTACAATATCAAAATTAACTTTAATATTTGCCGAATGCATAGTTTTTGGGATCAACAAATGGTTTCTAATAACATTGGAATGTAGATTGACCCCAGTTCAAGGACTGTCTTTTAATCATATCAATTTCTCACTATGAAAACAAACAACCACGTCATCTAGTATATAAGCCAAATTTCAAAATCAATAAAAGTTTTCTAGATGTATTCACTCTTTTCACTGTAATGATTCACATTAACTTGTATTAAAATTAGAATACAGTAACATGCCTTCAATTATACGATAATATAGTATTTCGAAGTATATATTTGGGTTTATATTTGGGAATAAATATATTTGGTTTTATCGCATATATATTTCCAGAGGTATAGGACTATCTACAATTAAAAAGTAATGCAAATATATTGAATGACTAATTCATAAAATGCACAAGAGAAAAAGAACAAAATGTCATGTAATTTGAATATCATTGTTATTGATATTCAATTTTGTTTCGTCATAAGAAATTGTAATTGTATCTTCGTGTTAGCTAGGTATTAAAGCAGATAAATTCTAACCAGAAACGCGTGAGTTCGGTTCCAGTTTGGTTCTTTCTTATAGCGTTTATTGATACTTTGTCACCATGATGTGTAGTGAAGTGTACCGAATGGCACATTTGTTTTTTGATGAAGCCCATTAATTCTCCTACCTAAGTCCGACTTTGATTTCTTGTGGTGGTAGTATTAACCCTTGTGAGAGACATTAAATGCAACCACTGGGGACGGTGAGGTGATTTAGTATGAGTTAAATCTCCTTTAATATGAGTTAAAAATATTTGTGATACGTATAAAGAAATTACACTGACCTAAAATCCATTACAATATAGGACCTACAAGAAGCTTCAACACCACGTCTGTGTCACTTCGGTGAACGCTGTTTCGAAACTTCCTATATAAATTTCACTCACTTGACGTCTAGTCAGTCGAACGTACTTGGTTTGTTAGCTAACTATACTGAAGGGGTATAGACAAAAAATATGCAAAATCAGTTTTTCAATTTTGTCAGGAAATGAAGAAAATGTGACGCCCTAATGTTTCAGAATTGTTAAACTTTTATTTGGGGGGTAGATCACCCTCATCTACTGTAAATAATGACTTCTCGCTGTTTACCTTTGCTTTCTTTCACTTTGCGTTTACACATCCTATCCTCTTTCAAGTTCGGTTCCACATGCCATTCCATTAAGTTTCATATGTACTGTTGGATTAAATGCACATTCCTCAATCTCTTATAATATTCCAAATTAACAAAACGCTTACTTTCTTTCTAATAATGGTGATTTAGATTTTAAGAGAGTTAATTTTAAATAAACTTTCGATAAAGTTGTTAATTACTACAAGCATTGCGTTCTTCCTCATTGTTCTTCAGTGTTTACATTCTAATAATAATAAATATGCCATAATTAGATATAATTGCAGTATACGAAAGTTAAGTGGGTAATAAAGCCGTTCAAGCCAATATTTTACTTCAGTCTACATAGGAGATTACAATTATCGTTAAAGGAAATTCAATATTCTCATCTAAAATTTATTTTTTCTATGTAGGATGGATAGGGATGCGCACGAGACAAGATTTGAGGGAATGTCGTCTCGGCAATATGCTGTAAAAGTGATGTCTAGACTCGAAAAATGTATATTTTTATATTGGAAGAGCTGTGTCTCGACTTAAATTTTGTCAGGAAAATTCTGTCTCGACTCGACTCTGGGAATCCCTAAGGATGGAAAGTTTGAAGAGCGCAGTATTCCAAAGCTGGCGTGGTAACCAATTACACCACCACGCAAGGTCGATTTCAGATACAACCATTATGAAATATTTTATTTTCGCAAATTTATTCTTATAATAACTATATCGTTTTCCTACTTAAATTCAATTATATATCATTGTTTCTTATGTAGCAGCTAATATTCATGCTATACAGTATAAAACAAGTAGACATTCAATGTAAATAAATACAAATGTAACCTATTACAGATTACTGGCATTGCGAGTTAATCCGATTGTAAGCAGTACATGTTTTCTACATAATTGTTCAACTTGCTTAATAAGAATCCAGATTCTGAGGTACCCTAAGTTTTTGTAATGCAAAAAAAATATATACAAACATATATATATATATATATATATATATATATATATATATATATATATATATATAGGTGTGTTTTTCGGGACTTTCGGGCTTGATCTCCCCGAAATTTTATGTGATTCAATTAAATTTTGTAAAGTGAATGAAATATATTGAGAATGTTCACATTTCCAAGAATCATGTTAGCAAAGCCCCCGAAATATATATATCATTAATTTTCATTTTATACGTGTGGTTTTAGGTATTCAGCTGTGTTAACATTTATCATTTTAATGTTTTCGTGTATGAATTATAGACACGGCGGGCTAGTAAATGTGACATGGTTTTGAAAAGTGATAGTTTGTCGGATAATGTGTTTCCAATCACTTCACAAGAGAAATTTATATTTATAAAAATGTTCTCATATATTTAATAAAAAAGGAAACTTTCCGCACGGAGGCTCGAATCGTTCGTTTCAGAAATGTCAGAGGCAGTTCTTAATCATCTTCACGACAGACGCAACTTGCAAGAGATTGTTATAATAATGATAATATTATCGTTCCACTCACAGGTTTCTACTTGGAGGTTTAAATATCAAATTTCTGCCGTTTTCGGCAATTTCTACTTAAGATAATGGTTGATTTTCCATATTGGAACTGTACATGAGGTGTGCAACTAATACTAATCTCAGAAATAAGAAGTTTGTCAAACAATATCTTCAACATTTCCACATTGCTTGGATGGCAGTATGGTTTGCAGCTAGTATCTATATAAAGAACGGAGTGCTTATGCTAGTGTCTAGGCAATTCCCTGTGTATAGATAATTCTGACGGATCTAGGCTCCCTTTTTTGTACTTAGTTTCTGAACGAGCTTCCAGCTTTTTGTGAAAAGGTGTGTACAATATTTCGTAAATTAAGTTCACTTCAAGTAATGACAAAATATAGATCTATCCAGCATTTCCCTCTTCGAATTCTGTATTGTGAACAACTTGGCATTTTTCTACTAATCACATCTGTCCTCTACCTTCGTCCGTTTGTTTTCCACTGTTTAGATATTTCAGATAGTTTATGAAGTAAGTTAATAGTTGGCGCAGGCGATTTTGTACATGGGTGAAATGTATAATTCTGCAAGTAATAAACATTTTCATGTCCATCCGAGATTTGATTCCTCGTCCATTGGCTGAGCAGTTCCACACAAAGATAACTAGACTAATTATCGCTGTGTAACAGCGTGCAGGAAAATCGGTTTCAACTGTACGAAGGAAATTGAGGCCTTGATTGAGGCAACTACCATGTGCTCCCATGTATACATATTTTCGAAATATTTTATCCTTAGGTATTACACTGATGAATTGTTTTTACAGTACTGTTAATAATTGACCAACATGTCTTATTACACTTAAAAGAGGAAAATACAGATTTACAGAATGTTTTCGATTGAGAACGTTAGATTGTGTTTTCGAACCTACCATTATTGGTTTACTGTTTCCCTAAGATTCTCAAAGTTGAACTTAGGAAATGTTTGCCTGAAACGACCAATATTACACAGTCCAAGTCCAAAAACTAGTTCCTATGGTAACTATAGTGATTTTCTAATTAAATGTAATTTAGAGTTACTCCGTGCCGTAAGCGTCGGTGAACCATCAATGGTTAACTAGCGACCTCTCGCCAAAAATTGATGGCCCCACTGCAACGATCCGTCGTGACTCCACCTTCGTTTTGAACATTATACCCCCAGTGAGCCACCGGTGGCAGAGGCGCGACGAAATGTCAATGCATTACAAAATTACTCCGGCAGAATATGTTAAATAGCCTATATGCATAATTCATTTACATTGAGATGAGTCTAAATAGCACTTACAATATATATATATATATATATATATATATATATATATATATATATATATATATATATATATATATATATATATATATATTACCCGGAATGGCGCAAAATAGTAACCTTGTGATGTAGAAGCATGGGTTACTCTTGACGCCGGAGCTCACTTTAGGAACATTCGTCAGGAAAAACAAATATATAATAATAGACGCATGCACAATACTGGCGATAAGTCGTTTCGGACCCTTCTCCGATTTTCACCGACGAATCAAATGACGGACCGAAAAGACGTCATCGCCGCTATGTGGTGGTAACTGCAACACCCTTACTCTAGATGTCTGTTTCGACTCGACGAAACACTGCCGCTAGGAACACACTAGCGGCAATCTTTCGATGCGTCGCTATATCGACGATCGACGTTTACCGCCAAATTGACTAATAGACATTGGCGACGTTAACGGCATGAGGTCAAGTTTCATCTCATAAATGTGTGATATTCTATTTTTGGCATAAACTTTAACTCCTATCTTCTCTTAGGATACACATTTTAATACAAATGGAGTGACGACAAGCCAGTCCTCGCCTGGCACCTTAAAATGTTATAGGAAGGGCTAGCTTAATGGTTGGTATATATTGTGTTTGGTATTTTAGTTTGTATACATTTCGTGAGTCAGAGGGCAGTCAAACCTGCCCCCTTCGTGTGCCAATGAGTCAGAGGTAGGTAAAAGTGTTAACTAATAAAAATCATTTCAAATGGTTAAGCCATTTTTCGTTCTGATAGACAATATCTTTTTCATTTTTATCCTATGTAGATAGATACAGATAAATAGCATTATTACTGTCTTATTATTTATTTCATTTTTACCATATACTTCTCTTAAGGTTTAAGTCCTTAGGATAAATAAGATGGGTGATTCACGCAAATAAATTCTAGTTAATGGACCCTTCACGAGACTATCCGAGACTATCCGTGATTTGAATCCGTGACTATCAAACGCAACAACGAACGCGCTAGGCATTAGATATTAAAACAAAACTGACTTATCGAACGTTACTCAGTAACTGACATTTTTATTTTTAATTGTTTTACTCGGTTTTATATTTTTAGCAGTACCTCTTTCACAAGATATCCGAAGTTCGACTTCAATCCTTACTTAATAGGGTGCTGTACATTTCAAACAATGTATTATTATGTATTTGAATGAATGTTAATTTTTTACACATAATATAATTTTAACACCTCTTATTCCATTAAAAAGAAACATATTGTACACAATTTTTCTCGATTGGGAAGGTTAGCTTGATACATATAATAACGGACATTGTCGTTCCTTCTCATGGTAAGGAATTGATATGATTAAAATGAGAACTTAGAAGGGGCAACAATTTACTCTCATAAGGTATTGGAAACGCTTACCTGACATAGAAATCTATTATTCCAACAAATATTTACGTAATTATAGGCATTTTATTTGTTAGCAGTTCCATCTTTTCTTTCTCAGCCAATGGGGACGAATTTGGAATTAAACGTGATGGGGAGCCAGAGGACTATGTATAACTCAATAACATCCGTCATTTATCATTATTTTCACATGCTTCTCGTCCCAAATTCCATTCCTTGGGAGGAAAAAATAAATTATAAATTCGACGCTAATTTCAATCATTTCTGACATTTTTATCCCTTTTCACCCCATATTAATATCGTCCGTTTCGATTCCTTTTATGTCAAATACTTCCCAACTACCCGTGGTATTAATAGCAGCTAAACGTAGAGATTTAAATGTATATGAATTGCTAACTATCAGCTAACTGACCTTGAAAACTATGGATTCGACGATAATAATAGTATTTTTTTGATTTGCTTTTCATGTCGTTATTGCCCTCAAAAAAGAAGTACTAATCCGTTGAGCTTGGACATAAACAGCATCTGAAATGTTGTCATTTATGTTGGTAATCCAGAAACTATGGATCGAACTAATATCGATCGATTTGAAATATTCTATACCTCACTCCCTTCCACTCTCCCTTCCACCTTATTGAAAGCTGAACTTAAAAATAATCAGACCATCTTCAATTGACTTGAGGATCCCGGAAGCTATAAGTTGCACCGTACCATTTATCGTTTTCAAGTATTTTAACTGTCCGAGCCCTTTCTTCACCCATCCTTTCAGGTTACTAATGGAGGGTAAGTTAAATGGTATTTTGGAATCCTCTTTATCTATCCGACCCACGCCGGTATCTAGCCCAAAAATGTAATGTAGGAGGGGCTAGCTGAAGTTAGGGAGGCCCGATTCAACCATATTATACTTCGTTACCATAGTGTGGTTAATTTGCAAGCCTACCGTGAAAATTTTATGAAGCAGCAAACATTTATCGGGATGGCCCCCTAGACACCCTTGTATAATGGGCTGACCAAACTTCCAAAATGATCTAATCGACACTTTTATACTTTCTTTTTATAACTCTTATGCCTGCCTTTCCTCTTCGTCAAATAAGGTCTAAGGAAATTTTACCACAGACGAGCAGAATTTGCTCTTAATTGGCATTACAACTCTTACCAAATGACTTAGCGGCGCTAGAAACTTACGAATCAACACGAATATATATCGATTTTGATATTTTAAGTCACTTCGTAACCCCCATGGGTGATAATTTGTTAGGGCATCAATTAGTTAAGCGTAATCAAAACGGAGACTATTTACTTAATGTATCTCAAAAAATAACGATTCTGCACTAATATCGATCATTTGCTAGCATTTATATATACATATACATGTATATATATATATATATAAATTATGTATATAATATTTATATATACATTTACATATATTACAACTCCCCATTGCTAACCGGACTGTATTCTTTTCCAGATTGTAAAAAGTACAGTTAAATTACTCTAGGCGTATCATAATTATATTAGAACAAACCCACATGCTCACGTACATACATCCGTCTTTATATATGAAAATACATATAACATAAAGAGAGACAGAGAGAGTGACGAAGGCACCATATATAAAAGCATAGCATATTTCCATACTTCCATATAGAAAAGCATACCAGAGTAATAAACTCAAATCTTATATAAAGATGTTCCATTTTGGCTTTATTATAAAGCACAATTATAGAGCTTTCACGTGACTTTGGAGGCCGTGAATTTCTTGTGACAGTTTGAGCTTATTTTTTTGCTGTAACTATGATATGCTTTCGGATATTCTCTAAGTCTCTGACTAATTTTTAATAAAATAAATCAAATACTATAATGGGTATATTCCGAAGCTGCCTACGTATAAAAAATGGTTGCAGATATATACACTACATAAATTATTTATGGCTATTACCGATGGTGTATACAAAACGTCTCAGATATGATGTTTGAAATAAAAAAATAAATTAATATAAATAAACGTGAAATATTTTAATGTAATTATTTTACATAATATTAATGCATTCATAAAAATATTATATAGTACAAAAATTGAAACAAACGGAAATCAAACTAACGACCTATCGATCAGAACTCCCTCGGTTTGCCACTATGCCAACACGACCACTCTGATTGACTTGGTGCTAACGAAATAGAACGGACTTTAAAAGAGAATAAGCTTCTCATACGTTTCAAATGCTTTTTTCTTTTTCTCCTTTCTTTTTATTTTACTATGCATGTCAAAATTGTGTTTGCTCTCATTCTGTTTTTGCTGTATCATTTTATTGAATATGTTCTTTTGCATATGGAAATTTCCATTTAGTTATGGAAGCGTAAATGACAATTCGAAAAATATGGTGACATGAATGCGCAGTTTCGAAGTATTGTATAATTCCAATCAATGTTGTTTTCTGTATCAATGTTGAATATTTATCAACATCCGAATCAAAGTTGTTTGATGTGCACCTAGTAACAAATCTTATTATCTTTAAATTAAGAAAAAATATATATTCATATTTTATCCAAATTATGGAGTTTGGCTTGAAGATTTCAACCTGCATTTTTGGTTTATGGAACAGAGTGTACAAGAAAGAAATACATATAATCTCATTAGATATCATCGGGAAGTCATTTGCAGCTCGTTTATTACTTCCCGCTTCCAAAATGTATTTTCAATGGGAGACACAGATACACCTATCAAGTAAAGATAATGCAAGAAAATATTTGTAATCGATATTGAACAGCAATGTGTCTAAAATTTTCTAAGCGTAATTGCATACATTTAGTTTGACCAAGAGAGAAATCAAACTAGAGTGAACAAAGTCGGAAGATTAAATCTAGTAATATATTTTTTTTTGAATTTTTACTATGTGAATTTGAGGAAAACAATCTCTAATTAGGACCGTAGAAATACAGTTTGCTTATGTGGGGAAAGGTGAAACAACTTGTGTACAGAACTCCTGTATCAACAATCCGGAATCTTATTGCCCGAGTTGTTGCATCTGTAGCGTGCCCTACAACTTCAACCCCTTTTGCAATGCACGCATTTTTCTTTACTGCGTAGTAGTATTTGATGTATGTGTGTTTACTTCCTAACTGCATAATGCACATTGATACGTTTGTGGTTGTTAGTGCTGTCCTTGTTAGGTGTGTAGTGTTGTTACTAGTTATTTCGGTGTGCGCTTGTACTTCTTGCGTGTTGGTATGTAACCCTGGGAAACAAGTTTCAGTTGTCATCTTTCATCGGATTACGCTATGAACATCAATCAAAGCTCGTACGCACTGCAGCGAAGAGTTGAATTTTGCTTATTTTGGTAAATGAATGCTTGAAAAAAAACTGGTTGAAATCTCTCTCTTACTTATGGGAATCCCTTGCGCACTCAGTGTACGCAATCTTTACAGCACCTTTCGATTCCCTTTCTACTGTTTCTTTTTGTGCAGCCTGTGACCGCAGTTCTATTTCCCGTTGTTTGTCACAATTCCAGATGGCGGTTCATTTGTTGACAATTCCAAATGAACGTATCTCCGAATAGACGCAATATTCGGCATTGTGCTACTTATTCACTTTTCCGTATATTCGTGTCTAGAATGACCTCAAGCGTTGTAACATCTCAACGAGAGAGAGATACATAGACGGATATAGATAGTTAGATATGCTAATATCTTCCTAAACGTAGTTTTGTATTAGATATTTATGTAAATATGTAATTCTCTATTTGGGAAGACCTTTATTCACTACAACCAATTTGACTTAATGAAAATTACATTTAGTACTAAATTGCCCCTGTTTCAGTTTTCGCTATTATTATTAAGTTCTCCACTTTTTTCAAAATCTTGGACGAATTATATTTGACTTATTAATTTATATTTGATTTATATTTGATTTATTGATTATGTTTGATTTATTAATTTATTTATTTTATTTTAGTTTTATATCTGGTAATATTTATAACACACTCCATCTACACATTTCTATTTCGACTCCCAATATTTTCTTCTATTTTTTATAATCAACGATAAGTTTAGTTCTTTGTTTTACTATTACTTGCTATCCTTCCATATTTCCTTGTAATGTGGTATGAAGAGGATAATTTCTATGCATGGCGTGTCTAATTCAATTGTCCTCCTTACAGTTTAAAAGTACCATTTTCTCTTGTGTAAGTTTCACTACGTTTGTTGCTTTCCTTGTTCATTTTGTCTTCTTCGTTTTCTCCCAACACTACATTTCAATGCTGTGTTAATATTTATTTAACACGCGTAATGTCCGAATCCTTATATAACCCAATACTTTATATACAGGACTAGACCAACTCCTTATTTAATCCAACGTTAACAATAATATCTAAGAGTGACTTTTTCTCTGAATGTTACCTTACCTACGACAGTTCTTGATAGTATCTCTTCGATGAAGTAACCATTTTTTCAAAGCACTTACATTATGCTTGCAATCATATACCTCGACAAATTTAGTTTGTTCCACACTGACTCGCACGCAATTTCCTTGGCATGACGCATAAGTATTAACACTTCATGTGCTATCTCACGTACTGTTTACAGATGAGGCGTCAGTCTCAATATATGTCCCTGGCATCTGTAAGTATTTCCAGATATTTGATCTAATAACCGGGTCGAAATATTTTTACCATTTGACCAAAACAAACACAACTTTTTTTTATTTATGTCAAAATCTGTGATGAACTCGATAGCATTTCTGGTGCTTTTTCAATACACTAAACGAAATTTGCCTTCCTCTAAAATATTTTACTATATTATTTTCCAGCTGTCCGTTCAGTATGCGCGGAATAATCTTTCGGTGTGACTAATACTGCTAATTGTTCTTCGATCTCTCATTTTCTTTTCATTTTCATGAGTGGTGCAATTATAGTAGTATGGAGGAAAATCTTTGGCCATCTTGCATTCAGGTTGATTTTCGTAATAAACAATTCACTACTTATATTACATTCTCTATTAATCCCTAGAGCAAATCTGTCGATAAGTTGTCGTCTCCAGTAACTTCGCTTTTTACATGTTTTTGGTGAAGAGTACTACTTGACCTTCCAATATACTTTGTAATTTGTCTTTATCTTCCACTTCTTCCTTTTTTTCATCGTAGTTCTTCTGGTCGCACTAATCTGCTGTGTATTTCTCCCAAATTCTTAATATACTTCGATTGCGATCGACTGTATGACCTTGTCGATCTTCAGTTCGAAAGTGAGTGTAAGTTTATTTCTCTCCTCATTTTTGTACTTAAGATATAATTGATCATACCTGCCGCGTCTTTGAAGTTTCATTATTTCTTCTGGTAACTGTTCCATGCACATGCTTACAGGTTTTTCTTTCTTTCTTCTCAGTTCATTATTCATTCTTATGTATTCTTGATGTACGTTATTTTAACCTTTCTGCATCTCTCCGAATAGCATTGCATTGTTATCCATGGTTTTCACCGTGCTCTTTCAGTTATGTCAATATTATTGTGTAATTTATCAAGTAAAATCTGTACAACTTTCCCTGAACTATTTCCTGGGATTCTTCCATGTTGGTCATTGGAGAAAAATGTCTTCAATTTACTATTCTATATCACTGTATATATTTTTTCAATACCTTTAAATTCTATGTTATATATCCTTTCATTTTTAACGATTTTGCTCTTACACACTACGAGATTGTTATTCCAGTCAATTTCCGATACCTGATGTATCTTAATACCTTTACGCTATCCTGTAACAATGGGCGACAACATTTTAATTGATTTGTTACTTTTCTGCTTCTTGAACTTTTACAATTGTGCAGCCTGTATTTTCCTCTCTTATTCGACGCGTGCCTCACCAATATATCTTGTTGCCTACATAGGTTGATATGCATTCGGAATGATCCTATCACCTTACTCGCAACTCACTCCCAGATTACGCTGTTGAAGTTATTCTCCCATTAGTGTGGTGTTCTCCCGACTTCTACCCTGCAGATGAAATATGGCACAAATAGCAGCACATTATTTCTCCTTCTTTGCCATTATGGTAGGTTGTAAGCATATACACTCCCTGTCTTTTTACATTCCCTGAGGTTGCACTTAGTTTTAGTAACGTCATCGCGGGTTTTCTCTTTGGTAGCATTTCTTCATATTTGGTTCTTCAATGCGATTGGAACACCATTCTGAGCAATAGCATCACCCGTATAGGATATTTATTATTTTCCCAAACAATTTTAGTTTCCGATAACGATATAATTTTCTTCAATTAAGCTGTCTTCACTTTCGTTTTGTCTATCTCTAACATTAAATTATCGCACATCGCAAAGTGCGTTCATACAATATGTAGAAATATAATAGTTTTTTATTATAATTTTCGTGATGATTATTTTTGTCTGGTAGTACTAAAAGTGAAACTAGTTTAAATCTGCAAGTTTCACCTCAGGAGTAAACATAATTGAAGTTATCGTCCTTCTTCGTCTCTTCTGGGGAAATAATAACATGATTTTTTTCTCATTTCCTTTCTACATATCCAGGTTGATGACCACATTGTGGCTAATCAAACATTAAGAACAGTGTATCATTCTCCGCGTAAGTATGTGTTCTGTTCTCCAACTGCCTAACCGTACTTTGGGAAGGCCCTTACCATCTGGTTTACGTTTTCCCCTTTTCCTAGAAGTCAGCCAGTCACGATGTACATTAACCAACTAAGACGTTTCGCACTTTATTCCTTGAGGAGGTGTGGAATGATTATTTTCTTTTGCTTAGAATTAGACCCAGAAATATATCTCGAAGCTCTCCATCATTTATACATAGCTGAAGGATATTTATGAAAAGAAGTATTTCTTCATATTGCTGGAACTTTATTAAATGTCAAAAGAAGTCATGATCAGAAACATGAAGGTAGTACGACATGGAATGTGAAAACGGTAGAATTGATGTCACGTCACCATGGATATCGTTAGTGCAGACGTATGAATGTTATTGTCTGATGCAAGGATACTCTTGATTATCATAAATATTACGGGAAGTATATTGAAACAGAATGATTAATGTGAAGTATGTGAAAAGATGAAAGGTCAGTCGATATGAACTATGAAATCAGCCACAATAGGAATGTGAGTTCCATAAGCAGATAGGGATAAGTACTACAAGGAGAAGAAAAGATAATATTATATGACAATGCTCTCCTCTCATGCGAAAGATAATGTGATAGTGCAAGGCGTCAAAACTAATTCTAGGTTATTTATGAAGCACTGAAGCATATGTCTTAGTGGATAATTTCAAGGTAATAGAAAAATCATGTTTTGCCACATGAAACAATAGTGTGTCTCGCAAGATGGACATGTTAAAGAAGCTGGAGTAAGTGACATTCCAGAATTTGAACGCCTTTGTGGAAGGAATAGTAGCAAAGGTGGTAGGCAGTAATTAACGACCGATCAGACGGTAGCTTCGTATGTATTCTGAAATGTGGTGGCAGAATAGCACTATGTAATACTTGTTAGACGATGAACAATATTAAGGCGAGAGCAGAGTTTTTCGTATATGTACTTCAGGAAAGAAGCGAATTTGAAACATTTGTCAGAAATAATGTATAAGTGGGAGAATCTTTTACTGAGTCTAATTTGAGTATGAGAAATGCAAAGGTAGAGTTTAGAGTGGTTAAAATATAAATGGGAACGATACCGAGGTGGCAAAAAGAGCATCACTGAGTTTTGTGGCATTGGTAGATATTACCATTTTTGATACCGAAAAGAACGAAATTAGTGTTTGCGTGCCGCGTGTGATGAAATCTGGTGAGAGAGGAAGGGTAGTTAAGAGGGGTAAAATTCGGAATAGGAGTAAGAACATCTATGTCATAAAGAAGGAGAAACGTTAAAATTATATCCGCTGCAGTATACAAGCATGAACAAAATTAGCATAAGAACAATTGTTAATAATGCGTACACATGTATGTGTGATTAGTAGAAATTGCTAGTTAATTCGACATTACTACAAGAAAGCTTCAATAAGATGAGTTTGTAAACAAGGCTGAGATGACACACTTTGTTGAACACCTTTTGAAGGTCAAATAATATAAACAGAACATTTTGAAAGTATTAAACTGATTATTGGTGAGGGTAGTGGAACGGAGTCGTTTATCGGAGTAGTTTGTTAGTAGCTGCATATGTTTGGAGGCGGCTGAAAAGCATTGGGTCAAGAATTTTGTAAAGTACTTGTGTGAGTTTCGTAAGAAGAGAAAAATTCTGCTGGTCTGTTTGGATTGCGAAACATTAACGTGGGATAAGTTTTCGAAAGTTTAAGATAAAATCCGTTCTTTTCTGATTTTGAATCTATCCAACGTGGACAGGTTTAATTGAAACGAAATCTTCAAGATTCAAAACGTTTTGACTTTACATACATACACACACACACACACAAATATATATATTTTGGCGTGAACAGGACTTAAACGTATGCTAGACAGCTCTATTAGCTGTAACTACATTACATTACCGTTACACTATCAAGCCACCTGAAACTAGAAGCCAAATAATTACTTGCTTTAGCCTTGATGGTTGGAACGATCAAGCTTCTTCCTTTAAGGATATTTGCACCCAAGTGCACAACGAAATTTATTTATTCGACGACCTACAGAAAAATTAGTACCCACTAATAAAGGAAACAACATACAATCCAGAAAAACATACTGAAATAAAAACATATTATGAATTAATTTCGGCCTGCAAGTTCAAAAGAACGCGATCAGTAATAATAATAATAATAATAATAATAATAATAATAATAATAATAATAATAATTTATTATTATTAATAAAGCTAATAGGAATTTAACAATGATTAAATGGTTATGTCAAAATTTTACTATTATTAACACCTGCAAATTTTTCTATATGTGCAATGTTAAGTCTCTTCTTGAATATTGTACACTAATTTGGAATAGTGAAGCAAAATATTTTAGTTCTTCAATTGAATCAGTTCAAAATTGTAAGAACCTTTTAATTATGAACAGATACACATTTTACTTATTTTTATTATATTCTGGAAGTCTTTCTGTAAAGTTTGTAGGTGCCATTTCAAAGATTCTTTTATTATTGTTACGTTTTTTATTGTTCTCTCGTTTTCAATTTCCTATCATCTTTTCTTTTCTTCTATGTTTAATTTCTTCTTTACTACGTATATTGTATTAAATAATAATAATAATAATAATAATAATAATAATAATAATAATAATAATAATAATAATAAAAAGAAACTTTGTCATGGATTTTGTATTTGTGTCATATGATTTTTATGCTTATTTTTTCGGCATTAATATTACTAGCCTTGTTAATCTGTGTATTTTTCCGAAGCGCTCAACTCAGACATGTTTATTTTCATATTGTATTAACAGCTACAAAGTGTATTTTTGATTGTTTTCTTTTATTATTTTGTAAACAGTTACAACTACATGGATAATAAGAATCAAATTTTGAATTTTACTTTATATACTAATCCTATATGCTATACTTTTTTATATATATGAATGTTAATCATGATTTTTTCGCTATTGTTTTTTTTTTTTGCAGTTCCAGTTTGTAACTGATACTGCATGTTTTTTTTTATTTTTCAATAAATATTTCATTTTTTTATTCATTTTTTTATAATCAGTTGTATAATGTTATTCTAGTTGCATGCGCCCTTTGTAAATTTTTTCTTTCTTGTAAGGGGCACTTGTGGTTGTATAGCTGTTTGATTCTAAGAAACATATTTCAAACATTATTATTATTAGCATCAATTGCCGTTTCGTTGGGCTAAACTGAGAAAAAAAATATTCTCTGCTATTCAGTCACGTTTTACTATAACTAAGGCACTGTTTGATATCGGCAGTTTGGATGAGTTTTATATATACCCTCCCCTTCCCATGTTGCGCAGCACGGCATCTTCATTGTGAATGTTCATCTCAGCCACCCGGAAAACTATCGATTCTACTATGATATTGCTATTTTGATCATTTTTATAGGTCTCTCCTCCATGTTGCGGATTGAATTTGGATTTAAACGGCAGCAGATGTGTCGCTGTTCATATTACCAACTAAAAAATTATAGATTCGATACTAATATAGATTATCTTTCGTTCTCTTTTAAATGTTTCTATCCCTCCCGCATACTTTATTTACACCATCAAAATGATATGAGGAAAACCATCTCGGAGTCGAACTTAATCTAGGTGGAAAATTTTATCGAGATTGGTAAGGTTCTTCAAGACGTATTAAATTTCATTTATGTTTACATATCTCCCTTGCTCATTTCCCTTCTCTAAGTTCTAGCGCCAAAGTGAAAAAATAAAAAAAAACATATTAGGCCGGAACCTCATCTATTTGATCGAGATAGGTAGCGTGGTTGAAGAGTTATTAAGTTATATTTATTTTTATATATATTCCAATCAACTCCCCGCCCCCAAGTTTTCCCGTCAAAGTGATATGATGAAAACCACTCCAGTATCGAACTTCATCCATGTTGAAAATTTGAAGCAGACTTCTTAACTTATTAAGATAGTCACTTTTATTTTAATTTACATTGATTTTTGTATATCCCCCCGTCCTACATTCCACCATCAAAGTGAAATGATTAGAACCATTCAATGAACAAACGTAATATATGTTGAAAATTTCAACCAGATTAGTGGTTCGATTCAATATTTATTTAGTTTTTTTATGTTTTATATTTTCCATCCTACCCCTCCCCGAAGTAACACCATCAAAACGATTAATAATAATATTCATACGTCCAAACATTATCAAGGTTGAATATTTGATCGAGATCGGTGGTGTGGTTCAAGAGAGACTCTCAATTTTAGTCAGAGTCACATTGAATTTCATAATGCAGGTTATATTATATTATAATTGTCATTATTATTATTATTATTATTATTATTATTATTAATAATAATAATAATAATAATAATAATATCATTATCATTATTATTATTATTGTCAGAAGTAGTACTTTTGAATTTGCACGTCGAAATTACTGCATAATTTGTTTTTATTTCTGTTTTTTCTTCTGGATTGATTGTGGTTTTCTTTATAAGTGGGCACTAATTTCTCTCTAGGTCGTTTGGGTTACCGAGTCGCAATCGAATTTCCGGGTCACTACGGGTTTGATTGCTCGACCCAGCGGTAGTCCATAAAATACCCAATATCGTCCGACTGACACTATCATTCGTTTGAGCTCTAGCGTGTTCATTTTATCTGTGCAAATTACAACGTTATATTCGCAAGAGATTAAAGTGATGCTGGATATTCGTAACACATAAGTATTCGGGAAAGTCTAGAAAATGGTTATTTGAAAACAAAATTTTACTTATACTAGTTCGACACAATTTTGTTGTTATCCTATAATTCAATGTGATTTATTCACGTTGAAATTTGAAACATGCAAGGTATGTTACATCTGTAAGGAACATCCAATTTTCCATTTGAATATTTGTAACTTTTCATTATGATACGGTTTGGACTTTTAATATAGGATATTTATGATAATAATTTACCAGTGAAAAAGTATTCTTCACTTTGCATTAGTACTCTGTGATGGAAGAGATGGCCTACGCTACCTACTGGGTTTATTAGAATGTAGTTTGCTTCAGTACCGAATTTATAACCGAACCAGGCGAAAACAAAAGCATGTGTTAAACGGTTGCCATTATCTTAGATTTGTCTGTGAGATGTACACTTCTACTGGAAATGGAGTATGCTATCCTTTTGAAAGTGACTTAATGAATGTTTCAAACCTCCTCTATATATTGGAATTGTCCTAAAAAAATATATAAAAACAAACGTATCGATATTATTGTTGGATTTCTGGTAACGGAACTTTATAATGTTAGGTTCGTTTCTTGTAAAGTTTAAAATTCCACATTTTTATCTGTTCTCCTTTTTCTTTTTCTTTTTCTCACGCCATCTCTCTCTCTCTCTCTCTCTGCCTCATTTCTGAACCTCTGTGTAATAGACATCAATCTTTTATTGTGTGTGTATCAATTTCTCTCTAAATCAACTTACGAAGCTTGTTGCGTCTCGGTTTTGTTATTTCAATTTATCGATATTATTACATGTACAGTTTGAAATTAGAATTGCGTTCATGTTGTTAACTAATTTTAGTATGGAAATGAAAAAGTAGGAGAGAGGGGGTGTCTTTACCAGACACGATTCTGGGATAAGATTATGTATATTAGATGGCCTAGCTGCACAGCATTAGCTGTCGCAATTTTTTAATGCGGGGTGTACATCTCTGCTGGTCTAACACGTGTGTCTTTAGTTTGATTCCTAGCAAGAGCTCAAAAAAGCGATTTCAAAAGTTTCCTTCAGCTTAAAAGACATAACTCTGCAACATTAGTATCATAAAGAGCAAAATCTTTCAACTTTTATCTAAAAGAAATTATATCAATACAGCGCTACTCATATCATATCGGGATTTAAATCAGAAGTATCGCTTCTTCACTGGAAAATTGTTCAACCTAAAAAAATAGTCATACATGTTTCCCCTCTTAAGGGGCACGATAATCATTCACAATATCATTTCAAGTGTATATATTTTAATCAGTTTCAAGTAGTTTAAAATCATGCAACAGAAACAAATTTAAAAACATTATTGGATTTGATGCAACTATTACTACCTAAGGGTGGAAACAATTTCTTGTGCAATGACATTTGGTTTAAGCTTTGTAAATTTCTGTTCCACATGCAGAAATTTTCAAAAATGTTTATTTTTTGAGGAAAGTATGTGCAAGTAACACTCTATTTCCTTATTCAGAAATTTGGAGGCATCAATCAGTGGATTAGCATTATTAGTTATAAAACAATCAGGTAACTATAAGTAATTACAATCAGCCACTAGAGGCCTTCGCCCTCACTCTTAGCCTGGGATTTGTGACCATCAATTATTCTTTATTTAATTTATATCATTGTAAATTAGCTGTGAAGGAAAGATACATTAATAATAATAACTTTTTAAACAAGTGATACAATAATTCTAAGCTAGCAAACAAAGATGCACATACAAAAGAATAATCAAGGTGCAAAAGATATTAATAATAAATAGTGCAGAAGCACAGTGGACTCTTTTTAATTCGAAGTCCAAGGGGACACGAAAAAACTTCGAATTATCCAACAACATTCATTTTCATATATATAACAACAAACAAACCAAAGTACTGTGCATCAAAAACATATTCATATGGTGTAGACTTTACATTTAAAGCGGTTTATTTGCTTGATCGAATACCGCAAACTAACAAAGGACATTGACTCCCAATGGAAAATATATTTACGTACAACACTACAACATATATTGAATAGGCCAAACATATAAACACCAGTAACAATTTGAATATTCTGTTCTCACTTTTAAGAAGTCGGAAACCTCATTTGCTAAAATCTGATTGTTTTTGTACGGTCAATAAATCCTGAATTTCATGTGTTGCGTGAAATACGATATTAATAACATTTGGTTGACTTTATCAATAATTCATCTTAAATTTTCAACCAATTCTGTAACAAAATGAGATTGGCGCACGTTCTCTTTCTTTACTTGTTCCCAACTCACCTTCATCTTTATCATTGTATAGATTTTCTATTTATCTTTTGTATTACTCTTCCCTATGGCTGCAACTGGATAACTGAAAACACGTTAAAACTAAATTATTTGTTTACATCTGTCCAACATTAAAAATTTGCAACTGTATTTACTTCGAATTATCCAAAACATAGGTTCAAAAATTCGATTTATCCACGATTTTTTACTATTGTTTTCAATACAGTTTTCAAGGAGAATGGACTTCTGTTCGAATTATCCAATATTTCTAATTATCCAAGTTCGAATTAACGAGACTCTAATGTATTGTGGAATATACGGAGTATTATTGAAATATATTACATTATATATTGGCGACAAATGGAAAGTTGTGACTGAGGTGCTCTGGACGCTAGAACACATAATAGATATGTTACAAGAAACAAATCAAAGGGGCCGCGGCGGCTCAGGGGTAGAGCGTTCACCTCTGGTGCTAGGGGTCTCGGGTTCAAACCCTGTTCCCGCCAAGTGAACTTTGTGGTGGACAAACACCGTGTGCGTGGGTTTTCTCGGGGTTCTCCCGTTTCCTCCCACTTCCTTTATTCCACCATTTCATTCATTACTCATCATCACCGTCTCCTTTAGCCTAACCGGCATAACCGTGGGACGTAAAACTCAAAAATTTCATTTCATTTCAAGAAACAAATCAAGTTAATCTTCTCTCCTGTTGTGACTCAGGACTGATGAGACACGTATTGAGACCTCTGATTGGTTTTGGTGGGAGACAGTGCTATAATGGACAAATATGACAAATACTTTTCTAAATGGCACAATGATGGAAGAAGGAGACATGATGATGATGATCTGCTGGAATACTGCGATCGTATGTTGAAAGCAAGACGCTGAGTGGTGTTTAATAGTTTATATGTGGCGATTCTTCCTGTAAGTTTATAAATATTGCATCTGTAAAGATATCCTTCTCATTCTTCAAGTTCTTGGCTATAAACGTTTGGTGTAAGTGGGAGTTGTGGTGAACGAGCGAAGAAAAAACAAATTTTGTCACATTGGTCAATATTATGGTATGGGAGTTTGATCCGATATGCTAAGCTAATGGTGCGTGCTGAACACCATGCTCTAAAATGTCAATTCCATTAAGGAATGTCTGTGGTGCTGAACACCATGTTAGGTGACCAAAAATTAGTACTCTTTTCATGAAGTCTTTGTTGGTTTTCTGTAGTAAGTTAGATCTTAATCCCCAGTTCTGAACAACAAGACGGCGGAGAAGTTAAAATATGTTTTAGCCTTCTAAAGCAGGGATGTCCATCGTAAGTTATCATCAAATATGGTACTAAATATATGACTGTTTTGGAAGGATGAAGATATACATACAGGCATCTGCAAAAATTTGGATTACGTAGAACTTTACTAGTACACTTAGACTCGAAAACAAATAGTGACTGAGTTTTGCATGGGATAACTGACAATCGCCACTCGCAACACCAGTCGAAGAAACCTGTAATCGTAGCTTGCAATTTTTTGTTAATTTGTTTTATTTTTCCTAATGTTAAAGAGATTGTATCGTCCGGGAATTGGAATAGGTACGTGTTCATTTCTGGAGATGGCAAATCTGAAGCATATACGATGTACAGGGGTTGAACAAAAACAATCTAAAACGTTTGCAAAAGTGTTAAAATCATACCTAGTATGATGTGGGGCCTTCTTTTGTGTCTAAAAAAGTTTGAATCCAACGTGAAATAGACGTATTGAGCTCCTGAATTCTGGTGTGTGGAGTTTTGTACCATTCTTCCTGCAAAACATGCTCCACTTCATCAAGTGATGTCGGTGGATGGTAATGAGACCGAACACACCTTAATAACTCAGACCACGATGGCTCAAATTTGTAGAAAAAACTGGTGATTTTAGGACCCAGAGGAGGTGTGATAGCTCCTGGTCATGCTTCAGAAACCATGATTTCATCGTTTTAGTAGCGTGACAGGGTGCCAAATCATCTTGGGAGATGCCATCACTATCAAGGAACAATATTTGGGACATGGGTTGAACCTGTTCCCCCAAAATAGCCTTATACGCCTTAGCATTCATCATTCCATACAGGGCTACAATTGGATCTACAGAAAATCATATCACTACACATACTGCAATAGAACAACCCCAAGGTTTACAGTTGGGAGCAGACAGTCTGTATCATTGTCCAGCGACGGTATTCTCCATATGTAAACATGACTGGTTGTTGCAAACAAGGTGAAAGAAGATCCATCAGACCCCATTACGTGTTACCACTGGTCACGAGGCCACACCTTGTGGTACTTGCACCACTCGATACGACTCTCAGCATTTACTGCTGTGACCAGGGGTTTGGCAATAGCGTCCCTGCCATGAATTTTCATTTTGTTAACTTCCCGTTGCACTGTTTTCGATGAAACTGGGTTCTGTAGGCGGGAATTGACTTCAGACGAAATTTTCATTGCAGAGGTCTTCTTTTTAGTTGTTACAATCAGTTTTAATGCCCTCCAGTACCTATCTGACATAATTCTATCTTGACCACTATTGTGCTTTGCAGACGTCGTTTGTCCATGAATTGTGTATGCCCTTGTGACATTGAATACAATGCCTCTCGATACCCCACAATGTTTGCAACAGTTACAAATGAAGCTTCCATCAGGCGAGCACCAACCATCACGCCTCTTTGGAAGTCTGTCAGGTCGCCCATTTTACCACACCGCTTTTACACCACGACACTCACAGGTGAACTGGTTACTGCTGACGGAAGAGAAAACAGAAAACGATCGGCAACCGCAACACGTGTTGTACAGTGGAAGACCAAACGTACGTGTTCTCTATGAAGTATTGTTATATCTTTTGTACATCCTTGTATAAAAGAGGAAACAAACTAGAGAATTGCGATATTCCTGTGTGTGAGAAAAATGGATGGGATAAGGACTTGTTTAGACTGAAATAGACAGTACGGTTAAGTATGAATAAACATATGACCCAAATAAATCAGTTTATAAAATAATCCATAGTGCAAATTCGGTTAAATGCCTTTGCACGATCCATTAGTAGGTGACAGAATTAAATGGATTTAATATAGTGATTATTAAGAATGGCTTTCAAGTATATACGATCATCATTACCAGACATAGTCCATACTTAAGGAGAGTCGAAATATCGACTGAATGTAGGGAATTTATACGATCATCTTTACCAGACATAGTCCATACTTAAGGGGAATCGAAATGTCGACTAAATGTAGGGAATTTGAGTTATTATTCAGTTCAATATGTCCCTTCATCGCGAATTCTGACGAGAAATTTGGAGCTTAAAATATGTTAAACGATAATCATGAATATTGTTGTGTATGGTTGCGAAAATTGTTCCATTACTCTGAGGGAAGAACTTAGACAAAAGTATTTGTGAACAAGATCTTGAGACGAATATTGTTAATCGAGAGAAAATGGAATCGGGAATGGCGGGTTTCGCATAAGGATGAACTGCATAATTTATACAGTTTAACGAGCATTGTTAGAGACATCTAGGAGTCTCAGTTGGACAGGTGAGAAATGCAGGATGGAAGAAGTGTTGACGCATTCAACGTCTTAACTGGAAGAACAATAAGAAAACAGTCATTAGGAAAATTTAGGCGATGACGGGACCGATCAGACGTATAGGGAGATAAACGTAGAGTTAGTATTTTATCAAGGACTTTGCCAAGGTCGGAAGTTATGTGGATCGGATGATATGATTGTACAGAAATCGGGTGTTAGTTCGCCCTAAGTAACATATATACTTTTGGAACCTTCCAATTATAAGAATAATATAAAGGTATATACCGTATCCAGAAAAATGAAAAAAAGTTAACCGAACATTCTTCTAGAAGTATGTACGATATTTGATCAAAGCCGGGAGTATCGCTACGTTTGAATTTAGTAAGGGAAAGAATATTTCCAGAAGTGATGTCCCTGTCAAAGGATTATTGATGTCTAATGTGATGAACGGAAGGCTCCAGTAATTGGGTGATTGTTCCTTCTGAAACTCTGTGACTGCAGCGGTGAATGCACGAAGGAGCTGCGAAGACTGTATGCAGATAAGTGCCGAAAACGTCGCTTTTCTCTGTTTCTGTATGTAAAGTCTAGTGGTTCTGTATAAGGAAATAAATTGACTTTACTTTCTGACCAGTTAGAAGATGAATCTTCCTCAAATCTCGTCAGGTGTTATTTTATGTTCACTTGGTTGCAGGTTTTGCTCCAGATAATCCGTTCATGAGCTTTAATATAGCGTCATTCCATGTCGAATCACTTAACTTTAAAACATGACCGTGCTTCAATGTCTCAGATTCTCTCTAATTTTTTCATGCATAAATACCAATCAAATTATGATAAACTATTTTTCTTTATTTTTTCGATGAAAAATGTGTTTGGGAGAAATTTTTGTAAATGAGAATATGGCACAAATTTCACTTTGCAGTACTCAGCATCAAGGAATTAAATTAGTAAAACTTTCTCTTTTTAAATTATTCGGGTCATCAAGGTGCCAAATGGAAGCTTTATTTCTGCTCTTTCAGCAAATTCTAAGTATCCTTGTAAAATTTACACTGTCAAGCAATGATGGACATAGAAAGCTGATTTTAGATTTTCTTTACAAAGTATGCCATTGCAAAAAAGAGTTACAACTATAAAAATTTTCAAACTTTTTTGTACATTCATCTTAGTGAAAGATAAATAAAAGAGTTTTTCGTATTTTTGTATTTTTTTACATGTACGGAAATATACAGTTTTAACTTTGTTACGAATTGTGCCGTTGATCTTACGTTACAACTATGAAACTTTTGAAACTTTTTAATGGAATCATCTTAGCACATACATGATATGGTTAAAAAAATAAAAAAAAGGTGCTTTCGGTATTTTTGCAATAATTATTATTATTATAATGTTTATATTATATTGTATTATAATATTTGTATTGTCTATTTGTATTATAATGTGTAGAAATGTACAGTTTTAGTGTTGGTAACAGTTTATGCTTTTCCTTTGAAGTAGTGATGGGCAATTCCGGAATGTTTACCTTTTGGATTCCGGAAAGTAAAATCTAAAAAATTTCGGAATTGGACCGCTGCGCTCACCTGCCGACCGTTTCGTAATGTACGTAGATGAAAACAATATACATGCATACCGGTAATACTCCTCAGAATTATACAGATTTGCATTCATAATTTTGTGCCCTAAATATCACAACTCATTGTTTACACTGATGATATGATGTCTTTTTTTAAATTTAGCTTTCGTTTGCATACGTCCGGGATGATTGGATTGTAGGAGATGGAAAAGGATTTTCTCAAATATTATTTACAAAAGATACGCAACAAATGTTGTCATTTTCTGGACAGTAGTATGTTGAAAGTCCAGAGTGATTCATGAATTGCACTCTGACGTACAAAACTTATAATTACAAAACTACCAAAACCTCACTTTTTATTTTTCAACCCACGTATGTGCTAAGATGTTTCTCCAAAAAAGTTTCAAAAGTTTCATAGTTTTACGTTATGATCAGTTATACAATTTCAAAAAAACAGAACCTAAAACTGTATATTTCCTTTAATATAAAATAAAAAATAAAAAACATACCAAAACACATTTTTATCTTACAATAATATCATGTATGTGCAAATAAGTTTCAAAAGTTTCTTAGTTGTAAGCTATGAAAAATGACTTAATTTCTAACAGAACCTAAAACTGTATTTGTGCGTACATGCAATATAAAAAAAAATAGAAAAAACGCATCTTCTTATTTTTTGACAGTGTCACGTATTAACTTGATTCCATAAGAAATGTTTAAAAGTGTCATTGTTGTAACTTATGAACAATGACATAATATGTGATAAAACTTAAAACAGTGTATTACCGTACATGTAAAAAGCAATAAATAATAATCAAAAAATACAAAATTGCCTTTTTATTTTTAACCATATCATGTATAGGGTAAGACGTTTCTATAAAAAAAATTCAAATGTTTCATGGCTATCTTACCAGTAATGATACAATTTTTAACAAAATTTAAAATTGTGTATTTCCAACATGTTAAAAACAAAAAAAAAGAAATAATAATTAAAAATACAAAGAGCACCATCTTTATTTTTAACCATACATTTTACGTGTCGCGAAGAATGTACAAAAAGTTTCGAAAGTGTAATAGTTTAACTTTTGAGCAATGGCATAATTCGTAAAAAAAAAGTTTGGTTTGTATGCCCACTAATATTTTACAGTTTAACCTTTTGCAAGGTTTCTTAAGATCTACTAAGAGAGCAGAATTATGCTTTCATTTGACACCAAGGTGAGACCAGTAACTTGTAAAAAGTGAGATTGTTTTAATTTTAATTCCATGAGTGCGAAAAATTAAAATTGATGCCAAATACATATTTTTCAAAAATTTCTCACCAGACCATTTCTCATCCAAGAAATCGAAAAAAAAACATTCCGCATAATTTCATTGGTATTTATGAAAAAATTGTATGAATGTATATGTATGAAAAAATTTGAAGAGAATCTGAAACGTTGAGTACATTACTCTAGGTGAGTTGACATAAAATGTCCCTATATTTAGGCACGTTCCGTTGCTATCTACGCCTTTGCGTTAAATAATCTGGGTTTCGTGTTCATTCGTATTCCCGAAAGTAATGTCGAGATATACTAATGAGAGCCAGGTAACATTGGCTGATATGTCTTGCCTTGGTACTGAAATATATGTTTATCAGCACTACTTCTTATAACTTGTACGATGCTATAGACTACGTTCACGAGACCAGATTCAGTTGTAGGTGGTGCTAAAGTAACAACAGCTACGTCAATATCAGAGCCAAATACTGATTACAATCAGCATTGTCGTACATCATGATAGTTCTTAAAATTTGATCAGATAATTGTATTTTGTGATTACCAAGCACGTTTATCGCGATATGGTCGCTACCGATACAATCAAGAGTTTGTGAGTAGCATTTATCGACAATTGGAGCATTACTAATGAAAACGCCAGATGTCAACTGGCAGCTCGAGCACATGGGTTTCTGTTAATGATGAATACGTCCATACAAATTAAGTGATACAATGTGGAGAAAAAATATCTTTCTCCAACAGAACGACTATGTATAGTGATGTCAGAAAGTATTAAGTGATGTCGAATTTGGTGAAAAAGACAAGAGGAACAAGGTGACTGGGTCAGAGGCAGATTGTATCCATAGTGTAATATTTTGTAAATAAACTGTTATTACTAAGTGATATGGAAACAGACAATGCAGTGAATTGCCGTGATATCTATGAACGATTTTATTACGTGTTCCGATTGCAGCACCTCCTTTGGCTCCTGCATTATTGTATGCGCACAAACCGCGAGAGAGTTATAGCGAGGAAATCGGACATGCTGTATATGGCGTGTTTGCACATATTCTCATGCAGTAGAAATATATTGATATTCTTCTCTAACAGTAACCGTTCAAGTAGTATACGCTGTGACGCTACAGAGCGAATATTCATAATAATAATTATAAGAACCATATCTACTTGAAACGTTATAGAGTTATCCTGCTGTGTCTTTGGGCACGATGTAAAATGAACATAAGATCCGGAGTAAGTAGCATACAGATTGACTCGAAATATAACTGAAATTGCTGCAATAATATGATCCAGAATAAGTTGGCGTTGGTAAGAAAACATGTTGTAGAATAGGGGTAATGTATCCAATAAACTTCTCGACAAATTACGGAGATGTAATGAATTGCGATACAGACACCGCTGAAAATGTGATACGAAGCGAGATGGTCATCTCAGGGCGATTCCTATTTGCTGGCGATTGAGCTTTACAGTTGTATATGTTGAATGTTTGTCACTTGAACAAGTGTTTGGTCTCATGATTGCCAGTGCAATATCTACGTTTTGCAACATTTTGACACTTAGCAGTTACATGTTGATTGTACACTTGAAACCGTTCGCACCTGACTGGAAGAAGTATTTAGTACGAGATAGTTCTTAAGTGTGATGCACCTTCTTGTAACAAGCAATCAATGAATTAGGGAAGTGTTGGAACTCGTATCATGTTTGTTGCTAAGTTCTTATTTTTGATGAGAATACTTTTGACACTTATATTCCCTAAGCCTTTAATTCCTTAAGGACTTGTTCATCGGCTATTTCTGATAACATTCCTCGAATAATAACCGACATCATGATTGTTCAAGAAAGTAGAAATGTTTGCATGATTCTATATGATTTTTTTCAATAGTTGTGCGACTTTTCCAAAAATTTCGTAACTCTCCTTATTGCGAAGGGTTACACTGAAATTTTCGTTTTCGGACGTGATAATAACAGCCCTGTTGGTGAAGAGAATCTGATGACAGCAACTCATGGTATGTACTGGCTAATGGCGGGTACTTATAATCTCCTCAAATGTGCCGCAATGTTAATGTTTCTGTTTTTAGAGTGGTAGTTGGTTAGAGTGAATGAGTGAAGTTTTGGCAGAGCATGGGTGCTTGCGTATGACTGTTGCATGGTAACAAGGGACGTGGTACGATTTGATACGGCGGTCTGCATCAATTCTTAGTCGTCTGTACCATTGTTAAAGGTTGCAAAAAACGGGAGCGGGGTCTCTTGTCAAGAAAATCTAAGCTACCATCTGAGGGCTGTCAGCTACGTCTGTTGCTTCTAGGATCATGTTTTCCATCCGTCACTGGTTTAGGGGTTGGGTCTTGAAATAATCCCGGTAGATTATGCATTGTGTGATAAACAATGCGCACCGCACAAGGTAAGTTAGTACAGGTAAAGAGCACCCCGTTCGGATAGGTGCAAAAGTTTTATAGGTGTCCAAACAAAACGATAAAGAGTTGGCTAGAGTGTGAATTCAAACAATGACCCTCGAAATTAACAAAGACAATACTCTCCAGAACATAGAAACCTATCTTACTTCAAAATAGAGTGCCTGTATTGATCTTAAAAGTAATTGATCACTGTATAGTACAGTAACTAACTACAAGAGGAGTTAGATTCTAAATTCGATGAGTAAGATATTTTATGTCTTGAATATGAACACGAGAATATAACCGCCACTAGATTACAGAAGCATTTTTTGTGGACGCTCTGTACATTTCGTAAAGACAGTAATAATTTTTCACTTTATACTTTATTCTGCAACGTAAATAAGTTCTTTCTTCGCTGGAAATTCCTTCTTTCCCTCGCAATTGAGCAAAGATGTCTTTCATTGTTTTTTCATATATATATTTAAAACATTCCTTAGTGGTGAGAACATTTTAGAAAGTGACGAACCTTCTCAGTGTTTCTCCCTGGTTTATTAATATGCACAGTATATATTCTCCAGTTATTTGTAACTATATTAAGTGCTTTCTTTACCGTTTATACAAATATTGCAGTAGATTAGAGCAGATCAGAGTAGACCAGATGTTTTTCCACCAGAGCGACGCCAGCTACATCGCTTTTCCAGTTCGTTATATTTTCTTTCACACGCTCTAATTATCGCAATGTCCCGCGCGGCGTGGCCAATTTACTAAAATTATCGACAACTATTTTTTATGTTTTATTTGCATATACAGTAATTTAACCTGAGTGCTTTCAAGAATGAACTGCCAACATTGTTAAATGGACCATTGCTGTTCGTATCTCGAACGTCTTGGATTGGAGAGTGTTACTCCATGTTTCGTGGCAGCAACCATACACGTTGTGCCGAGCATTAAATACAATATTGTGCTAAGGGGCATCTGGTATAGGACATTTTCTTACCGGACCGGTATAGGCTAGCGCCAATCAATAAGTCTCAGGTTCATATACCTAGTACGATAAAATTATAAAAGCGCCCTCCAACATTAGAATCCCACTTTGGAGACTTTTATTTTGCTGAAGAATCATGTAGACCATTCAGCACTGTTCACAGAGCAACTCGGTTACTATGTGGGATTATCCCGGCGACACTTAAAACAGTGCTGGTCCCCCAAGTGCGTACATGTTGTGAGAAAACCATTTGTAGTGAAATCTCAATTATAATCTTTTATATATATTTGGTCTAGGAATTAATTCGTGCGGGTGGACAAGAGATGGCGCAACGAACGGAGCGTCCCACAGTTCCGTGTATCCACACATGTGTTGCAAACCCCTGTCATCGCGTATCGTTCGTAGTATAGGGCAGTGGATTAAAGCGTCAACAACACCAGTTTGTAGTTAAGTGAACATGGCGCAATTTGTGCCTGATAAAGTGTTTTTGCGGGGTGTCCTACTGCATTTCTTTAACATTCAGAAAAGTGCGACTGAAAGTCATCGTATTTTGGTGGAAGTGTATGGTGACCATGCTCTAGCTGAGCGAACGTGTCAGAAGTGGTTTGCACGGTTTAGAAGTGGTGATTTCGGCTTGGAAGACCAAGAGCGAGCTGGACAGCCAAAAAAATTTCAAGACGAAGAATTGACAGCATTGCTCGAGCAGGATTCGTGTCAAACGCAGGAACAACTTTCGGCAGCATTAGGCGTTGATCAAACAACAGTCTCCAAACGCTTGAAAGCCATGGGAATGATTCAAAAGATGTCACATTGGGTTCCACATGAATTGAAAGACGAAAAACCATTTGCGAATTGCTGCTTCAACGACAGAGCAGAAAGGGGTTTCTGCATCGAATTATTACGGGTGATGAGAAGTGGATCCATTACGAGAACCCTAAACGAAAAAAGGCCTGGGTGAAACCAGGTGAACCAGGTCCATCACAACCAAAACGAGATATTCAGTGTGCAAAGGTTATTCTGTGCATATGGTGGGATATGAAAGGTGTGGTGTACTATGAGCTGCTGCAACCGGGTGAAACTATGAATGGAGAACGTTATCGACGACAATTAATGCGTTTGAAGCAAGCTCTGGCCAGAACACGACCAGAATGGGAGAACAGACATGATAAACTTATTGTTCAACATGATAACGCTCGCCCACATGTCGCAAAACCGGTCAAAACCTATTTAGAAAATGTCGGATGGGAAGTTTTACCCCACCCGACGTATTCAGCAGACGTTGCTCCTTCGGACTACTACTTGTTCGATTGCATGAACAACGATTTGATTGGACAGCGGTTTACTTCTTCAGAAGATATCGAAACATGGGTCTCTGACTGGATCGCTTCCAAGGATGAGGACTTTTTCGCCACGGAATCCGTACATTGCCTGACAGATGGGCGAAAGTGGTGGCTAGCGATGGACAATATTTTTCTTAAGGTATTTATGTATTTTGTGTTTGTACTACAGCTTCAATGTGTGCGTACCAACCGCACGAATTAATTCCTAGACCAAATATATATATATATATATATATATATATATATATATATATATATATATATCAATGTGATAAGGGCTGCAGTATAGTGAAAAGTAAAGTGTAATTTTAATAAAGCAAATAGTCAAACATAATCAGTGTTAAGTGTTGTGATCGTTTCTCTTCGTTATTTTTCTTTTTAATAGTATTCTAAGAAATAAGCATAGTGCCATTTAATGCAGTCTGCTTTCGTTGTATGTGTGAGTGATGTTTGCGTGTGTTATTGTCTGGATGACCGTCTGATCGTCCTAAGATTTTCGAGACGAGATATTCGAGCCTCTCAATGAGACCGACTAACAATTTGGGAACAATTTTGTAATCTCATCTTGGAGAGTCCTTTAAAGTCCTACCCAGGTAAGTCCAGGTCTCAGGAGATCACTTCTTGGCAGGACCACGGAGGGCAAGGAAGGACGGACCACGACCAGGCGATTACAAATAAACGGTAAACGAATAGTGACCCGACACTTTGGGCGATTAGAGATAAAATAAGCCTGAAGTACCGACCCTAATCAAGACCCTAGGTAGTCGAATATGCTTATAAGATCAATATTTTAATACATAATTTCTATCCCAGCTTAGAACCAGTAATTTGAGAACAAATCTCTTTCAGGTGATTTTAATCTTGTTTTTGTGACAGTTTATTATATTCTAATAATACGTTTTAAGTTTATTTTTGTCTAAGATGGATCAGCAGGACGTAGATATGGTTATTGTTATAAGTTTACTTTTTAAAGAGAATATTGAAGAATTAAAAAAGAGAATAAAGAAACCCTAGCTAAATTAGAAAAGAAAGATAAAGAGAATTCTGCTGAAAATGGAGGGAATACTTTGCTCAACTTAAAGAGAATTTTGTTGAGTTAAAGAGTGAGAAGATCACAAGTTGGACTCCGTGTAAAAAGAATGTCGCGATATTAAGCAAAGATTAGAACAAAAAATTCGGACTGTAGAAACCGAGAGTAAACGTAGGAACGAAATCCTTGAAATATAATATGATGGACTAACACTTACAATTCATTACATACTTCAAGAAGTTATTCATAGTACTAAACAGGCAATCGAACTCGCAACAAAGACCATCGACAAAGCCAAGCAACAAACTGAAGAAACATCCAACGTGCAGAACATGTGGAGACAAAAGTTTGTAAAATTCAGAACCGCTTAGGAGGTTTGCACGAATGAACACAATCCCTCCAGGGTCAGTTAGTACCAGCCCGAGATGTATGTCATGAAAACATATTTAAAGAAAACTAAAGTTACATCTATATTACTATTGGAAATCTGGAAACTGAATTTAATCATTTTGGTGTTTATGCTTACTTTTGTTTTTCCTTCTTTTTACTCAATGCTTGCATCACTTCTTTATCTCTGCATAAAGGACATCTATTGGTTTCAATTTTTCATTGTGAGCATGCTAAGTTTCTTCATATATCAATTTAGGTATCTTGGTTCCTTGCACTTTTATTCTCTCATTTCTCAACACTAATCCTTGTCTATTTAGAAATTAGAATTACCATAATATTGTTTGCTAAATATAGTATGGGCAAGAGAAACTGAGGATAGAGAATTGTTCGCTATTGCGGGATAAGAAGTTGTTTATTAGGTGACGTAACCGCGTGGCATAAACTGTTGCAACTTTTTGATGCTGAGAGTAGAATGCGAGTTATTATAAAGTTAGCACATTCTAGACGGACTGCGAGCATAAATCGAAGTAAAGGTTTTTTCCATTAGACGGGTTGCAGGTGATACTCGCAGTGCATTATTTTTTTATTGGTGTGGACGATGGGTGACGCGTGCAGTTCGTTTCGTGCATTAGTGTATTGTCACTTCGTAGTTCAGACTCCAAGCGCTAAGTAGCGTGGGTGTTCAGATATTGTCAAAAACTGAGATGTAATTGTACCTTGGCGCGGTTTGTTCTTTAGATTCTTTTTCTTGGTCGGAATGAGGTACTGGTGCGCTCCTACCCTTTCAAGCTAAAGGCATTGAGAATGTAGGAGGAGTTGTCTTTTCACCTCTTCCTAAGGTTAGTGGTGAATGAAGAGATAATTTTCAGGAAACTGAAACCAGAAAACAGTGGCATAGGTCTTGAAGAATTCATAGTTGAAGTGGATGAATCTCTTGTTATAAAAGCGCCGCTTCCCACACAAAGTACCACCTTCGAACAACAGATCAAGACTATGTAGATCTCCATAATTTTCGGAGATAGACAAATAAATTAACAGGCAAGTAGGCACGAAAGGAGAGTACATTTTGCTACTACAAATTTGAGATCGGTCTATGCGTCCCACAGTGATTTGAACATTTGCCTGCGATTTTTTAGTGTTCATGTGCAGTTAACAATCATCATTGTTGTAAACTCTCATATTGTATACCGGTATTTTGTGGTTGTTTTCTAACTATAACTTACATATTACATGGATATAGAGTGTTTCTATACTTTTTGTTACATTGTATTTTTTCTCGATTTCTATAACTAATGTATAAATTTAAAAAGTGAGAAAATAAATATCAAGTATAGCATGTTAATCGCCTGTATAACAAGTAAGTTCTGTAGATTATAGAATAGTATAATAAATCACATTCTGTTGAAATCTATTTTCTACCAATTTTCAAATAATGTCATAAACCGTCGTCTACAGAGAACAATCTGAAATGTAAAGGCCTGTCCGCAATGTGTTAACCAGTTTTCAATTTTTAATCATTATTAATCATATAGGCAAGGCTAAGAGAAATAAAAAACGCTAATGCTAATAATTTGAAATTTTGTAGTGTGTGAGTGCCGCATACACAAAATTAGTAACACGGTAATTTAAAAAGTGAGTATTTGGTAAAATAAACTTTCAAATGCTTTTGCGTTATTCCGTTCCCATCACCGATTTCTACAACTGACTATTGTAGTTTAATTCTCTACATCCTATAAGGGATATTCTGCTACTACTTTCGTCGTGGGTTTTTTCGGAAAGAGTTGGACGTAAATACTTAGTGATGACTCCTGTGCCTGCCCATTCAGCTAGCGCCGTCAATGTAAACGACTATTAGAAATTGTTAGTATAAAACTAGTTAATCATATATTCAATTAGAAAAGCTATCGGTCGTCCACAGAGCAGTACGCTACAATCTTTTTCTATTCTAAGTACAGCATAAATTGTTCAAGACAACAGTGCACACCAAAACGCCGTTTTGCTCAGAAACATATCACGTGACACTATTAATTTTATATTGATTAAAAATATATAACCAATGTTTTTGCCAGTTTATGAAGGAAAACACAACTCTTCTTTCACCTCAATCATTCATGCTTATACAAATTTCATTAATAGTATATCTGGTGCCTTGGACCATCCGAAATCTAGATTGGTCTTCCTCCAACATTTCTTTTTCGTTGCGTTCCAGTCCTTGTGTAGTGTGCACTGGAAAACGTAACACTGAAGGGAATTATGCCAATGGTTCTATGTTTGTTGCACTTCGTTGCTTGCACTTTGAGGGGTAACTCAACTCTTGTAAAGTCAAGAAAATTTTCTCACCATCCTTTAGTGAGGCAGGTCATGTTAATAAGCGAAAACAGTGCCTTCATTGCATTGGCTCCTAATCATTTGAAAAAAAAACGCTAGTATTTCTTCGTTTCCAGTGACCTTCCTCATTATGTATTTGATTACTTGTACTACTTGACTTTTGAATATATTGTGTCGTTTTTCTTAATCATGCACCTCTTCTTCGGTCGCAAAAGCTTTGTGATGGTTCCTCCGATTACATACAAATAATTTATATATTGCTGTCAAAGTCTAAGGACTTTTTGATTGTTAGTAAGCTTCCTGATCTTTGATTGCAAACGTGTATACTTTGGTTTACTTTCTCTGCTAATTCTTATTTTTCTGATACATCATATCATATCATATCTTCCGCGGCCTTCAAATTCCATTATTAGCTGCATATCTGTTCAACATACTTACCTATGGCTTTGTCGGTCTCTTTTCTGGATTCATTTTTCATCTTTCTGTAGTATTGGTAGTGTAGTTTTCGTACATGTGGTTTCCTATATGTTTTTAATCATCGTTTCAGTTATACATGGTTTTATCGGTGATCTTTTCATTGTGCCAATGTTATTGCTGTTGTGTCAAGTACATTTTCTTTAACGTCAAGTCAACTATTTTCTACATTTTTACTATATCGTCCATTACACTGATTTTTTCTTGACGTTTTCCATCACATCATTGTCTATGCTTTCTACTAGTTCTAAGATACATTTTCGATTTCTTCTCCAATTCTTCTGGATTAACTTTAAAGAGATTCGTATTTCCGCCACTATTAGATTTTTATCCGAATCCATGTTTGCTCCCGGTAGCGTCTCCACGTCTTGTGCACTATTCGTGAAACGTTGATTTATAAGAATGTAATCGAGTTCATATACTTTTCTGTTTCCCGCACTTTTTCTCGTGTACAGCTCGTTTTCGTGCACCACATGTTAGTCACTGTTGTATCATGTTGCCTACGGAACTCGATAATCATCTGGACCTGCCTCTGTTTGGCTACGTTCTCCAAATTTTCTCACCATCATATTAGGAGCTATTTTTAATAGTACGCTGTTGAAGTCTCCCATTGCTATAACGAAGAACTCGTACACTATTATCACCATATACACTCGTTTGCTTTACTTTTACAAATTTAGCGGTCACTCGAGCATTCAACGTTTCTTGCCACGTCTCTTTTTATTGACTTGCGACAGAATTTTCGACTTAAGGAAGCCCGAATAAAACATTTGTAATTTCACTATACTACCTCACCGTTTCCTGTGAATTCCACTTCATTCAAGCCCAATATATTCAATCTACAATAATCCATCTCTAAAATTAAATGCTCATATTTATTGTACGTCGACAAGTTCTTACGGTTCCATTCCATATGTTGAACTGAAAACTACCAGAGTTGTACTCTCCGCGGAGTTAAGTACGGGTCACTATTTTTCTCCGGAACGTATTACATACATATTCTCGTCCTTCGTCCCTCCTAGGAAGGAAATAACTATGTAATATTTCAATTTCTTATCTACATTTGCATCTTGTGGTTTCTTTGCATTTTAGGAAAGTTCACTCTCGTAAGGACAAGATGGTAAACTGACCCTTTAAAGAAAATTTTCATTATTATCACTTTGATTACCATACAAACGATTTAAATTAACTGTAGAAAGAAACAAGATAAGCTCTATTTTTGGCATGAAATTTTAAACCCAATACCGCTTAGTGTACAAACGTTAATCAAAGCGATATGATGGAAAGTAATCTATAGGTACATACCATGTATGATTAAAGATTCATTTCCGTTTCCGAACCTTTACTATGATGAAACCAGAATTAACATGCAACGTGGTTTTATTTGTCCAAAATAAAAGAAATTACCGTCCCCACTCTAAAAGCAGAAAAGTTGAAAATCTCTGGGACAAGTGTCAGTTTATTTATAATTGTGCTGAGCGATTCATAATATAAGGTATTGCCCGATACAGTATTTTTCTGTGTAATTAAAACATCTCCCTCTTCCCAGAAACACCAAATTTTAGTGAATTCTTAAATGGCTTTGGGTTTGTCGACAATCATATCAGCCACTTAGAAGAATACCATTCTATATCATTTCAGATATTACATTTCTACATTTCCTACCGTCAATGTCAATGAAAACTCAATGCCAATGGACTAAACCTATATCATGTCCGTCAATTTTGATTCCGGAGACAACGAGGATTTATAAGCACTGGGGTTTTATTTGAAACACCCTATATATATATATATATATATATATATATATATATATATATATATATATATATATATATATGTGTGTGTGTGTGTGTGTGTTATATAATATTTTGACTTCCTGATCAAGGTTACGTTACTTCTTAGGAATCTACAATTGCTTCACTTTGGAATATAGATTCGTGTTTTTCCTACGTAGTACATAACATTTCGTAATTTTAAAGAAAAATACTTGGTAATGTGTAAACTCTACACTCCTGATTTACATAAAGAACCAATTAACCGGTCAAACTGGTATTATTATTTTCTATGAGAAATCTTATCAAATTCTCAATCAAAATTTCGCCTACACGTGAAAAATAATGGCGTTGTCACGAAGTGGAATGATTACATTGCACGGAATCAATAAAAATATATCCACATAAATATATATTCGTCCATATATCCACAAACGTGCATACCTCTATTTGTAGTTTACAATCCAATACATCAGATTTGTTGATGGTTTGCGGATGAAACATCGCAAACAAAATCTCATGGTCCACAGTCTCGAATGACGAAAATCTCGCGGACAAAAATCTCACATAAAGAAAATTTTACCGGACAAAATCTAGCCTGGCCACATCCTCCCGGGATGAAACTTGGCCATCTGAAATCTCGCGGAACCAAACATTGCAGTAGCAATTTCTCCTCTATAGAATGTTTAAAATATATACATAAAATATTCACTGTACACTTGGAAAATAATAATTATAAATAAATTACCGTACAGAGCATAAGTGATTTTATTAATTTTTATAAGGGAAAAAGTAATATAGATAAGTAGTTATTTCCCGGCTACTGGCGTCGAAAATAGTCTTCACATTTCACGCTCACCATATAATTTTATTAAATAGAGAGAAAAAACAAGAATGAGGTGGCCACTTTTTTGGAAAAAATTACGGATAAAACATGTTAACTCAGAAACGAAAAGGTTGTTTATGTAGGCTCATAACTTTTAACTAATGTAACGGAGTTACAGCACTAAAAAGTTTGTTCCATCACCATTATATAGTTCTATATGAACAAAGCAATGAACATACATATTTAGTAAAATTATGGAAAAAATGTTCTGATCACTGGCGTATTTAGGTGCTATCGGTCTAATACTCCCAAAATAGTTTTATTATTACATTTTCGCATCATAGGTATAACACAAATGGTGGTACGAAAGCAATGAAGAGCATTTATTTAGGTTTAAAATATAAAAGCCATTACACAATTTACTCCAATAATAAATACTGTTTCAATGTTCTTATACCACACTATTCGTGGAACAATCGTAACGCGGACGGTTGTGAAAGCTTCTAGTTGAAATTAAGGAAAGAAAGACATATTTTTTTAAAAAGACATAAATTAACAAAATGGAGCAATAACATTTCGAGACAAGAGCGAAATAAGTTTTCAAGGATCGATACGAGACCTATTAAACTTAGGAGACGAGACAAGAAATCCTTATTTCTCGTCTTGTCTCGTTTCATACGGAATATTATCTGAAGGAAGCAAATATCATTCTTGCCTGTAGTGACTAGCTGGCAGGTGTTGGTACATGTTTTTGCATGAATAATCGATTTTATTGGATATCAATCTTCAAGCATATTATCAATCTGTACGCTATTATTGGGTATTAGCCAAGAATAGAACGGTGCAGAATGAATTAGGTAATTATTTAAAAATGAAATAAAATTGTTCAATTTTATATCCCACGATTATACGTTACGCTAAAGGAGACTATGATATTGAGAATGAACGAAATGCTCTAATTAAGAAAGTGGCAGAAACGTGAGAAGCACAAGAAAACTAACGCACTTGGCGCGAGCTGAAATCAAACCTGGGACCCCATACACCAGAGGTGAGCACTCTACCACTGAGGCACCGTAACCCCCGGTATTCTTCAGGGCATAATAACAGATGTAAAAGAATTCTTGAAATTCCCATATTCATAATCTGCACGAAAATAGAACTGATGAATAATATATTTTCTATTTGGATTTATCCTACTTCCAAACTATCTTATGCATAAGTATCGGAAGTTTAATAGAACGGCTCTGACTGTTGATAGGTATCAGATGAATAGCGGTATGAGATATTGAGAAGGATTTTCCGGAATAGATTTAGCGTCATAGGAATAGGTTCCATCTCCTCCATCAATCTTCTATATAAATCGGTAAGATCAGTAATTGGTAAGTAATACAGATCGGCTACTTACGCGTCATGAACAAAAATCTATAATAGCTGGTGACAATGATGGAATTGGTTTAGGGAATAGATTTAACGTTTCTCAAAAATGTGCCATTTATACCTCTAACTTTCTATCAAAACCGGAAGTGGTAGAAATTTACTACTACTTCCAGTTTCAATATTAATTTTCGTAGCGCAAAGACGATAAGATATATCGACAAGCAGTTTTCTGGAATTCCTTAAGTACCTCAATAATAGGTTCCGTGTCCGTCTCCTCAGGCAACCTTCTGTTTAAACCGTAAGTGGTAAAAATCGACCGCAAGCAATTTCAACATTAATGGCCATAAATCAAAGACAAAATAACTAGAGACGAGAGGATTTTTGAAATCGATTCAACGTGCTGAAAATTTACCACCTCTACCCCTATCTTAGTTTTGAAACTGGTAGTTTTAGAACTTTACTACTGTTTCCTGTTTCAATATTGATTTCCGTAGATCAAGAACTGTCCGAGAGATCCTGACGTTTTGGAAATTCAAACGTCTCAAGAATAAGTTCCCCTTTTACCGTTAACCCAATATTGAAATCAAAGGTGGTAGGAATAAATCATTTTCTGTTTTTACATTGATCGCCAAAAAATAATAAATAAAATAAATTGCAAGTACATAGTGACACTTTTCGAAAATCGATTGAACATCTCAAGAAAAATACCATCTTCACTTATCTCTCTGAACTGAAACCGGAAATGGTAAAACACACTTTATTACACAGGTGGAACTCCATGAAATTTTAGTTAGAATTAAGTGAATAATTCTATGGTAAATACTGGTGAAAACCATACCCAAAACTATTTTCTTTGTAAGTGAAAGAATTGACATTTGAATTTGCAAATTCATAACTAATTCTTAAGTAGTAAGTAGTTCTTACTGTATGTTCGTTTGTGTTTTGTGTCTTCCTACATAATTGTGTATGGTTAATGTAATAATTAGTTTTTCATTTCAGATTTGGAAATAAAGAAGAAGAATAAGCAGAAGCAAAACAGGACCTGATTCAGGAATCAGGCAAGGCCCCAGCCCTTGCAGTGGGTAATAAGTATGAAAAATAGTAAATAAAAAGAGAGAGATTAAAAGGTGTCAGGGGCAGATGCGTCTGCCGATAAGTTCATAATAATTGGCAAAGCCAGGGGTAGTGGGGGATCAAAATCAATGGTAAAACACTCTTCCAGTTTCATTATTGATCCCGATAGCTCAACAGAGCTCCCTTGGGCCAATGTGCATAGCATGCACGTCTTTGGCGCGGGAGACCCGGGTTCGATTTGAGGTATTAACTCCTGTGATTGGAATTCCCTCGCTGTAGGTACAGCGGTGAACACTTCTAATGGTACACCTTAGCCGTAAATCTCCATATGGCTGTACCATTTAGAAGTGTCGCCCGCTGTACAAGTCTCACATAGCCTCGCTGGTGAACGGTACTCAAAGTTGAAACCAAACTAAAAGCAAATTCATAGCACCTTAGAGCAAAATCCATAAGTTATATAGAGAAGCAATTAATTGTTTTTATTAATGTTCACCCAAGATTTTTTTCTGTCCTACGAGACGAATATTACCAGGATTATGTACACTCCTCATAAGCTCTTCCTGAATTCCACATTTCCATGCCTTTGTTATTAAGGTGGATCACTAGGTGTTCTCGGTGCTATGCTAAACGCTGCTAGAATAGTGCGGCATTGCCAGATAGTGTCGAGTGTTTACTGATGCCAGATAATAAATGAACAAATCATGGAATTGTGCTTAGATGCATACTGGAAAACTTAGTTTTCGACCCTTACAGCGATTACGTTTCTCGAACTGCAACGCTAGGGTGCAGGAATTTTCTTATTGTGACTACTACAGTAAACGTACCAATCTGTCAACAACGCATTATGGCGTTCTGCGCAATTTTCGTCTCAAAATCTATCTACTTAAATGTAAATTAATATTTAAATAAAATATAAAACATAACACGAAAAAAGGTCACACAATATGTCTATTTCGTGATAAGATTATTACTTTAAAATACTTTACACACATAGATAAATGTTTCATGAAACGGAGCACTTCTAGCAAGATCTACCAGCAAGTGCTATCTTGTGTACTCATTGCAAAGCGAATGAAATATTTTCTTTTATTTGTTACAGTTTTCGATATCAGGAGACATAATCAAATGAATCAGTGTCTTGTGCTGTAGCTGAAACAATACTCTACCTTATAGTACAATATTTATAATATGTAACGTTTCGTTGTGCAGTAGTTAAGGAAATGAGCTAAAATATGTACTGACTTCCGGGTGGTGATCCACCTTAATGTTTCGGTATAAAATGGCCTTTCGGCTCCATCTGACATTCAGTTTTCAAAATAAATATTACTTAATACATTTAAATTTACTCGTTAGTTGTGTGTGTTTGTGTGTATAACACAGCAGCGGCCTATTTCTCAAAACAACTCGTCTTTTAATGGTTTTTGAAGATCCATCAAATAGCATGAAGTAGAAATACAGGAATAATAGAAACATTCATTTCTAAGTACTATTGATAACATTTTTAATTTTCTTCTTTTTTACAGTATATACGAGTGAAAATTTTTGATTTTGAAAAGTTTCACCCTTTCTATTTTGGTAAAAATATTACGGTTGAGTTGGAATACTCGCTATTTGTTAGTGTTTTATTACGTGTAAAGTAACGAAAAAAACGAAAATAGTTGATTTTAGTCATTTGTGATATTATTAGAAAGATTTGAGGTGTAATACATTCTTCGGGGTGTTTAATTTACTATAGGAGAGGGCTTCTCACTGCTTGTTACTGATTCAACTATAACAATCAACGTTAGAGCTGGAAGTGGTTGACTATCGTTATTTCCACTCTTAGTAGAGAGATCTGAATATATATCGTATATATGTTTGGAACGGTTAATTGGTTACAGGAATAAGAGCTTTTCTCTACCACAAATTTTATTTTATGGTTATCAATGGTTATCAATGTCAAACCCGACGTAGATATTTTCTCTATTTCCGTTTCGAAAAGGGTTAAGAGAATTAATTCTTAGAATACTAAATCGATTAAAATCAACCGAAATGCTTCTAGAAATATTATCATTTTTCTTCTACATATATAAGACCAAAACCTGAAGTTTTAGTGGATTTCTTACACTTACGGTTTAAATGAAAATGAATCTGGAGATATAATCTATTCTTAAGGTGATTAAACAATTACAGAAAGTTCTCATTGCCATCTATTACCGATTTAGGTCTACAACAAACAACTTTAAGAAAGGAATATATTAATTACTACCACTTTTGGTTTGTATATTACTTTCCATATTGGCCAAATTGGGCATAAATTACGTTTAAGATATTTTGTCACTCAGACACAAGATAAATACAAAAATGAGCTTTCGTAAATGAAATTCGTTAAAGTACGTGCTGGTTTAGCACAATATAAAAAGAGTTATTGATCTGATACAAAGAGCACAGAGTATTATTTCGTAGTTGATAGAGACCATAAGTTTTCCCCTGGTACAACATATTATTATTGGGATCAGGGAATACATAAATACTAGTTCAAATGAAAGATACAACACTTCTTATCTTTTATTGCTCTTTTAGAACATCTTCTAGTTTAGAACATGTATCATCAAGTTTTGATTCGAAAACAAATTACTCAAAATAAGGATTTCAACGTTCTTTTCTCTGTTGGAATGAGAAATTGTCTCATCTAAATTTCCAGAACAATTTGTGAAAGTGTATAACAGACATATATACCAAATTTTGATGACATGGACACACCCTCATGCAATTTATATAACACGAACATTCAATTCTTATGCAATATTCTGTAGCTCTATAATTAGAAACATTCTTATATTATTTTAAATATACTTTTACTCTTGCTAAAATATTGTCCAAATATTTGCAGAGATGTAAGGACTTGTATAGTTTCTATAGTATGAATCTCAAATAATCGTATTTGGTAAAATTCACTAAATATTTAATACTACAAATTTTATTAATAATAAAATAATAATACATGCTTTTTACAATAAAATGTATAGCAACTACTTCTTTACTCCGAGCTTATACGTAACACAACATAAATGTTCCTTTGTTATTGTGCTGCAGCCCTGGGTCATTACAAGGCTATATAATATATTCATTTTTAAAATAAATAAAATCGTCGTTATTTATCCTTAGCGCAAAATACTATTTTGTCCCACTAAATTGAACATATTTATAATACAATATATGATGAATATTTTTTTTTGAACGTTGATATATTATTTTTATTATTCTATTGTTCGCTTGTTTCTGTTCTGATAAAATCAAGGCTTCTAGAACCCCATGCTCCACTGGTCTCGATAGCTATTGGAACAAATATAAATTTATCGAGGAGATTATTGTATTTCCTTTCCTTTTCTACCTCTCTACGACTAGCAACTTCTCCAGCATTCACAACGGTCAATGGCAGGCTTGAATGGGCGAATGTGTCTGAGCATGTAAAATCCCATACTAGAGATTTGCCTCTCATCCAAGGTATTAATGCCATTATGAATAATTAAGTAACAATTAAGATATTATTGAAAATGTAATAAATCTTACATTAAGCTATCTTTAAATTATCTCTCATGCTTTATTACTTTTATTTTATGATATAATATATACTTCATTAGACAAGTTACACATCAAATTAATTTCAATTTCAATTTTGAATAGATAAGAAAATTATTATACTATTAATAATACTTTTGAATGTAATTCGGAACTTGTAACAAAATTAACAAATACAAAGTTTGGTGCATATTAAGAGAAAAATTTGACTTAAAATTATAGACTAGGTTGTGACAATCACTGTTGAGCATATATTCGTAAACATGAAGAATTGTAAAATATATCGAATAATTACTTCAGGTTTCTTACCTATTATATCTATCATTCCCCTAATAACAATGAACTTCTTTCTGTGTTGATTAAGACGCATATTAAATGTAATCTTATCATACCTGTCTCCAGAATTGTCAAATGAGTGTCCTCTGGAACAATAACATATGTTTCACAGTTAAATAATTGCTACGTGTTCATTCCAATTATATTATATTAAAACGTGCATGAAAAAAAATCAAGAAATTATTTATAATAAAATCATTTATGTATAATATTAACGTAATTAAATAGATCATCAGCATATAAGAAATACATCGTTTAATACAACAAAATAATAATTGAGTATTTAGTATATTGTAGCGTTATTCACGTATGAACTATGAAATAATTTTGTGCATTCTCAGCAGGTCTGTACATTGTAAATCGAACGTCATTAATAGTTTACCTCTCTCTTTTAGGAAAATGTATTAAGAACAAATACTTATTTATTTATTTACATTTTTATTTTTTATTTATGTATTTTTTTTGCAAATGAGAGTAATTAACACAAAAGTGATTGTATTGATTTTCGCAGCAGAAAGAACCCTCTTCTTTCCATTACATTTCATGAAAAATGGTTACACTCTGCTATGTGCAGATCTGAACATAAGACAATGCTGTAGTCGATATTTCAGCAGTGGTTTACATGACAAGATCTTGAAATGTTTAAGACCTTATTTTTAATTGAATGTACTTGAAGTTTCGAGAGTGTTCCAGCTCAACCCCGCTGGCTAAACCCCTTGACTGGGCAACAGCGCTTGCGTGACTGTACAGTAGGGTGTAACGAAAAAAAACAAGTTTTTATTTTTAATTTGTAATAGCACGGAAAAGTTGCCTTTTGGTGTAGATAAGATAGAAATGAAATATGAAATATATTGGAGCACGTCTTGAGTTGCCGCAAGGACGATAAATTTTCATAAAATTGAAATATTCGTTATATTTTAATTTTTTAAGAAAAGAAGTTGTCAAATATTTTTTTTAAATTTCAAATACTGTGAAATAAGCAACTTTATATCGAAAAGATATACATAAAGACTTTAGAAGCTAAATTTAGTGACATTTTGCCAATAAGATTTGTCAACAGATTTGTGGTGACAAGCTCAGATTAGGTGTCAGTAGCTTTGCTGAGTTCAGTTGAGTTGGCGTCTTTGTGTAACAGAATAACGTAATATTTTGTTAGTCTGTGTGCTATTTTATTGTTGTGAGTTAAAATGACTCAGTCTAAACAAGTAAATACAAGACAAATGCCGGAATGACCTATTTTTTGAAGATTCAGTGATTTGTGTGAAGTTGTACTGCCTACTTACGAAGATGTAGTGAAGTGCTACTGTTCTATTAGACACAACTTCAAAGTTGCGTCAGGGAAATATCCTACTATAAGTGAAATATGTGAGACTTTAGTTCCTAAAATAGAACAAATATGGTCAAGAGCTTCTATTCCCACTGTTTCTAACCTTAGAATTTAACAATTGATAAAAGTTAGTCATGCTAAATATATTAATTTATTAAGGTCTAAAAGTAGAAAAGGGTCAGATAAGTTTGACTCGAACCTCGCAAAATTTAGGGAAGCTAAACGTTTATTTGATATTGCTGCCTGCAAGTGTGAAAACTTTGATACTTGCAGTTGTATAGAAAAAATAAAAGCACGCGTTTTAGAACAAGGCTTTCAAAAATATAAACTCTTTACCAGGAAAATGGTTATGAGTAATGTTGATAGAGCTATCACAAGCGCTTTGAAGAAGAAAGAAGCAAGAAGAAGTAAAGAAATACAGCAAACAGTTAAGTTTAATCAAGAACGGACACAAAGTAGTAGTAAAACAGAAACTGTTACTGACAACACTGACAGCACTGAAGAGCAAATAGACCTGACTTTTGAAGAGCAGCTCTCAGGCCATTTTAAACTGAAAAAAAAGTTGAAAAAATATAAGCACTTAAATGCGTATGAAACTGCCACCTTTAGCTTCCATTTCTGACCGTACTGAAATATCAGATAGAGCTGCTGCAGCTATAACTAGTGCTGCTTTACAGGAGTTGGGTTTAATCACAGGGGAAGACAAAACCAAAGTAATAGACAGAATGAAAATTAGACGAGCAAGATTAAAAAATCAAAGAAATGTCATTAATGATAGTCTTTATCAGATAATTGAAAATGAGGATTGTTTTTTGATGGAAGAAAAGACAAATTAATTGTTCAAGAAAAAAAATTGACTAAGTTATACGAAAACATTATTTCAGAAGAGCACGTTTCACTAACAGAGAAACCAAACTCAAAGTTTTTAGGTCACGTAACACCTAAATCTGGCACTGGAAAGGACATAGACGACAGTCTACTGGAGTTTTTTGAGGATAGATAGCAGAACGAACAACTTTTGGACTTTACCGTTATTGGGTGTGATGGAACGAAATACTGAACATAATAATGATATGATTTCTTCGATGTAAAATAAAATAGGGACACCTTTATAATGATTAGTTTGTTTGTTCCACGGAAATGAGCTACCTTTGCGGCATCTTTTCTATCTATATTTAGATGGTAAAATGAAGGGACCCAATGAATTTAAGCGCGAAATAGGTCATCTGCTGCAAACCTGTACTAATCTTGCTGTGGTTACTTTGTTGCCAATTGAAATAACCTTCCTCTTTTGGAGAACATAAATGATTTCAAGTACGTATCGAAAGTATTTGTTGGATATGTGTATCGCTGTATCAAGTGGAAATTGTTCGCTAGATTTATCTTTAAGAAACCCTGGAAAACTTGTTCACTCCAGGTGGCTTACATTAGCAAACCGTATACTTAGATTGTATGAGGCAACTGAGAACCTTAAGACTCTAGCTGAGTACATTGTAAAAGTGTATGCACCTATGTGGTTTAACATTAAGTTGAAACCTTCATGTACTTATAGTTCCAAACATCTATTTAAGCTTATCTCATATTCACGCTATCTATCTGATGATTTCAAGAACGTTCTAGATCCAGTTATTCAAAGAAATAGGTACTTTGCTGTTGCAGAATATCTCCTTTTGTCCATGCTATATGATGAGTGCCAAAATGTAAGAGAACTCGCTTTACGACGTGTTTTAAAAGCAAGAGCAGAAAATAGAGGCGGATTCAGGACGTTTAGAGTTCCAGAGATAAACTTTGACGCAAAGGTTTTATCTACATGATATCATGGACTGAAAATGAGGTAACTGAACACCCCCTTGGTAAAACATGTTCCCAGTACTTCTTTCAAAGACTTTATAGGAAGACATCTGAAGCTCAACCAAATAGTCAAGTGGACTTGCTTATCGACTTTACCCGGCTTCCTTATTACACGCAAGCAGTGAAAGGCGTTGTGAAACTGGTGACCGAATCGGCTCAAAATGTCTGTGGTTCATTCGCAAGCGAAGGATATATAAGACCAAAAATTGACTCACGTGAGAACATGCCGAAATTTGATTTTTTAAAACAGCTTAATGTGTCAATGAAATAGAAACAAACATTTTGCAGCTGTAACATTTGTAATCATTGTGGGTATTTTAAACGATAAAAAATGAACTTTCATTGTCTTTAAAAGTGTATTATGATATTTTTTTGCGAGTGTTCTAATAAAAATATATGTAATTGATTCCACGAGCTTTTATTTCAACCTCATTTACTACTATTTGTTACAGCAAAAATAGTTCCCAAAAATTTCAAAATCAGCAAAAATACAAACCTTTTCACAATAATGTTTTTAAATACTATTTTATAATTAATATTTTTCGAATTCTAATACTTATATATGAATTTACAACTATCTTTTGTAGCATTATATGTACGAGAAAACCATAAAAAATAATTTACCAGTTTATAATTTTTCAATTTTTAATTTATTTTTTTAAAAACTTTAAGCTCTTTGCGGCACCTCAAGATGTTGCAGTATAACAACCAAATTTCTTCTTCTTCTTTTTGAACCTAAAAGGCAACTTTTCCGCACTATTACAAGATTTAAAAAATAAAAAAGGGTCATTTTCATTCCACCCTACTGTACAGACACATTCTTGACAGCTGTACTACGAACTCATAGACTACACCACCATATTATGTAGGGAGGTAGTTGAAAACAGTATTGGGAAACTCTGATAATTCATTTTTAGCATGGTCGGAGATATGCACCGAGGAAATTTAATAAGCTTTTGGAACGGGAAAGATTTTACTGTGCAGGGCAGCAATGGCATTTAATTGTAAGAAGCACGTGAACATCAAGTTTTATTCACTAATGAGAATGTAGAGCAAAATTTTGGAGGTTATGTTTTTGAGTCAATATCGATTTTCAGCAAGAAAGGCGATTTCTACTATTTTCTAACAGCAAATCTTCTCGTCGTGAGATTCTCTTTTGAAGTATTCCGTTTACGTTATAAAATACGACGTTACTGTCAGTGATATAGTTCCTATGCAATTTAAAGAATTCTATGCTTTGGCAACACCACACAACTTTTGTGGAACTTAAACATGCCAGAATGAAACATCCGCACAATTATTTCTCGAAAGAAAAACTTCCAATATTGTGTTTCTCTGATAGTAGATTATTTCAACTGCAAATTGAAGCTCATCATACGAACAAGCAAAAACTTAACATTAAATTTTCAGTTGTCTAATCGTCGTCTAGTACTGTCTATTGTTGGTAGATAAATTTCCCTCCTACGTTATCTCCCCTTCTATAACGAAAAAGGTTTCTCAAGTTTTATTCATAAGTTTGGTGTTAGGAGTAATTACTTTTTATAAGTTAACCATTGTGTTAAATATGTTAATATATATTAATATTTATAACTGGCATTCTTGCACCTAAGACTCGTTCAGTATTTTTCTCGGGTAATTTTAGATAATTGAATTTTTCAGCTGCTATTGTTCAGTTTTCCAGAAATATTGACATAGATCTGGGAGACCAATGTCATGATTATATTTAAAAATATTAATTATTATTAGACGACCATTCACTTCTTACTAATGAGAAAAGGTGTTCAGTGTTAAATACTGAATCTTTTCATTACCACTGTATTTTATGGTAACTATATATATTCATATGTTCATTTTTTAATGCATTAAAGACATGGTTTCATAGCGATTTCTTTTTTAAATTACTGGAAATGACGTATAATGATCTTAAAATAAAGATCACGGCAGTATTCTGCACTGTAGTGCAAAACACCAGGTAAGGATTTCCTGAGGAAAATTAAAATGAACACTTAAGTCAATCTTCTGTTTTTTTTATGTTTGTTAAAGATATTAAAAGGTTCATGGTGAAGTCTCGAATACAAAACTAAAAGGCAAATTGAACTAAATGTATGACCATATTATTGATAACAATTATTCCTTAATATCTAAGGAATTCATGCATAGTGAACTTCCTTAGTTTTCTTCGTAAGCCTGAATATGCAGAGAGAACGGCTTAAATGTAAGCAGTGTTAGATAAATCTTCAAGCAGTACCGGTCACGATTATTCATCGGCTAGTATACTTATTTTTGATAATGTTTATCCATCAAACGTCACAGCTTTAGATCCATTTTGAGAAAATATCGTAGGTTGTATAATGTGAATACATTTAGTATCATTTTTGTTACAAATATTGGAACAGATCATTTTGAACTGGAATTAATTAAAATTATTATATTTACTCATTTGAAATAATGAACTCTTAGTTATCATAGTCGGATAAATAGTAAGTGGCATTGTGCAGAACAAACTCCGTGCGTGTAGGTTCTCTCCGCGTTCTTCTTTCCCGCATGTTCTTTTTTTCAAATATTTCTTTCATTTTCATCACCGACGTGTTATATAGCTTAGCCGTCATAACCATTACTTAAAAACAAATTTTCTTATGGCTCTTGTGAACTCAGTATCCCTACCTTCTACATAATATACGCTTGGATACTTTCTGTTTAACATTAGCTAGTTGTGTGTATGTATGCAGTGGGCATGTCCTAATTGTCATGACTTCTCTCCTATTCGGACTATTTTATAACTTTTGCCTAACGCCTAACTTTTACCAAAGAAGGTGTCAGCTACTGGGCAATATGAAGAATGAACCTTCGCGTGCCTTAACAGTAACCAAATTAGGATTTTTCTTCATACATAGTAACAACTTTCCACAACACGATACATAGTAACAACTTTTCTTTGGGTAAAATACTTTGGATTATATATCCTTAATATTATATGTTAACAAAATATATACACAAATATAAAAAAAGAATAGTTCTTATTTAAAAACGTTATCTGAACGAATATGTGGAACGTGTTGAAAATAGAGAACGAAAATCAAATTATTATTCTTAGTAAGAGTGGAAAAAAACATAGAATCAATTCTACAGTGAGCATTCAGACAAATTCATGCCTCATAGTAGTTCCTAAGGAAAACCCTTTGATGTCCATGAATTGTTTGCGAAACACGCTGTTTTCAAACAGTAGGAATCGAGATTGTGGACTTTGATGTCATGTTCGTAACTTTTCCACTATGAGTGAAGTCTTTTCAACTCTAACTTGTAAAAACGAGAGAAATTGACTGTGATGTCATACATAAGAAATATCAGCAATGTAAGTTATAAAATTATTCTTAATTTCCTGAGAGGGAATTGAACCGCGGACACCTAAAACACGAAACGAATTATCAAGCCACCGCCATAAGACTGCTCTCTTGGGTAAGAGTGAAGAAACACTCGTGCATGTTGCAAATTGCAAAAGTTAACTATATTTTTTTATTAACGAAGAAACAGTGATTTCGTTAATAGCAAAATACTATAGTCCAGAGAATGCAAGTATAATTTTAAAAAGACCGAGAGTATCTCCGTAACTTATCTCTATTATATTGGGTTATTCTTGTTTTACAGTTATCTCAAGTAGCCTTGAACGACAGGGACACAAACACAGATACATCCAGGATATTTAATATTTCAAAGCCTCTCCCGCCTTGAATCGAAACTGAGACCTCGACTACTGAAGTATCTGATGAGTGGAGTACCGGTATATTTTCCCAAGGCAAGTAAGCTTGAGACGGACAGCACTGTGCTCGTTGGATTTCAAGAGACACTCCCACTTTCTCATTCCACCAGTTCGTCCATCATAATTCAATTGCTTTATTCATAGTCTTCCTGAACCTAACAGGCATAACTTTTGGACATTAAACCTAAATATTTCATTTTTAAGCTGCTAACCCAAACCAATCCGAATAAAAAACAGTTCTATTTTCTATTGCTGATTTACGTGTTTTCATAAAAATATGTAGAGAATATGTATGCATTTAAACTGCCGAAATATATAGTATATAAATGTTATACGAGAATATACGCATCATCTTCAAGGAGACATTTACAATGTGGATTACCTGATATTAAACATATAATAGCTAGAAATCCTGTAACGCCATAAAAGATATCGATTTGGAATACAAGTCTTAATATTATCGGTGGAGTCAGAGCTAGCTATAGGATACGACGTCGACACGATAATCAGGTTTCTTTCGTTTTCTTGTTTACGAGACCGAGAAGGTACTGAACCGTCTCACATAATTTTGAAGTGAACTAAACCGAGAACTCTTGGATCAGAGTCCATTTCATTGACTAATATGTCAGTACTTTCCCTCAATGACTGCTCAGAAATGTTGAACTCTTGTTTGCTCCATTTTTATTCTAGGTCTTAAGAATATGCTTTTGGAATCTTCTAAAGTTCTAAGATAAGTACAGTGTCAGAAGATGCAACACGTCTCTAAATACTAACCCAGACGGAGAGCACAGAGTCAATTAAACCAATAGCATAACTAAAACATTTTCCTCGGTACCTTTTCGCTTACCTGCAAAAACTGAAAGGCATTATCATGATTCAGAAAAACCTATTATAGTGTGGCAGAAAAATGATAATGATAAATGATTGTTTATTTTTGTATGGGTATATTATTTTGTACATGGTCATAAATTAAGTTTGAATGCAGAAAACAATCTTTTGTTGGTGCTATGGTCAATTGCATGACATCTTGGCAAAATAGAATATTAAACACGTTAAAATTCTTTACATACAAAACATAATATCGTCGAGGAAATATGTATTAATATGTCACACTATGTTGAGGTAAAAACTTTTTGTCGATTATTTGTCAATTCGCTTTTACTGCTTCCAAATAAGTTTTATGTGCATAGAGAACTAAACCAAATGCAATAGATTTTACCCACGGCAATTTCTAAATAAATAATCATTATCTACTAATATCGGTATTAAGTAACTTTTACTGCTCCTTAACTTCAAGTTGTATGCACAAGAAAAAACTTCGTTTTTATTACATTGTATGAATCTATGTTTCGATTTGTCGAAAATTGTACTTTGTGCTAACCGTTACTTAAACTCTCTATGCTCGCTAGATGCTGTTACAAAAGAGAAACGTACAACTAAATATGTGGAGTACAGTTCAGTAAATAATACTACACTTTTTTGAATTTCATCTGTAAATTTTGATTTGTAAATCAATTCATTTAAAGTAAAAAATATTAACATTTGGTAAATTGAATCAAACTAGAATGTATAATTAAAACACACAGTGATGGAATCCTATTCCAATATGGTTGAAACTCACGTTATTTAACAGTAGAGGTTGAAAGCTTAGTTAAAGAAGACAGACTAAGATTATTACAATCAAAATCCTTTTATTTCTCTCCTGCAACTAAATGATCATCTTTTCGTTATTATACGACGAAATTGTTGCAATGTATTTGTTTTTGTGATAATAATAATGATTTAATTGAATGAAATGATCACGTATGTAATAAATACGATGAAATACATTAAATAGATTTTAATTATGTACAATGATAGGTGAGTCATATTTGAAAGAGTCTAATTACGTAACTCAGATGTTGATATGGTATATAATTATATGCGTGTGGATATTGTACTTTATTGCAATCGTACTGGCTTAAGTGTATAGATTGTAACTCATGTAATGAACCGACAACTGTTCGTTACCTATATGGAGCAAGTATAATATACTTAGCCAACAATCAAAAGCTACATTTGATTTCATTGTGAACTTACTTAACTTATTGTGTACCCATTCCTGATGTAAGTTTCACAATTCCTGCGTTATTATCTCTTCCTTGTCGGGCTGCCCATCGTTTGCGAGTCGAAAGTCTGATAGAATACTGTAGAACAAGCATGTATGTAAACAGTTTCTACGTGATTCTTTAAGACTTGTCCATTAGGCGAAATGTCAATGAGGTTCACAAAGATCTTTCTTTGAAGTATTATCTTTTCTTCATTAATATCGCGTGAAGATAGTGAATAAAGTTGTTTTTACGCTACGATAAGTAATCTGGATTGGAGGTATCGTTTCGACAAGAATGGTTCAACGTGACATGATAAGCAACATTCATTAGGGGGTTAGCAATGCCGTCCTAGAACGAGAAAGAAGAGGTCACCATAGAATTGACGACTGTTTGTTTCAGAACACAGTGAAATCTAGTTATGACAGAAACGTGACGTGTTAAGTAGTTAACAAGGAAAAAATATGATAAGATGCGTATATGGGAAGGAGAATCAGATGCGGATGAATTATTTAATTTTGGATAATATGGAAATAATGGAAGAAAATAGTGAGACAAAATAGTCACACCAGGACTGAGAATATGTCTGCTGCATAAATAGAAAGGTGTTTCATACACATTATATAGTGTAGCCCAAGATTAGGTATACAGTACCGTATTGAACAGCTCATTGTATTCTATACCATTTTTATTGTTATCCATGTTTCTTTATTATTTATTCTTAATGTTTTTTACCTACGGTACATCTTAAGCTAGGAAGGGCGGAAACAAATAAACCCATGAAGTACTTCCATGTTATCAATGCAGAAGTGTATACCTACTATTGGGCCACCCTGTACGTTGAAAATGTATATGCTATTATCACTTTACTTGTATTAGCGCGCCATTTAAAAAATATGAGGAAATTAGTTTAGCTGGATAGATTTTGATTTGAACAGTTGCTGTAGTAAAGTGAAGAAGGTTTCTAGCTGGTGAGAGCAGGCATCAAAAGAGAATATAGAAGACACAAAGAAAGAATCACAGCTTAAAGTTACTGACGAGGCCGTTGTGTATGTTATCATTTTAAAAGAAAATATGGAAGAAAATATGTTTTAGAAGGAAATATGCAAGTTCAAGTGAATTAACAACTGAACGAAGAAAGGTGTCCTAGTAAACGATTAATCGTCTTCAGCAGATGCTTTCATTCTATATACTCTCTTTCTCTCTCTCTCTGAGTAGACAGAATATGTAATTTGAACACATAAAGCAAATAATGGGTGACATAGAAACTTAACAATCTATTTCATGGACAGGCTAGAAGAAAAGACGAATAAATAGCCGAAAAGGTGGCAGTTCTTAAAATTCTTGAAGGACGGATTAAAAGGTGGGAATGCACCGTCCTTAACGTACTTGTAACGAAGCGGAAAACAAAATCACGAAAACCTACAAATGCACAACAAATCTTTAAGACCAAGTCAGTTGCTATGAGGTGCGTTTGGCGAATTATGAAAGGACTATTGGTGGGAAAGACGTGTGAAGTTAGTGTGGTTAGTAAAAGGTGACGTAAACGTGGACCAAGTAGAAAGAAGTGAGCTAAATTGTATGACTAAAATATCTATGGTCAGAGTGGATGAGTTATTGTCGTCAGTGAATAAGAATGAACATGAAATTTAAACATTACATGCAGATAAAATAAGTGAAAAAAATAAAGCTCTTGAAGAATTTATTTACACGATGGACTTCAAATAAGCTTGAGGATGAATCGTTCCAGTTACGAATGAAACAGTTGTAATTCCTTGGGAGAAAAGGATGAAAAATCAAGTCCCCATAACGTAATGTAGCTTGCAAAGAATGAGCAGGTTCAAGAAAACATGCTTGTGAAATCTGGCACTTACCTAAGATGCTACATGAAAACGAGAAAAAATATACATAAATGAACAACTGGAAAGGGAAATTAAATAATTCCATTCCAACATGCGGTAAAGGAAATGTTTTTCTTTTACGGAAACCAGAAGAAGAACCTAAAAGAAAAGCAGTAAATAATATGTATTCTAAATAATTGAAACGTGCTTAAGTTGTTACACGTACTTGATCATTCTGTTGTTATAGAATTTATTATGCAGCAACGATAAAAAACTTGATCAACACTATAAAGCTGCATTTCTTTCCGTGACATCTTAACATTTTACAATTTCATTCCTAACGGATTTTACACATTTTTTGTGTTCTATTGTGCTTCTTCGTCGGTCACTTCTGCGTTGTCAAAGTACCAGCTGTCGGATGTATACAATACTGTTGACCAAGCTTTTATATATATATATATATATATATATATATAGATAGATAGATAGATAGATAGATAGATAGATAGATAGATAGATATAGATACATAGATAGATAGATAGATAGATAGATAGATAGATAGATAGATAGATAGATAGATAGATAGATAGATAGATAGATAGATAGATAGATAGATATTTCTAGTTGGTTATTTGCATGTCCAACGTACAAATACGTATTTTTTTTCCAACGTTGACTCAACGTTACATGATATACAATATTCATTGTGTGATTAGCTGCGCCGTGCCAGGGCGGCGAAGTAGAAGGCACCACAATCGAAGAAATATCGATATAAAATATTCACTAAATCCTGTTAGCTAGGGGTTGGAATAATGGAGAGCTCCTGTAAATGTTTCATTCTACAAGTATTAAAGTTGGTTAGAATCTCTGCTACATACATACATCGCATGGCCGTGATGTACGCGTCACGAGACAATTATACTAATCAAATATTGAGGAATTAAACAATATCATATCCTAATATTATTTACATTGCCAGAGTAGCGTTTGAACGATTAATGTGTCTCAGGAAGAAGTAAGGCTTTGGTATAGTTTCATTGATTCTTCTAGAGGAAATGTTTAGAAGGCATCCGTATATTGTCACCTGTGAGGTACAACATACAACTGGCGTTGTAGATTTTTTCTAAAAAATAACATTATTTTTTAACATCATATATTACTCTCATTCACATAGGGACACTCGATCAAACTAAAGACCTCCTTATACTGAAACGTCCTCGGCCCTTAACATAGTTTGCCACCGTTTGTATGTTTTGGAGACATGTATAGGACGCAGATATAAGCTTTTGTCCTCTCTCACACATCTTAGTAATAAACAGCAGCCATATTAAGTAATATTCTGCTTACTAGCATTTACGGCATATATAACTACATTCTAACTTTCATTAGCATTCTTTTCAAGTAGATTGATAAACAAGTAATATTTGAAGTGGCAATTATAATTATTATCATTATATTCATAAATAGCTGTTTATATATATGAATTCACTTCTGAATGCGAAATATGAAGTGTATAATAAGTAAAAAAGGCCATTAATATAACTTGTAAATTTCAGTAGTCTGCTAAGAATGTTATTAAATATGTGAATAATTATTGATGTTGGACGAAATAAACCTTTTTATGAATTGTCGAAAAAATTATGTTGTAACTTTTCACACTATCTCTGGTAATTTGTTTCTGCAATTTACTTATTAGATCATATACTTATATGATACTTCCAAAATAAATAGTCAGTTCTCTTCACATACATACACATAAACAGAAGTACGGAAACGTGCAACTTCAAATTTCTCGTATTATTCTTTAAAAACTAAATTGCTCCGTTCCTTTTATTCGGAACTTCTTTTAATCTGTTTTTCATATAATCGTATTGTTTTCTATTAAGATGTAGGATATTTCATGTTTCTCAACGCTGTATAATATATTTTTGACTAGATATTATTAACATATATTTGACATATTAATGCATTAATTTAAATTATATGTTACACTAAGTTTATATAAAAAAGATCTTACAGGAATATCGAGGTAAAACGAAATTCTGGCTGAGAGCAAGGCGGTAAGCATTCACAATGATGTCCATTTGCTTTCTCAATATCTTTATAAAGGATTCCTGAAAGAGATTGAGATTAGTATTTTATAAAATGAATATACGTTTATTACAAGCTTGTTTTCTTATATGTTATATATATATATATATATATATATATATATATATATATATATATATATATAATAGATAGATAGATAGATAGATAGATAGATAGATAGATAGAGAGAGAGAGAGATAGATAGATAGATATAAATTTCAATATTACGGTTACAAAAATGTTTTTCTAGAGTCACACTCAAATTTGCTTGAAACTCCTGGAGTGAACAAAGGAATCAAAAGTAATACATACGTGATTTTTTTATATCGGCCAACGTGGGGCTTCAAGGGAGTAAACACCCTCCTAAAGTGCGACCATAGGACTATACAACACATTTTAGCAAGGTCTTACTAACAGCGGAAAATTCCATGAAACTCCTGGAGTGAATAAAGGAATAAAAAGTAGGACAAACGTCTTCTTTTATATATTGGCCAACGTGGGAGTTGAACGATGCTGGGCAATGGTTGTTGTCTATCGTTGGTGTATGTTAATAACAATGAATGGTCGAACGATTTTTTTAATTAGAGGAAATTATTTAGTTTATTTAATTTCCTTTGGAATAAATGGTTGGATGTTTGGTATACTAGTATTTAGTAATTGATGTATTGGTTTGAGGTTTTGAATGTAGAATTATGGACAACAGACAAACTAATGTGTCTCCTAGGAAAATCATAAGATTTTAAGGGCTTGCTAGTTGTTGTAATGAGTTACAGTAATTTAAGATTCAGGAAAATATCACTTATCAGCCGTTATTTACGAGTTATTAGTAGCAAGGGGGCACGGTGGCTCAGTGGTAGAACATTCACCTCTATTGCTTGGTCGATCCCAGCTCGCGTCGTGTGATCTTTGAGTAGGACAAAGACAGTGTTTGTGGGTTTTCTTGGAAATCTCCAGTTTCCTCCCACTCTCTTCATTCACTAATTTCACATTATCACCGACTGCTTTTCCTTTACCGGCATAACTGTGGGACGTTAAACTTACAGATTTTTCATTTTTATTTGTAGCGCAATTACCGGTGGCTGCTAGAACAATTTTGTACAAGTAACGCACTAAGAGACTATAGCGTCATAATTGTCTCGAAATCCGAACTGGGAAAAGTAAACTGGTTAGCTAAATGTAGTAAGTTGTTCAAATAGGTCGATCTTGCTATGATTTACTTGCTATATGTTATGTCGCTATAGATTCTGATATATTCCAAGGTTTAGTTTGGAATCATGAATGTCAAAGGAATTAGAAAAAATAAGCCCACTATATCAAGTTAGTGTTTTTGAAAAAAAAATGATAAGGGTAATTATTCCAATATATAAAATTCAAGTGCTTGTTAAGAGTCAAATTGATATTGGTTTGTATATAGTTTGGAGTGATTTTGATAACGTTCTATGAATGCATTTATGTGGCATGCTTTAGTATCGTGTTATTTTTGTATTAATGATATAGATTCTTCATGTGGTAAATTGGAATTACTTATTTGTCCGCTTTTGGATAATTTGCTTTATATAATTAGTGAATGCAGCATAAAGTCCTTAAGGCAATTTGTAAGGTTGAATTCAAATATTCGGATATTTAATTGTTTCTGCTTCAGATTTTAGACACAATTAAAATTGTTTATAAATTGTTTTTTTCACTATAACTATTGAGTTTTTCTCATGCAACCTAAAGTATATCTACATTTTGTATTAGAAGATAGCAACGATAATACACAGCATACCCTTTTATCACCGAAAAATTTGGTTGGATCCCATTACGTAAAGGTAATATCGGATTTTTAGTGCGGTGCCATCATAATATTCCTATCTTTATGATAATTCTTAAATGGACCAAATTGTTATATTCTCCCTCCCAGTCACGATACTGAAGTCTAAATAGTTAGGTAGTAGGCACGTTACTCATCCTAAGAAAAACTTAGTTTTCAAATAGTACGTGTGCAACTCGGTTATCAATGTTCCCAAATAACGGCGATATGAGACTCTAAAATTGATAATTATTGAACTGTACTAAGAAACGAACAAATGTAGAACGAGAAGAAGACTGCAGAATGAACAACTGCACCATAGGGAGTAAACAACACCATGTTAACTATGCATTGATTAACTGGCATGATACAGCATTCACCCAAGAGGGCACATGCTTGAGTAACCGTAGATATAAGTTCCATGTGACATAATGCAAAAATGTGAACAGCAAGTCTTTCTGTAGGGCAGCAATTCGAATGATATTAGTGTGGAATAGATATCTCGAACCATTCTCGAGAGCAACAAAACAAACTGTCTTGGAGTTGCAACACTGCATGCCGTTAAAACCACAGAAACGGTGCTGCAGTGGGGTTTCTCGGGGTTCTCCCGTTTCCTCTTACTTTTTTCATTACACCATTTCACCCATTAATCATCATCACCGTGTTCTCTAGCCTAACCGGCATATACGGGGGACGTAAAACTCAAAGATTTCATTTCTTTTTTTCAATCTCCATCCAATGATCAACCAATAGTGGATATTTTTTACGTTATTCACGTAGTTGACAGTTGTTTGACGGTGAGCAACCAAAGAAGATGTAGGGAGTTGGCACCCAGATAACAAAGAAAAAGCATGAGGAGGACGTGCTCCAAATATACCGACGAAAGGCTACCGAAGAAGGATATAACGATTCATAGGCCCAGCGCGTGACATTAAAGTCACAATTAATTTCATTTTCTTTTCTTTTTGTTCGTGGAGTGTATAGTTAATTACTCCAACTGTTCAAGCACAGTTTTAATCACCTTGTGTTTTGAGAAATCTGGGATTGTCGACTAGCTAGACACAGTGCGAAATAGTTTCACGGTAAGTTTGCAGAGTTTCCATAAGAAGTCGGTGAACGAGCAGTGGCAGGAGGTAAGTCACACTACAGGTTATTACACGGAAGAAAAATTGTAAATAATATCAATATTTTATTTCTGGAACCAGAAAAAGGATTCAGTATTAGGATTGCCTGAGAAGTGTTTTCCTGAGAATCGTAGAGAAAGGAAAACTTTTATATATTCGCTCAGCATGCCAGCTAGTGAAGTGTCATTAAAAGAAAAAATATATATAACTAACGGGCGCCAACGGGCTTTAATAACTTGCCTACGTATAAGTTATTCTTTCTAAGCAACTCACAGTTAAACTCGTTTGTATAGTTTATTGCTAATGTGAAAGAGAAAAGAAAAATAGATAATTTAGTCAGGATAAAAAGGAATTAATATTCAATGTTCTTTTTTAAGCGGCCGTAGATAATGAAGGGTTGTCAATATTGTTCTTACATTTTGTAGTGTTCTTGCTTGTATTTAGTGTTATTAATTTGTGACAACCATAGTATAATACTCAATGTAAAACGAATCTTAAAGTGAAAATATGAATGGTCAAATATAGTTGCTATTTCAGTAATCATTTGCTTTGCTAATTATAATCATTCGTAACACGAGGTTATAGGTTGTGGGATGTACTTCGCATCCAATGTCGAAGAGTTTAGATATCCCTCGCTATAGGGATAAAATAAAAAAAAGGAAAAGATAATTAAATTAATTTTAATGCTTTGATAGCTTAGACGTAATCGACCACGTTGCTTACTAACTTTCAATTAAATCTTCCAAAGTTTAAATAGTAGTTAGTAAAGCATGATATGTGTTCTGGTGGGGGGGATGTTTGGGCACTTTATATCTGAAATGCGTCTCATTTGTTGGTTCAAGGGAAGGTAGATGTAACCTCCGACACCAACGGTAACATATTTAATTGATGTCTCCTCACAGGCGAATATTAACGTAACATATTTTATTGACGTCGAAATCTCGGAAATATCATTTTTCATTTTTCATACATCTCTTACTATTCCCGTAAACACAAAATTTAGTTCCTTATAAATACCCGTACTGAAAAAAAAAAGAATATAGGTTAACGCGTAACATGATTTGTGCATTACAAGTGTAAATTGTGCGTAAGTATTGTTTCTCTATATGTGTGTTAGAGATATTAGTTTCAATTTAGAAAACCCTTAGATATTTTGAAGATATTATTAGCTTATTTTAGCGTCAGTCAAAAGAAATAAGCACACAAAACATCAGACCGTGCAGAGTTTAAGCGAATACTTACTGCATTGCTTTACGACAGATAAAGAACAGTAACCGAGACAATTGATAAAAATTGTAAATAGAGTATTGCATAGAATATAACTACTTTAAGGGAACGTTTAGATAATAAATTACGAAAAGTTATCAAAGATATTCTGAAGACTAATAATTCTGTCACGAATATCAAAACCCATATAAAGGCTATGTAAAGAAAACAGAGGAATATCGAGAGAAATGTAAAAGAAATTGAGAGTTCGTAAAGGCAGAGATAGAGGATTGCAGTGCCGAAATTACAAACGATCGCCAAGAAAACCAAGCAAGGAATTAAAAGATAGGCAAGCCATTTTGGAATTTACCGTAAATAAAAACCAAATACAAATTGAAAATCAGACTTTAGGTTTTGAGGCAACAATAAGCTCATAAAATACACACCTACGTGATACTATGTCAGGTTTGTATGAGGAGTGTAAAAAATATATGATATTCAGAACAATGTTGCCAAAATTGAAGCGTAGCTTCGCAAATCACAACGTATATCACACAGTTAACCACAAAAGTTGACAGATTAGGGAAATATACGATACAGTCTGTCCAAATATTACACAGCACATACGAGACATCCCATTACGATCAGCTGTTAAGGCTGAGGTGTCGCAAGTAGTTAGAGGTAGGATGGTTAATTTAAAACGAAACTTAGGAATCCTACAAAGTAATGTTAGTCAGATGCTTCATCAGAAGATTAATCGAGATTTAGGTATTTCCATACAGAAAGTTAGCGATAGTAGTGAGCAAGATGACACCAGCGAGGGTTACGATTCGGATCGCTCACAGACTAGACTAAAAAGTGGTCCGTTTTTAGCAAAAACGCGGAAACCTTTTCGACGCGTCACAATACAAAAATTTCGTCACTTGCCCACATATAGCAGGATGGCAGACAAGGAAACATCTCGTTCATATATGCTTAACTTGTAACATGAATTAGATTTATAAAACGTGCACGAAGACACAGTGTTGCCGGTTATCCGTATCTTGTTACAGAATCCGTGGTATAGTGGTTCAGAACGCACCAGCACTGGTGAATGCATTTTAGTCGGAGGCTATTGTAGTAAGTAGACAAACCGCTTTAAGAAATACATCATTTGAACCTCGAGTGCATAGTTCAGATTTTAATTTGCGATTTGAACCCAGAAAGCTCTCCGCGAAAGGTATTAGCCAGCATCGTTCCTACACTCCCCTATAAGCATAAGGAATTGTTTGCATTTCATCCGTTGCACTGATTTTAATCAGTTTATTTCTACCGACAAAGGTCCTGAATCTTTGCGACAACCAAACGAAAATTGTTATAGGCGCAACAGAAACCGAAACAAACGGTACAAGCCCGTTAGAGTTCAATATAGCAAGTCAACTAGGGAGAGTCCGAATAATAATAATACCAACTCATAACATAACAGAAATTCGACTCGAGCCAATAATGGAAGAAATAACAGAGATAATTGGCTTGAGCAGGATTCTACGGGTAATACTAAGACATACAATGAACAATCACATAATCGTCCTAGACAACAACGTAATTATAATAATAACAATTCGGTAAACCGGAGCGATCGGCAAAGAGGAACCAATCGAATCAAAAGGAGAAATCACGAGAAGGAGAAATTTTAGGTCACACCCACGTAAAAATTGTCTCAACTGGCGAGCACGTAAGCGCGAACGAGATGTTGGCCAAACTTTGGACCGAAGTCAGCGGAAAAACTAAATTCTGATGGGCAAGAGGTTTTGTTTCCATCGAATGTAGTTCTTTTGAAAATTCCCTAAATATGATAATACCTTGGATAGCAATGAGAGGAGTGGCATAGAAGAGGAGATTGAAGAAAAAGAATTTTTGCACCTTGTGATTGAGATTATTCCGCATACATAGATACTAAAATCAATGATATTCCTGTCAAAACACTGTTGGATACTGGAGGTGATGCCTCATTAATTTTGTACGAATTTTGAAAAAAAAAAAGGATATCACCGTGACCAGGTTACAATCATCTCGTGACGTTCGCGTAGTAGACAATAGTGGTCATTTAAACAAAAGTGCAAGGGCAAATCAATAGTTCAAGTCCAAGTTGATGTATTGACATTTTCTCTTGAATTCTACGTTGCTCAGGATTTGAACGAACGTTTCATTCTTGGTGTGAATGTACTGTCATAGTTACAAATCATTATTAATTTCAGTCAGGGAACATTTTCTTTAGAACAATAGAATATTAGAATATCACCGACTCCAAGCCCATTTTTCGCATTTAAGCAAAATAACAAAACAAGGTAATTTTAAAGTTAATTAACCAAGCCTCGTACACAAAAGAATCTCAAGGTCTTGTTTCATAAGTTTAGCATGTTTTATATATACGTTAGTGCCCTTGCCTCCAACTCAACGACCATATATTGTTAAACAACAAAAAACTAATCACGTATTGCTACAATTCTGGTAACTGTCTCTCTATATTTAATTTTCAAAACACCCACTTGTCGCCCCCGCACTGTTATAGCTAAAAGTTAATTAGACAATTATACTCGTCCCAATGTTACAAGTGAAAATCGAGATTTTACCGTCTGATCATATACAAGCCATAGTTAACTAAAAACCCTCAGTGCTTTGCGCAATCTCCTGGTCGCGAAATCCGCTGTTTGTCGTTCGGATAAGCAACCACGGGAGCACGCAGAGAGTATAGTTCTAAAGTGAACATACTTTATTTCTCCTTGCGCGCTCCCCTGTTCGGGTTGAGCTTTAAAAGCTAAATTACAATCCAAAAATCACATAGTTATTTTAAGTGTAAAACAATAGTATGTGAAAGATCAAACTTCTCAGTTAGTAACAGTGACTGTGTGATACTTGCGAACGCTTTAAGGTTATTTCGTGTTGTAATATTTCGAATAACAGTGTAGAGAAGAAAAAATTCCTTTGAGCCATATCTGAATTGCTGAATGGGAGAGTGATAACGCATCAGCGCGGAGAAATCTCAATCATCGTTCACGGATCCCAAAAAAATTTTTAGGACTGTCTCATCTGTGGCGCAGGAACCTTTCTGTGGACCCCCTGCAACTAATAAAACTCGATATCAGGATCACGATCGTCCCGAATAGGTTAACCGGTCGAAGATCGCAGTGAGTATAATAATATATTTCACTATTGACAACGAGCCAGCAAAAGCTAAAAACGAATAGTCGTAAACGTTATAACTATAGGTTTGTTTGGTTATATATTTAATGTCATATATATATATATATATATATATATATATATATATATATATATATATATATATATATATATATATATACATATATATCAAAATCCATTTTAAGTGTCACTACACGTAATATATCTCATAAATGTTCTTTTAGTTGCTCACAAAATTGGTTTTGTACCCATTATTTACATTTAATTTAAACACACATAAATATTTAGTCATTTTACATTTTTACGGTATTTGTATTTTGTTCATCGCTTTCGAGCTCGGAATGTGATAAAATATAAGTATTAAACATTTCAAGTTTCGTCGTGGTATAACTGAGAAAACGAACAAGAGAGAAAAAGAGGATGAAAAAAGTGATGATTCGTAGGAAATTATAACCACACGAAAGTCTCGATTACATTCAACTTGGCGACCGTGACAGTGCCGAATACAATTTTAAGATGTAAGTGTGCCCGAACAAAATTATAACAATTTTTAGATAACAGTTTTTAATTGCTATTTAAGGGATCTATGCACAACGTGATTAGACTTGAATTTTACTGTGTAGTAAATGTTGATTTTCGTGTTGTGCATAGCTTCAGCAAATTGATTTCCTTACAAATCGTTTACACTCGTGAAAAAGGGAAGAGAAAGAGAATAGTAAGCAATTTTTAAATAAAATGAAGTCAATTAATTATCATAGAGCATAAGGTTTCGTAAGAAGTCAAAATGTAATATTTTTATCTTTGTTCACGAAAATTTTCTCTTGTCAATTTTCGATAATACGTACAGACGAACAAACACCAAACAGCTGATCGAGTATACACAAACAAACACACATACAAACTTCAAGATCAGTGCTAAGCTCCTTTTGTTGGAAACGAATGTGTAGTTGTTTAAGAAAATACTTAACTATTTAACGTGTGATGCTGATGTTGTAAACAATTTATGTTATTTTGGTTACAATTAAAATGTTTGACAGTTATATGGCACGTTGAAATAGTGTTGCTCGTCAATAGTTGTAGTATTAACATTCTTAGTGTTTAATGTTTTTAATACTTATCTATCACTTGTGTATTAAATTTAGACACCTATATTTTGTATTTTGATTTAGTTGATTGTAACTTATATCAATATGTAGACCCGTGCGTTAGAACATCTTCAAACTATGTTGAGGGAACAATTAAACGGACAGTCCACTAATTTAGAAGTAAATATTGAGTGTATAGAACAGAATATAGAAACAAATAGTGAATGTTTCAGAGTTCAGTTTTTGCCTTCTTTTCAGGGATGAAAAGAAAATAACACCAAGAGGCCGTTTACAGTAATTATAGACACATGTTTCCTTGACATATATTTAGATAGAATTGAAGAGACCAATTACGTCGCTTCCTGAAAATTTATTTATCACAATGTTTTGGTTCACCAGGTAGAAATAAAATTCGAACATTTCAAACGACATTACTTTCACCGCACAAAGTTGGCCATTTGTATTCGATATTACAGCAGTGCGTAGATATGACAGACGACGAATTATAGTCAAAGGTGAACGTACAATTCAAAATTTGCAATTTATTTTTGAGCAGTATCAGAAAATAGGAGATCCTAGGTATAACAAAAACTTGCATGAAGAAATTGTAAGAGAATCTGAAATTAAACTAGGCAAGCGTAGGAGAACCAAAGCTAAGAATAAAAAGTCAGCTCATACACCCGACGTAAATTCAGGCAAACATCTGTTGCATAGGGCAGTACCATTAACTAAACACGCTACTTTAAATAAATGTAAATCATCGATTATAATAATTTTGAATATGGAGATTCTAAAAAAATGTGTGGAATTGAAATGATCGTCGAAAATAAAACCACAGTATGCGCACGTAGTTACGGTAGAAAATTTGCCAGGAGGTATATGAAATCATGCCTTCTGCTATAATCCAAAAACCACCGTAGAGTGTCAAACAGTCGAACAGCTGTAGAACTAGATCAATTAAATTTTAATGTTCAGAAAATAAAAATAATCCAGTGTAAATTTATGTAGAGCATGTGCAAGCTAACGTCACCCTTGTAGAAGATGAATGTATAGAACAATGTCAGATTTATGCACCTATAGTTATTTAATCACCACTATAAGTTTTACGTCGGGCTAGCGTCAGTGAAATACAAGTAGACTTTAAAGAAGTAAATACGGTTGATATCAGGAAACGGTTGAAATAGTAACACCATTGATTAGCTATGAAACGAGGGAAATTTGTGTGAATAACATCCACTTTAAATGTGTTAACAGTAAATTACTAGCTTTAATAGTGCAGCAGACTAGTAATAAAGAACTACCAAGTGTAGCATATGAAGTGCAAGGTACATTAGAAATAAAAAAAACTTGAGTACGCACAAGCCCCGGCTTCGGAAGAAAAGTTTGAGTCATATAATAGCTAGGCCGTACTTGGCAATATTTCTTTGCTTACACCGGAAATAACTGTTAGAATAAATAACGTTAGTCACACTACTGACTATGATTTTGGTGAACAACTTTGCGCAGTGGCGGACAAATTGTTTTGTTGGTTCAAACTGAAAGCTAACGTGTTGTGTAAAACGTTTGAAGGAATGTCGATAATATATACATATAGAACAAAACAAGAGGATTTTAGGGTCCAGAGAAAGAAACATTTAAAACAGAAACCGTAACTAAACAGGAACCGATGCGAGCACTTATAGACACACACGTTTTAAATATAGTAGAGTGCCGATATAATTTTCGTGCTATATTGAGGATTTAATATTACTACTTTTGTATCGCAAGCAAATTGTTTTGCGCGATTTCACAATTACGTATGCATCTGTAGTAAAATAGGTGTCATTTAGTGTGAGTTACGTCTTTATATTGCAGTTGGATTCGGTCTGTATCGGCTTTGAACATAGTGGATTAGGTCAACGATTTTAAGCGAAAAGTTGAAAAAGTAGGCCCGCGAAGGAAATTGTATTTTATGTATTATTAAACTAAGCTCTTGCGTGATTTATTTGTCAAAACTATTACACGAAACCAGGCAAAAATAAGGTTATTGTAAATGCATATAAATTGAAGGTAAGCATACACTTGCGAAAAATTAAATTGTGGAAATAAAGCCAAAAGGAATAATATAGTTCAAAATGGTCAATCAAATTTAATCCCTGAACATATGCAAGTTTTAAGGCTAGTGTCGCGAATGTGTAAAAGGGAAAAATTCGATTGTACAAGTAGTCAAAAAGCGAAACAGCTGATCGTAGTGGTGACAATAACATTCCTTGTCCTAATCTTAGAGTGTAATCAGTTTGTAACAAATTATATAATAAATATGTTAACAGTTAGCGCCAAAGTTAAAAGAAATTCACACAATGTACTGTGATGCAGCGCAAATGTAACAGTCATGAACGAAATATTGTGATTGCATGGGAATTCAGTAAAAGCCCCTTACAAAAAACAAAAGCCTCGCAAATCGGAGAAAATAATTAAAAGGGTATTCGTAATCGCGTTAAATTGAAGGCTACAAGTATAACAGGCATCGGTGAAAAATCAGAATTTTAGAACAACGAAAGTTAAATTTTCGCCTGAACTTGGACTAAATCCCGGAAGAAACGAGAAACCAAAAATAACGAATTTGACCTGTAGGGTTTTGAAAAAAATAAGAAAAGATTTATTATTTATTTATTTAACTATTTCTCTTAAATTTCGAAAGTTATGATTTTGCGTTTCAGCTACAAAGCGTGTGTCCCCCGCCACCAAAGAGCCAGCTCAAGGGACCATCGCAGTTCATTCGTAAATCAGAAATATCAATTTCAATTCCATTTTTATGGTTTCTTTGTAGTATTTGACAGTTTTAAGAGGTAATTGACTTAGAACGCCAACTCGGACTTTAAAATTTTAATAATGCCCCACCACTTTTAAAAAGTAGAGCTATCCTATTATGGATATGGAGCTTCCATACCAAATCCCTGTTAGAATGTTAGTGTTTTGTATGATTTGTCTCTTTTCAGGTGTTTCCATCTCTGAGGCCAGAAATTATAACTAGATCTTGTTATTTAATCTTGTTTTGAGTTTTATTCATATTCCTTCATATTTACATGAACATTTAGCTGTACCATATAATTATATATTTAAAGAAACATTAGGTAATTAGAAATATTCATGAACGTAATTAGAAAAACACTAGCAGTTGTCATAGGTGAATAGGAAACTTGAATTTTGGGTAACTAAAACAATGTTCCTGGCCTAGAAAATATTTATGATTGGTGTTGTTACTGAATAATAATGAAAATATGCCGTATTCGTAATGTGAAATCAATTTGCCGTTAATATATTGTAAATTAATTATAGTTCGAAGCCACATTGAAAGAAATCAATGATTAATGTTTGATTTAGCAGCACCAGAAGTTATTTGTGAATTTGTTCACGTATTGTGTGTACTTTAAAAGTCAATATATGTTCGCTGTGATCATAATGAGATTTGTAGTTCAACTGAGTTAAAAAACAACGATATTATAAGTTAAGAAATGATAAGAGTTAAAATGCACTTATTTCATGCCCTAGGAACATCACTACTTTCTTTATTAAATTAAAGTGATAAAATCAGTGTGGCGTCTGATTGGGTTCCAGGTAATATGTAGAATTTTGCAAATCAACTTCACGTTTCTAAATATAAATTAGACCTATAATGTTTGGCGTATTTGAGAAAAAACATAATAAAATTAATGTTTGGATTTTAAATTTCAATGTAATATTTAGTTTTGAATAGGATGTGAAAAAATGAATTAAATGTTACTTTTGCTTCGATTTTGAAAACAACTGCTCTTGCTGGGCACTATAAATTGGTTCAAAAAAGTAGACACTAATTTATAGTGCTACGCTACTCCACTATTGCGATAAACAGCGGATACAATTATGTATCGGTAGTATTCGGTTCCTATGTCAGTTAGGCAGTGTGTTATATCGGCCAGCGCTTTGTATAATCAAAATTATGTTATGAAAACATATTAGGTGCATTACTTAAAAGCAGGCCACGAATATCATTAATAATTCATAAAAAATAACACTATTATTTTTAGACCAAATTGTAACCAATAATCTCTAATGTGATTTTGTAATAATAATAAGTGCAATTCGTAATTAAGTCGCATAAATACTGGCCAGTGCTCTTTAAATGTTATATTCGTACACTTATGTAGGTATAAGCAGGCCTAGAGTAACACTAATGGTTAAATGATTAATAAAAATTCAGGTGCAGGGCTGTAACATTAGAAATCCTCCCCAGGGTATATTTCTTATAGTCCTTTACATAATATTGATTTTCTTAAAATACCACCTAAAGGCCTGAATGTTAACAGCCCAATTGGGTTTGAGAAATTTAGTCGAATGGGTCACAGCTATAATGGGTAAAACATTCAGCTACGGTAATATATATATGTTTCAGTGTAGAAGCGGTTCATTTAAATCGTCAAGAAATATAGCAACCTTGCACACTTCAGCTAAAAAACAATGTAAGTCAGCACCCGTTGGTTTTCGGAAACAATTCGTTAACCTACATTATTTTATGAATGACTTGGAAGCTGTGCTGCCAACCAGTGATGCACAGATTGGCGCTTTGTAAGGCTTAACCGTCGTTTAACTGATTTATATGTATTAAAAAATTAAAAGTATATTAGTTATGTTATATACTGCAAGTATAAAAAAATATTTTCTTCATTTTATTTGATCATCGTATGTAAGGTATTTTAGGTCGTATGCGTTTGAGTTTAACCGACTGGTAATTGTGCATTATAAGTGTTTTAGGGCTACTTATGGTATATTTATGTAAATTTTTCGTTATAACACATTAATTAACTCAGTGCAAAGGCCATTAGAGTACTTCTCACGTTCCGAAATAATTACTCCTTGTTACTTCTGAAATGCCCATAAATATGTTAGTAAAGTCGCACTTTGTCATTGCCATTAAGATGTTTTAATTTAACCAGTATTATGAGTGCTTGCTTCAGTCAATGATTGTGTATTCGCTAATTTTGTTGGAAATCCGTGCACTAGTATTGGTGTCCATGTCCATCCCTCCATTGATATTTATGATTCAATAAAAATGTAAATTCATGTTTGTTGTTGCAAATAATAATTCTAAAAAACATTTGATATATTGCCTTTAAATAGTAGCAAAATAAGAAAAAAAATATTTTGTAAGATGACATGTAACTCCAAATTTATTTGAAATTTTTCCATGAATCCTTCATTTTGTCGTTTAAGCAATATGATTATTAAGATTTGAAATTTTAATTGATCATTGTATTTTTTAGTCTTTTTAATATTTAGTAATTATATTAAACATTAGTATTAATTATTATATTAATACTAATAATTAATAATTAGTAAGTATATTAAGTAATTAACATAATAGTTATCTTATAAATTGATTATTTTGGAAATTATCTTGTCTTATTAATGTTTCCATATATATATATATATATATATATATATATATATATATATATATATATATATATATATATATATATATATATATTTTGCACAATTGTTCAATATTGTAAATTCCAGGATAAACGATCTTATAGATAACAATAAAGTGTGTTCTACCACATACAGTGATGTCCGGTGGGTTTGAGTTCCCACAGTAACCTTCTAGTGATTTAAATGCATATACAGGATATTCCACAATATTGTGATATCACCAGTGACATTTCAATACAGATGATTAACTCTCTGATGGCCGGGGTTCTCTTCACAAAATAAATCATTTTGCTCCGTCACCTGCGAGGGCCAAAAGATATCCCCGACCCAAAACCCATTATCGCATTTAAGCAAAATAAAAAAACGAAGTTAATTTTAAGCTTAATTAACCAGGCTTCGTACTTTAAAAAATCAAAGCCTTCTCCTATTAGTTTAGTATGTTTTATATATATGTTAGTGCACTTGCCTCAACTCTACGGCCATATATGATTAAAAAAACTAATCACGTAATGGCTACAATTCTGGTTACTCTCTCTACATATTTTATTTTCAAATCGCTCACTTATCTCCCAGGCACTGTTATAGTTAAAAGTAATTGAACAATAATTCTGTTCCGAACTTTATGAGGGAAAATCGCGATTTTCCCGGCTGACCATATACAAGCCATAGGTAACTAAAAACCGTCAGTTCTGTGCACAATCTCTTGGGCCCGAGAAAAATTGTGGTCATCGTTTGGAAAAGCAGCCACGAGAGAACACGGGGTGCATAGTTGTCAAGTGAACCTACTTTTTTCTCCATACGCGCTCCTCTGAACTTTACAAGTTAAGTTGCAATCCAAAAACCAAATAGTTATTTTAAGTGTATGAAAATGGTATGTGCAAAAACAAACATCTCAGCTTAGAAACACTAACTGTGTGATACTTGCAAACGTCTTAAAGTTATTTCGTTTTGTCATATTTCGAACAATACTGTAAAGATGAAAATTCCTTGAAGCCAGATCTGAATTGCTGAATAGGAAAGTACTAACGCTACAGCGCGGAGAAATCTGAATCATCGTTTACGGAACCCAAAAACAAACATTTAAAACTGTCCATTCTGCGGCGCAGGAACCTTTCTGTAACCCCGCTGGACCTAATCACAAGTCAATATCCGGACCACGATCGTCCCGAATAGGCTGAGCGTTCAAAGATCGCAGTGAGTATAATAATGTATTTTAACATTGCCACCAAACTACCATAAATTAAAACTAATAGACGTAAACTTAAAACTAAAAATTTGTTTGGCTGTATATTTGTCATTATATATATATATATATATATATATATATATATATATATATATATATATATATATATATATATATATCATAGTACATATTTGGTATCATTACACGTAATATACCTCATAAATTAAATTTTATTTTAATTGCTCACAAAATTGGCTTTAAACTTATATTTACATTTAATTTAAACACACATATATTTAAATATTGTTATTTTACATTTTTACAGTATTTATATTTAATCCACCGTTTCCCAGCTCCGTATGGGATAATATATAACTATTAAACAATTCGATTTTCGCTGTGGTATAACTGGGAAAACGATAATGTGAAAAAACAAGTAATAATTTATGTATTCGTAGGAAATTTTAACCACACAAAAGCCTGGATTACAAGGGTTATTGTATCTTTAGTCCCTGCCCCCGGTACAGTCCACCTTAGACGATGGTGACGGGAAACGAACAGAAAATGGTGTGGTTACAGACCATCAGCACGTTAATCTTGCGGAAATTAACGAGCCAGAAGTTTTTCGAAACAGTATGCCACAGACGAACAAATTATCTCTGCAGTTCTGTCGACCGCAATCAGCACCAGCGCAATCAGCTGTTAGACTTATCGGAAACTTTTATTTGTGTCCTATAATAATACATCTCTTCAATGTATTATTGCTGTAAACCAACATGAATATTTATATTTCTTAGATATTTTCATTTTTGTTACATTTCTTTCAATAATACTATTAAGAACTTCGTGAAAATAATTGGCAGCTTTATCAACATCCTTTATATTATGTAGATGTATCAAATCTTGTAGCACAAGTTGTTTATAAAAGTTACTAAAATTATCCTTACTAAAATTAAGGAAAGTACGTCAGCTATGTTTTATGCCTGGTATAAAATTTCCAAGATTATTATTAAAATTAAGAGATGGATGATGATTATCTTATGTCAATAATAGATATACATTTCTTATTAGCTCAATACCATCTCTAAAATTAAATAAAACAAGTATAAAGTTTTCTAGTACATATTTATTATTAAACTATGTTATATTAAATTATATCAAGAACTGAAATTTGGCAACATATTAGAAAGAGACCCCACCCTGCAATAAATCAAAATCAGCATCCGTGATACATTATATATTAAAATTACCAAGAACAAGCAAATTTTGATCATGTATGTCATCCATTTCGTCTAATTTTTGGAAGAAATCATTATAGGATCTTTCTTTACCATTGGCTGGAAAGTATACCAAAATCTATATAAAAACTTCTATATTTGTAAATTTTAAACAAAGAACGTAAATATAATGTACTATTGTGCAAACCCCAGATACGCAAAACACTCTTAAAATAGCTATTAGTACACCACCGCTATTTTTATGAACCCTATCACACCAAAACCATTATACTTTTCTTCAGGAAATTCACCAATACATATACGTTCACACAGCCAAGTTTCAGTTAGCAATATTATGTCGAAGCTAGAAGCTGCCATATTTGTATATAATTATGTAAGTTTACTACTTATACCTCTAACACTCTGATAATTTAAATATATCAAATTATGGCTTTCACTCATGTATGTATGTCAGACGTCTTACTTCCTCAGCTGTTTTAAGTGTATATAGAAAAGTGTCATGAGCTTTCTTCTTTAGTCTCACATTACCAGAATAGTCTATCCACAAGTAATCGTATATTTTTCTCTTAACTTTTCTAGTTTCACTAAATACGATTCGCCTATGCAATGTCAGACTATGGTTAATATAGACAGGACCTCCAAGAGATAAACCAACATTTTTACAGGATAAATTTCTTTTGATTTTCCTTTGTTTAATAAACCTATCTTTGTCTGAACGCTCAAGAAACTATAGAATGATAAATGGATTTCGGTGATTTTTTTTAAAATCTATTACAAACACCGATCATATTCTCAGTTATATCAACATTAAGTGTACCACCAAACTTTTTGTCTACGTTATTAACATATTCGTTAAGTAGGAAGGGAACCCCATAATTTCAACTGTTTCTCTCCTCTTGTTTTGATCTATTTCGTCAAATGCATCACTTAACTTATCTATTTGTTTGAAACATTAATTTTTCGTTTTCCAAAACATCGATGTCGTCCTTGCATTTATTCCATTCTTCGGTTTGACTTCTTATGAGGTTAAAGTATGAAGTTAAAGTAATTTTTTATGCTGATTAATAATTGATACATTTGAGATAAAGTAAGGATTTTTTTCACTCAATTTAGGTGGATTACCACTAACCAATTATTTTAGTCGCACTCTGCTACAATCTTCACAACGCCAAATTTGGTCACGGACTTTCATGAAATTTATCATCCTCCTCCTTTATGTTAACACAAATCACATGAAAGAGGTTCTTGCATTCAACAGAGTGTATCTTTAACTTATAGACTTGGAACACTTATTATAAATCCCATTTATGTATTTCTCAGGACGAGAAAGATTTTGATATTGCCAACGCTGGTAGAATTTCATATTAAGATTAGATCTATTTCCAATAACGAGTAAATCAGTTCAGTCTCCTTTCGATCACCATCATTTTTATAATAAAAACTTTACCCATCAAAATATCCACGATACTATGAGATTAACTATGATACTTCTTTTACTGTCAATAATCATATTTTAAATCATTGATCAATGATTATTAAATTAAAGGTACAGTTGCTCAGTTAAGCTCACTTGCAAACCAGAAGTTGCACTACACCGTCATTGTAAATAAATGTAGAGTTTCCAACCCTGATTCATGATTTTTACATCCGGGAGTAGATTGTAAACAAAATCTTCTCCGATAGATCAAAGTACTAAGAAAATCTAGTATATAATATTCATTATTCTACATAAAGTCAGGAAACTCTAAACTTATTACGATATATTTACGCAACTGTAACACTATATTTCACAACTTATCAGAGACTTATAACTTCTTTTTCCAGCGATTATAGAGGAGCCACTTCTACACCACAACTACACCAAATGCTATCTTGACTTAGTATGGTTAATTTAAGAATGGATTTTTAATATTGGTGCTGTTATCAATTACCCTCCAATTGAAAGTGTATCGCACTCGTTTTAGGGGAAAATATGTCAATTTATTTATAATGTCCTGTTCTATTTTTCTTGTAATATCATTGCCTAACGGTGTTTAGTTAACAGCTTATATGGGAAGGTACCAATATATGACTATAAGGAGAAAAGAATCCCAGCTTTTTATTGTAGGAGTCACTCATATCATATGAGTGTCAGTAAAGTTCAGCGCTTACTGCAAAACTCCAGCTATGGATATATCGAGGCCGTTGTGCCTATTGACTTTAGAAGTCAACACACTAACCTATCTTTACTCTATTTTTAACGGACTCGACTTTGTGCTATGAAATTGGTAGAAAATTTTCAAATCTATAATACAAAGAGGCACGTTTTGAAACATGAAACTCTATTTCATAATGAGAAAATAAAAATAAGGGAACTGTTTTGCACAATATATACTGTAGGTAGTAATAAAAATTTAGATAAACGATGTTATACCTATTTTCTTCAAGTGTTAATAATTGCATATATATACGTCATTTTGCATAATGAATATCATGTTTAAAAATGTCCAATAATTAGTGTTTGCATCATTTATAATCATTAAATTTGCCGCACTTATATATCTTGATAGTAATGTATATATATATATATATATATATATATATATATATATATATATATATATATATATATATATATATATATATAAAATTGAAAACACTATGTGATTAAATCAACTGAACCGAAAAACCGATCTCGATGAAACTTGGAACATTGATGAGGTTCGAAGCTGGGCTGGATTTAATCTAACCAATTTGATGGTAAAATTGACGGGGGGAGGGATATAAAAATAAATGAAACTTAATAAGTCTGAACGACTTGACCGATTATGATCAAAGTTTCAATATAGATGAGGTTCAGCCTTGGAATAGTTTTCATGATTTAAATTTGACGGAGGAACGTAAAGAGATGAGAAGGACGGGGTCATATATAAAAGTAAATTTATATAAAACTGAAAGTGACTATTTTTGTAACGAAATAACTCATGAACTATCCGACTGATCTCAATCAACATTTTTAGATATATGGGGCTCGGATCTGGAAAAACAATGTAATTTCACCTTAACGGTAGATCCTTGGGGGTTTAGGGGAGGGACGTGTATATATATATAAACTAAAAAAAGTAAAAACTTTTGAACCACCCAACCAATCTCGCTGAAATTTTGAACGTATACGAGGCTCTCGCCTCGGGTGTTTTTCTACCCTTTCACTTTCTCGAGCCAACACAGGGCGGGGGAGGGGAGATATATATGTAAAAAATAAAATATAAATGACTGCCTTTGTGACTTCAATCTAGAACCACCTGACCGATCTAAATCAAATTTTCAGCATACATGAGTTTATGGGCAGGAGTGCAGGGAGGACGGAGAGAAATTTAAAAATGATAAAAAATGACCGATTTTATTGTTGAATCTCCATAGTTTTCGGGGTCAATGAGACAAACAGTGACTCTTCTGATGCTGTTTCAATCTACGTTCACCCCTAATAATTGGGGAGGGGGAGGGTGCAATGGAGGAGAGAGGATAAAGATTTAAAATTGATGGAAAATGACTAATATTAGTGTCGAATCAATAGTTTTAGGAGTAGCAGAGATTAACAGTGAATATTCTGATGCCGTGTGCCGCAGCACGGAGGATGGGTAGGGGAGCTATATATAATAATAATAATCGAAAATGACCAATATTAGTGTCCAATTCATAGTTTTCGGGATCATTCCGATGAACTGTGACATTTTCGATCCGGTTTAAATGCAAGATCAGCTCCGCCACATGCGGGAAGGCGAGAAAGTGATATATATAAAATGATCGATAATGGCCGCATTCAGTGTCGAATTTATAGTTTTCTGGGTCGCTTAGATGAACAGTGGTATTTTAAATCTCGTTTAAATTCAAATTCAACCCCACAATTTGGGGGAGAGGGAGAAAGAGATATTTAAAAATAATGAAAAATGACCGAGTGCTTAATCCACATTTGTTGGGGGTCGCTGAGATAAACAGTCACACTTTCGATGCCATGGCCAGCAACATGGGGGAGGAGGAAATATACATATAAATGACCGAAGATAACCATTATTGGTGTCGAATCCATGATTTTTGGGGTCGCCGAGATGATCAATGATCTTTCCGATGCTGTTTAAATCGATGCCATTAAAAACGAAAACAGCATATTTCACGGGTAATAAACACATGAAATACGGAGTTGTGCATTTAAATTTTCATTTCAACTCAGCAAAGCGGGTAGACTGGCAACAGTGGTATGGATGTGTAAAGACACATTATAAAGTGCTCCTAATATTTAGTTTAAATTTAAGTGATACTGTTGACATGAGTGAAGTGATACAAGAATAAAGAATTCCGTAAGTACTCTTACATTTAACTAGATACATTTTGTTAAATAATATCGCTGACTTTACTATATGTTGCAAAAGTCAGAAACTGATTGACACGTAAAGATTAAATACTTGAATAGGAGTACGATCATAAGATATAAACAAACATCATGAGCTCCTGCATTGAGTGTTCCAAACCTGTTCTGAGACAAGATGTTACCTCCAAAATTCAGTGCATTGAGTGTCTAAACTGGACCCGCCTAAAATGTTCGCAGTTAAAAGAAAGTGATGTGGAATATATGAAACAATCAAATTTGCCTTGGAAGTGTAAAGGTTGCATAAAAGCTAGGCGTAATACCAATTCAGAACAGAATGAAGTGCTTCCATCTATCGAAGACATTTATAAACTGTTAAAAGAACTAAAAGATGATATCTCCGTGATTAAAAAAAACAACACCTATCTTGAGCGTGAACTTGGAACGTCTCTTGACCTGGCGCATCAGAAACTGGATGAAAATGCAGACATCATCAAAAAATGATCAGAAAGGATTTCTGCGTGCCTTGCTACTATTGAACGGCTGAAGGAAGAAAACATCGCTCTCAAAAAGCAGCTACTAGACACTCAGATGAGATTAGATGAGCTCGACCAGTATGGAAGACGAAATACAGGGTGTACCAGAAAAAACGAACGAAGATACATATGAAGTTGTAAAACAGTTGGGCCGTACTTTAGACATAAACATTGAAAGAGAAATGATAGATGTATGCCATAGAGTATAGAAAGATCCTCACCAAACATCAGGAACAATAATGGTTAAGTTTGTTCGGAGAGAGGTTAAAGAAAATTTCCTCCAGAAATGTAAAGAGAAATCTCAATTGTACCCACTTAGGATATAACCATAATGAACCCATCTATGTCAATCAAAGTCTAACTCTAAACCGCAGAAAGGTATTTGGAAAACCCAGGAAAATTAAAAGCGAAAAGAATTATGCCTTCCTGTGGGTAGATAGTAGAGGTAGGATAAAGTTGCGTAAAAGAGAGGGAGATAAAGATGTTTTTATATTATGTAGCCTAGAAGATGTTGATAAATTGACGTAATTTTCAGCAAAAACAGGTGGTAAGAATTGTAGGAAGGGTTAAATAAATGTTTGAAACTAGTTATATAATTGAAGATATAAATACTCAACAAAATATCGAAACTAATATATGCGAAACTGTTACTTTATTTAATAATGTGTTTAAAGATAAAATTGGTATCAACATCTTGAATCTTAATATTAGAAGTGTTCGTAAAAATTGGGATGAGCTTTTAATTTTATTACAAAATTTAGAATTTTAATTTACATGTATTAGTTCTCTCCGAAACATGGCATAATCAATATGAAATAAATTTAAAAAATTATCATTGTTTCTTCTCAAAACGATCTCTAAATAAAGCATATGGTGTAATGGTATTCAATAATATTAGTATTGATAATATTACAGAATTAGAATTAAATGATGCTTCTGGTCTAAGTTTAAATATTTCATATGACAAAGAAAACTATAATTTAATGTGTATTTATAGAACGCCAAGTGGTAATGAAGGAGAATTCTTACGCTCTTTCGAAAATGAACTAAAAATGTCAAAACAAATGGGTTGGTTATTGGAGACATAAATTTTGACATATTAAGTAATAGGTACGACGAAAATGTAGACAACTACTTAAACATACTTTATAAAAACGGGTATATTTCATGTATAAATAATTATACAAGAGTAACTGAAACAACTAAAACATGTATAGATGATATCTTTTTAAGGCAAAAATATAATCAAAATGTCACTGCAGCAATATTGCATACGGCAATAACAGATCATTATATTACTAGTGTTAACTTAAATATGGAACTTAAATAAATTCCGTGCCCCACCCAACCGTTTTTTCCCGGAAAATACGAAACCCGTATTACCTAATTTTGTGTCTACAATATCTGTGTACAATTTCATTCACTTCAGCTCTCTTCTTTTTGCCTTTCGGGCCTCAAATTTCAAAACTTTCTGTGGAGGCTTTTTCCCCCTTAAACTGTTTTTCCGCAAAAAAATAAAAAAACGTATACCTTCCTTTTTTGCACATCGTCCATGCGCATAGTTTCGTTGCAATTTGTCATGTCCATTACACACATCTGACGTACTGTTACTAGCACTTTTGATATTTCGTGATCAAATGTTTGGAAGGGTCCGTGCAACACCTAATCCGTCTTTTCCAGGTAAATACGAAACCCGTATACCAACATTTTATGTCTACAATATCTGTGCAAAATTCCATTCACTTCGGTCAGCTTCATCTTATCTTTCGGGCGTCAACTTTCAAAAGTTTGGGGTGGGTTCTTTTGCCCCTAAAACTGTTTTGGATGCCGGATGGCAGGATGGATCCCAGACTATAAAAGTTTGTAGTGGATACCATCGTACCCGTGAGATTTCTCGGAATTATCCTGTTTTCTCCTACATTCTTTCTCGAATTATTCATTCCGAATTATTTCCCAAAAAATAGCTTACAACTATTACCTCTCTTTATTATTGGATCGGATTTCAGTATAACATCCCTTCGGTTGCAAAATTACATGATATATGAAGCTACGGATTAACGTGAGATCCGAACTGCTTGTGCTCCCGCTGATAATGGGAGCCGGGTCTCCAATGCGAAAGTCGCACACGCTACCCCATAGCCATGCGTGATCACTCTGTCTTCCTTAGCCTAGAAGGCATAACATGTAAACTTTATGGACTTCAAATAACTTCAGTTTTTTCTCGATAGTCAATTCTATACTGAGACAAAGTAGATCAATCAAATACTTGCATCTTCCCTTTTTATAATTTTAACGATGTTCTTGTAACTTCGACTGTGTTCTAAGATTCCTGTTATTTGAAATATCGTATTTAATTGTAGTTATTTTGTCTCAGTCAACTTTTCATAAAATATCCCAATAATTCTTCAATTTCTTTGGGGTGATCTTTGTGCTGCCCCTGTACCATATCGAGTTGTGCATTAATGGAAGTTATGGCTAAAAATAATATACATTTCCTTTACCCCGACTTCGATCCGACATTCTGTTCTCGAGTTACATTTTGGGCATTTTCCCGACAGGTTTTTGGCTGGTCATAGCGCCAAAAGAAAGTATTTGTGCACCCAGGTTCTTATCTTCGTATCAGGAATCAGCTCCCAAAAATTCTCGGTGTTGCTTTGAAACACCCTGTATATTTCTATCCTGTTTCTGATTAGCTTCTGTTTGCCAATCAATTTCCAGTATTCCCAAAACAAATCAAAAGTGTGCTAAATTAACTAAATTGCATTATCCTATGTTTTCTTCTTGTATAGTAATTATTATATATTTAGGGGAAACTGTTGTACCTTGAGCATAGTGTACCTTGGAACACTCGCATGTTTCTGAGTTGCTATACTATCTTGTGGTGATTCAATGAACTATATGATGCTTTGACATTGTCAGACAGTCCCAACATGGCTTTCGTTGTGCTCAGAAGCATATGTGATTTATGAATGTGAAATTGTTTTTTTCAGGGATAAAACGAACTATTTAGAAATTTAAATATTGTTTTTTAGTGCCATTACTGTTTGTTGTTTGTTTAATCTGTAATAATCTATTAGTTCAGGGGGATTAGGTGAGCATTTTTGTGACTTGTTTTTCTACGCTGAATGTAGCGTTATCATTATTGCGGCATTTTAGTAATTGTCTACAGCCTCTTGTACCATGAAACAGAAACACATCTTGTACCTTGGAACATGTTCCAAGGTACATGAACTCGTTGTCAAGTGTATTTTTTGAACATTCTTTTATTATCGTTGCAGGAATCGAAATGCCAAGAGGCAAGATAGGAAAGAAAAGGCTTGCCATTAACCCAAATTCAATCAAGAACACAATTAAAGCAGTCATTTCCGAGCCTGGAAGCGTATTTCCATTCGTGAAGTTTGCAAAGTTTACCAAGTGTCTTTAGCTATTTTATCCCGACATCTGAAATATTTTAGACAGTCAGAGGAAGAAACATTTGAGTATAGTGTGAAATGTGAGGACGGAGGGGAGGGATTAACTACATACATAACAAATGTGGCCAATGGCCACATCGATAACCATGAAACGCACTTATCTCTCGAGGCTGTTGAGATGACTGCTGAAGCTAAGGTTGTCATGCTGACTCCCCATTCGCATACAGCAACCACCAGATGTGGCTATTTACGGTCCTTTTAAATGTTTTTTATAACCAAACTGTGGAAGAATGTTTACATAATAATCCGGGGAAACATTTTGATATTTATGCTGTGGCCGAAGTGTTGGGAATTATTTATTCGCGCGTGCCTTCAGCATATCAAATATCACCAGTGGTTTTCGTTGTTCAGGGATTTATCCTATAGATACGATCATTTTCTTGGAGTTAGACTTTTTACCAGCTTCACTAAGAGACCATCGGCCGGATTGTCATCTAAATCATATATGTGAAAAGGACAACACTCTGTTGCATGAACGAAACGAAGCAACTGTGCAACTCTTGCAAGTTTTGCCTTCTACATCAGTCTTTAAAGAGGAAGTACATTCAAACCAGAAAGCACAAACTCCGTAAAGTACAAAATGTCGAAGAAAGACTCTCACAGGTAGAAGTAGAGTAGTAAGAAACACACTTGCAAAGCAAGAATTGAAAGATAAGAAAGAGCACAGAGCCACACAGAAAGGAAATAAGAAGCAAGAACAGCAAAGAAAAGGAAAGAACAAATCCAATAGAAAAATTAGTTTCGAAACATCTGATGAAGAATCTGAGAACATAAGCCTGTATGAAAATTATGATAGTGATGTTATGCTTGCAGAGCTGATGAACACAGAAGTTGAATTAGACGAGAGCATTGAAGTTATAATGTCAATCCGGATGACTATGTGTTGGTGCAGTTTAAGAAAAAACGAAGCATTAAATTTTATGCAGGAAAGATTTGTTCAGTTGAATCTAATTACAACGAATTTAAAATTAAATTATTTAAGCATATGTCAGGTACTGCAAATAAATTATATGAAGAGTTTGCAGGACAGTATGAAGTGAATGCATCTGATATTATAGTGAAACTGCCACCACCCGTTCGGCCAATAGGCTCCAGTAGTGTGTCCGAACAATTGTGGTTTCAAGTGGATTTGGTTCGTATAATTGAGCAACATTGAGGTACATCGCAGGCCGAGACCGTTTCCACGAATAAGTCAATATTTCCTAATTTAGTAATTCCATATGTTATCTTCTGATAGGCCTGTCTACTTTACGTGCAAAGAATTAGAAAATAGTATGCTCAACATATGATCAATTTTGTAACTGTTTTAGAGCCTTTATTCGTCGTTTTTTTCTTAAGGATTTTAAGAATAGACTAACAAATAGAATATTGTTATAGTGTCCTTTTCATACTTTAGTTATTGCTAAACTTACGAATTTTTCAATAAATAAATAAGGTTAACCTTCCGATTAATATTAGGTTCAATATGAAGGTAAAAGCCTGATTAGAGTAAGTAATAAAATTTCCATTCTTTTCTTTCATACGCTTCTGTATATCAAAAACAACAAATTTGGATATACAAAATAAATCTTAGAATAATTATTTGTGACTTTATTTCTGTGAATTACCATATTAGAAATATATGTTTCAAGGTACATGAGGCTGTGTTCCAAGGTACATGAGCATTTGTACCATGGAACACTTTCTTGGGAATTTTTGAAAGCTTAAAAACATAACGAAGAACGGAAATAAAAACTTAAATAATGACACAATTTCATTCAGAAAACATCCAAGTTTAAATGCGTTGCAATAGAATTGCAGAAATAACTGTTGGTAAGATTATATCTTGGAAAACGCAAAAAGTGTTCCATGGTACAACAGTTTCCCCTATATTGTAGTTTACAGATTGCCAATATTGATTGAAATATCTGGTTATAATGCTAGTAGAGGAATTCCCTCTTTAGTACAGAAATTTCATCCTTGCATCCTACCGCGACATTAGGCGAGATGGGATTGGGCAAGATGGAAATTCCCATTTCGTCTAAAATGATGGACATTCTTCTCTTGGAGATATAAGTGGCTGATAAATCGTTAGACGAGGTGGGATAAGGCAAGATGGGATGGAATCATCTGTACGGTAGGTAGTGGCATGACGTCACACCGTCCCTCATGCCTATGTTTGCCCATTGTAATTGCTTAGGAACTCGGGGGACGCCGTACACATTTTTGGAGGTGGGGGGCCGGGTTCCCCCACTTTTACCACTGCTGCTCAATATTAATTGCTGTGAGGACTAGAGAAAATATTATGCGGTAAAAATAATAATAATAGTAATAATTATAATAATAATAATACCAATTCTACTACTACTACTAGTACTACTACTACTACTACTACTACTACTACTACTACTACTACTACTACTACTAATAATAATAATAATAATAATAATAATAATAATAATAATAATAATAATAAAGGACCTAAATGATAAATATATTTTCATGATAAATATAAATCTGGATATGTTGTTTTTATAAGGAATAAAGAGACTTCAAACAACAAATTGGGAAATATAATTTTGTATAACAGAAAACTAGCTTTATCAGTTGTTTTATCTTGTGTCTGTGTCTGTTTTTTAAACACAATGTTACAAGGCACAAAACAACGCCTGAGGGCAGGTTCCTTTTAGCCTGAGGCAGCTTCAGTACTCAAATTAGGACTTTCGTTCTGTCAGTTTATGTGTAGCTATCACTCAATCACACAGGTTCTTTGCAACGCTGAATTTTACAAGAAAGATTTTGTTCATCGGTTTACAAGAATGCTTTACAAGAAGGTCCATCGTACATTGTAGTCACTTCCCCTCTTTTGCACACTATCTGAAATTTAGCTTGTATACTGTAGTGAGTTACAGAAAAGAGAATGCTATTCTTTATAAAATGACATTATCAAATAAGATTGAAAATTATCACAATACATTCAAGATGAAAAATATTCATTTAACAGCCGTCGTATTTAGTTATCTGCAATGAAAGTCCTATAATGTGCTTTCGTCTTTACTAATATGAGCACCTAGCTTGTTCGTGGCTAAGTGGTTAGCGTACGCGCCTTTGACGTGAGAAACCCGGGTTCGATTCCCGCCGAGAGCTCACGCAGTTCGGATTTCACGATTAATCAGTAGGTCCCGTCCCATATAGCCTCGCTGCTCAAAGGGACGATAAAATCAACTCAACGCATATTGAGCGCCATAGGAGATATAACTCCGAGGGGAATTTTGTCCCTGGGAAACCTCCCAAAATCATCAATGAAACGAAATATATTGAAATGCAACATGTCAATCATTTCCAACTCTATGCTCTGGGACACACAGGCCCGAATCCACGGGGAGTTTAGGGGGCCGGTCTCACCCTAAATTTTTACATGAGAATGAAATATGAGCATTAAAGTAGTCAGAAATTAGGATTTTTTTTGTCTTAGAATGATACCAGATTCGACTTCTGGTGTAAGCTCAACTTTCAGTTGGGGGGCGCGGTGGCTCAGTGGTAGAGCGTTCACCTCTGGTGCTTGGGGTCCTGGGTTCGATCCCAGCCCCCGCCAAGTGAACTTTGTGGTGGACAAACACCGTGGGTTTTCTCGGGGTTCTCCCGTTTCCTCCCACTTTCCTCATTCCACCATTTCACTTATCTCTCATCATCACCGTCTCCTTTAGCCTAACCGCCATAACCGTAGGACGTAAAACTTAAAGATTTCATTTCATTTCATTTTTTCAACTTTCAGTTCTGTGTCATTTGCAGGTCTCGTCTCATTCAGATTCGCTGAAAAACCTCTAAACATGTGCTGTGACTAGTATGCGAACTAAAGTTTTTTTTTTTAGCAAAAGAGATATACATTTCTTGCTTTAGACTCTGCCCTGCTGAGAGAGAAGAACGCATTGACGGGAGGGACAGGAATACAAAGAGAAGAGGGACAATGAATGTCAGTGTAAAAAAGGGGGAATAATGCGCGTAATAATGTCTCTCTCATACCTAAGCATGGTGGACCAAAATTGTTTCGCGGGCATTCTAGGGGTATGTGATAATATCTAAAAATCTATAATTCCTACGAAGCTAAATTTCTCGCAATCGCATCCTTTTTTCAAAAGATTAAAAGTCACGGAATGTAATAAATATCGTAATTAATAGTTAACCCTTTCCGGATCCTGGCTTTTTGGGCTATTTTTTTAGACTTTCAGTCAAGCAGCTACTGTATCGACACTATTTACCCTAGGATCATGGTTTATACCTCATTCTCTTCAGAATAGAGCTGGCGTTCAAATGGTACCACTTTCATGCTCATACCATATACCAGAAGCGGGAAAAAATGTCAAAGTTAAAGTTTCGGAGGGAATTTTTTTCTCGAAATTTGGCCAACCCTGGACCCCCCTGTGTCAAAGTATCCATCTAAAAAAAATTTGATAAATAGTACTTGGTATACTGAATGTGTGTGCCAAATTTCAAGTTTCTATGTTGAATAGTAAGGGAGGGAGAAATTTTATCAAAATTTCCCACCATGCCCCAAATTACCACAAAACACCATGGTCTCAGGGAAAAAAAATCCTGAGACATCCCTAATTACCCTAGGGTCATGTGTCGCCCATATTCATTTCTGAATAGAACTGCCTTTCAGACGGTACCATTCACATGTCTCCATCATGTATCTAAAGCGGGAAATTGCAGAAAAAGGGGATTTTTTTATCTAAATTTCCCTTTTTTCAACTTCTAGCCCCTCTGGACCCACCCTGTTTTAACGCAGAAATCTGGAAGAAAATCCGTTAAATACTACTCGGTGGACTGAATGTTTGTGCACAATTTCAACCTTCTAGGTGCAAAAAAAAAAAAAAAAAAAGGCCGCCAGAAAAAAAAATTCAGAAATTTCCCCATGTTACCATATACAGAAGTATATTTTGAAAAAAAAGTCACTGAGACGTCCCTAATTACCCTAGAATAATAATTCGACCGTCATTCTCTTCAGAATGGAACTGCCTTTCAGACGGTATGACTCACGTGTCTCCATCACGTATGCGAGGCGGGAAAATCCTGAAAAACTGGATTTTTTGGTCTAAAAATCACTTTTTCAGCTTTTCTCCCTCTGGATCCCCCCTGTTTTACCGTATAGATCTGAAAAAATCTGATAAATACTACTAGGTAGGCTAAATGTTTGTGCACAATTTCAATCTTCTAGGTGCAAAAGTAAGCACGCGAAAAAAAATATACCCACCATGTTCCATTTTTCCCTATATAGAAGTATATTTTTCAAAAAATCCCTGAGACGTCCCTAATTACCCTCGGACAATGATTCGACCGTCATTCTCTTCAGAATGGAACTGCCTTTCAGACGGTATGACTCACGTGTCCCCATCATGTTTGCGAGGCTGGAAAATGACGAGAAACGGAATTTTGGGGGTAAAAAAAAAAACCCTTTTTCCACACCTTTGCCCTTCTGTTTCCCCCCTGTTTTAGCACTAACATCATAGCAAAAAATCTGGTAAATACTACTCGGTGGACTGAATATTTGTGCAAAATTTCAATCTTCTACGTGGAAAAATAACCCGCCATAAAATATTGAACATAAGCTTAGAAAATGAGAAAATAAATTTTTGACTTATGACGTCATCACCTCCTATATCTGGACGCAGAAAGGTTTGAAACCATACGTAATGTCTTTTACAAGGCCTCTGGACTTGGAAAACAAAGAAAAAACCGGACGAAAAAGCTCAAATAGAAGAGAAATAACGCAATGTACCATGAAAAACGCGTATGGTACAAAATTGTACCATAGGATCCCCAAAGGGTTAAGGACTGCCATTAAGATGATGGTGGAACAGAAATTTTCAGTTGGGCATTCTAGTGTTAAGTAAAAGTTGCTTAGTCTTGATCGTAGAATCAGAATCTGCAATAAAAATAGGGAGTTTTATTTGAAAATGAAATGAAATGAAATCTGTAAGTTTTACGTCCCACGGTTATGCGGGTTAGGCTAAAGGAGACGGTGATAATGAGATATGAGTGAAATGGTGGAATGAAGGAAGTGGGAGGAAACGGGAGAATCCCGGGAAAACCCACGAGCACGATGTTTGTCCACCACAAAGTTCACTTGGCGGGGGCTGGGATCGAACCCGGTACCTGAAGCACCAGAGGTGAACGCTCTACCACTGAGCCACTGCGCCCCCCAAAGAAGTTTTATTTGAAATTTTGAAGTTGGCCCTATGATGGAACCCCTATGGGCACTTGTAGTTTACACAATTTTATAGACCCTTGACATGTGTACATTCTTACGTAACTATATTTATTACATTTTTTGTTATTTCGGAGATAATTGAGGTCGGAAAGTTAGGAGCCGTACGTATGATGATATTCTTTTTTTGTGAGTACAGCGCCATCTATTAGAATAACAAAAAGGGATTTTTAGTAAAAGTTGGTTAGTTCTGAATGTAGAATCAGAATCTGCAATAAAAATTGGGGGTTCCTCTTTGATTTTTTTAGTTGGTCCCTGGGCTCCAATTTATTGGACCAGTGTGGGCATTTGTAGTTTACAGAATTTTATAGGCCCCTAAAATACATTCTTGAGTACATTCCCTGAGTACATTCTTGCCTAACCAGATTTGCCATTTTTTACTTCGTAAATATTTGTGATCGCTAAGTTAGGTCAGACACCCTATATATATATATATATATATATATATATATATATATATATATATGAATTGCTAAAAAATCAGATGTGAATCACTGAAAATATTTAAATAGTCATTTATAGTCTTGATAGTCATAGTTGATTAAGATGATTTGCTTCCTTGAAATTTATATATTTTTAATTTATTAGTTCATTCTTTAGCTCTACATTAACAAATAATTTAACCATCATGAATATTATGCTTAAGTTTTCTTTAATAAATCAAAAGATTTTCTGTATCTGCATTATTATTACATACACATATTTCATTATTGTTTGTACGCATATCCTTCACATAATTTTTAGTCTATAATAAATGTCGTTTATTATAATCATTGGAATATTTGATTGATTTTTTAGTTTAGCGCTCCTTTCAGCAGCGAGGATATATGACACGTGGACCTACTGATTAACGTGGAATCCGGACGACATGAGTTCCCGCCGGGAATCGAACCCGGGTCTCCCACGCGAAAGGCGCGTTCGCTAACCGCTTAGCCACGGAGGAGCTCCATCATTTGAAAAGGATAATAAATCAATAGTATTGGTAACCGAGAATGAAAAAACAAATAATAATAGCAAAACGGAGTTGAACTTCGTATGGGATACCATTTCATTTAATTTTCTTTTTTGAATTGGTTTTTCTTTTTTTGTGAAAGGAACGGGAAATCCCATAATTGGAAAAAGAAAGCTAACGGAGACTTTTAGGTGAACACTTGCAATTTTTGTTATTAACATTAAAGGAATTTTGGAATGAAACTAATTATTGATAATCATTTAATGCCGATTAGCAAAATGTTCGTAGGTTATGGAGGTTCTCCTTCAAACATCAACATGGCCAGACATATATGAACATGAATCTCTAAGTTTCAGCCATAACATATGAAACAGAGGATTTCTTTTGGAATTCAACATAGCCCACAGTCAGTGAGGTTTCAGCTGTTTCTAAGATATATTATTATGGCAAATAAACTTTTGGAATAATGGTTTGGTCGATAAAGGTAAAATATGTTACAAGAGAAAAATACATAAAGGTAAACTAAGCGAGCAGTCATTATAAGGAATAGTCAACGAAATGAGTTTTCTTTAACAGTATATTAATCAATTAATGATAGTAAATGAACTTGTGATAAGTTTTAAAATTTGAAATGTAAGTATTTTTAATGATTATCAGATCGAGTTAAAAGTAATATAGTCAAGTGTTTTAAACCAATGTTAGTAGTCGAGATTTATAACTTATATTACAGCAATTAATGTGAAAAACGAATTATCTTTTCTGTAGGGGAAAATGTTGAGAAAAGGGATTGTATAAGACCAAAGGCGAATAAGTGATAATATGTATTCATGAATGTGTTAACGAAGTATTGCGTATATACACCGTTGATGATGTATGTCCTTGATGAGTTAAGTTGTGAGATGTTTAAAGGTTTTAAGCTTTGTTCAGAGAGCAGTAGCGAATAAATGTCTTTGTAAAGGCAATGAATTCCGATGTAGACGTTGCGCCCTCGATGTTGTTAGTATGTATTAAGGGTATAAGAGATGTAGCAGTATTGGGTTAAATGCTTGCTCGTTCATGTTCGGAAGTACAATTTCGTTTCGGTATTTCGTTTATAACACATTGATGCATTCCACTACTTTATAGTTAAAATATGAGTGGATGGGCATGTGATAATCCAATGCTTTTGTTTCAGTGGTTAGGAATTTTACCGTCTTAATAGCCTTGCACTGTTGTTTACCTTGCGGGTCCCCCCAGCTACACCCTGCCCGGATCCACCATGCAATATTACCGTATTTATTGCATACCGGACCCGTGCAAGGATACACCTAGTGGCCTTCACAAAGTTAATCTATCACAACCATCACTTCCAACCCACTTTCCTAGAATTCGCACTCGTGTAACTCAGCGTAAGGGCACTATATTGAGTTGTATTTACCACCTTGACACTAAATATTTAAATATACTTATGAGCTAAACAGATAGTCATTGGTTTACTTAGAACACTTTTTTCTCATGCATATGGGTGATTAACCCGTAATAGGGCGCATGGTGTACAAAGTTCCGCAGCAAATACTTGTAGTTTTGCATGAGACACAATGTGGCACCCCCGCCGCTCACCCCCCACCTTATCTACCCCACACTACCTCTCCACCTGACCCTTAGAGAGAGAACCATTTTGACGCTCAGCTCTGGCTAGGTTAGGCGTTTTAGGAAGAAGTGTTGTCTTTTGTAAGCCGCGCGCCCTATTGTGTGAGTTTTTGTGCGGACACTTGTACGCCGCGCGCCCTACACCGGCATTGTTTTTACAAACATTTTACGTACTTGTTTTAGTGAAATCGTCTTGTTTTGCGTTTCATGTCGCCGTGTGTTGTGTGTTTGTAATGTATTATAATTTGAATCTGTAAATAGGCCAATTACTTTGTAGAATTTTGTGGTAAAGATATTTTGGCTACAATGGAAAATGAAGAAAGAAATCGTTTGCTTTCTTTACTTGATAGCGTTAAAAAAGAAATCCAATAAGAAGAAAGAAATGTTAAACCTGGTATAGAGACTGCGTAGACATTTGTTTGCAAATAACGAGGATGATAGTAGAAGCAATGAACCTGCTCAAGAAGATGTCATCGAAGGGGAAGGATCTGATCAGTCCGAAGATGAATTGGAACACAGTGGTCACGATACGGAGTCACAAATGTCTGCTAATGAAGAAACTGCAATAGAAGATGATAGTGATGGAACAGTAAACCGGAATGTGTTAATTGGAAAAGACAAGGAAACTGAATGGAATGCTCACATGAACGATGCTAATTTACGTGGAAAAGTGCGAAGACAAAATATTATTCGAGCGAAAAGAATAGGTGTGCGTCTTCCTACACCAAAAGGTGAAAATTTGGCAACGAAAACCCCATACGAAACTTGGAAGCTACTTTCCCTGACTCGCTCATTGACGAAATTGTTGAGTACACCAATGTTTGGATACGGACAAATAGAGCAAATTATGCTCGTGAAAGGGGCGCTAAAGAGACTGACCGATTAAAAATCAATGCTGTTATGGGTTTGTTGTTTCTTGCCTGTGTGCTGCGGTCCTCGCATACACGTATGGAAGATCTATGGGAAAACGATGGACTAGGAATTGAGTACTTTCGTTCCACAATGGCTGTCAAACGTTCCATTTTATATTCATTTCTTATAATAAAGTCAAGTTTTCCTTACTTTTAGTTTTTTCTCTTGTAACTACTTAAAATGATAAGTTTAAATAAATTTTGTTTAAAAGATTGTCAAATTTGAAACTTTTTACATATAAATAGTTTAAAAAACAACTTAGGACTGAAAAATTACAGTAAATATGTCTTTAGGGACAAAATGAGTGTATGTGGCACTTTGTACGCCACGCGCCCTATTACGTAACTTTTCCTTATGCGCCCTATTAAGGGTTAAAGAAAATGCAAGATTTCATGCATATATGGAAATTTATGTATATAATTCAACAGAACATTGTTAACGTTTATATAATTATGAATATTCTAATCATACGATTGAATTTTTTTATAGGCTCTGTAATTACCGCGGTACGCGATCGAACAGACTTTTTTAAAGGGAAAATCCCTTTACGTTCAACTTATCTGAGCATGATAGTTCCTGTAATCTTCTTATCTCTAAAATCACATTGTGCCAAACACTTTTTTTTTTGTTAATCTTCAACTTTTAACTTCCGATGTTCTTATTTAAAGTTGTTTGTAGTAATTAACACATAATTTTCATAATTAAATATACGGATTGGTTTCCTCAGCTCTCCTTCTGCCTCCTCTTGTAGTTGTCGAATGAAAGCACTGTTGCCAGTCCCTACTCACAAGGGTGCTCCAATCACCAACACCAAACAATGGATAACGTAATAGTTAAAAATAACCATGAAGCACTGTGGTTAGGAATGCAGAGGGAGTAAATTTTATAACCATATTTGTAGAAGCGAAAGGAGTTTCAGCGTCGCAAAGACGCACATATACATATACACTTTTGTCTCTTTTCGAAGAGAAATTTCTCAGAACTGCCTTTATACGAGGTTTACTTAGAAAGTTTTTTTTAAACTAATAATAAATGAGTTATCCTTTAATGTTATAGAGAAAAAGATTCGTTGTGAATAATATTTCCCGTACACCCATGTGAATGATGTAAGTATTTATGAAGACTTTTGTAGATGCTATTGAATTATTTGAAATAATTTTGTTTCAGAGTAATCTCGAAGTAACTATATCACATGACAGTAAGGATGAAATTTTATTGTAATATGAAATGAAAAGAAACCTTGGAAATATTATGAGTTTGTATGAATGTGATCAAAAGATTTAAAATTTTGTATGTAAACAGTTTTAAAACTTTGAAAAAGGAGATCTGTTTGTTGAAATGCTCGTGACGACAGGTGTTTAAATTATATTGATTATCTAAAATAAAATATAAATTGAAAAGTTTTCTTGTCTTATGGGATGTGTTTTATGAACTTTATTTCGGTTATTTAATATCAAAACTTTAGTTCTTTTTGTTTTGTTTTGCAATGTAATATACAAATCTTGAGATTCCGTTCCGTTTTCGATCCGACGAATTAATTACATCTGTCCGTTTACGTATATTTTATTTGAATTCTAAAAACGTTTTAGATTTACTCGTTAGTTGTTACAAAACGTTACTTGTATATGGTTACTTGTATTATCGTGAACTTTGTAATTGTTATTCGTATCAAAAATTCAAGATTGTGTAAATTATGGGAAACCACACACAACAATACTAACTGGAAAACAGTTAAAAAACACCAATATATATATACAAAAAGAAAAGAAAAAGAAATATTATAAACGAAAGGACATATAATAACAGGAGAACAATCTATATATATAAAAGTAGCTACCACAATAAAACCCACGTGGGCGACGTGCTCCAACCAACCCGATGAGCTGGTACCGAAGGTTATATCAACTCATAGGCCCAGCGCGCGACAGTGAAATCAAAGATTTTTTTTTCTTTTTGCTCGTGGAGTGTATAGTTAGATACGCCAAGTGTTGGAGAAAAGTTTTAATGACCAACTGTTCGACAAATTTGCGATTGTCGACAAGCTGTAGCCTTGTGTTTTGAGACTAGCTAGACAAAGTACGCAATAGTCTTACGAAAAGTTTCCAGAGTTGCCCTAAGAAGTCGTTGACCGAGCGGTGGCATGAGATAATTCGTACCTCAGGTTGTAACACAGAAGAAAAATTGTAAGTAACCTAAGTATTTTATTTCTGAAGCCAGAAGAAAAATTCAGTGTTAGGATTGCCTGAGAAGTGTTTTCCTGAGAATCGTAGTGAAAGGAAAAAATGTATATATGAGCTCAGCACGCCAGCTAGTGAAGCGTCATGAAAAGAAAATAATATAACTAACGGGCGCAATTGCCTGTATGTCAGTTATTCTTTCTAAGCCACTCACAGTTAAACTCATTTGTATAGTTTATTGTTAAATTGAAAGAGTTTATTGTTAAAATGAAAATAGATTGTTTACTCAGCATAACAAGAATTAATATCCAATATTCTTATTTTAAAGGTCGTTCATTAATTAATCGTTGTCAATATTGTTAATACACTTTGTAGTGTTCTTGTATGTCTTTTGACTTATTAATTTGTAACAACCATAATATAATTCTAAATGTAAAAGCAAACTTAAAGTGAAAATATGAATGGTCAAACATAGTTGCTATTTGAGTAATCATGTGTTTTGTAAATTATAATTCTTCGTAACGGGAGGTTATAGGTCATCGCAGCCAAAGCTGAAGAGTTGAGCTATGCCTCGCAATAAAGATAAAAGAAAAAAGCATAATATAATTAAATTAATTTTAATATTTTGATAGCTTACACGTAACCGACCACGTTGCCCGTAGAAATATTAATATTGTAAATAAAAAGAAATTTCTTAATAAGTTCAGTGAGAATGGAACCCAGCACCCTTCATTTAAGGAACTATTTCCCATGCCACTATTCTGAGACTGGTCAGTAAAGTACTATAACCAAAAGGGGCACATAATCACACATGGTCCTGAAGAAGAAAGTGGTTCTAAGAGTGGTTCGAACCCTTAACTGTCACTCGTCTTACCTGCAACTTGGCGCCTCACGTCACTTTGCTTGTGCTTATTCTTCTTTTCCGAATTTATCTACCTAATTTGTCTCTATTTTATACTCGACTTACATTATTTTCAGTAATCTTAAAGGAGAGGGACACGAACCCAAATACATAAAGTCCATTTGAAATTTCAAAGGATCTCCAAATGGGAATAAAATCCCGAATTCAGACTAGTGAGCTATCTGATGGGTGGGTATCTGGTTCGTTTACAAAGGAAGTGAGCTTGAGGTGACCAACATCATTCTTATGTGTTTTCACTGGTCTTACTGCTTCCTCCCTCTTTCTTATTCTACTTATTCGTTCATTAGAGTTCTCTTCCATTAATCACGGCCTCCCTTGACCTAGATATAATAGTGATACATTAAACAAAGAAATTTCATTTCATTTTTAAAAGTTTAACGGCAACTAAAACCAACCGAAAATCTTTCCTTTTCCTCATTATTGTCTTCTCACAAAAATATATAGCAAAAAAAAAAAAAAAAAAAAACAACATGGAGAACCGTTACTCCATTCAAAATTGTAACACCACTCTTAACACCATAACCAAAAAAGAAAATATTAAATATATTTTTGATGTTTTCCAAAATATGGAGGGATATTCTCAAATGTGTCAATATAGTTATTGTGTTCAAACAAACTGAAGCAAATTACAGTTCGGTTTGTGAAATAAACTGACACGTTCTGCTTCAAACTTAAACAGTTCTGTACCCCATACATATATATAGCCTGTTCCTCGTTTATCCCCAAACAGGTAGATTGGAGAAGTAGTCCCTGTATTCTGGCCAACCCGTTCTCCGGACCTGAATCCGCTCGATTATTTTCTTTTTGGGAACACGTCAAAGCGCTGGTTTACCAAGAGTGTCCTACTACATGGAAGGACATAATGGAGACGATCTGTAACGGCTGCCATGAACTAAGTGCAAATGAAGTGTTAAACAAGTCAACAATATCTCGGTACGCATTCGCATGTGCACCGCACGTGCTGATGAATCGTTTGAACTTTGGTTGTGAGCATGTTTGGTCCAAGTACATTTTGTTTCGGATGTTCGGACTTTGCTGTTCACGGTATTTAATTTATTTATCTTCATTTTGTTGATTTTACTATTTCTGAAAATTGTTTGTGCATTTGGATGTTTCATTTCTATAACTTACAATCCAAATTTGTTTCAAACATAGTTATCTTAATATCAATGAGTAGTTTTCTCTCCTTTTCTGGTTTAAATTGATGTCGATCCAGGAACTTAATTTTCGTACTATCCCGTAATATTGCTTTCTTTGATACGTCCACGAGATTTGTCGCACTGTTTAATACTCAATGTTGTAAAGAGAGTTTAACAGTAGTGCTATTTCATAGGGAATGTCATGTGGTGTTGTTTTGGAGTCGTTGTCGACTAAACCTGTTGATATGTACTTGCAATTCAACTACAAATAAGCCAGATGACAAACAGTAGAATAAAAAGAAAAGTGTTTCGTTTAAAAGCTGTTTTAATTTCAATAATACTTCCAAAGAAATAGAAATTGATACAACTTTACATTTAACATTTTCTACTTGATACCTCTTAGAGGTATTAAAACACGCCACTGGATAGAGAGGCTTCACAATTTGATTCTTCACCTACCACTTGGTTATTCAGTTTATCTTTTCTCTTTTTGTTTGAAATATCTACATTCACAACGAACAGAGAAAACTGCCTGGGCCGGGTTGTTTGATAGTAGTAATTCAACAACAAATAACAGGCGTAGATCACAAACCGTATAATTTAACGAAAAGTCCTTCCAATAAACGTTATTTCGTTTTAATAATACTTCAAAAGAGATAGAAACTTATACCAGTTTTGGTTTAAAACTTTGGAGCTGACCCCCGTAGATATATTCCCGCTACGCTTCTGGATATGAAACCAATACCATTTGATTCATCACATACGATTTAGTTATTCATTTTTTTGATTGAAGTGGCTACGTGCTCTACGAGCAGAGACAAATGCTGAAGACTGATGGTATGATACACCCTATATACATATCTCTCTCTTTAATCCCTACAATGTACTGTCATTCCAGATCGGAACATCATCTATGTTGAAAATTTGAAAGAGATCGGGTGGGAGCTTCCCGAGTTATTAAATTTGTATTTATTTTTATAAACCTTTCCCTCCCCTGCCAAATCTTAAGTTGTAATAAGAAAAATTTAGGCAGAGGGTTATTTTTACGTAACTTTCGTACCCGAGTTCTTACCGTGAATTATTCTTCCGCTATAGCCGCTAATTGTCTTTAAGATTTCAACAAATATTTGATCGGCAACAATGGTGAACGCAGCTCCAACAAAGCTGTATTGCTCTACTTCCTGCTTGGAATACACACTTAGCACTGCGTCGGAATACATATTAACCGGGAAACAAAATGTTTCACTCTGAACACACATTACACGCTTAACCGGCTACATCCGTATAAACGACCGGAGTCAAGAGAACTCGCGGAGGGACCACAATAAACGTACGTGCTAAAATACAAATGCTTGTATACAAAACAATTCGAGCAAACACAAATAATTGCTCGCATTACCGAAATTGCTCACAGTGTTGTCCTGTAAACCGAGGGACGTGGAAAGGTTGTCGGGTTCAGCAGCACACACATACACTAGCACACCTGTTTGTGCATGTTACAAATGGTATTGCGAGCTGGCCTTTGAAAATCCGAGTATGCGCAAATGTTTGCTTTAATATTGAAGTTGCTTCGGCGTTAGAACTACATTCACAGATACAACAGAATGCAATATCTCGACGTTGACTAGATGCGTGGAAATGAATACCCAAACCAACCTGCCATTTGCAAAACAAGGAACATTGATAAACGAAGCCACTAACAAAGAAACAATCTTATTGTGTGTAACAGGTGTTTAATGCGTGTTCAGTGAGTAAATGTTAGTAATGCAATTAGAGAAATGCTTTAAACAGTTGTTAGTTTTGTAGCAAGTAAAGAATGTGGATTAACACCGCTGACTTTATTGTGTACTCGTTTTCTCGCACAATTTCATTCCACCAATTATTTCGTAATTTTTCACATTCATTCATCATCCGTCTATTTAGCCAATAGAATATAATTAAAGGACATAAAACAACTAATTTTATTTCCTTTCAATTGGTATATCGCATTGGTCCAATGCATGGGGAAGTTAAGTTGTGTTAGACAGCATATTTTCCTTAAGTTTTCTTGGAGCACTCCCATTTCCTCCCAGATTCTCATTTCACCTGACCTTTCATCTTCATTTACTTGCCTTAATCATCGCCTCGCTTAACAAAACAGGTATAAACGTTGGAAGTTAAAGTATAAGATTTAATTTCATTTTCAAATGAAATAGTGAGACTAAAATAACGTTATATTTGTTTGTGCGATAGTTCGATGAATGTTAGAGTTCGCTTCTAGAACTGATTCTGGATTTGACGAAGACCTACAGTTTAGTATAATACATTTTGTTAAATATAATAAATTTATCTCTTTTATAGTCTTAGACGCAGTAAATATGAAACGGTTCACAGCCTATGCTAGTATGCAATCTTGTCGAATTTAATATGGATGGTTAAGAATAATACAGTATTTTCACATTTATGATGGTTAAGAATCGTGTATGGACTCTTTTACAGTACCTGTACAGTATTTTGTTCTACGTCCATCTCTCAATGACAATCTAAATTTGTTTCCAAAAGGATTATGCTGTTAATTTAATGAGAGAGGAGTTAGACCATTGTTATCAAAATTTAGTAATCAAAAAGGCTTGACTCGCGGCTTCTGCACGTGCACCATTGTACTTTCGCTTTTCTACCTTACCGCCTTCCTTCAAAGACTCACTGCCCTTACGAAAGTGTTCTAAAACTCATATGCTACACTTTGATTCATATAAGCATCAGTTCTCGTAGTTTTCGTATTTGAGTTTTCCAACTTGAGGAGAAAATCTTAATTACAAGATTATATTCAATAATAATAGCGCATAACGTGTAACTCTGTTACTGGTCGGCTACCGAGATGTGCAGTAACTACTTGGTAGACATATTTGCTCTCCCTAGGTTTACGTTGCTACGTTCCAAAATAAACTCAATTCGAAAACTTGATTGTCGCATTGCATTTCCCTATATAAAAAGGTACTTTCTCAGTATTTGAATACAGCAGTATATAGTAAACATCCTAGAAGTCTATATAATATTTTCATTGACCATAACATCAATCAATATTAGTACGAGAACCACAAAAAGGAGGGAGTACAAATTGAGAGCAGCAGCCCTGAGATTTGGAGATCCTCTTGCAGCGATCTCGGAAACATAACTTATTTCTATCTTGAAAATTAGAGCCTTTTCAAGTTCTCCTAGAATAAAATTCAAATAGTGAACAATGCATGCCGAACTATTCGAAAAACTCGAACTTGACATTATTAATTCCCTGTCGCTATTTCATTTCTATATGCCCCTAGAAATTCTCACTTTTGCAGATACCTTATCAGTGGAGGTGTGCGGCTTTTGGATTCTTTTAATCCAATAAACAAAGGGAAAAAGGCTTTTGCTTATTTTGGTGGTCGACTCATAAACACGGAAAACAAATCCTAGACTTCGCAGTGAAAATCATATGTATTAATATACGCATTAAGGAAATGTCTTAATTTTCCAATAAGTAGAAAAAAACAAACTATTAATTGACTCACGGTGTACAAAACACGATAACGTAGTACAATTGATGCTTTCAAGATATGTTTGACCATTATAACTCCAACGTCAACCTTATTAAAAGTGTAGAACACTCTGCGGATATATTTAGTCATCTTGAACAGAAAGAAGACATGAAGGAAAACAACAAGAAAGAAAGTGTGTTTTCCTGAAAGTGATACTGAGGATGCTAAAGCTTTTGGTCCTCATTTTTCGGAATACAGACTATAAATTGATTAATCTACGCCATGACATAATTTGGCAGAATAGCAAGGGAAGGACATTCTGACAATATTTCTGTTTTAGACAAGAATAGACAAGACAAGAATAATATTTCAACCCCTCGCTCTTAAAATACTTTCGCATCAAAGATGGATTGTTATACAGAAGACATAAATATTCTCAATTATGATTATTGGTTCTTTTCTTTATACCGATATATTTTTTAAATCAGTGGTTTGATTCCACCATAATAATCCAACGCCGCCGCAATTCTGTCTCACTAAAACTTTAAATTGGCAGTACGTAAATAATACTTTTCTAATATGAATTTATTTTTGGACCGTAAAATTAAATTATCCACTGATTGAGAAATGTTAAAGAAAATTTAAAGAAATGTTACTTAAACAAGAACTGCATCTCCCAATACCACTGATAGCTTTCACATGGTAATTTGATATTTTAGAGACATTTTCCTCTGGACTCTTCCAATTCAAATATATTTCTAAGACTGTTGATAAATCAACACGTTATGGTGTTACTAGAGTCACAGACTGTGTCACTGCTCAAGCTATACAAAAGTTTCTTGAAGACATTATTTTGGGATTGGGGCTTTTTTCGTATATTTATCTGGATAGACATCCTGTGCAATAAGCATGATTTCAAGCTTTTGCGAATCTTTAAGGTTTTCAGTTTATTTTTCCCTCTTACGGCCTTGAAGATGTGGCAATAGTGGAATGTTTTAACAAAAGACATTTATTGTTTGTAGAGGTCAATCAGACACAATAACGAAACTTAATTTCTAACATAGTTTTCTCTGTAAATTCATTTGTTCAAGTCATTAAAAAGTACTCCGTTTCGTTTCTTTCAAATGGTTAAAAACTTAAACCTTTCGGAACGCGCCCTTCAAGTAAATATCCAATTTGTATGTTGCCATTTAAATCTTGAAATAATGTCTACGACAGCAGTATTACGAAAGTTACATTCAAATTGCAACATTATTATATGTATTATTGTACTGACTCCTAATAGTAGTACTTGTTACTGCGAGATCTACTTTACTTATGCTAAATTAGTGAAATTGTTTAATAAATATAACATTAGACACGGAAACTAAATGATGTTTACTAATGAGGAGAGCTTTCGTGAACGCGGCATTGAACCACCGGGTTGCATAGGCCATAGAGTTAGTTAGTTAACTATGATTTTCAAATTAGTAATGTGTAATTATAAAAGATTAAAAACACAGTATTTTAAAATATTTTTTTAGTTATTATTTGCTATAGAAATCAGCCCGCTGTATTCTATCAACACAAGTCTTTGAGAAAACTAGAGTATGTCTTTCATTGTATTTACTGTGAAAGTTAAAATGCGAAAATAAATTGTGTGTATGTAATAAATACTAATTCAATATAGTTTTGAATCAATTTTAATTTAAGTTTATAATTCAAATAATGAACAACTTTAGAGTACCATTCTCGACACTGATTTCATTTACAGTGAATTAAATAACTAAACAGCGTGACAAACTTCTTGGCATTTGAAGTCGAAGATCCAAGTTCCTTTAAAATACCGCTAAAAATTAGAAGGCTCCAAAAATGCCACGGTTATTTTTGTACAAATTAACATCAATTTAGTCATCTTAGCGACATACCATTCACTGCGTGTTGCACTTTTTAGTGTATATTGAATGCGACATCTCAAAAAATAAATCAAAGACAGTCAATGGTTTTGCTGAATTTACGATGTCAGGTTATTATTCTGAAGACCAGGTTCAAAACATTGGAAAAGCTAATATGCCTAAGGTACTTCAATGACTGATCCTTATTAAATTAAATGAGCAGACAATTCTCATTCAACGTGTTTCTATTTCTTTTCATCGCTCTTGGTTTTCTAACTTATTTCTTTGTTTTCTTATTCTATAAAGAAGGAATGGGGTGGACCTTTTGGCTAGACGAATCTGCTATGGGAGAGCAGTTTGGCTAGCCAAAAGGTCCACCCCATTCCTTACCATCCGAATAGTCTACATATTGAGGACGAATTGGATACGGCTGGTAACTACAGTGTCAAATTTGAAAACCGTGTTTCTCTAGCTCTTACTGTTCTCAAAATATTTACCATTATTTGAAATTTTTGCAACTTGGGTCCATATCCTAATGCTTCTATTAAAAGAGTTCTACAATATTGTTTGATTTTCAAGTTGTGCGTATGTTCCGAACCTAATGAGATAATCCAGAAAGTATAAAACGAGCACACGAACATAGGCTCTCATAAAACGCCATGTCTTCAAGTGTTGACGATTACGATTTGAAAATTCTGACTCACCCCACCTAGTCTTGTCCTATATTTTTAAAATTTAATATACTTGGTTTTCTATATAAAAATCGCCACAGTTTTGCAGGTAAAGAGGGAATAAATGCATCGAGCATTTTGTGACTGGATGTAAATACAAATTTGAACAACCGAAGGCAGTAGAAACATATATAAAAAATATTGGTAAGTTTGCTAATAAACGGTACTGCTCCACTTTTTAAGTTGCTTTTTATTCAAAGATCTTCCGTCTTTCTAGTTGTAGCTCAGTTGGTAAAGGCAGCAATTTAAAGAAATGAGGTATGACTGATCCTGACCCTGTTCGCATTAATAATAGGATCTAAGCTCGGCAGATACCAACCTGGCCCTCATTCAATCATCTTCCAATTAGTAGACATAGCGTTTCTCTGACAGGAGTTGAAAAATTTACAATAATTATTTTTATAAGTTATTATAAAAAGGGCATTCTATTATAGTGTAGTTAGAAGATAAATTTAAAAAAAAATATGGTTAATGGAGCGATGACATGAACACACAAAAGCTCTCGTTTCTGTTCCAACTCCGGTTCCTGTTCCGATTCCAGCTTCCCTTCATTTCCGATTCCCACTTCCGTTTCTATTTAGTGAAAAGGATATATAACCATTGTTTTCAATTTAGAGTGAGAACAAAACAGAACAATACGTTGTCAGAAATACACTTCTTGGTGTTATATAGTGGGAAGAGACACAATTATAATGAACGATCAAACATTAACGATGATACAATTGTACAAAAAACATTTTATTGTATTCCGTAGTGAATGATCGTTGATGGTTGAAAAACAGTGAGTCTTAAGAGTAATACGTTTTTATTAAAAAAACAATTCTTGGTGTTATATAGTGAGAACAGACCCAAACTGTAGTACAACATCAAACATTAACAATAATAAACTATTACAAAAATACTTTTTACTGTTCTATAGTGCATGCTCGTTAATCATTTTAAAACTGGGAGTGTTAAGCATAATATATTATTAGAAAAAAAAAACACTTCTTGGTTTTCTATAGTGAGAAGAGACCCAATTATAGTAAAGGGATAAAATATTAAGGATAATAGACTATTACATTAAGGACTTCTTGGTATTTTACAGTGAATGATCAATGACAGTTGTAAGATTATGAGCGGAAAGAATAAGACGTTATTAGAAAAAGAAAACTTCTTGGATTTCTATATGGGGAGAGACCCAATTACAACAAAAGAACAAACATTAACGGTAATAAAATTTTACAGGAAAAGACTCTTGGTATTGTAAAGTGAATGATCATTGATCGTTGAACGATAATACGTTATTAAAAAAACACTTATTGTTATTCTACACCTATGTAGTAGGAGCAGGCCCCAATTACAGTAAAAAACGTAAAACCTAAACGATAATTTGTTTTTACGAAATTGCACCTTGGTATTCTATAGTTTCATATATAATTGAAAGTTTTTATGTAGTATCTCAATCACGTCAGTTTTATAAATAATTTAAAGATATCAGTAATTTAATGACAGTCAAATTAAGTCCACCCACAGAGGAAGTAAAAATCTTGCCTGGTTAGAATATGAGATACGTGATTTGATATAGTATGTAATGAGAGGCGTACTCCCTCACCATGGTGCAGAAATTATATTTTTAAACAAAATCTCCCAGGTAAACTATTTTAACTATCATTTAGAGCTGCTAGTAATATTAACGCTGATATTGTATGTAGCGCTGTAGGAAACGTAATACAATCGAACACTTCCTTCCTATACCAAGGGCCTTCCGTTTTCACCATGATGAACTGCATATTGGAATAGGGAGGGCGTAACAAAATTTCACTAATATTAATGAGTATAAAAAGCATAACTGAGCAATAGTTGCAATTAAAAAATCTCGATTATTATTGTTTGTGCCAAGCACTTGTTATTGCTATAGGGCTTCTTGAAAATAAGGATAATACAAAAGAGAGATGGGTATCGGAGTCAACGCTCAACAATTATGTTTAATAGGGTATCTCAATTATGTGAAAAGGCTCTTGTTACTTTAGGGAACGGTGGTGGAGTATCGGTAATAAAAATAATTGAATATTATTTAAGAGCGTATGAAAATTACCGTGTATGAGGGAATGTCTTCGGAAATATACTTTCGAGGAACACGGTCAGGATAAGCACATCATTGTTTTGTATACAATGTAATCACTAACCTAACAGCGGCATTTCATGTCCTTATTATTGCGAGGTATGTCATAAAAATTTCATATTAATGACAGATATCTGGTAAAATGTAAGGCTCTTTGTAATGAATGATCTAATAATCTACCATGCGCCGTTACAGAAGGTGTAATATATTGTAAGGAATGTAATACATGCTTTTAAGAGGCTCAAAGCTACAATAATCTTAAGCCTTCATTATGCTATATTTTGAAAGTGTGTGGTCAATGTCTGAAAGCATATGAGGTGAAAATGGCTTAATCCTCATGTCTTTGAGGAAGTATTCAACACGGGATACAATAATATTATGTCATCAGGGCTCCTATGTTATATTCAACCGATCAGAATACATATTCCACAAAAATTGTTTTTAGTGTTTTATTGCCTACAAGATAAGTAAGTATTCAGAGGTATTTTAGAGCATGAGCCAAACCTGTTAGTAAACCAAATATTCTAAAACTCTAAAAGTTATACATGTGAACGGTGTGTTGTATACGGTATTAGGGAACATGTACGTTATGGAGAAAAATGTATTGTTGTTATGGAGAAAAATATTTTAGGTTATTTAGCACAAAGGCGTTCGGGTATTAACGAAACAGTCGCTATAGTTCATAACGCGAAGGATTAAGACACTCATTTTGTGTTACGCATAATGGTACTTGAGAAAGAATGGACTTCAAAATTAATTGTGCGTGATGTTAAACTTTAGCCATGAAATATGTATGTTTCAAATTTATTGATAGCCTAACATTTCTACCAATGCTTTTGGTATAATTACGCGATGTGTTAAATTTTCCCATTTAGAAGTTGCATTCTCCTTATTTGTTTAACCCCAGTTTTAAGTCATGGAGTCTCACAGACCCCAAGGAATCATACGGCTTGATTATTTCCTTATTTTGATAGTTAAAACACAGGACGTTTCTGACATCTTCAGAAATTCAATTTTACAGTACATTTTACGACTATAACAAATTTTCTTTCGCTTAAGCCATAATTATCTGACTTATTTGTAAACAACCCTGCCTTTTCTGTCCTATGGTCTGTGTGACCCCAACTGATAGTCAGTTTGCTAATAGTTATGAAGAAATTTTAAAATATATTAATGGGACTTTCTGACAATTAACCAAATGTAAAATGATTTCAAAATAGTTTGTACTTTTTTCTTGATGGCAGTGGCAGATATAGCTGGGCTGGGTGACCTAGGCACCACCAAATTTTTGAACGTCAAAGACAATTGAAGCTACTATTTATATATATTTTTCAAATTAAAATGGTTTGCGTAAACTCTCGATATACCTAACATAGACTGGAATTTGGTTGCCCCCCAATTTTACCTCTTAGATCCGTCACTGGTTGATGGTGCTAAGGGACTAGAGCGATATGTCTGTTGCCAGGGGTAAAGTACTAGGAAAGACAATTTATAAATTTGTGATTTTAATTTCTTTTTTACTCTAATAATCACCGAATGTTTCCAAATATGGCTGATCTGCTCTTCTTTATTATGTCTAAACCTAAGACGGTGGTGCCCACCCCCTCATATCCATGACGCACAAACCCTCAATTGTCTATCCGTAGGGGTTTTTCCATGAAAAAATCTTTTCGATTCATTTTTACACCCCCTCAAACATATTTATATAGATTTTTTACTCCCCAAATATTTCAATGACGCAGTTTGGCTCATAGTCCCATTTTATGGGCACCCCTGCTAAGAGACCTTGAATTGTTATAAGAGACGATAATGTTAGCCCGGTACAGTTTGAAGATAGTGATGAAGAAAGTAAAGCAAATTTTAGCGAAGATAAAACTGATTCTGAAGACAAAGACTTTGTTTTTACACCATAAAACGACTATGATGATCCTCCAGCTGATATTGAAGGAGCTATGACAGTGAAGATATAGTGGGTGAATCAAACGTGAGTGACCAAGAATCAGGAAGTGAAGATATTGTTGTGAACAATGGTGGTGATTTTGTGTGGTCTGCGAGTTTCGAAAAACGAAGTGTACTGGAATTCCGAGCCGCCGCCACCTACTCAAACTAGAAGACGTAACATAATTACATTTTCGATTGGTGTAAAAAAGAATGTACACATTACTACGCCATGGGAAGCATTCAAATTATTTTTTACTGATGCTATTTTTGACGAAATAGTACAATGCACACATGCCGAAGCAAGGCGAGTGACTAATGCCGATTCAAATTCTTAAGTGCACACACCCACTGGATAACATAGAAATAATTGCATTTCTAAGACTGTGCATTCAGGCAGGGGTTGATCGTAAAAGTGACTGTCCTGTAATAGAAATGTACAAAGGTGCAAGTGCTAATTTGTATCGTGGGACTATGTCACACAAGCGATTACATCAAATTCTAAGGTTTCGTCGATTTGATGATAAACGAACATGAGCAAATAGACTGAAAGAACACAAACTAGCCCCCATCCGATTTGTTTGGAAATGTTTTCTTGCAAACTGTAGAAATTATTATATATCAAGTGATTGTGTAACAGTTGATGAACAACTAGTTCAATTTCGTGGTCGCTGCGATTTCGTTCAATATATGCCTAATAAGCCAGCTCAATATGACATAAAAATATTTTGGTTATGTGATGCACTGAACTGTTTTGCACTCAATGGTTTTGTATACCTAGGGAGGCAACCAAGAAGTACTGTGGAGAAAAATCTTGTATGCACCTAAGAGAAGCAAGGCTGTGATTTTACTCAGCACGCAGCATCATGAAACCGCTGCATCTGACACATGTAAGAAAAAGCCAGATATAACAAGACCAAAGGGGCGGTGGATAAATTTGACCAAATGGTGAGAGAATTCGAAGAATTCACTATACAGAAAAGAAAGAATTTTTTGGTCAATGTACTAACTGTTAACATAAATTCTAGTTGATAAGCCCATAAACTTATGAAGAACTGCACTTGTGAAATTTTCGAGGCATTTGCCAGGCTGAACGACATTACAACGAGAACAATACCTACAGAAAGTGTTTGCGGTCTTCTTGGTAAATCTATTCCTTTGCCATATTTAAACGTAGTAATTGTAATGCTTCGTAGTAATTGCAGTCTCAATTGTACTCATATTTTCCTGCCATTATCTAACACGTTACTACTACCAAATCAATCATTAAAAATAGCGATGGCAAGTACTCTTTTTTATCTTTTATTGCGATTCTATAATACTGTAAGTTAGGTTGTAGCCAATCCACACTACCCATATTAGTATTGTATAAAGAAACGATACCAGGTAACTCTACTCTGCATCCAGCTGCTGAAATGCTTTTAAATGTTACCTTCAACGACGCAGCACAATCTCAGGGTGACAGTAATATAACAACGCTGTTATCATTTACTGGTAAAGCTCTGATGTCTCAATTCTTTCCAATTCTAAAATATTATGTTTTTCTTTGTTTCTTTGCATTTTGTATTTACCAATCCACAATTTTAAAGGCTTGCCAGTCTAACTCTACCTGTTACCGCATACCCCGTCATTGAAGCTCTTGAACAAGCTTAAAGTATGTGAAAAACTTGTCAAAATAAATGAAAATGATAGGTGAGAAAAATTTTGTTCTAACATATCACCAAATTCTAGTACAATAGCATATCCAATATTGAAGTTTTTGTCATCAGAACGAGTGTTCCTGTCCTTTAATTGATTCAAATTGAAACCTATCATATATCCCAGTCGTGTAGACAACACTTATACATTAAGGCCGCAACGTATTTTTCTTTCAAAAATTGCTTAGCTCCATGTCTTCCATAATACGGAATAATTGATTCGTGAAGGGAAACAATATATTCTAAGAGGTAATTATCAATAGCGTGTTTGTTTAATTGTAAAACTAATGAACGTATTTTCGAAAGTCTGTCTTTAATATCTAGTTGTTATTTTCCACTTGAAATTCTGAAAAACATCATAGAGCCTATTACGTCTCATTAAGATACAAACTAGAATATTGTGAGTGTCATGTGCACTTTCCAAGTACATAATTGTTGAGGTAAAGGTACGTAACCACTCAGTATAAGAATAGCAACATAAATACGAAATTCCTCACACAAAAGATAAAAACTGTTTGCATTCTTTGTTATGTAGATATTTTTTTTCAAAGTATATAGATTGTTGTGAATTTAAATATTCCTCATACAATGGGAGAGTTCTTCAGTTGCTACTGATAATTTCTGTGTATACTAAATCGGAGAAAATTTAGCTACTAAATCGGAGACAACATTAGTTGACATATTCCTTTGTTAGCCACGGTATTCCCACGGTGAACTCGACCTTTCCATTGTTATTGTTGTTGTTAGATATCCAGTGTAAAATGGCCTCTTAGCTTTATTTAGTGATTGTTAAATAAAATAAAATAAAAATAAAAAATTAAAACTTGCAAACATATCTACTTTGCGAAATATAAAGGAATAATTTCAGCGTACATAAAAGATGGAGTCATTAATAAGTATTTATATCCAAAAAAAAATAAATTCATTTAACAGGAAACGATAGAATATTTGACTCTCTTCTAACACAGATGTAGAGCAGGTACCATATTTTCAAGCACGTAAAACCAGACACTGTATCATCCGTTAAATAGAAAAATTAAGTTGCCAACTACTAGAGAATGGAAGATTGATGTGTCCACTGTAATTCTTGTAGAAAAACAAACATATAAATTCGCATTGCAAAACATACGGAAGGTAAAAGCTGAATGGTATTAAAGGGGTCGCAAACGACCCCATGAGATCATATGGGTTAATGCTAATACAGATTTTTCATTGTCTACAAAACATTCAATTACTGATAGTTATGAAGTTTAATTTTCAGGTACTCTAAAAGTGTTCGCCAGTCTTTTGTTCTCAAGCTAGATGATGATAGTAATGTACAAGTAATTTTTTTCTGTTTATACATGGAGAAAACTCCATCATTATTTGTCATGCATTCAGTAGGCCTGTTCTGAATTATGTAAAGATGTAACAAAGTATGCTTAAACATGTCTGAAAGAGAGTTCTACTGCTATTCCAGAATTTACAGACTTGATAAATTTTCAGCTAATGAAGGTCCGCATTTTATTGTAATTGACGATTTAACGTGTGATTGTAATAACGACATAATTTAAGAGTTTTTTTATAACGCAAAATATTTTTCAAGTCACCAGAGATATGCGTGATATATCGTTAAATAATCTTTATTTGGTAGATTTTAAAAATCCACTGGATCAGACACATTTATTACTTAGCACGCCAATTGTACCCAGGTAAAACAGGATTTATGCAGGAGCCTACCAAGACGAAACTCCAGATCCTCATGGTTAATTACCTTTCGACTTAAAACAGAACACCCCCGATGAACACCATGTTCAAAAAAATATTTTCCAACCATTCTTAAAATTATGTTTATGTATTCAGAAAACAATATTTTCTAGAGTCCATATATTTTAATAACCAATTTAACTATAACAGCCGTAACAGTAGAAAAATTGCACATTTACTAAAGTTTTTATCTAGAGAAAAGCCTAAAGTACGTAACGCAATATTACAGAATGCTTATCGCGATTCAATTTGCACCATTTGTGAGTGTTGATATAACGTATTGCAAGGAAACGTTCCGTTAAATAAAGAAAGAGAAAAATAGAATAAGAAGGAATGAAAAGGATCTTAGGTAGTTAGTGAAAAATGCCCCGTCATTAAACAAAAGCAAAACAGATTATTGTACAATACGCTAGTTTTCTCACTGCATTGCTTGTACCTATTGTGGGAGGTTTACTGTTTGTTTTAATTAAATAAATGTGAGACAAGCAAGAAACACTTATGTTAGTTATGAAACATTTTATTCATAGATTACTCATAGCATAACCGCAAAATTTCACATCTACCTTAAAGTATAATATTTTCCTATTTTATTCGTGCTTCATTCATAGCACGTACAGCTAAGCAAGTATTTTAAGAGGCTCAATGTTGTATGCTAGTTGCAAATGTTTTAATTTGGGATTTAATAATATTAATTTAGAGGCTCAGTATAAATAAGCATTTAATTATTACTAAAAAACTATAAATTATATACTATCACGTACTGAAATGAAAGAAATATTGTTTAGTGTTAAAATCCACACCACATGTAACAACTAATCGCATTATTAAATTCAAAATAAGCATACCATTAATACGCTTCAAGCATTCTAATTCTTCTCTGTCTTGACATTTCCTTTGAGTCCCTGTAATTCCAAAATACGGAAACATTTTTACTAATTTTTCTATTAATAAATGTAAACATTTTCCTTAATCTAGTCATACTACATCTCATTAAACAAAATTGTATAAGAATTTATTTCAGAAGAAAACAACAATTTGGTGTGTGTCAGAAAAAATATAATTTCTTGTTTAAGTGTAACATAATAAATTTTCAAATACTAAGTTTTTTCGTATGCTTATGCTCATTTTAATTATTAACAAAATGAAAAATTGCGATTCTATAATTTGTTCCTAAAACATTACAACTAAAATATATCTTATTGAATATTGCTGAGTACTATTATTATGTGGAAATGTGAATCAAGGAGTCGTGTAGATGCACTATCTGCAATGCAATTAAAATTTGTATTGGTATATATATAACGATTATATTTACTGATGGAATAAATTATTATGAAGAACTATTGAAGTTTTAGAGATCGGAAATTTCTCTTGAAAAGATATTTAACATTTCAGATTATGAATATTCGTGAGCACAGGTTTCGAGTGCTGAACGTATTCATATCACGATGTATTTAAAGTAAATATTTTTGTGTTAGAAATTAAGTTGAAAGTGTTCTTTAAAATACAGAAGTGGATATTAAAAAAGTTAGGAAACACTCGAATAAGTGAAAGCGGTGCACAAATATAATCAATGACGCTGATGAATAAACAAAGCACCAAAAAGAGTGCAGACAATTCCACAAGTGCCATCCACAACTGGACTATTTTCAAGGTGACCCTTAAACGGCCAAGTGGGATACCTACGGTCCTCCGTATTATTATTTTTCGAAATCATGCTCTGTGTTATTTTATTAGAGCATTGTTTCTTTAGGTACGTTATTATTTTTGAAGTACGCATTTGTTCATGCTATCATCATTCCTACGAAACTCTTGGTTTATTTGTTAAAAGCCTTGGGTGACCTAAGGTCCTTTACTGTATACTTTCAGACCACCTAAAAATTTGTATTCACTTTTGGTTACAGTGGGAAACCCTATGTACCATCTTAATATTAAAGATCTTTATGAAGAATTATTAAGTTGCTGATAAAAGGAATTATTTATATTACGAAGTGCCCTCATTGGAGTCAGTTTCACAATTCAAGTAAGGAGCTTTTCATAAAGAAGCTTTGCAACAAAATAGCTCTTTCATATAGTGTTTACCGCTTGCAAGTGACTCCAAACTTATCAAGGTAATAAATTTATCAAATTTATTACAAGCTTACTTTTTTAAATATTACAATATTTTATTTAAAAAATGATGTTTCCGTATAATCAGTACGAGGTGCATGAACATGCTCGCTGTCATAATCAGGGAGTTCAAATTTCAAATTCCAGGGTTGACAATCATTACTGAGACTTTTATTCATGTCTACAGTTTTACACAATAAATGCCAAGAGGATATATTTCATTACAATTAGACGTATTTCATAATAAACACAAAACATAACTAAACACTGGTGACTGATTATAATTGTAGGACAGAGATATACAATCCACATGGCGCAGCAGCCTTAAAGAGTTAAGAAATGCCACGTGTCTTTTTGTGGGTTGGCATGTGGTCAGCGTACCTCTATTCCCAGGCTCTACCGACTGCGTGTAGAGACGCTCTAGCGACTTCACTACAGCCCAGCCCAGATATATACACAGAGAGATATATGTACGTACGGAAGAACGTATAAATAGTTAGGAAGATACATCGAGGAATCCAAATTATAAATTGTTTGCAGATAATATAGACATATGGGGTGTCTCAAAATTCCCCTAACATAAGGTAACTTTGTTATTACCAGAGTTAGAACAAAATGTAAGAGGAGAAACCGTCTCCAAATATGATGTTTTGAATCTACAGTGAAAGAAGGTATTTTAAATCGAACGAGCTTTTTCGGCTGTATACTATTTATGCGCCCAATGTTAAATGAATATGCAATGCTGCCATTTACCAGGACCCACAGCATATGTGAATGAAGTTACAGTATGAAATGGGGGCTTGCCATAGGCACGTTATCGAAAAAGATAATAATTTGATTCACTTATGTTGTGGGTCCAAGTATATTGAAACGTTGCATTTTCATTTAACGTTGAGCGCATACAGAGTACAGCCTAAACGGTTCGTTGGTTTTAAAATATTCCTTCGTTTACATCGTATTTGGAGACGGTGTTTCATCTTACATTTTGTTGTACCTCTTATAATAATATTCTAAGTCAGGGAACTTTTGAGACACCCTGTATATTAGAAAAATGAAATGAAATCTTTGAGTTTTACGTCCCACGGTTATGCCGGTTAGGCTAAAGGAGACGGTGATGATGAGTAATGAATGAAATGGTGGAATGAAGAAAGTGGGAGGAAACGGTGTTTGTCCACCACAAAGTTCACTTGGCGGGGGCGGGGATCAAACCCGGGACCCCAAGCACCAGAGGTGAACGCTCACCCTGTATATTAGAGTTATCAAAAGATAAATAAAAACGCCTTTTCTGAGGCTTTGATAATACCTTTTATTGGAATACACCTAAAATATGTGTCTGATGATACTGAAAACAAAAACACAGAATGAATTTAAAAGAGCAAGGTGTTTCATGTGTTATAGAGAGCAGGGTACAAAGTCAAAGGTTAAATGTGCAACCTTTAAGAGATGGATATGTATGAGGTACAGAAAGACTGCAACACCTGTGAAATGTAACAACTGTGTATAAAATGTGAATAAAAAACTTATAATTGCGAAGAATATTTGTAACGAGGTATACAATATAGATAGTAACAAAGAATGTATTTCTAAAACTTTGTTATGAAACTAATGTTTGGGGCTGCATGTATATCTCACCAGTACATTATCAAGTCAAAATACACATATATACACTGCAACAGAAGTTCTGTTAAAAAAAAGCAGGGCAATAATAACAAATTTAATACAATTTCTAAAGTGGGGCACTTAGGTTCACTACTTCACTGTTTATTTAATGATTTTGAGCTTCGCTGCGCGAGGGTTAAGAGATCTAAGAGATCAATATCTATGTTTCAACTCGACACAAGTCAAGTAGATTACGCATGGCAACAGAAGATCTCGTGTTGCAGTGTTAACTTCACTCAACAAAAGTATGAAGGGCAACATGTATAATGTAGCTAAGGTAAGTGGCCTTAGTCACATATGTCACACGAACATTATAATCTGACTTCCAGTACAATGGTTGAAGTTTTTCCAAGATAATATTGTGTCGTTCCTGTTAGCAAAGCATATCTTATATGTTTCAGTTTCATCTACGTACAATATACCTACTTAAAGCATGTGAAAAGATATAATATATGACACGACTGTGATATCTTCCCGATTCGGAAAGACAATCGTTCTCGGAACGATGCTGTATACGCTACTAAACTTGCCGAGGAAGTTTACAATTGGGTTTGGTTAAGTATTCAGAAATCTGCGCATGTAAGCGCCGTTTCACTACGATAACTTCTTTGAGTGGTAACTGTCAAAATATTCTGCATTTTGCGTGGTTTGTGCTAATCTAAAAAGTCATACCTAATAGTGAGTAAAGATTGCCGTTGCGGTGTATCCCCTACTAAACTCGTATCTAATAATTGGTTGCCGCGTACTATTTAATAACTTGCAGCGGAGTCCATTTATTAACTTGAAAATTCGATTACTAGTGGGGAGGCATCTTTCCACTGATATCGATGAACTCTTGTAGATATCCATCTCCAGCCATATCTATCATATTTAACGAACGAATTGTGCACGCATCTTCCAACCTTTTATGATACTTCATATATAGAAGTCATTATAACTATGCATTTTGTTAGCAATTCTGTTATCGCTTTATCAATACGTATTTTTTAGTGGTGAGAATACAGCGAGATTGATACAGAATTTTCTAAATCGCTCATTGAATATTTCGTGGCATCAAAAGACAAGAGCTGTTGTCTTAAGAGTTTTCTAAAACTTTTTTGAACTGATAGTTAGAAAATATAATCTGAAGGCGGAAATCTGAAGGTACGTATATAAAGGACTTAAAAGGGTTTCCAGAACGAGATTTTCACGAAAATTCTCCTAAATTTCATCAGTGCTAGACATGATATTTCAAGCAGATATAATGCTTTTCTTAACTTTAGTCGTTCTCAAATGCGGAGGAAAAATAATTTATACAAATGATCGTCGTTTCATTCCAGAAAAATCTATTATTCTGAAGAATTCGGAATATGTCATTAGGTGAATAACATAATAGTTTGGTCAGTTACTGAAATTTCAGAGTACTTTTACGTTGAACTTTGCAACTCTTTCCTCTTCTAGGTGTATGCATACATTAATACTTTGTCCCACAAAAGGATGTTCTTAAAGTAAATCCTGAAAACTGTATTTCATTATAGATAAGCAAAGACATACATTGTCTACATCTATCTTAAAATGTATCGCTCAATATATAGTAGTAATGGACTAAACGATTGAAAGTAATGAACAAATAATATCTTATATTGGTAATTTACCCAAAATCGAAAAATCAGTTCTTATTTAAATTTTGTTTCTAATCACGGTTTACTTTCAAAATGGAAGGTCCTCTCTGAATAATCTACAGCATTGAAAAAATGAAAGTACACGTATAAATATGAAAATGTTCAATACTTCTTAAGAATTCCTCCTGCTAAGAACGTTCCATTCAGTTCCATTATTTTCTTCATCCCTTGATTCTCCTTATCAGCACTGTAGTAAATCTCAAATATACATAAGGCCAAGTTGGAATTGCAAAGGAAAAACACAACGGAAGCAACATCATATGTTGTTTACAACGGAAAAAACATCATATGTTATACTTCATATTGCAACGATACCTCGTAGAAATATGTATACATTATTAAGGATAAGGTCTGTATCGTATGGTATGACTTCCATTTTTTGTGGCGAAACATGTAAAATCTTGTTTGTTCTAGAAAATTACATATAGCAGGAGAGAAAGTCGTAATGAAGGTATAGAAGTTCATTTATAAAAAGACTAATTATAAAATAATAAGTTAAATACAGAAAATCTACGAAAAATACAGTAGTACAAATTAATTGAATTTCTTGTGTTATCATTTGAACAGTTGGTATATGAAATATTTTTTAAAATATTTTCATAATTTTAATGTAACCAACTCCCGACTATTAAATAACCTAAACCATTATATAATTAATTCGCCCCGAATACATCGGGAACCTCGAGATTAGTTTGAAGTATAGTAAAATAGTACCATTCAACTTAAAGATAATATACCATAAAATAAGTATATGTGATTACGTAACGGCAAATTAGTAACTAGAAAGAGTAAAATTGACATTAGTGCCAGAGTACAATAAACGATAGTGATTCTGATATCTGAATCCACAAATTTACCTGATCTAATAAATCAAATGAGTCATTAAATGAAAACAATGTCAATTCAACTGAACGACAATTTGGAACAAAATAATCAGCCATTATCAGAACAACTAAGTAACTAATTGGAGGAAACGCTGAACATCTGGAAGCTATATTAGAGACTAATGCGCAAAAGTTTGAAATAACTAAACAGCAGTTAGCACAACAGCTAAATGGCAAATCTCTGGTGCTTGGGGTCCCGGGTTCGATCCCAGCCCCCGCCAAGTGAACTTTGTGCTGGACAAACACCGTGTGCGTTGGTTTTCTCGGGGTTCTCCCGTTTCCTCTCACTCTCTTCATTCCACCATTTCATCCATTACTCATCATACCGTCTCCTTTAGCCTAACCGGCATAATCGTGGGACGTAAAACTCAAAGATTTCATTTTTTAAAATGGCAAATCGGATGAAACTTCACAGCATTTAGTCCAACAATTAAATACCAAGTTAGAAGAAAATCTACTACAACTGTGCAACAACTAAATATAAAATTGAACTTATTTGATGCAAAGTTGGCACAAATTGGCCACAATTATGCGACTGTTAAGAATTCTATAAAAGTAGTGGAGAATCAAGATAGTGAACATTCACTGCAAATACAGATGATTCGAGAAGTGCAAAATTTAAGCGACAATTCATAACGAAAAGTTCAATGGAAATAACAACTTCAGTACAAACAATAATTTATAATTGTGATTAATCCTAATAGAAATAATCAAGTCATTAATCGAAATTGTGAATATTCGATTAATTAGCCTAATGGTAATTAGCCTAAGTAAACTCGTAACCAGTTTATAGCCAATACAAATTGTCAAGTGGTGTAGAAAATAAAAGTGTAAATAAAGAAAGAAATGTATCACGAAAACGTACAAAGAAAAAGACAATACAGTGTAGTATATCTGAATCGAATAACAACAATACTTTAATCTAAATATCTCTGAAGTGGCATGGGTTGAAACCACGCCGTCTAGTTATGAAATGACAGTATATATACTAATAATATTGTGCATTTTTTCTGAACATATGTCGTAAAGTTTTCTTTGATCCTAAAGTTTTATCTTTAATGCATTTAAGATGCTTCAAAGTGAAATTTGAAAAGTATATGTTTTTGAATTAAAATAAAAGCAACAAAATTATGAAGAATAAAAAAATTATATAGAACATTTGACATGTTGTTGAAATGAATATAATTACCCTTGGATATGGAAACATATATGTCATGTGGATAGTGATTTATTGATCAATAATGATTTTAAATATGTTGATAAGACTATGTATTCATCCTAAATTTATAGCAAAAGTATTAAAGTCCTACCTCTACGATTTTATACGAATTATTAATTAAAAATTTTATTGGAACACCATGATGATCTATGTTCATTTCATTCCATGTTCATATTATTTCCTATGTTCTGTTTCGTATGGTATGACCTAAAGTTTTCTTTTCACACATGTAGATTTTTTTATTGGATAGTTATATATTGCAGGAGAGGAAGCCATAATAGGCACATGAAGTTCGTTTATAAACAAGAATAATTATAAAAATAAAATAGTTATATGCAGGAAATCCACGAAAAGTACAATAGTTTAAATAAATTCGACTTTGTGTGTTATCATTTGAACAGTTGGTGCATCCAATATTATTAAAATAGTTTTATAATTTTATTATAACTAACTCAGGGGTATTACATAAAGTAGAGCGTTATAATATTTAAGCTTTGAATCATTCGTTTACCATTTGAATGTTATATATATATATATATATATATATATATATATATATATATATATATATATATATATATATATTGTTATATATGATGCTTTGTTCAGAGATTGGCGTAGCAATTGTGTACACTTTCTTTTGTGAATACGTAATTGAGATCACTTCTTCACTCTCCACCCAGTAACACAAAGTTGGTTCGGAGTCCAACTCCCTTTTAGCCTCGGTTTCGAAGACGTTTTTGGCTTACTGGTTCGAAGGTGATGAGAAAGCGCACTAACAGTGGTAGAGCTTGGTACTGGAAAATCGAAACCCAGGTAACGCATGAAGACTGTGAGTTGAATCTAACTAGGTGGGATAGCTTTACTAAATTAAAGAGACCATTCCACTTTACTTTTTATTAAAAAGAAATAGAAACAAGAATACAGATGAATTTAACAAAATCGGTTACTTGGAATTACAATTTGGAAGTTTTTACTACAACACTTAAATGGGAGCACAACCCCTATAATACTCAATGGGTGCTAGAAGGTTTTTATGCTAAACCGCGATTTATTGAAAATAGCGAAACATGAACTTCATACATCGCAACTTGCCTTGGCACGAAGGGAAAAGTGTTAGTTCTCGAATAGGGAATTTGCTCTCGAGCTATAATAACTTCGTTTTCGTCACTAAACATTTTCAAAGTGCTACTACAAATCTCTAAGTGCTCTTCCCAAGTTAGAGGGGGAACTTAGAAAAATAATCACATACCTGGTGTTAAATCGAGCGGCCGTAGTTAAGGAGCACACACACACGTTGGCTGTCGTCCGTAGAATCAACCGGAGTGGCGAACAAGCCTCGTTTATATAGGCGTTACGTCCCACGCATTTCTGCCAGTTTCTGACGTAGCTCGAACGCTACGTCACGAGCCTCATCGAGCTTGGGAGAGACTTCTTCACGCGCATGCTCAATAGTGGTTAAGACTTCTAGTGTTTTTTATGATTTTTCTCTATCAAGCCGGGATTGAAATTCCTATTTTACATTTATTTTTACGGTTTTTATTTTACACCTAGTTCTAACTACATAAGAGATTTCATGTATTTATTGCTTTCGTGGTATTCCCTAAATATTGCATTTAGGACCCAGCCCTGTGATCTGAGTAAAATCAAAGCTAGGGTCATACCACTAATACATGCGTGTGGATTGGTGTCAATGAGGCATCAGGTCGCTAATTCGATCTGAACCTCAACCGACTCCGTTTTCCCTATCTCTCTTTTCCTTACTACACACACAATTTGAAAAGCGCGGGCGTCTCGCCCCATAATTTGGAGTCCGGCTTAGGACTTCGAGGCACAACTGTGTAACAGTTATCCGCCGACCTCGGTAAAAAAAAAATAAACAAAAAAAAATGTCGAAAGTTATCTTTCTGGCATTTTTATTCGATTACAGAAACGGTTGTCCAAGGCAAGTTGCTGGGAGTTAAAGAGTTAATATAGAACTGGCCTTACGTCAGGCGCTAGGAAACTAAAAAACAAACTTTCTTGAGGGATTTGGTGATTATGCACGACTAAACTGCAAGAGAGCGGGATTGTAAGATTTCATGTGTCTTAACTAACTATAGTACTTTTAAATGTTACTCAATTCCATTAACAAGCTAGTAGACTAAAACTATGTAGGATGAAACCTTACAATCGTGGATTCCTTCTAGCTTATAACTATCAAAAGGTTTCGTATGAACTCACAATAGTATTTTGTTTTTTAAATCAATTCCTAACCATATTATTAAGCATGACTTCGAACCGATTATGAGTAACCGATATAACTTCTAGTATTATAAAGAAAATTAAGATTTTGTGAGTTTACTGATTTGCTAAGTACAATCGTATTTACTGTACTGAGTACAATTATAGTTATACGTGCTAAATGTGCTTGTCTCAGGCTACTAATTTTATTCAACTATAAATGAAAGAAATTCAACATTAACTACACTCAAACAAAAAAAATAGCGTGAAGCGCTTTTAAAGTTTGACTGAGAAGGACGATAAATTACAAGAGAAGTTTTCTTTGGTTATAGTATAAGTCAAATGGGAAAAACATGCAATGATATAGACTAGGGCACTCAATTTTTAAAATTATTGCGGGGTTGTGCTTTACAGTTTGTGAACAACATTTCTTATGTTGTTTCAATATCCCAGTTATACTTCATAAATCATAGGCTATACTCTACTTTCCAGAATCAAGTGAATATTTTATAACCTGTAATGTATTGAAAGTATTTGAGTACTCCCTTGAGTAAACCTTTGAAAATAGTTGAGTACTCCATTACATATCTGGTAGTATATTTATTTGTAACATAGAAGCGATTGCATACTAAATGATTATACCGCATATGTAAAATAACTTGAGTAATTATCAACTAACGTTTAAAACAGTTGCTGAATGCTTAATAAATGTTATAAGTGCGTCTATACGCATTTTATATTAAACTCATCCTATTGTTATCAAAAATGCATCTCACATTATTAGTTATCGCTCTTTATAGTGATAATGCAATAAATGTACTATATTACAAACTTACTGTATAGCTCTGTTCTATACAGGGTAATCATAGTATGTACATGTGTTTTTCTAAACTTCTACTCAGCTTGATTGCTATTTCGACCTCGATTTGGTTTCTCTCATCCTGTGTGGTATGCAATACACTATACACATTGATTACTTTTACGTATACTGACAATATACAGACATTACAAATGATTGGTGCGATTTAGCGCACCTAGAGATTTATATGCCATTACTTTAGCTTTCTTTTTCCATGAGTGGTTCTGTTAGCAGAGGGGGAGTCTGAATGGTTAACATACTGACCCTATGGTTAGTGTGTTAGCTTATGCCCTAATGGCCTATGGTAATGACAGATACAAAGTCTAATAATCAGGGATGCAGTTACATTTGCTATACCAGAGTACATGTTTTTACAGGGGACTACATAACATTTCTTTATAATAATGGGGGAATGTTAGGGGGGTTTATAGGTTAGTATTGTTAGTATTCCTATTCTTATTATTATTGATAATATTAACATATTTTATGTCTCCTTTTCTTTTTTTTTTATATACACACCGAAATCGGAAGGGATTTCTTTGCGGTTACAAAGGGAATTTTACGAAGTCAAGTTACATCATGTTTCATCGTGTTAGTGGATCTTGTTGATTTATAGGATAGATTTTAAACGCAAAAGTTAACCACAACATAAGCTATAGTTGATATGTTTTTAAAACACACCGGAAGTATGTTCCGTTCTTTCTTTTAATTCTACTAGCCTTGACTGATAACGCCTCGGTTTCCGTTGTGGTGAACTTTTCTGTTTTTAAATCTTAAATATATCGTGTAAGTGATTTAATTATACGGAGAATAATTCTATATGAAGTCGTCGTGGTGACCTTGTTGTAGTTAAATCCAATGTGCAATGGATAATTTAATAAATTACTTCCTTGACTTTTTCGCTTCGGTGTTTGCCAAAAGATAGCTATACAGAGGGTTCCAAAACTTACGGTCTTTAACATGGTGGAATGAAAATGTGTAAACTCGATTACCATACTCACTTATAGGCTTCGAACATGTTTAAAAAAACAAACTTGTGCTTTTACTTGACCAAACAATAGAAATTTAATTTTTTTTAAATAACTGTTCATGGTTTTTTTTTGGTACGTTAGATCGTGGTTATTACAATAAAATTTGGTTGTTTCATATAATGAGAAAGTTTTAAAGTCTCTTGACATTGCTTACAATCTTCTTATGACTTTTCACAACGCTGATTTGAAGGAGTTTTTATTCCTTTTAGTTTTGAGTCTTATCACTTGTCCAAATTTTGTGTTTGTACTGATACGGGAAGAGTTTTTCACCTGTAAGCAATGAACTGAGTTAAGTCAATGGGAGTCTGTCCGTAGATAAAAGAGATTTTCTTGTCACAGTAGAAGTTTATAATTCTTACGGCACAGAGAAAGTTCTGTATCCGGATGGAAGTTTAGGTTTTTGATCCACTAATAAACAGTGATGGATTGAACAGTAATAATAATAATCAATTTCCATGTCGTCTCTCTGGATCAGCCCTGGATGGGGCCGTCAGGCGGCGATCTGGATCCTTGGGTACCTCCAGATACCAGGGGGGGGGCCTTACTCTAGACATCACACTGGGTAGGCAATGGATATATATCTGCAATCAAAGAGACTATTAGCCTACATAATCATTACTGCGTTACAGAATAACCTTTGGATTGTGCGAAGTACTTGTTTATATAGGAAGTCCACCGAATCCTTTTTGTACTTGTTTGTTATATATATTTATTCAACGGGGCTGACCACACATCAAATCTAAGAAAGATATAGTAATCAATGGAACCTGCAGGGGTTACCCAAAAATGAGGCTATTCGAAGATGAGATTCGAATACAGAATGTTTCTCCTCCAGATGTCCTGCATGTGCTGACCACACATCGTCAGCATCTAAGCATAGAAACCTGTTTAAGTATGGTATGTGGTTGTAGTAATTTCACAAGAGTCAATTTTGTATCATGAGCAACTAAACCGAAAGCCTAGAAAATAGTGTATGTGCGCTGACCACACATTATTGTTAGAATGCCTCTTGTGTTCCAGCCGTGACTGTGGATGAAGATCAAAAACAACATCACGGTAAGACAAGTTCTTCTCAAATTGATTGATGTACCTAACTCGGTTTGTTTCTTTGTGAGTGGAATGATAATGCTGGAGGAAGCTGAATTATTAATTATCCTTTCCATTTACTGTAATGATTAATGGGTGATGAATCATATGGTGAGTAAATCCAAGGTACTTTACAAGATGGGCAATACCTGGTTTGTTATGACAACGTCAGGACGTAATTGCCATATTGACATACATTTGCCGTATATTTTGTTTTCAGATGTAGTCAGGTTGAGAACTAGAGTGTTAAAAGGAAGTTTGAACTTAGCCAGCTTGGCGGAAATGAGCTAATTATACAGCTTGGTATAATGATATGTGGTTTGTAAATTATCAGCTCAGTTGACGAATGTTCGGAGAGAGAGAGGGGAAAAAGGGTTTTGCATCGCAACTGAGAGAACACATCTAGTTACAGAAACCAGCTTCAGACCAGCGACATCTCAGCATTGTCAGATAAGTATATTTGCATTGTATTTCTAATTTAGAGGACAGGAAGTGGTCAGTCGTTCGGATTTCTATGCATGAGTACAAGAAGTCTATTGTATACAATCTTTTATACCTTGAAATGTTAATATTACTTCTCGTTTTTTTTTTTTTTAAATTAAACTTTAACAAAATTATGAGATTTGAATTTAGGTTACTTCATAAACCACAGAACTAATGATCAGAGTTTAGGTTCAACAAGATTTAATTAAATTGAATTATACCATTGCAAATATGCTAGTTAAGAGAATTAGTTCCAAAGTATCATCAAAATTTGTTAATTAATTTAATTAAAAAAATTGTAAATTATCTCAAGCAGACTGATATAAATTTCTGGCAATTAATTGAACTAAAATTTTAAAACAAACTCAAGAAAAACTGATATAACTTTAAACATGCCAAATTTCATAATTGAACTGCATTTCTAGCTTTACACTTTATTACACCTTATGTACTCATAGTGTTCAAGACAAGACGTATCTCACAATATGGCAATCCAGCACTTGAGAAATGCTCAGTTAACGTGCATATTATTTTTTCACAATTGTAGTGTCTCGCTAAATCTCTAATAATATGTTGTCTCAATCGTTATAGGTTTCTTAAAATAATACTGTAGGGTTTTGAACTCTATAAGGTTAATTAAGATAAATGAGTCCCTCAGAGGAGGCCGTCTTATCTTGGGCACATGGTGATTTATCCATTATATTGCATCCTTTTTTGTAAGTAACTTAGGAAGAATAATAAAGGAAAATGTCAAATTCCCCCTTTTTTTTAAGCAAATTGATACTCAAGTGATTAAAAACTTATAACTTTTAACAGAAGTATAAAAAGGAAAACGAATACTCATTTATTTCCAAGGTGTAGGTCCTTCCACTGCTTTTTACCTGGCCAGGTTCTGCTTTTAGGCTTCTGAAAGGAAAAACCTGAAACAAAAAATTCTTACACCCACACATAGCATTATAGATTGGACGCGGGGACCTGAAGTTGAGTGTAGTGTCCCGGCTTCTTATGAGCCGACAATTAACGAACTTGGCAGTTAGGGCGTGACTAGATTTACCTAGTAGTTTCCTTTGTTTAATTTCTAACTATTACGTTTGATGCCAATTATTGCACTGTGTTAATTATTAAGTATGATAATCAACGAGTTTAAATAAGATCTTAACTTTGTGGTTCATATTTTTTTTCAGCTTGTTGGAGTATTCGTATCATCTGTTGCTCGGAGAACGTAAAAGAAGGAGAAGGGAAGACTCACGTCTCCAGAGACAGTAGGGGAGGTTTCTTGGTACAGGGTAAGTACTAACTCCTTGAATTGTTAGTGTGTTATCTTTGAAGCATGCATTTCAATTTCTTCACGTCAAGCTACCAATTGGTTTTACTAGTGAGTGTTACATAGTTGAGTGCTAACTCGAGAGCAACGAAATCACAGTTCATATCCTGGGAGTATCCCATACCGATTTTTATTATTACTGAATTAAGTGAAAAACCACAATGAAAGAGAGTGACCGAATTTACGGTGTAACAGTGATTATACGAAGTGCGGTTTGCATTACCTGTGATTTTAGTAATAGATTCCCTTAGGAAAAACAACGTGGATAAGTGGTTGTCACTCATACAAAAAGTGCGTGAGTCGGAACTTGATCTCCGACTTATCTGTTCCCTTTCACGTTAGATACAATTGCGTAATCTCCGGTAATTGAGACCATGTTTACCACGATATTAGTTTTGACAGGACTATTCCGGGTCTCGAACTCAGGACCCCTAGTGTAGATAGTGATGATGTGTGATAAACTAAGTGCCTATTGACAGTATTTTATTCTATCCTACTTTTCACATAACCAATTCAAATACAAACTTGCGCTCATGCGGAGCGATAATTTAGATATAGGATAAAAGAATTGATCCAGCGGAGGGGATCGAACCAGGAATCGTCAAGAAGCAAGTGCTTAACAAAGACTATGGTGTATCCTGATCGTGATGATTTAATGGGCAACATTATTATTATTATTCATTTCATTGTAATGTCATTTCCCTATTTTCTCTTTATTTATCTATTTTCCTGTTGTAAAGGCTGGCGGGTTCTTTGCTGTTGACTTTTCGCGCAACCATCATCCTGAGTCGGATGCACTTCCGTCATCTGATAAGAATTGATTTCCTTTTTAGTTTTAACGCTGACTGAGAGACGGTTTTTGAGCAATTTAAAACAGAAGTATCCGCGAACAAATTAAAACAATTCGTAAAGCACAATGATATTCGATTAACTTTTAAATTCCAAAGAGTACACTTTGGGTTGTTTATTTTGACATATTATTTCGCTTAAAACTACAGTTGCCGTGTGCACCATGCGCTGTTGTGAAGCAGTATTATCCACTTATGCAACAGGGCCGCTTGTGGAGGGGCCACCAAGATTTTGAAAGTCGCATGACTTGTAATTTTAACTCATTTGACGGATATAATCGTCAGTGTTATTCTAAATAGACTTAAGTAATTTATACTAGATTTATTATAAACAAGTTGACAGAGCTAGAGTGTCCTTAAGATGTGCCATGTAAGGTATGATGGATTCTATTACTCGAGTATTGATTTCAATACGACCTGTTGTACAAATAATGGTTGTCCGTCAGTGATTTTCCTTCCGTGAATTATTATTATTATCATTATTATTATTATTATACGAGTGCTAGCGTGCTTTATATACTAACTTATATCATTTCTGTGGTATATTACCGCGTTATGTGCCTGGTAATGTGACAGACCTGCAACGTATGTGGAGATTTTCGAAAGCGGTCATAACCGCGACAGATGCACAACTCATCTTTAGAGTCGTTAGCAATAATAGGCTTGATCGGTACTGAGCAATCAAGGAACAATGTTGTGTGAATCTTGCAGTGCCTACCCAAGTTTTACTTGCTCGTAATTCAATTGCCAAAGGAGTGATGAATATCGCTATCAAGGTTGCCATTCAAATGAGCTGTAAAATCGGTGGAGCTCCCGGGCCGTAGAGTTCCCTTTAGGGGGTCTGGTGGTGGTTAAATTCGATGTGTGCCATGAAACCTCATCTAAAGAGAGATCGTACAGTGCCCTTGTTGCGTCGTTAGACGTTTAGTCGTTACGTCTCTGTCGTATCTCCTTACACCAATGGAGAAGAATTATCGAATCAACTGCCGGTTAATTTATTGAAGGCCGTGCGCAAGTACCATGAAGTGAATGGATCACTACCTGAAGGAATTATTGTTTCGCGAGATAGTGGCAGTGACAATCAGAGTAGATGCGTGCTTGTTCATGAGGTTAAAATGTTGAAGCCAAGCCCGTCCCAGGGCTATGGTTGAGACGGCGATGTAAGAATGACGTCTATCATTGTGTCAACAACAAATAAACAAACACCCGATTTATTTGGGGTTAATGGGGGGAAAACCACTACCAGGAACGGTTGCAGATGATTGCATAACGCTACCAGTAAGGTACGATTTTTAGTTGGTATCCCAGAGTGTCAGATAGAGTACAGTAAGCCCAACGTCCTACAACGTGGCGTATGGGTGCTGTACAAGTGTGACGCTGTCAGAAAACACAGCCCAACACAACCCAAGATAAAAAAGTAAATGTATAAGGGTTTGCGTTACAAGCCAAAGTGAGGTTAACTCGAAGAGAAGGCAGTTTCCTTGGATGAGAGCAGAAACACTACTCAAATTTCGTTTGAGGGAAACCGAAGCACTATTCGAGGTACTCTTGGGGAGAGCATCCCCATCTAGAAGTGGCACTCACAAGAGCGCAGTCGCAGTTTCCAACGGAAGAACATTAATGGCGAAAAGTGGTGATAAGTCTGCTTTGAGTTCATATTTTTTTTTTAATGGTAAAAACCCAACACCAGGAACTGTTGCAGATAATGACATGAGAATTGATTAGTTTGCATTCGTAATATGGCTCTTATATGGTTAAAAACCGCATGGTGATAAGTCCGTGGTGTGCATTGGGGGGGGGGGGACGTGAACTACTCCCAACATCCTTATGAGATACATATAGTAACCTTAACGCTAAGTATACTTATCAATAATGATAGTATGATAACCAATTAATTCGATAAATAATTAATCTCTCTCTTATAATATATAATTCCTCCTTTGTTTGCTCTTATAATTGAAAACATTATACTAACCAGAGCAACACTGCTAATACTTTACCATAATTCAACATGACTTAACCTAATTAAAGGTAATGTAATCTTACTACTAAAGGTAGCGAAATATCGTACACAGGTAGCTATTTACATGATTAAAAAAAATGATCTATACACATATAATTGTAAACACATTATGTACAATATGCGCAGTATGCTAGTACATTGCAGTAGTTTGCCAGAGATTGGCCTTCGCTAAGAAATTTGCAATTTTACAGCAGCATAATGTCACTTGTGTTCACCCATAAGGGTAGCAGAAAACGTACGAAACATATATATGATTTCGAGGTCCACAGCAGCAGCAAGCTTGACGGAGATGAAGGCGTATTTCTCCATTTTTTTTATATTTATTTTTTTATTTTTATTTTTATTTTTATTTATATTTTTTTAATTTTAATCACTACACTTCCCGCCCCAACCACGCGAAAAAAAATATAAAAATAGCGAGAATGGAGAACGAAGCTCGAAGCCAAAACGGGGCAGTCACGCGTGGAGTACGCAAAGACGGAAGCTAAACATAAGCGTATGTCTGGAGAGAGATGGAAGAGTGCCTCTGGCAAAGCGGAGAGCTGGAGCATAAACAAAAAGAATTTAAGATAGGAGGAAAGAGGGAAAGAAAAAAAACAGCCATGTGGGGTGAAGCAAGGGGCAGAAGGAGGCTGGTCATCCCCATCGGAGTACCAGTTGGGTACGTCCACCCTTCCACGGACAAGATTCCGGGGTTAACACCTGCGTCCATGTGTCACATTCTCTCTGGGGCATGGACTGAGTTTTCCACGGAGCCGCGTAACAGAGGGGGCTGCTATGGCGCCCCGCCTCCGACCTGTTGTCAAACAGTGGGGTTGTACCCATCTGGTGTGCAAATGGTTCCGGGTGCAGATGATACATCTGACTGAGGAGGATTAGACATCAGAAGCCCCCGAGTCCGGGTCCCAGTTACTGGGATTCGGGGAGGGCAGATTCCAATTTAAATAACTATGCTACATACTCTCCAAAATGCCGTGGCTACACCGGGTTCGATCAATCCCATGGTGAGTCGCCACTGGGCAGGAGAATTCAAGCCCCAACGCCGGATGGGCAAGCCAATGATGCCACGGGTTAGGACACACCACCGCCAGGTCCACAAATGGGCGCCTTGGAAGCTTGACTTGGAGAAGCTAGGTGGCGGTCTTCCCAAATGTAAAAATGACTGTCCCATAAGGGACATGAGTCATCCATCTCCCCAGGACGTCTTCCAAATGATGATGCCCAGCGTTGAAGGGGGTCTGGGTGGATGCTTCGTGTATAGCAACACGAAGTTGGTTAGCATAGGATAGATCAGTGACAGAAGAGACAGGGGAAGCAAGGAGATAGTTATCCATATCATGGACGACAGGGCCGTCCATGGGGGCTTCGTTGGTTATGAGAAAAGATACTTCAGTAGGAATAAACAGATTGGGGTCCAGAGTGAACCCAGCGGCAGAGAGGAAATAAGCGGTGGCAACAGAGTTCACATTACCCAGGGGTAAGTGATGCTCATCAGGGTGCCCTTGTGCCATCGCCATCGTTAATCGCAGAAGTCAGATGAGATCCTGGAAAGGAACAACGGGCATAATTAAAACGCCTATATAACCTAATAGTGGGGAGAATCAAATTTCCCTTTTTTTTAATTTGTATAACCCAGGGCAAAGCAAGTGACACGTGACCTTAACGCGTGTATCATAATTAAGAGTAAGTTTGTTGTGGCTTTGCTACAAAAACAAGCGATATTGACACTGCTTTTATTTTCCAGGTTAACGCATTCCTAGACACGAGGAGGGAGAGCGGCAAGTTTTACTTTTCGAGAAAACAAAGAAGTAAGCGGCAGCGGATGGAACCCTATAAGGTGAATGAGGAGTTTAGTAGACCATTCAGGTACACTTGTGCATACAACTGTTGGTGATCACTGACAACATTTTCTCTTTTCAGCTACGTCGACACCGGTGTTTCTTATAGATTTTCCGTGTTCGACAGCATATTGGGAGTCGTATAGAAGAAAAAGAAGGGTAACTCATTCGTTGCCGGCAACATTCACACAAAGAGAAAAAAAACCATAATTGCCCCAATATGTTGGCGAAGGATTCCTTTAAGTATCAACTCGACATAACCTTTCTTATGACGCGTCAAACTTTTACCGCGGTATAGTAGTTATGATAGGGCCCTGATTCCAAAAATGACTTATTTGCTCCTCGATTCAAGTTTAGCGCCGCCGACTAAGATGAGTGCCTATTCCCATAGTAGGCCATGGGTATCTAATGCCTTTTACAGCATCGAAGGGGGAAGAGGGAATGGATCCCAGGAAGTAACCTTTAGTTTCTGCCTGTCGAAGAGTTTATGAAAATAGTTTTTTTTTCACAGTTTCGCAACGCAGATTGGCTCTATCTATAGCCCTGTATGCAAGTGTTCCGCTATGCCAGAGGTCATATGTGACTACATGTACTCCACTTTTTTTTGGTGCTCTATAAGCTTTATGAGACATTCTCTGCTATATGAGACATTCTATACACGCACTAGTGACTATACGTCACGTTTTTCCTCTTTTGTTTTAAATCCGTTTCAATTGAGGCGACCAGGTCTCAGGAGCGACCTATATGTTACGCTTAACATTCATCGTCCTCACTATCGCTAGAATTTTCCAGCTCGCGTGAGTTGTCTCAGGGGAAATACTTCTTTAACCTTTCAATAGTTACAATCTGAGTGTGGTTAGGGTTTGCTACTAATTCGATTTTACAAGCATTTGTGGGAGAAATACTCCTTAGGTAATACGGTCCCATAAACTTGGGTGTCAATTTTGGAGAAATATCATTCTTAGGTAAATAATCTCTACACAATACTAAGTCACCAACCTTTAATTTAATAGGTTGTCTAGTGCGGTCAACGCGTAATTTAGTCTGCTGCTGTGCATGTGTCATAGCCTTCTGGGCTAGTTTACGGATTAACTTTAATTGTTTCTGATGTTCCTGTATTTTCGTGAATTGATACTGGGTGTCCAACTGAGTGGGAAACCTGGCCTTTTGACCAAAGACAATCTCATATGGGGAATATTTCCTAATAGGGGAGGTTGATATATTATAAGCATATGCACACAAGCGGACATATTCCGCCCACTTAGTAGGCTGTTTAGCCGTGTACTTAGTAAGGAAACTTGCAATGACAGAGTTGAATTGCTCACACAGTCCGTTCGTTGACGGTTTAAATGCTGCAGTTCGAACATGTTTAATGTCAAATAAGTCATTCAGTTCGGCCATTATCGTTGATAAAAAATTACTTCCTCTATCCGTCAGTACCTCTTTAGGGGGGCCAAAACGCGTGATTAACTCGTCCAACATGGCCCTAGCCACTGTCGGAGCTTTCATATTTCGAAGCGTGATCAATGTCGCGAAATGGCTAAGATATTCTATCATGACCAGGATATAACTATAGCCTGCGCTACTATGTAGCGGGCCAAAAATATCTAAACTCCAGCGGGAAAACAATTCCTCTTTTACAGGTAGAGGGTGAAGAAAACCTTGTTTCTTTTCTCTAGGGATGTTCACCCTCTAACATTCGTCACAAGAGCGCACGTATTCCTTAACTATTTTCCCCATGTTCGGAAAGTAGTAACGTTCGTTTACTTTAGAGTAAGTGCGAGAAAATCCTGTATGGCCTCCGCACAGCGGAGACGAATGGCCCTCTTGTAAAATGTCGGGGATCGCCTTTTCTGGTATCACTAGTTTCTTATCTTTGTTCATGATTCGATATAACACATCGTCAACCACAACATAGGGTTTTAGAGCACGATCAGTAGGGTTATCTTTTTTCTTTTGTATTAGTTCTCCAATTTTATCGTCCTCTTTTTGCATTGTTTTGATATCTATGTTGGGACATAACACTAGGTTGCACACTTCTGCACAATCTTCTTCTTGACCAAATTTGGAGGGTAACTCATCCTTTAGCGGACATCTTGACAAAAAGTCGGCGGTCACGTTATTGCGGCCCTTGATGTGTTCGATTGTGAATTGATAGGGTTGTAAACGAATTGCCCAACGCATGAAACGAGAATTTAGCATTTTATTGTTTCTGAGGTAACATATACCGTGAGCATCAGTCCGCACAATAAAGGGACGGTCTGCCAATAGAAAGTGGAAATGCAAAATTGTCTTAGTAACTCCTAGCGCTTCAAGCTCAACCGTGGAGTAGTTGAACTCCGCTGGGGACAAAGATTTTGAAAAATAGGCTATTGGGTGTTCTTTGTTATCTTCTTTAATTTGTGCAACGTATCCGCCGATTCCGTCTCGACAGGCATCCGAGTAGACTATGGCGTCCTGATTCGGGTCAAAGTGGGCAAGGACCGGAGCAGAGATAAGACAAGATTTCAAGGTATCCCATGCTTGTTTCTCGGTTTCTCCAAATTCGAATTTGGCGTTCTTTTTAGTCAACGAAATAAGTGGTTTGGCAATAGTAGAAAACCCTTGAACAAAAGCTCTGTAGAAAGAACAAAGTCCAATAAAACTACGTATTTCTTTAACTGTTGTAGGGTATGGTACCTTTGATATAGCCTCCGTTTTTGCAGGATCTACACAAATCCCTCGCCTACCGACGATGTGACCAAGCACAGAAGCTTCTTCGTACCCAATGTAACACTTCTTAGGGTTGAGTTTTAAGTTGGCCTCCCGGAGTCTAGATAGAATAATTCTCGTTCTTTCTATTAACTCTGGGAAAGAAGGACTAGGACAAACCAAATCGTCTAAATAACAAATTACATACTTCCACATGATGTCACCAAAAATAACATTCATCATATTTTGAAAAAGGGCCGGGGCCGTGCTTAGGCCGAATGGTAGTCTCAAAAATTCGAATTTTCCACGGCTGCAGATGAATGCAGTCTTCTCTATATCACACGGACGGATTAATAATTGGTTTTATCCATTTTGCATATCCAGCGTATTTATGTATTTGGTACCATTCAGAAACGCTAATATATCATCTATACGCGGCACTGGCGTATAATTGGGCCTTAATATTAAGTTCAGTTTTCTGAAGTCGACAAATTTACGCGGGGAGCCATCTTTTTTAGTTACTATCACAATTGGTGCAGAATATGGGCTTTGACTTTCTCGGATAATATTGCTATCTAACATTCTCTGAATCTCTGCCGCGACTATCTCTCTCTGTTTTGGTGTTTCTCTATAGGGTGGATGAGAAACAGGTATATCTGTAATGACCTCTAGGGGACACATAAATTTATCGGTAGCCGCAGTCAGACGAGACTTGTCCCAGGCTACAACGTCCCTAAATTCCATCAATAAGTCCAGTAATTGGTTTCTTTCTTCGGGGTTTAAGTTTGGACCAATATTTAGTACTTGAGCTAATTCTTCCTTGGTTTGGGGGACTTTCTGGGGTTGTTCAGGGACTTCCACGTCATCTGTTTCATCTTTGTTAGTAAGGTGTATGATCTGATTAACGGCCTGTACGTTATTCTCCGTTTCATCATTTAAGGACTCGGCCTGGGGTACAAGTTTCCCTAAATAAAGATTTTTAGACAAAGATCTGGTTCGATCTGAACTATTAAAAATAGTCAGAGTAATATTTCCATTCTCAGTAAAAACTGGACCTCTTGGGATCAAACAGGAGTGCCAATATCGAATTCCTTTGGACGGTAAAAATTCCCAAATATGTACGTTCCCGGTTGGTGCGGTAATTTCTATGTCATACGAAGCCTTGGACGGTACGCGGACATTTGCTGGAAGGTGTACTTTATAGGTAGTGTCCGGCTAGATATCAAAAAGTTCGTCGTTCAGCCCCAAGGGGTTTGGCACAACTTCTTTCTGACTATGATCCTGAGCAGAACTCTCTAGATCAGGGAGGGTTGCGGGATCATTTACACTTCCTTGCGTTATCAATTGTTTTTCTAATGTTTCTAACTGTCCACTATTTGCTTGGCCCTCTACAGGCTCATAAGGCGCCTGGGAGGCCAGGGGTGGCTTTACAGAGTGTTGGTTCTTTTTGTTATTTCTTGGCGCATAACACGCTTTCTTGTTCTTTCTAGGATTAATCTCTGTATCCGAACTTTCTGTAGAACTAGCTATCGAAGTTCCACTATTGCCTGGCTGAGGGTCAAAGTTGGACAGGTTCTTTTCCTCTTTCTCTAAGTCAGGCGAATTGGTAAGTTCCAGCTCAGGAGCACTGGAAGATACCTTGTTTTTCTTAGTTCGTTTACGTCTTGCATTTTTACGTCTATTGACTTTCCCATTTGTTCTATTCGTAGGCTCCGAGGGAACCTTTGTAGCTTCCCTGGAACACACGAATACACGACATGTAATTTCTTCAGTATGGAGTTTTTTCTCTTATTAGGTACACTAACAACGGGATTTATGTGATTTCCGGTGACCAATTCTGGAGACAGATCCTTCCTCCTGTATGGGAGGTTCCGTTTCCTATAAATTGGTTTGTTTCTATGAGGGGGGACAGAGAAAGCCGTTTGTCTAGCATTTTCGTTCTGTCTTGATTGGGAATCGCTAAGCGATCTTTTTCCTACTGATGGTGGGTACCGTTTAACATGTTTTAAGTCTAAGGTATGAATCACACCGTGACGATTCCCATATGTACCTTTTGGGAACGTAAACCATAGATCTTCGACATGATTCCCGTCTTTATCTGCTAGTTCCATATATTTGGAATGAATGGTTGTGACATACTTGTGCAAAAAATCTATCCCCAAAATAACGTCATAGGCGCAAAACTGTGGGTCAACTATAGCTACGTCTGGAAATCTTCGTTTGGTTGTTTTCAAGTGATCCTTGAAGCAACACGCTATTCTCACCACAGGAATGTAATCTGTGGGTTGGGCCCCTACTCCACGAAGCTTAACATAACCCTTCAGTCTTTCTGTTAGTGGAAATTTTGGAGATAAGAGGGTTTTCGAAGCTATCGAAATTTCAGAGCCAGAATCGATAAGAGCTTGCGCCCAGCGGTCTCCTATTTTTATCTTGACTGTACAAAGCTGCGCCTGCCCATGGCCAAGGCCATAGGTATTTTGGTGATTGTTCCTATACGTTTTGTAATCCGGTTCTGCTACTACTTCGTCTGTGTAACAAGAACTAATCTGTACAAATCCTGGTTGGTGTTGTTCTTTAATGCTTGACCAGTCCAAGCGGTCATTTTCCCATATTACGTAATGGCTAATTCTCTGACTAATTAATCGTTGCGCTGTGTGAAATTTTCTAAGATATTGTAGGCACTGTTCGAGGTTATCGCAATCATCCACTTCAAGCATCAGCTTATTTAGGATGTCTGGCAACAAACTCATTCTAAGTTTACTCATCAATTCACTTTCATTGACCCAACCTCGCAAGAATTTCAAATCCTTTATTAACTTATAAATGAATGCTAAAGTGCTTTCATTGGGTTGTTGTTTTCTTGTATCAACGTCATATTCTAATCTTGCAGTATACTCAATACTAGGAAAAGCCTTTTTAAGTTTTTCCTTCATTTCGTTATAGTTTAAAGGTAAGGTGTTCGCTAGGTCTACTAAATAGAAGGAGAAAGCTTCCCCTTTCAGACAGTAAGGAAGGTAATTTACTATCTCTAGGGTTGACCATTCGTATATGCTAGCCACTAATGCATATTCTTGCAGGAAAAGTTCCACACACTCATGTCTATTACCGGAGAAGGAGGGAATTTCAACATTTGGATAGATCTTGAATGCTTGTGGTTTGCACTAATAGTAGAATTTAGATTGTCACCCTCGGGAGGAGGGTTGCTAACTTTGCCTGTTACTACTGTATCCGTAAATTTAGGTTTCTCAAAACTATATGGTATTGATGTCTCGGTAACCGGACTAGTTTTAATTTCTTGCTCAGAGTTTAAATTTATACGAGGCTTATCCTCAGGATCTACTTTTAAAAAGGACGAAAAATTGGATTTTTGCTTATCAGAGGTCTTATCGTCACTTGATGAGTGGGAGACGGGCTCATCTTTCAGATCTAAGGACCTGTCTAAAGAAGCCGAGGTGTCGAAATTTTCAGAGACGGACCTATAGTCGGTATCAGTTACACTTCTATTTTCTAACTCGGAGGGTTGTTCTGAACTATATTCTGATGTATAAGATCTATCTTGTTCGCTGAATGCTGATTTTTCTGTCTTTTCCCCTTCGCTAAACTCTAATTTCTCCATGGGGGCCATGGGTGTAACTACGCTACTAGGTGGCGAAATGAACACTATCTGTAAGGGATTTAACTTTTCCTCTTGTTGGTACTTATTCATTTCTTTAGTCGCAGGTGATTCACCAGTTTCATTATAAGAAATAAATTTAGAACTAGTACTAGCTGAAGGTTGTAAACCAATATTCTTAACACTATCAGTTTGTTTGTTAGATTCACTTTGGGTTGGAGAGGTTGAGAGATCGTCTCTATTTTCTACTTCATCTAAACAAATTACTGACGCACCAAATTCCGCGTAATCAAAGATTTTACCAATGTTTTCGTTTATTCTACTTTCAGACCAGGAATCGTTATTTTCTTTTTCTTCCTCTTCAATTTGCTTCTGGTGGTCAGAGCAAACTGAGGGAAAAGCATCATCACTTTTCTTCTCTTCGCCTAACCTACTCTCAATTGGAGCAGGGGCGACGAGGTCATTTCTCTGGTCAGCGTACTCTGTGGGAGGGTCTTGGTTCGCTGCTCGGGGAGTAGAAACCGTGGGAGGATCCCAGTGGTCGTATCGGAATTCTCCGTCGGAGTTCCACGAAGGTTTTGACTCATCCTCCAGGGATGACGCAGGAGGAGACTCCGGTTTGTCGTTTTGTAATTTCGCTATTTCTTCGTTTTGTAATTTCTGTAGTTCGTAACCTAACCAATCGTCTTTCAACGACTCACCCCCATCTGAATCTGCACTACTAATATCTCCGTTTGACCACCTAACTTTACTAACTACACTGAGTATGTTATCTATACTGTCCAAATATTGCAGTTTCTCTTGGAGGGTAAGGCTATCTTCAAACATGACAGGATTGGTTTGAGTAGCGGTTGTCCGAAGGACCTTAAGTTCACGGTCTGTATCAATCCGGATCATTTTAGGGAACTTATATTCAGTTTGAACGCTAACATCTTTCTTTTGAAAAACGTCGGTCTGTATTTCCATGTCAAAATTTCCAACTACATTTTCCTCAGGTAATAAATCTTCAAAGGGGGCTGAGGGGTCCGCTTGAAATAAAATACCTAATTTCTCTTCTTCGTCACCTAGGCGACGAACAACTGTGACCTGTACTTTCTTGTTCCGAAGTTGTTTAGTTAAAGGTCGAATTAAGTTTCCTACTGCTGGGGAGAGCTCTGTTTGTAACGAATGCTTAATCTGGTCTATTAACGCTTCATCGTTAGATTGTGACAAAGAGCGCGATTCATTTTCGTTATTCTCGTCAGGGTTCTCAATTTTCGTTTCCCTTGGTTCGGTTCCTATATTTGCATAAATTGGCTCTTTATTCGTGATTGCCTTGGGTTCGAGGCCAATATTTTCGTAAATTGGCTCTTTACTCACTGAGGTTCGTGATTCAGTATCTAAGTTAGCATACATAGTTCTAGGACCGATCTCAGCATAAACAGTTTCATCACTACTACCAGCGTAAAAAGATTGAAAGGTGGGTCTTTGCATTTCTAACGGCGTTCTAGGATCTGACAGTTCGTATTTAATAGGAAAATATAGCGCTACCGGGCTATCTGGTCCCTTTGATACACCAATGTCTTTATTTTCTGAACTTAACACTAAGTCACTTAATCTATTTTCCTTATCAGCTAACTTATTATTATCAAAGGGACCTTGGTTCGAGGGGACATCAGGTATTACACCTGCTGTTGTTTCTATCTCAATTATTGCCTGAGGCCATTCCTGCAGTTATTAGTTCGGCTATCTCTAGTTCATCTTTTAAATTTACATCATTCACTAGAGTTTTCGGATCTACCCCCGGTGGGGTCTCGTCCGTATCTGAATTTACATATATCGTCCTAGGAGCTGGCATTGGTTTTTCACTTGAACCAGCACTTTGTATTTCTATATCATTTCTAGTCGGGATAGGACTAGACGCGGCCAGTGGCGTTAGATCGCAGCCACTCGCCGGAGCTTCTGGAGTTTGCGGACTAGCGGTCGTTGGTTCACGATATCTGGGCTGACTCCAGGTATCCAAGTATCTCGGTAATGGATTCTTTTTCCAACGGCCAAATTCAGGAGGAGAATGCCCGTGTACTTTTATTTTATTGCACTAAATACAATAGTAATTATTCCACCGATCTAAAATATAACGGTGCTTGCCCGTGGGCGTCTTAGGACAATGAGATTGCCCTAAGTCTAATAGCTTTTCTTTTATTTTCTGCGCGAAACTCATTTTTGATAATAAATCTGTTTTTCTTTCAAGTCAGTGGCCTCTTAAACCAGGGCAGTGGGTAATCAACCTGTTTCCTCTGATATGGTAAGAATTTAATCACTGATAGCTACTTCCCTCGGAAATGTTACGTCAAATTGTTTTGCGTATTAGGCGACTTATTATTATTTCAGTATCTTTATTTAGCTTCCTTTGAACTTGAATGCTCAACTTCCCTTTCTTTATAAATTTTGCCTTACTTTTTAGAACGGGAAACGGAAAGTGACTAGACAGCTGTTTATAACAGATAATGTTTTATTGCTCACTTATGATGAGTTTACTTTTTACTTCTATTCTTTAACTTGTTTTCTTTTTCTTTTTAAGTTAATGTTTTTGTTTTAGATTCACAAGGGGAATTACGATCATCCAACCATTGGATCATGTACCTGCATTTTAATTTCTAATATTGCATTTGCATAAAGGTGAGTTTTAGGCAGTTATTCCCAGGCAGCCGTCGGGCTTGCACCCCTATTACAGAGGGGCCCTGCTGGACCTAGAGAATAAGATACCTGTGACCCCCAAGCGTTGCATGGGAAAGGATTTTAGACACTTATCGCCGGACAGACTAGTCGAACTTTCATCCCGTAAAACGGGAGGTTCTGCTGCCTAGAGATAAACTGCCTGTGATCCTCCCCAAATAAGTGGTAGAGGTATTAGCCACTTATCGCCGGACAAAGTAGTCGAACTTTCATCCCGTAAAACGGGAGGTTCTGTTGTCTAGAGATAAAACTGACTGTGACCTTACCAAAGCGAGCAGAAGCATAAGCAGACTTAAAGTTTTGCAAGTACATGAGGCAAGAGCTGAATTCTCTTTTAACACTCGCGTCCCGATTTTCCATTTCCCTTACTACACAAGAAAACGTCGTGAGGTAAACTGAGTCTTGTTCTGCGGAACCTAGCAACTTTTCTGCTGACTTATAACAACTTAAAGCGAGAGAAGTTGAGAATAAAAAAATTTTGGTCGCCACTTCACTACTTGTGAAACGCACTATTTAGAGCAGAAAAATTATACTTGTATATCAGTCATAGGCTGAACACCGCCTAGGCTAAGTACGCCACTGAACTTTACTGACTTTACATATTACAGATAACCCACCTGAATAGTCAAAAGAAAACTTTGCGTACACTTTTCACTTTTATCTATTGAAAGCTCTTCGGTAAAAAAAAAATCACTCCCGATTTGCTACAATCGCGTTTTTGGACAACTGAGATAGGTGGTTCCCCTATAAAGTGAATGAGCACCAGAGATTTGTTTAGTGATTCAAGAACACACAGTTGGTTACCCGGCGAACACCGAACACCATAAAATTGTTATATATGATGTTTTGTTCAGAGATTGGCGTAGCAATTGTGTACACTTTCTTTTGTGAATACGTAATTGAGATCACTTCTTCACTCTCCACCCAGTAACACAAAGTTGGTTCGGAGTCCAACTCCCTTTTAGCCTCGGTTTCGAAGACGTTTTTGGCTTACTGGTTCGAAGGTGATGAGAAAGCGCACTAACAGTGGTAGAGCTTGGTACTGGAAAATCAAAACCCAGGTAACGCATGAAGACTGTGAGTTGAATCTAACTAGGTGGGATAGCTTGACTAAATTAAAGAGACCATTCCACTTTACTTTTTATTAAAAAGAAATAGAAACAAGAATACAGATGAATTTAACAAAATCGGTTACTTGGAATTACAATTTGGAAGTTTTTACTACAACACTTAAATGGGAGCACAACCCCTATAATACTCAATGGGTGCTAGAAGGTTTTTATGCTAAACCGCGATTTATTGAAAATAGCGAAACATGAACTTCGTACATCGCAACTTGCCTTGGCACGAAGGGAAAAGTGTTAGTTCTCGAATAGGGAATTTGCTCTCGAGCTATAATAACTTCGTTTTCGTCACTAAACATTTTCAGTGTTACTACAAATCTCTAAGTGCTCTTCCCAAGTTAGAGGGGGAACTTAGAAAAATAATCACATACCTGGTGTTAAATCGAGCGGCCGTAGTTAAGGAGCACACATACACGTTGGCTGTCGTCCGTAGAATCAACCGGAGTGGCGAAAAAGCCTCGTTTATATAGGCGTTACGTCCCACGCATTTCTGCCAGTTTCTGACGTAGCTCGAACGCTACGTCACGAGCCTCATCGAGCTTGGGAGAGACTTCTTCACGCGCATGCTCAATAGTGGTTAAGACTTCTAGTGTTTTTTATGATTTTTCTCTATCACGCCGGGATTGAAATTCCTATTTTACATTTATTTTTACGGTTTTTATTTTACACCTAGTTCTAACTACATAAGAGATTTCATGTATTTATTGCTTTCGTGGTATTCCCTAAATATTGCATTTAGGACCCAGCCCTGTGATCTGAGTAAAATCAAAGCTAGGGTCATACCACTAATACATGCGTGTGGATTGGTGTCAATGAGGCATCAGGTCGCTAATTCGATCTGAACCTCAACCGACTCCGTTTTCCCTATCTCTCTTTTCCTTACTACACACACAATTTGAAAAGCGCGGGCGTCTCGCCCCATAATTTGGAGTCCGGCTTAGGACTTCGAGGCACAACTGTGTAACAATATATATATATATATATATATATATATATATATATATATATATATATATACATATTTCTTACACTTTGATAACGACATTTTGTAATTTATTTGCATGAAAATAAATACACATCGATTACACAAGAATAACATAAACCATGCAAAATCTTTATTAAGTAATTTTCTTGTTCGTATAGAACTACAAAACTCATCATGGAATCTAATTTCTAATATTAATGGATTTAGTCTTAAGTTAGATTCTGTATTCTTATAACTCAAATATAATTGATCTTGAAGAGGGAACTTCAATTCGAAATGAACCTATCTCTACTGATCAACAACATGATACTTTCAATCAACTATCAATCAACATGATACTTTTGAAACATGATACAAGCTATGTTTCTTAAAATATAGTGTAATACTACGATGCTATAACTATATTGCAACGTGCACGGTAATTTGTTTTAGCACAAATACGTACTAATATATTTTGATATAGTTCATCATGTTATTTTCTTTATTTTTGTTTCTTTCCGTTAAAGAGTAAACTTAAAGAAATTTGCTTACTTTGTGTTTTATGTATTCAGAAAATGAAACGAAAAAGAACAATAACAGTTAAATAATGGACTAAGAGTCCTGTCAACGAAGATAATCTATAAAGAACCACAAGTTTATGAGCAAAATTTCAATATAATAATATTATTATATAAATCGATTTTAAATAATGGGGCCTCAAAAATTCTAACTAAGGATCTCTCTTTCACCTTTTATACATGGAGTTTTTGTTGGACATGGATGGTGACTTTCAAAATGTATGGGATTTTTTTTCTGTCATCATCTCTGTGTTGAGGGGAGGCTGACCATTTCTAACGCTATCATACGTGTCCAACAACTTCGTGGGAAAGAAATGACCCGATCCCGAAATTTCAGGGTCCAATTTTTACATTACTACTGTGCTCAGGGATCCGTGACATTAATTTTCAAAACCCACCACTTATGTTCAACAATTACATACTTGAAAGGCGATAAAGACGGCCCGTGATTACGGGTTCGAATTAGAAAAGAAACTGACGTGATGGGCTTATGTAGACCTCGGATTTGGATTCAGCGACCATTACAGTAAGCTGTTCTCCTTGCTGAAGCGTACTTTTGCTACCCTATGCAATATTCACAATTGCAGGGCAGACATGGTAAGTGAAAAATAACATGTTTTGCATATATTATCATTTGAATGGTTTATGTAACATTGAAAAGAATATCTCGAAAAAAATTTGTATTACTGTGGCTTGATAAGGTTATGATCAAAATGTTTCATATACTTTATGTATCAATTGTATTACCTACTCTGCAGATTTTTTTTTAAAAAAATACAATCTCATTATCTCGAAACATAACTTTTGTCAGTTTCCATGTTTTCACCCGGAGTTCTTCACTTATAACTTACTACTATTCCATACGTGTTTTTTAGCCGATATTTAAGTATTGAATACCGCAATTACACGAATAGGTAACGCGCGCAATTTGCTTCTTCTAAGCTGCCTATTAAGACAGTCGATTTAATATAGTATCCGTATTTAACCATAAGGTAAGGTACTTCGATGTATGAAACATCGACGTTTACCAAGGCAGAAGAAAATCAATATCTTAGGTAATAAAACAGTTCGTATAATGCAAACTTCATTGTAAATGAACAACACGATTCAATGTTTATGTTAGTGTCACTAAAGTAAATTCTACTTTGATATGACAGCATTCCATATCAAAGTGTCATGCCATAAACATTGATATGAAACAAATAATGATGCCATTGATATGCCATAAGCAATGGCCGAGCTAACATAATAAGGGTTTCGATTTATTGTATTATACAAATAGAAACTTTTCCTTGTAACACTCATTAAATATGTTTTAAATACACTAAATACACAGGTATACAAAAGAAATATAATTTCTGTCACACGAAAAAGCAACTGTTTCTGAAAAACAATTTAGCCCTGATTCCAGATCATATTGCAGAATTTCTCAATCTGTCTCAGTTTTCATGTGAAAGTGTTTTTGTGAATACCTATAGCAACTTAGGTATTATATGTATTTACCATAAAGACATGTAAACTATTGTATTCTAGCAACAATAGTTTCTTACATAAAGCTTTTAAAAATTGGTATTAGTACACAATAAAATCAATAAGTATTTTGATATGGGCAGCATAGAAATAAGTGAAAATTAAGAAAGTTGCCTAAAATTTTTTTCTATCCGATTTCCTGCAAAATTTTGCTTTAGAAAATTCACGTTGCTAAGTCCAACAATAGTCAAACAACATTGTTGCACTCCACTTCCCATGGAAATACTTTTACATTTGAGAAATATCCTGGTGAAATTGTTCACCATGTTCTTCATTAATGATAACGAGAGTATCAGGGGAGAAGTCATGTTCGTTTACGAAATACATTTTAAGTGACTTGTTACGTCTCATACGATGTATAATATCACTATATCAACATCGCCATAGTGCTCTGCCTTATGTTGTCTAAAACGTTCTTGCATACACATATAAAGGACAGCCATGTCACTTTCTCACCACCACTGAACTAGTCAACGAATTTCGCAAAAATCATTAAAACCCAAATTAGCGGTGATAATATGACAGTTTCTTTATTTTAGTATCATTGATCTTTGGGAACTTCTATCGCAAGTACATGAATGCACGTGATGTTTGGTCCATATGTTTCACAAAGTTCCTGATTAGTCTAAATTTAATGTGCAGTGAGCTAAATACACATTTTTAGTATCAAGAAGAAGAGTATTCTTCACATTTTTGTGTCCAGACTGCAGTTTATTGCGAGCAGGCCATTTTTTCCAACAACGATTATTTTCTGTCCCTACATCTCCACTCGCATAGAAAGCAGCAGTACTTTGTATACATAGGCTGCAAGCAGAATAGCTATTACATGTAAACCTCCATAGATGTTCCGTTTGTATTTGTCATATTGGATGACAGTGAGGAGCAGTTTAAAAGTCTCATATATCTCCTTTTGGTTAACTACATGCGCAATCGGAATACACGGAAATTTGTTCCTGCTATCAGGAAGAACTCATTTCAGACTAAATTTACTAGAATCTATGACAGACGCTACTCGTATACACTGTTTGCATGGCCAAGAGTATACATAAGCTAATCGATATTGTTACAAAAACGAGTCACATTCCTTTGAGAAATGTTCAAAGAAACCAGCATGGGGTCAAGATAAACAATCATTTATGCATAACAGGGGAAGGAGATTCCATTATTTCAATAACGAAACTAAAAAGTTCGTGTTACACCTTAGACAAATTTAAATCGTGAACTTAAGTTCCCTGAGATCACCTTATGTAAAATGTGTGGGGTATTTGATTCACAGAGCAATTCAGATGCTGGGCCAGCATGAGTTGGTCCCCCATCTTCTGAACTTTCTTCATGTTCGTTAACATATTCATCATCACTCACTGTCACATTTTCTGAAGGAACCTGTACGCGCCCGAGTGTCCTTAACCGGGATAAAATTTATCATATTATCATAGCACTAGATATTATTTCCAACAGCAAAAGAAGTTTTGAAATCAGTTCAGCAGTTTCTGAAATCTTTTCATATATAATGAATCAGAAATGACACCCACAGCTCCTGAAGGCATTTTTTTAGAAATAAAATATAGCGTAACATCACCAGCATTAGATAGGCTTCCCAACAACGAAAAGAAAAAGTGAAATTTCCTACTGTTAGATATTTTTTATATCTATAACGAATCAAGAAATGACGAACCAGAACTCGAAGGCAACATTTTCTGGGACAAAATGTAATGTACCATCACTGGAACTAAATAAGCCTTCCAACAAAGAAAATCTATTTGAAAATAGTTCAGTACTTTCTGAAAATTTGTATTAAATATATTTAAAAATAACCCCATTAATGCCCGGGGCATATTTTATTTGAGAAAATATAAAGCATCATCATTGGCATTGGACGCTTTCCAACAGGGAAAGAATTTATGAAATTGGTTAAGTAATTGTTGAAATTTTGTTATAAATAATGAATGAAAAAATGACGCCCTCAGCGCCCAAGTGTCCATTTTTCGGGATAAAGTATAATATATCGTAATCTACATTAACCAGCGTCAGGTACCGTGTTGTCAAATTTGACTCCAGTGTTCTTTACAGTGCTGTAACAAGAATGCATTCGAAATAAATTTAAGCCTTTTTTTCTATTTTCACTTTGGTTTCAGACAGCACTTGTGCTTAGTATACACTTGACCTCGGGTTTACCTAATGAAAGGTATTTGTTAGTATAAGTTTTCGGGGTCAAAAGTGACCCCACGGTACCTCTTTTGTTCGAAATTATGTAATATGTTAGATTGATTTCTTATGGCTTACGCCGTATGCTTTAATTCTTCCTACCAAAATAAATAGCAGATAATAATAATAATAACAATAATGTTAATACTATTTTTTATAATTATTACAATAGCGAAGTGAACAGTTCTTTGAATATGGGATCATATTGAGTCTAATATATTTTCCTGGAATATGGGCTAGTTTCTTCCTCGACTTGGCAACATTGCAACACCTTGAGTTGGGAACGTTAGCATTAGTAGACACATTGTTATTAAACAGTAGACACATCATTATTAATAAAAGGCATAATGGCGAGACAGAAACTATCTATTGAAGGAACATTTGCCTATTTCGAGGAGCTCAACAGTGACGAAGAAGACACTATTCAGGACAGTTTGAGCTGGAATGAGAGTGCTGAAGAATATAATGAATGTGTTGATTTCCAGAGTGAGGAAAGTGCAAGAGGGCCTGAGTGCGACGAAGAAAACGATAGTGATGTAATCCTTAGGAAGGATGGATACGTCTGAAAGTGCAGTATGCATTTGATAATGCTAATGGTATCACATTGCTGTCGATTACACCAAAGCAAAACAGGAAAGTGATCTTCTTGTCTACAATGCATCCGGAAAGCAAAAAACCTGTGGATAGTGGTAAAGAAGGGATCAACCAAATCTACAACAAGAACAAGGGAGCAGTTGACAGCCACGATCAGAAGTGTGCTGTGTACACAGCGTCACAAAAGACCAACCGATGGCCCATTCGCCTTTTATATGGGATTCTGAACAGCGCCGCTCTCAATGCCTACATAATCTTCATTGAAAACATACCAGACTTTGCATCAAGAAAAGAGACCGAAGGTGTGTCTTTCTCAAAGAATTGTTTCTAAGCCTGATCACCTCATACGCAGTGAAAAGACGTGCGCACCAGCAAACCCCACAGCAAGTGAAGAAAGTCATCAACAGCTGTGGTATGAGGATAACAAGCAATCCTTCACAACCAAGTGGTACAGAAAGATATGGAAAGCGCGGTCGGTGCTATCTGTGTCCACGAGGGAAGAACAACAAACACGTCAGATTCTGCATCCAGAACAACAATTTTGTGTGCAAAAACAGCATAGCAAGAACCTTGTAAACAGCGACGTGTGCAAGGACGTTTAAACATAATTACAAGGGAACAATTATAGAAATAACGAATACTCTTGTGCAAGTTTGAAATGTGCTAAATATGAGTATGCATAAAACATTTATAATAAAAAGTAGCACACGAATACTGAAACAAAGGAAAACATTGTTCACATTCTTTAATAAAGATGTCGGGACACAGAAATATAATTCTATAAATAATATTGTTGTATAGTTGTGCTCTGTTAATGGGGTCAAATTTGACCCCATGCTAAGTTTATTGTATTTTTTCGTGGTATCAGACGGGAATTACGTATTACCACTGGTGGATTTTCTTTTAAGAATCGGACTGATAGAATCTGACAACTCGTGATATAAAAATTTAAGCACAGGAGTTCACTCGTGTTTGAATAATATGAGCTTTAACGTAAGATGACCACGTCACTTTCGCGGACGGAGTTAAATTGTTGCGAAGGCCATTGTCTTTCGTTGTCTCGATCCTTCATTGTATGACGTCACGTTTAACAGTTATCAACCTACTACTTGCTGTGGAATGAAATTACACACACGTGCTACAGAGATGAAGATAGTGTGAGAGAATCATAGATCACGTTTGCCCGGGAGGCAATTAATTTGCTCCCGCTGTTCCCTCCTAAAATACAATTTAAAGCCATTTCACGCAACCGGCAAGAGTACCGGCAGTCTCGTAGGTTGCAGCAATGCCGCTACGATGGACTCGCTTTATCTGGTACACGTATAAATTTTTCGATCGTAACGCCACACGTGGAATGAACGGAAACTAAAAATTTATAGGTTTTTCATATTTCGTATGCTTTGTGCCTACCAGTTCAATTTCTTCAAGTTACTTTTTTTATAATTTGGAACATGAAGAACGGAGTTTAAATTCAGGACCGTATAAGTTTACAGTAGACAAACGGTGGCTGCAGTTTAAGGTATGAAGAGCATAAAAACATGGAGAATGATACGCCAACCGCATACGGTCGTCATAAAACGGTGCATGTGACATTAAATATATATTTTTTTAAATTTAAGCTTTATACAAGGATAAAGGGGAATAAATATAGGGTGATATGCACTATACTAGGAAACTGTAAGAGGTTAATCCTCACATCAAAATCAGTAAAACATTCGTATGACACTGTCGGGGAAAGTGATTAGTTTAAGAGCTTGGGCTGTCCAAAATCGCGAAAAAGTCCAATTTAAAGAGGCCCTATTTCGAATTCGAAAAATCGTGGATGGTAGAATTTATCAGCGTAAAGGAATTTACGCATACACAATCCGAAAACCTCATATTTCAAGATGTTCAATGGGTGTGCACAGTATTCTATGATAAACACCGAAAACGGAAACTAAACCGAACCGATTTTGAAAAGCTTATTCAATGTAGGAATGGATTTTCCGAAAGATGTTTTGCGATTTCCGGAAATTTCATTTTCCGGTTACCCGTTTATCGAAAAAATTTTCATTTCTCGAAAAATTTTATGTTTCAGTTTTTCGCAAAATTTTCGTTTACGGATAATTTTTCCTTTTTGAAAAGTTTTCTTATGAATGGAATGAGAATGTGTGAGGAAATGGTAGTACCCCGAGAGAACCAACGGACAAGATGTTGTCCGCCACAAACTTACTTCGCCGGAGATCACATGCACAAGACTAAGCGTTCTACAGCTGACTTGCGAGACATCCTAATCCCTCCTGTTTGCATTTAATGAAAGGATACTCAATAACGCATACTATCGACGAATCTCATCCAAACACGACCAAAATTATAATTGAAGTGTACCGCCAGTGCTGTGTGGGATTTCTCTTTCAGTCATTGCTCATCAAATTTTATTAAAGCTCAAGAAATTTTATTAAAGCGCAAAATGTGGAAATCATTTAACTTTTACCAGACTTAGTATGGTGGTAGATCATGTACTGAATAACTGTATGGAATATTTTAGTTAGCAAACTTTTCATTTCCGACTTATTAATCATCGAAATTAGGTTCGGACTTAACAAAAGGATAATATATAAGGCGTGTTATCGACGTAAATAATCTGATCGTGATTAAAATTAGTACGGTTATAGATTTTAACCTATTTAGTATACGTGGTTATTATTATAAAGTATTGGCGTTTGGTTCTCAAAATATTGTTTTAAAAAATTTAGTTTAAACTTAGTAAAACCAGGAAATGTCACTAAAACGCGTTAAACTCATTCGTTATAGATCGAAGTAGTGTGGGTTCCTGTCATCACGGCATGGCGCGTACTCAGGTTGCGGATCGAGGGGAAGGGTTCTAGATATAGAGGTTAGCTGGGAATATACTGAATAAGCAGTCGGGGACAGCCGACTAGGAGTGGTCCTCCAGCTGGGGTTATTAGGTAAGGCTAATAACCCCATCTTGTAAAGAAAAACACTTGTTCAGAAATATTCACAAAAGCCTCGGACAAGGACTAATACCTTGGCACAACCTCCGCTAAAGAAAATGGACATGAGATTTCGAACACGGAACATTAGAAATTTTTATATGACAGTCGCGTTAAAATCCGTAACGAGTGAGTAAGAGAAATACAGGATGGACCTAGTAGGAGTTCAGGAGTTAGGTGGGAAGGAAATGGATTTGCGAATTCGGAAATTTTACGTTCTTTTACGGGGAAGGAAATAAAAATCACCAGTGAGGAACAGGGCTTTTCGTTCACAAACGAATATTACGAGCAATTAAACGGGTTGAATTTGTTATTGTCATACTTTCTTTTATTACTCTTAAGGGACAGTGGTGTGAAATTATTGTTTTGAATTTACATGCCCCAACTGAAGATAAGGATGATGATATAAAATACAATTTTTATGAAGAAGTGGAAAGGACATTTGTCCAACTACCGCGATAACATATGAAAATTCTATTAGGGTATTTCAATGTGAAGGTAGGACGAGAGGGTATTTTCAAACCGTTTATAGGGGACGAAACTCTGCATATGGAAAGTAATGACAACGGTGATAGACTCGTGAATTTTGCCACATCCAAAATCCTAATCGTGAAGAGTGCAAAATTCCCACATCGCGACGTTCATAAATACACTTGGACCTCACCAGAGGGAAAAACACATAATCAAATTGATCACGATTTACTAGATAGAAGAAGGCAATCTGTCCTAATTGATGTCCGGTCGTTTAGAATGGCTGTTTGTGACACTGATCACTACCTGGAGGCAGCGATAATACGAGAGAGATTATCGTTGAATAAAGGTAATATTCAATGTCCGAAAATGAATAGATTCAAATTAAAGAAATTCGAAGAGAGCCAGGTAAGAGAGGAATACCAGATTGAAGTTTCGAATAGATTCTGGGATTTAAAAGATTCGGAGTGCATTAGTGTTGAGGATACCTTGATTGAAATTAGAGATAGCATTAAACTTTCAGCAAAAGAAAAATTGCGAGACGCGGAAATACGTCGGAACAAATCATGGTTCCACCAGGAATGCATTAAACTAGCATCATCGTCATCATCATAGGTATTCTGCCTTTATTGGCAGGTCACTTGTCGCAGCTGAGAAGCTTCCACGCTCCACGTTCCTCCGCTAACCTTTTCGTCTTCGCGTATGATCTTTCTGTTTTAATATAATCTATTAATTGTAGTCTCCTTCGCCCCCTCACTCTCTTTCCCGCCACCATACCCTCTAAGACATCCCTCATGATATAATCTCTTCTTACACAATGTCCTAACCAGTTTCTCTTCCTCTTCCTAATAATATCAAAAAATTTTCTTTTCTCACCCACCATTTCTCATGCTCTTTCATTCGTCTTCCGCTCTAATTCTAATTCTTTCCATTCTTCTCCACACCCACATTTCGAAGGCTTCTAGTCGATTTTCGTCTAACTAACTAGCAGAAAAGATAAAATATGCGAAACTACGCTTTCTACAAAATCCGAATGAAATAACTACACAAAGTTTCGCATATATCAGGTGGGACACTTCCAAAACTTTTAGAACAAAGAAACGCGATTTTGCGGAAGCTAAAATTAAGGAACTTGAAGATAATATTAAAAATAAATACATCTGGGACATGTATAAGGAGATCAGTGAATTTAAGAAAGGCTATCAACGTCGTGCTTATATATTAAAGAAATCTGACGGTACAGTTCTCACTGATATGGACAACATCTTAAATAAAAGAAAAGATTTCTTTGACGATTTGTTTAACGCGCAGCCAAAAACTAGTGTGCGTGGAAAAAAGGAAATACATACCGCAGAACCGTATACCGAAGAACCCAACCGAATAGAAGTAGAAACCGCTATAAAGAAATTAAAGAAACACAAATCTCCGGGTGTATATGAAATCCCGGCTGAATTAATGTTAGCTGGAGCGAAAAGTTGTGGAACAAGGTACACAAACTCATTATTCTTATCAGGAACATGGAAGAATTGCCACAAGAGTGGAACGAATCAATCATTGTTCAAATCCACAAAAAATGCGACTAAACTTACTGTAATTATTATCGAGGCATTTGTCTTCTGTCAACATCTTAAAAAATACATTCAAATATTCTATTAGCAAGATTGACCTTATACGGAGATGAAATTATTGGAGATTATTAGTACGGATTTAAACGAAATCAATCAACCATCGACCAAATATTTACCATTCGACAAATACTCGAAAAAGAGGGAATACAATACCCCGGTACATCAACTATTTATTGATTTTTGAAAGACGTTAGGAAAGAAACATTATACAACGTTCTTAGAGAACTTGTAATACCGAGAAAGATTACTTAGATTAATTAAGGTATGTTTAAATGAATCCCAAAGCAAAATCCGGGTAGGACAACTTTTGTCCAGGAGCTTTCACGTCGAAAATGGCCTGAAACAAGGAGATGCCTTTTCGCCATTATTGTTTAACTTCGTTCTGGAATACGCTCTAAGGAATATTAAAGATAGCAGCCAGGACCTAGAGTTGAACGGTATTCACCAGGTTATGGCATATGCTGATGATGTAAATTTAATAGGAAATGATAGGAGAACAATAGAAAGAAATGCAGAGATCTTATTGAACGCTTGTAGGGACATGGGTTTAGAACTAAATCCAGAGAAAACTAAATACATTGAAGTGCGTCGGGACCGGAATACAGCAAATTATGGATGCGTTATAATATTAAATAATACTTTTGATAAAGTGGATAGTTTCAAACATCTATGATCAATATTAACAAACGAAAATCAGATTCACGAAGAAATTAAATGTCGAATAAAAGCAGGGAATTCATGTTACTATTCGGTTCATAATCTCTTGTCTTCGCGAATTCTGTCGAGGAGTTTGAAGCTTGAAATATACAAAACGATAATCATGCATGTTGTTCTGTATGGATGAGAAACTTTGTCGCTTACTCTTACGGAAGAATATAGACTGAAAGTATTTGAGAACAAGATCCTGAGACGAATATTCGGACCCAAGAGGAATGGGAATGGGGAATGTCGGAAACTTCATAACAAGGAACTACATAATTTATACGGTTAACCCAACATTGTTAAGTTCGTCAAGTCTAGGAGGCTTAGATGGGCAGGTCATGTAACTAGAATGGAAGAAAGAAAAAACGCTTTCAAATTCTTGACTGGAAGACCAATCGGAAAACGACCATTAGGAAAACCTCGGCGCAGATGGGAGGATGATATTAAGATGGATCTCGCAAAAATTGGAATACAAAATAGAAACTGGATGCAGTTAGCTAGATATAGAAGTCAGTGGAAAACTTTTGTGAACGCGGCATTGAACCTCCGGGTTCCATAGGCCATAGAGTTAGTTAGTTATATATCGAAGTTGATATAGTCACTGATCTTGACGAGACTGGTACGCGTGCAATCTCAGCATGAAATATTGTGATGTAGAGATCTTTGGTTCCCGCGTTCTTCGTCATCAAAATTGTGTTTTTGCTCAGTGAAATAAATGGCACCAAAACTAAAGATGAGATTCGTCTGATTTTATCAACTTTACAATATTTTAATGTGCATCTCGTTGATTTCTGAGTTATTAGGAATCAAAGTTAAGTTTGGACTTCACAAATGAGAGTTGTTTAATGTATACTATCGGCTGAAATCGTCTGGTTTTGATCACAATTTATGTGTTGGTAGATCGTGACGTTAAATATTATAGTGAATGGATTGTTAGTTCCCAAATTGTTATTATCAAACTTGGATTTAAAGAGAGCAAAATCAAGAAAGGTTTTCTAAGAGAGGTATTCTCTAAAAGGTATTCCATTAAACTCAACCGATATTACAAAAAATTAGATTGTGGCAAACCTCTTTCTGTGTATATGTGTAAAATATTATGGCGTTGAGGCTTTTAGGTATATTATGCATGTGAGCTTAGTATAAAATATTATTGCGTAACTTCTTTGTTCCAAAACTGTTGGCAATCACAATTAGGTTAAGATTCAGTAAAATCAAGTAATGCCATTAAACACGAAAGATGGACTTCATCCATGGTAGCTTGATAGTCATATGAGATGTTACAGTGTGTTTTGTTTTCTCAACTATTAGCCATCATATTTGGAATTTTGACATTAGTTTGTAACCGGAAATATCACTAAAACGCATTCAAATAATCGAATCTTAAGAACATAGTTGTAGATCTTGAGCTGCTTATTTCACAGAACAATATGTATTGTTGAGGGTCATTCAATGAATCAATTGGGATACATAACGTACGTAATGTTCAAAGGTGATTCAAATGATGAGAAAGAATATTGTACTGAGTTCAACTTCAATCTCATTTTGAAGATGGTCCATTAAAATGTATCTCAATGCACAAAACCATAGAATTTCATGTTGAATTTAAATAAAGCTTCCTTGTTATTAACTTCTAAATAAATATTTATTACTTTAAGCGTCACGTCATGTTCATAGGTTAATGTAGACGTCGGTCTTCAAAACAATCAAATAGTCAAAGAAGAACGCGACAGGAAACTAGGATCCAGGTGACCCGATAAAACACATGCCAAAGGTGCTTTTTCCACCACAAAGCCCAACTGGCGCAAACTATGATCGAATCAAAGACATGATGCAACAAAAATGAGCTCTCTATACTGACCCAATGGGGCGTACGATAACCGCTTAGCGATGAAAGATCTCACCCAACCGGAGGTTGTAGTAAGTAATTATCACTACCGATTGCAATAAAATTCAAGATGGAAACTATCATTGCAGTGCAGAATCCTTATCGAAAAGTATTACCGGCCATCGTTTTTTATTTTACTATGGAACTGGAAATGATTATGTCTCACTATTTCCGCTTTACAAAGAGGGATAAAGATCGAGATGACAATCTTAGAATCCAAGATTGATATATAAGAAAACATATCTCGTTTTATCTTATCATTTTTGTTCTATGATGATCACTATTGAAATTACAACTGGTAGTAATTTTCTACCAGAAGATAAAAGTTGTATTTATTCTATCCCCAAGGTACTCAATACATGCTTGTCGCTAACTATTACCATACTTGCTCTATGATGATAAATACTGAAACCGAGAGTTGTAATACACTTCGCCCACGTACTGTTAGTAGAGAAAAAAGTGAGGTTCGTCTCACAGCGTAAAACTACGATAGACTTCCAGTCTATGCGAATTCAATACTCAAACTTCTAGTAGAAGTAGCACAACTATAACTGAACTGAATTTGTGTTTAACGTCCTTTTCATCAGCGAGGTTATATGAGACTGGACTACTGATTAGCATTTAAAGCGAACCACATGATCTTCCGCTGGGAATTGAACCCGGGTCTCCCGCGCAAAAAACAAACTATTACTCCTGGTTGCAATAGATTAATAAGATCATAGATAAGATCTGCTTTTTTGGTTTCTGAATCAGTATCATAAAGTCATTATTAGCTATCTCCTACCATTTTTGCTCCATGGCGAAAAAGATTGAAACCAGCAGTGGTTAATTAGAAGCATTTCTAGGATGAATAGATGGTTTACGAAAGAAATGGAATCTATTCGAAGGACGTTGAACCGATTGCAGAAAATTTCTTTGATGTATTTTATAATTTTGCTCTCTGAACACAACTACTGAACATAAGTAGAAGTAAATTCACAAGCATTTCCAGTTTCAGAAGAGTGTTTATGATAATCTGTTCTCTTAAAACCCTAAATCGATTGCAGAAAATACCTTGTCGCTATCTATTACAATTTTTTGTTATGTGCATATGGTTAACTTGAGCACTTTCAATTCAAACAGAGGGCTAACTAAGAAGGTGAAATGTATTCTTGGGACGCTGGGTTGATTGTGAAAAAGGCTGCATATCAATATCTATCACCGTTTTTGCTCTATGGAAATTAGTAATACTTATAAAATCCAAAATAGTGAACTTCAACCACTTCTGCCTTTGTGATGTATTAGGTATATAATGATATTTTCTCTTGAGATCCTGAATCGATTGTAAGAGAGCCATTTGTCGCTATTGCCAATTTTGTTCTGTGGTGATAAATGATGAAACTTTTAATCTTTGATTTGAACCACTTCTGGTATGAATAAAGGTCAAGAGAGAAGATAGAACCATTTCTTGGTATACTTAGGCGATCGTGAAAAATCGCATTTCTCTTAATTTTCTCTATAAAAATTAGTATTAAAATAAAATTACTTGTAATTTCAACCACTTTAAATTTTGATAGAGTGTTGCGAGTTGCTATTATATATGATCTTGAGACACTGTATCGATTGAAAAAACACTTGTGGCTATGTATTACTAGTTTTGTTCTATCGATTAATGTTGAAACCAAAAATTGTTAATTTGAACAAATTCTGACTTGAATAGAGGGTTAATGGAAATATAAAACTATTATTCGGAGGCTGAATTGATTGTGAAAATCTATATATCGATAGCTCTTACTATTTTTGCTTTATGTAATTCAGTATTGAAACAAGAAATAATAGTAAATAAAACAATTTCTAGTTTTCATGGAACGTTTTGGATATTGTAATGTGTTCACTTAAGGCACCAAATAGTTTGCAATAAATCGCTTCTCACTATCAAGTACCGTTTTCGTTCTATAATAATAAATGTTAAAGCCAGAAAACTGTGATTTGAACCAATTTCGGCTTGAATTGAATGTTGATAGTGTAGATGAAACCTATTCTTGGGGCTCTGAATTAACTGCAAGAAACCGCTTCTCGATATGTTAGAGTTTTTGCTGTGGAATATCTTAAAAGACGGACTGAAGGATAGACAGACAGACGCACACAGCCGTTGTATAACACTTCCGACACTTATGAAACGCATAAGCTTGAAGTGTAATAAGGGATAAAACTAGAAACATTCTTGGGGCACTAAATTGGTAATGGAAAACCACGACTCGCTTTATATTACCGTTTCAGTTCTGTAGTAATGATCAATGTTAAAAAGTGATAGATCTCTTCCACATCTGGATTAAATAAAAGTGAAATAGATAAGACGAATCTATTCATGTTGGAAAGCTACGCTTCTCCCTACATCTTACCGCTCTTGCTCTGACGACTCACAATTTGTATTTGGCCTGCATACCCGGACAAAAATATTTAAGATTTTGTATCATAGAATAATCGACTAAACTAATTATTTTACTTACAGTTTTAAAGATATATAATAGTCAAAACCTGGTTCTGCAGTTTTGAACAGTCGGGCAAATCAGGGAGATTAAATTGCCTTGTGTATTCATTTTTATTGGTTTAAAGTGCCTATAGTAAACGCTTGCAAATATTTTCAGACAACATTCTTAGTTGTGATATTAATTAATATTCGAAACATTAAATAATGGATAAAAGGTAACATAGACATAAAATAGAAACAGCGATTTACCTTTTAAAGATATACTGTAGAGGGTGTAGCCAAAAGTCTGGACCGGACTAAATATTTGAGAAACTGTAAATGCAGACGATCGAAAGTCAATTGGGATTATATTGGTGTTAGGGAGAAACACTATGACATGGTTAAGTTTGACGTGGCCATCTTGGTTGCCGCAATATTGGAATCTGCTTGTTTATTCTAAATAACACTATAGTGATGTGGCATGTTAAACAATTTCCTAGTACGAAGAAAAATTCAACAGTAAAGTATTTATTTCAAAATTTGCTCAACCTTTCCTAAATCAATTTGAATTTCTGAATGAATTTAGGCTTGGTTCTGTAATCTTTCAGATGTACTTTTTCTTATGTATGGAGCATTGTACGTACGGAAACGGAATGCCTATTTTTTTCTTGTAGGTACGATGGGATGTTAATACGATAGAAAATAATCGAAATTATCCTTTCTCGTGGAGGAAACGATTAGGATGTCGCTCATTGAAGACAGCTGTTTTTATTATTGAACCGCGTTCTCCGAGACGAGAATGTTCGTTTGTAGCCCAGCAGCCTAATGTGAGGGTGGATAAATAAGCAAAATAGCATATTTTATGATTGCTGGCATACAGTTTATAACTTTATATTGAACTTAAATCATTTTGTACATATTATATAATTCCAAACAAGTTCTGCAGTGGCAGTAGCAGAGTTCAGGAATTTCTCAACGTGTGTTTCACTGGCACTATTGCCTTCAGAATAATCTTGACATTTTTCTATCTGGTTAAAATCTACACTATTTATTCGGGAAGCAATTTCGAGATCAGTAAAAATGTTCCCATCGTTCGTATTGCTATGGACTTCGTTAGGGACATCCACTGAAAAAGAAATATTTTATCTGACACTGGTTTGAATTCCTTTTCTTTGTCTTTTTAACTATGGTTTTCTCTTCATCTGATTATCCTTGCAATTCTTTAATAGAGATTATGTAGGCTAAGTATAACAAAGATTTGAAATTGCATGCGTCATAATTGATGGTGCAGTTTATGAATTTAAAAGATTCAGTACACCTCTTTCATTATAGAGTTAATTGCATGAAACCTTCTACTGGAATAAACTAATTCTACCTTTCTGTATAAACTCAATCAACTAACCCGGCACCGGGCGCGTGGATACTAGGAACGCAAGTGGGCGCGTGGTGAGATTTTCTCTCACCTATGAAAGTAATGGAAAAATCCCTCTTATTAACACAGTTTAAGATTTAGTTGTGAATTTTATTGTAAATTTACAACTTTAGAATATTTTAGTCATATATACAGGGTATTTTACATTGTTTATTGATATCACTACACAATAAAAAAATCAATAATTTTCCAACACTGAATAATACAGTAAAGCTGCAGAATCACAAGAAACAAACAAGTGAACAAAATGGTAAACAGTTTATCCAAACGAGCAAAATGGTTTCGGAATGTGGCAGTTATCACTCACTGTCTTCATGTTGTTCACGCCCTTGGCACCTGCAACAGAGAACAGCTGTTGTGTGCTCCTTGCACACTGGGACAAGACAGTCTGCACATGTTTTGGTGCATAAAATTTTCTTCCTGGGACAGAAGCCACATTTCCTTCTATCATTATTCCCTGCTGGTGCCTCGGAGTGCACAGGTGCTGGAGAGTCACCCAGGACCCTTCTTATCTGTGATCGCAAAAGTGTAGTCAAGCATGGTATTGTTGCTCTTCTAGTGAGGTATGGCTTGCAGAGTTCCATTGCTAACTTTTTCTGATAGTCTCCTTGCGTCAGCATTTTCACAGTTAAATCTATATATGATGTAGCTGTTTAGAGCACCAATATCAAGGAGTGTGTAGAAGATAACGGCCACCTGTTGGTTTTCCTTGCAACTGTGTAGACAGTCTTCAGCCCATCCACACAGTCTACACCACTCTTCGTCATATTATAAAATGTAATGATTTCCGGCTTAGCCTGCTCCTTTGTTGCTTCATCAATGTGTTCTGCTTCATGCATTGTGGAGAGTAATAGCACATTTTTTCTACTGTTTGACACATATGAACAAAGTAACATATCTTCTCCATGAGCGAACATGCTTGAAAATGGAGGTCTTTCCTTTGTACTCAGGAACTCAACCGGAATCTGAGGTTTGTTACTTCTTAGAGTTTCAACCAGTGTTAAGCCGTGATTCTTTAGAAGATCTAGCGCTAAAGGAACTGATGTGAAGAAATTGTCTGTTGTCACATTTCTGCCAGATTTAGTAATGGGTTCGATGAGACGTTTGACAACTGCGTGCGCACTGTTGTCCTGAACATATGGTCCTCGCGGCTGTTGTGTTCCCGGATAAATCTCCATTTTCATTGTGTACTAGACATGTGCGTTCACTAAGGAATATATTTTAATGCAATATTTTGCCGGTTTCTTTGGCATGTAACATCGAAAAGAGCATCTTCCCCTTTAAGATTTAAGCATTTCATCCATAGTTAGATGTCCATGTGGTGTCCAATAGGCCGTACATTTCAATACGAATTCGTCAAATAATGCCCGTATTGGAGCTAAATTTTCTTCTTATTTTCTCTGCTGTCTGGTGTTGATGTCATCAAAACGCCCGGCGCGTAGAAGCATACGAAACCGTTTCTGAGACATGACCAAACGAAACAATCCTGGAGCTGTTCCGTCAGTTGCCCATAAGTCCTCCAGATTTAAACGAGAACTCCTCATCATACGCGATAAATACAGCAAACCTAATAGAGCTAACATTTCTTCATAATCAGTGTTACGAATATCTCTTTCACGTGTTATTCCTATACGAATTTCTGCTAATTTTAGTTTCGTATATTCCACAATTTGTTTTATAGTGTCTTCAGGGAAAAATAAATACCATGCTTCCATTCGCGATTTTACGTTTCGTGCTTGTCCTCTGACACCTGGTAAATGTCTCACGAGATTTCTATGCCTAGTTTTATGTGTCGTGTTTCTGGAGTGAACGTTCCACGTTGTAACTACATCTTTCGCTGTATATATAGCTCTATCTCTCACAGCTTGGTCAGAATTTACAACATCGGGTTCTGTTTCTATTCCCGAAAACTCACTTTCACTACTTTGTTCAACTTGCTCAACGTTATCCCCTTCAATGTCACTGCAACTGTCCATTATTTCACTTGCACTTTCATCTGCGTCTTCCCTTATGTTCATCTCCCTTTCCACCTCATCCATCCACTATGACACTTTTTGTGCAGTTTTGTCATCCATAGTTTAATATATTTACCTACAGTCAATGTATTTGTAGTATTCAACACTGCTAGAAATAGTAACGTGAGATAAAATCTCACTGAATTGCAAAGCTTCTAACAATGCACTGCTAACGAAAACAACGATTCTTCATCAACAAGCTGTAGTTGCAGATTGAAGCTAAAAATAGTGAACTTGGAATACATAGAAGGATATACACGTGCGCATAACTATTGCGCAGTAGTACATGGGGAAAGCAAGAAGTGAGGGATTGCCTCACCACGCGCCCTGTGCCGGGCTAAAGATTAAACTCACATATTTATATCCGATAACTGCTATATGGCCTTCTGAACCCACGTAAGAAACAATTAGATATAATTTATAAATGTTTTGTTTTAATGATGGAATTTCGGCCAAAAGTTTATTCTTTACTAAGTTAACGAAAGACTGAACTTTTAAATATAAAAGTAGTCGTTGATCAACTAGACTCAGAACATAAAAAGCAAATCCTAACTTGTAAACTTTATATTTTTTCTCGTAAAAAGCGTTGATATTTCATTACACATTTAACCACCAATACTTAAAGCTAAAATGACCACATATGAAATTACGACGAAAATGAATTCCCTTTAAAAAAATACAAATTTTGTTGTTAATGGCTTTCATAAAATTACTAAAATTAATACATCAAAAACTGTACTAACAAATTCAGTATTTTAAAATCGCTACACCACAGAAATTGTGTCTTTAGCAATTATTATTTACGTTCATTTTATATTTTAATAATATAATTAATGTTTACATAACCCGACAGTAATCTAAGAACAAAGAATCTCTACGTTTACATTTTTCATTTTTAACCGGGTTGAGTTGAGTTGATTTTGAGTTTAACGTCCCTTTTCAGCAGCGAGGTTATATGAGATGTGGACCTACTGATTAACGTTGAATCCGAACCACATGAGCTCCCGCTTGGAATCGAACCCGGGATCCTCGAAAGGCGCGTACGCTAACCGCTTAGCCATGGTGGAGCTCCACTTTTAACCGGGTTCTAGAGTTAAATACTCCACTGTACGACTGTCGACAGACAAAAGGACGGATAGAAACAGATGATCATAGCCGTTCTATAAGACTCCCTATATTTACGCATATTATACTGTAGTTTGAAAGTTCTAACAAATGAAATAAATTCAGTTTTTGTTTTACGAAAATTATCCGTTTTTCGTTTTTCGAAAGATTTTTTAGTTTCTTGGAAAATTTTTCGTAAAGTTGTTTTTTGGAAAAATGTGGAAATCCCTAATTTAATGCCAGTTATGATTTATTATAAAGGTTACCGATAAAGTTCTGTCGCCTTTTGTGGAGTTCGGTGTTCAATTAGTACTCACACCATGAGCTAAATACGAATGGAGATAAGGTGAAGGTCAGTTGTTTGTGTGTGCATACTCAACATACTACCTGGTTGTGGCAGTTTAGTTACACAGGGAACGTGCGTAAGGATATAGTGTACATAGGATCTCCACAGAGCATCATAAGGACATGTATGTTGCACGAGTCCAAATTGGGGTGAAACGCCGCAGCAGTTGATGCGGAAGATAAGCCAGGCCTTTGGTGAGGGTATTGTGACTAGACGGGCAGTGCAGAGGTGATTTAACAAGTTTAAGAACTGCGACGAAACACTGAAAGACGCGCACGTGCAGGAAGACAAACACTTGTACAAAATTAAGATCTTGAGGCACGCTTGGGTAACACAACACTCCTTGTAGGAAACGTGGCATGGAACCGTGAGTGTTTAACCCATATTCCAAGTTATGGGGCCCAGATGGAACTACGACATATAAACGGAAATATAGTTCATGCTTATTTTTGTAAAGTAAATGTAGCAGTCGATGTAGAAACAAAATTTCATGTCGATTTTAAGTTTTATAAGGTGAAGAAATAAGTGAAAGGAAAATAAGCACCCGAGGTGGCTCCCAGATGGATCTATATGAAATCTGCATATCATACCTAGTCTAGATAGATCCATGTCTGTCCGTGCGGATTCGCATTTCCAGACTTGCTCTTATGAAGTTGTAAGCGTTTAAAATACCTCACATTCTAATAAATTTATATAAAGCCAAGTGATTAGAACTTGTAGAGTAGTATATGATGGTGACTTCTAGCGCAATTTTTCCCCTCCCGTGACTTTGGTAAATATTATTTCACACAGAAGGTTAGTGCAAATACAATTCTAAAGTGAGACTGAGCAGAGTGCTTTGCACATAGGCTTTTATGACATTCAAAATCATAAAATACTTATGTCTAAAACTACCACTCTTCTATCTTACAATATTCCAATCGCAGGGTATGCAATCTATCTTCTAAAACACATCTCTTATCATCTACACAACTTAAAGCTAACTTATTTACTTCTCTATTGTATTATGTGTCAAGAAAGTAAATGTACAACTATTTTTCGAGTCTGGCATTCCTGCGCTCCATTAGCGGAGAGTATGAGAATTAAATCAATCAAATGTTTACAGAGGGGCAAAAAGAAAAGTTTAGTCTGAATAAGATATTGCAGCTGGGAATACGAATAGTGCATAGTGTAAATAAAGTACAACACCGAAAGAGAAAGCCAGAAACAGCTGTGAAACGCAGAAAAAAGAGACAGAATTGTCGAAGTGGGAACATAAAACATAAATACAATAAATACACCGACAACTAAACTTTCACCATGCCGGGATCTTAAAGTGCTAGTGGTAGTGATCGGGTCGGGTAGTGGGTAAAGTGCTGACTCACAAATGCAAAGGACGCCAGTTCGAACCTCCGGTAATTTAGTGTTTAATTTTTTTGTTAATAATACATACAGCTCATGAGAGATGGTAAAAGAGGTCGTATTTAACCTTTCGTGGCAATTATTATTGGTAATATTTAGTACTGATAATACTTTTTGTCTTTGCGTATTGCTTTTATTTTTTTTCTTCATTTCCAAAGAGAAGAATATCCGAACAAATGCCACCAAAATTCCTCTTATTTTGAATGTAAACGCCATTTGCAATTAGTAAAGAATAAAAATTGAACTTCTCGACGTATCTGCAAAAAGGAAAAAGAAAAACATGGAAGAGGAGGGGTTCGAATCCATACTCATAGTTATTAAAATACAATTTCTACACGTCTTACACTTCTCGACCACGTTTCTACGTTAGCAAGTAAGAGGCTTGTGTTTAGGTTAGGCTGGTCAATACATTTTGCAAAGAGGCCCGGTTTAGTTCTGACGCAGCACAGGTGCGAGAAGGGGGCAAAACACTTTTTCTCTCTCCCTCTATGTGTCTATTTATCTATCTATCTGTATACGTAACGCTATTTGTGAATGCCATAACCACCCTAATTTTCAGCGGAGTGAGACGAAACTTGGCACGAACATTAATTGTTGAAATATCTTGATGAGCTCGTTAACCAGAATTATGAGATAAAAATGTTCAAAATGGCGGCCCTTCAAACTCTTAAAAAGTTCCAAGGGAACCAAATTTCGCCCATAAATAGATATTCAGAAAGTTTGAGTAACTTTTCCTCCTTTACTGAAATATTTGTGTGCATGGACTTATCCTCTTTTATTGAAATATTGGACCCTATTAACCGCTTAAAGAAGATTCACTCCCTTTCGATACGGTGAGGCTTTTTTTTTTTTTTTGCAGGAGGAGGGTTATTTTCGTATCGGAGCAAGATGATTGTTAGTGATGATATGAAATTACACATTGAAAGAGAAGTAACTAGTGAAACGTGTTATTTGAAAGAATAATATAATAAATGTGCTTTTCCTTAACACTGAGAACTGTAAATCATGTATTTCGCGCTCGGGAGCGTGAATGGCGAGGAGTGTTATTTGATTTGCTTTTTAGTAACACATTGCATTGCAAATAAAGGTAGGCAACATTAGTGGTAAGTAAAACAATAATAATAATAATAATAATAATAATAATAATAATAATAATAATAATAATAATAATAATAATAATAGGTGTGACAAGGCAATATCTTCCTCAATTCTTTTTCAAACGTAATGATTGTAACGCCATATCTCCCTTACAAACAAAATATTAGCAATTTATAACGAGAGAACGGGAAATTGTGTAGTGATGGGAGCAACGTTGGACAGTATGCACTCATAGTACTCAGAAAAATAATCCATTTCAATGCAAAATGTGACGAAGAATCATTGTCATGAGGAGGCATGAGCCCACGCCAGAGCCCTCTTTAGGAAAAATGTCGATAACTTATATCGAGAGAACAGGTGATCGTGGGATGAGACCAAAGGTGAAATGAAATGAAATCTTTGAGTTTTACGTCCCAGGGTTATGCCGTTGAGGCTAAAGGAGACGGTGATAATGAGAAATGAGTGAAATGGTGTAATGAAGAAGGTGGGAGGAAACGGGAGTATCCCGAGAAAACTCACGAGCACGGTGTTTGTCCACCACAAAGTTCACTTGGCGGGGGTTGGGATCGAACCCGGGACCCCAAGCACCAGAGGTGAACGCTCTACCACTGAGCCACCGCGTGCCATCGGATTAGTTGAGCTGAGTCGAACCGAGCCGATGGACTAGTTTAAACTTAGCTGGCTCAAACCGGTTCTTATGAGCCGAGTAGGTGACCCATCCCAACCGAGAAAGCTCGAGCCATCGGTTTAATTAAGCTGAGTCGATGGCTCGTTGCAACTGAGCCGGCTCAGGTTATCGGCTCAATTGGGCCGATCAGACTGGAGTTGTTCGCTCAGTTGATACGAGCCGAGCTGGTTGATATCACTACCCGAGTTGGTCTTCTGCTTGGGCTCAAAAATACGACCGTGCAGGTCTCAGCCTTGATTTTAAGAACTACAGTATATACTTATATTGGTGATTACGACATTTGAGGCTGTCTCGTAATAATAATAATAAAAACAAACTCTTGTCTTCTCGTTATCTGGACGAGACGAGATACACTAAAATTGCCTTAGGAGATGCACTAGAATTACGAGACGAGATTCACCCCTGTCCTGAGCAAAACTAAAAGTATTCCACATTACTGCTTACATTTCATATGGCTTTCGCTTTCCACTCTAATCAGGCAATTATTTCAAAACGAGCTGAACGAGCGAGCGAGCCATTATCTAACTTGACTCAACTCGAAACTCGACCTCGAAAACAGCGATTTGGCTCGGAACTCAAGAAAATTACCTTTGACTCGACTCGAATTGAACTCGGGTCGAGTCGTATTTTGGATCGACTCGTGCTCATCCCTATTAGTATTTGTATTTTGTTTCCACTTTAACAATTTATACCCTTTTTTCTCAGTTTACCTCCTGTTTCTCAATTTCTCTTTCGGTGTCGAATTCTTCCGAATTCCGGAATGTTAGCGAAAACAGAAATTTCTAATTCCGAATTCCGGACTAGACAAATTCCGGATTTTTTTCAAAATCGGAATTTTCCGAATTCCGGAATTTGTCCGGTTTTACTTTCGGGAGTACGGAAAGTAATAATTCCGGAATTGGCTATCTCTAGTTTATACACAACCTTTCAGAACACTAAGCTAGTAGCTGTCTACAAACAAACAAGTAATGCAAAGCATTTTGTATCCTGCAATACGTCATGTATTAAAATCTGACAGGAGTTTCAGTATCTAACCAGATATTGCTTGTATCTAGCTAGTGGAAGCTAAGGTATGAAGAATTGTATTGTGTCTTATACAACCCTGCAAACCACTGAATATCTAAACAGCTTTCATTAAATCCAAGTTGAAGTACTCACAGTTACATCCATTTGTGTCTATATGATCGTGTTACTAAAGCTTACTGTATGATATCGTTAGTTAGTAAGTCTTTCTCTGCTCTCCCGTAAAGTTGTGATACAATCTACTACAGGATACAGAACCAATTATCAATTTAACCAAGAAGTTGTATTACTACACATCTGCTTCCGCCTGTGTCAATTCTGGTCGATCTCGTTGACGCGACATGTTTGCTTTTTTATACCCCTTTCTTCGTTTACTGAACTAAACAGTAACTATTCTGAAATATACTACTGCGCATGCCTCGTAGATAAATATTTCTGATGCCAATAGTTTCCGTTTTGTCCAAGGAATTTTCTTTTTCTTATTCCCAGCATCTCCCTTTTATTACATTATATAAAGAGCATGTAGGTCTAAATACCTCATGCATTACATAGAATGTAGGTTTAACTCTTCCTGCAAAGAAGGAACATGTGATCATAGTATACAACCCACAGAAGTGATAGCTGGCAATACAGTGGTCGTAATCCTTAAGGACAGAGGTGGTAAGCATTGCCCTCCCCGCTAGTCTAGTGGCTAGCACGTGCGCCTCTGGTGTATGGTGTCCCAGGTTCGATTCTCGGTGGGACAGTATTTATGACTTTTAACTGTCCTCGATGTTTCTGTGTTCGTGTCCCTGTCGTTATAAGTTATAAGAAAATGCAAGTTAAAGCACGAGCAAGTAAAATTAGCAATAAATAAGTTACGGAAACACGTTCTGTGAGTCAGTTAAAAAAAAGCACAGCCTTTTCGCGCCGTCCATGCGAGTTCGAATCTATCTCGCCTTGATTTTTTATCAATTTGAAAGAAAGTAAAGGTAGTCCTCATCGCTACAGGTAGTCAATTTTTTCGTATTTTTCGCCGTCCTTCACAGTTAAATAACTGGCTATTCTTAATCTTTTTACGAATGATGGATCTTCTCTTTGGTTTCATGTCAAACATGCACACGTAATGAAAAGACGCCGTTCATAATAATAATAATAATAATAATAATAATAATAATAATAATAATAATAATAACAATAATAATAACAATAATAATAATAATAATAATAATAATAATAATAATAATAATAATAATAATAATAATAATAATAATAATAATATGAAATATTACTAGCTAACTCGCGTGTGTATTTGGACAATATAATTTTATATTATTATGTAAAAATAAGTAAGGATGGCTGGCGCACACCCCTAATTTTTTCGATACGCCTTTGGTCTCATCCCACGGTCACCTGTTCTCTCGATATAAGTTATTGACATTTTTCCTAAAGAGGGCTCTGCCGTGGCCCCATGACTCCTCATGACAATGATTCTTCGTTCATTTTGCATTGAAATCGATTACTTTTTCTGAGTACTATGAGTGCATACTGTCCAACGTTGCTCCCATCACTACACAATTTCCCGCTCTCGATATAAATTGCTAATATTTTGTTTGTAAGGGAGATATGACGTTACAATCATTACTATTTCATATCATATAAATTCATTTCAAGAAATTTCATATCATAACTAACAATCATCTTGTTCCGATACGAAAATAATACTCCTCCTGCAAAAAAAAAAAAGCCTCACTTTAGCGAAAGGCGTGTATCTTCTTTAGGCGGTTAATCGGGTCCAATATTTCAGTAATAGAGGATAAGTCCCTGCACACAAATATTTCAGTAAAAGAGGAAAAGTTACTCAAACTTACTGAATATCGATTTATGGGCGAAATTTGGTTCCCTTGGAACTTTTTAAGAGTTTGAAGGGCCGCCATTTTGAACATTTTCATCTGATTATTCTGGTTAAAGAACTCATCAAGATATTTCAACAATTAATGTTCGTGCCAAGTTTCGTCTCAATTCGCTGAAAATTAGGGTGGTTATGTCATTCACAAATAGCGTTACGTATACAGATAGATAGATAAATAGACACATAGAGGGAGAGAGAAAAAGTGTTTTGCGCCCTTCTCGCACCTGTGCTGCGTCAGAACTAAACCGGGCCTCTTTGCAAAATGTATTGACCAGCCTAACCTAAACACAAGCTTCTTACTTGCTAACGTAGAAACGTGGTCGAGAAGTGTAATACATGTAGAAATTGTTTTTTAATAACCATGAGTATGGATTCGAACCCCTCATTTCCATGTTTTTCTTTTTCCTTTTTGCAGCTACGTCAAGAAGTTCAATTTACTAATTGCAAATGGCGTTTCTTTACTAATTGGAAATTCTTTACTAATTGCAAATGGCGTTTACATTCAAAATAAGAGGAATTTTGGTGGCATTTGTTCGGATATTCTTCTCTTTGTAAATGAAGAAAAAAATAAAAGCAATACGCGAAGACAAAAAGTATTATCAGTACTAAATATTACCAATCATAATTGCCACGAAAGACTAAATACGACCTCTTTTACCATCTCTCATGAGCTGTATGTATTATTAACAAAAAAATTTAAAAACAACCTACCGCAGATTCGAACTGCCGTCCTTTGCATTTGTGAGTCAGCACTTTAACCACTACACCAAGATCAGGGCATGGTGAGAGTTTGGTTTTCTGTGTATTTATTGTAATTATATTTTTATGTTCCCACTTCGACAATTCTGTCTCTTTTTTTCTTCGTTTAACAGCTGTTTCTGGCTTTCTCTTTCGGTGCCGTACTTTATTTACACTATGCACTATTCGTATTCCCAGCTTGTGCCCCTCTGGAATGTCTTATTCAGGTTAAACTTTTCTTATTGCCCTTCAGTAAACATTTGATTGATTTAATTCTCATGCTCTCCAGGGATGCAGCGCAGGAATGCCAGACTCGAAAAATAGGTGTACATTTACTTTCTTGACAGATAATACAAATCATGCTTATAAATCCTAATTAAATTCATCATTTATAATATTCTTTTTGATTTAACAAACAGTCTTTATAATCGTTAAATGAAAGTTCTTTACTTATAACATTTTTCTTAACTCCTTTTGCTTTTTTACAATATTTATCTTTTTCGAATTTGATTGAATACTTTTTTGATTTTAAACCTACAAATTCTTCTATGATTCTTCCTTTAACTTCATCTTTCTTCTTCCCAAGTATTTTCTTATTGACCTGTGGTATCTTATACTAGTTACCTTTAGGGTAATCACTCGTGTCGAAGTAATCAATTCATATCTTAAATCAATTCATAAAGTATAATTTTTCATGTCCTCGTACACATCTTCTGTTTGAATATGGTATATATTGTTATCAGTATCTGTATAACATACTTCTGTTTTGTCTTGATATTTTGGCTTCATCGCATTATAATGAAAGTCGTACATTAAATATTTTGATAGATCTAAGATACTCATTTCAACATATATTAGTTTATTGAAAGTTAATTTTGTTTTATTCATTATGATTGCACATAGATTCTCAGAATAAATAATTCTATCTTTAAAATTTCGTTTAGCAATTAGTTTTTCTACTCTTGCTAGATCACATTCTATTTTTATAGGTTTACGTCTCTTTCTAATATTTTCTATAGTCTTTCCAAAAAATTAAAGTGTTCATTACCTTATAAAGTTCTTTCTCAAAGTCATTTGTTGCTCTAGTTACCATCTGCTTGTTTAAATCTATGAAATTATTTAACCAATCTGATTGTTCAAATTCTATTACTCGATGAATTTTCTTAAATTTTAATCCAAGTGATAAACATTGTTTTACGTTTCGATAGTGAATTACATATTTTTCCTTATCGTATAAAGTTGTTAACAGTTTTGATTGTTTTGAACAAGGTGGACGCATGTTTTGAGGTGCTAATGGGTAGTATTTGTGATAGTCATGTAATTATTAGGATATTCAAGAACAACTTCTAAAATGTAACCTTTTTCACAAATATCAGGAACTTTTGCAGCCTGTTTCTCTTACTTCGTCTTCACTTAACCATTTAATCCCTTATATGGTAGATATTGATTCATTGGCCACTCTTACAAGTTGTCAGCATCCAAGTACATTAAGTAAGAAACTTATTTATTTCCATCGCAACCTTCCATATATTTGTTGTTTGCTTTTACATAACTTTTACTACATTGTGAAATTCCGCCTCTTATGCCTTTCTCTATCGTCAAGACCATATTGTAATCTGTTAGTAACTCTAGTTTTATATTTGTCGTCTTTAACGTTGCATCACAAGCTAAACCTGCTGTTGTCACATACCAAGCTGGATCAGTACCATAAGCTTTAATACGTGTTTATCTAAGGTTCTCAAACACATCTGCTAATAACAACAGATCAGTTTTTAGATATAGGTCATAGTACTGTCTGAGATTATTAACTTTAAATGTTTTCCATACTCTCTTTGTTTGCTCATAATCCACATCACTTATGTCTCTGTTGGTAATCTTGTTGTAGAATGCTTCCTTTGGTGGTAATTGTCTCTTTCTAGACTTATTCTAGGCATAAAACATAATCGTACGGGTAAACACCTTTTCTTATTACAAGTTTAAATTTTCTTTCGATAGGATATAAGTGTTGTGTGTGAATCATTTTTTCTCTTCTTAGGTTTGATGATGATTTGTATAAACTACATGCCATAAATCTAAATGAATCTACGAATTTCAATTTGATAGTTTCAACTTTTTTACTGAATTCTATGTAAGCTTGTTCGATATTAGGTACTAATTCTATTTGCTCTTGATTGCATCCTAGTTCTTTTACAAACAAGTGGAAGTCATATCCTGACAAGTTAAGTATAATCACTGGTACAAACTTAGATACTCTAACATTTAGAGTACAGTTTTTACATAATGCAGCTACAAACTCTCCTGTTATATGATCATGGTGTTTAACTTTATGGTTTTTTAACCCTCGGATGCATGTGTGGGGTCATTTTGACCCCAACATGCTTTTATTTCCTAGTATTACAAGGAAATCTCACTGAAAAATCCTGATGTTCTGTGACATCTAAGCAGGATGCTTCAACTACAAAAGAATTGTAAACACATTTGTTTTGCAAGTTATTATTATTTATTTTTTTTTACCATTTTTTATCATTACCCATCTATTACATATGTGGGGTCAATTTGACCCCAGTTTCAAAATAGTTTAGAAACGTTCAAAATAAAAAGTTTGGCCTGGATATAATGTTCAGCTATACCCAAAGTAGAGAAAATCTTTTAAAATCAGTATTCCCCGGTGGATAACTGGTTACTCTCACCGCCTTGTAATCAAGGGGTCCCGGGTTCGATTCCCGGTGGGGACACATGTGATTCGGATCCCACGTTAAACTGTAGGTCCCGTCCTTAGGACGTCATCATCATCCCATGGAAGGCAATGAAAAACCACCATGGGCTCATCTTGCCCAGGGACCTTCGGGTCAAAGACCTGCCTTAGGGCAGAACAACAATCATCATCATTCGAATTATCGAGGGATGATGATGAATCTTTTTGTAAAACTGGATATTTTTTATAAGTTTTGATTTCGAGATCTTATTTTCTCTGGGAATAAACTTATGCTCTTGTAAAATTTCCATAAATTCGCATATTGCTGCAAGTATAGTAAAAATTTGTCGCGAATAAAAGGTTGTTTTATCTTATTTGAAAATATTTTTTTCCACTGTAACCTGACAACACTGCAATCAGTTGTTGTTGACAGACCGCGTGTATAGTCGGACGACATTTCTACAGTGCTCCGCTCTCATGTTTGTTTGTGTTGCAGAAACAATTGCACACCGTGTGTGAAAGAACGCCGCATTTTAGGTTTGAACAAGTGCATGCTTATTGCTTTTACGTGATTTTATAAAATCCTGTTTATTAGACTGAAAGTGCCATAGACAGTAATGACAAAAAGAGGATTGTCTCTAAATGAAATAAACGAACTGCTTACGGAGGAGGATGATAATGGTGTTGCCAGCAACTTGGACAGTTTTGACGAAGATGATGGAGTTTCAGAGGAGGAAAACATTCCGAGGGAAGACAGTGATTTTGAAATGGATAATGGTGGTGATGATGATGAAGAAGAAGAAGAAGATGCAAGGGATGAGCAAGCGTCTTTCGGTATGATTTCGAAGAATGGAATTGAGTGGAAAAGCAAACCACCCGGTGTTCACCAGACTGCTAGGCACAACATCGTAAGGAATGTACAAGGTCTCCCGCGGGGCTTTGTCTTGACGTCACCCAAAGATGCCTTTGATTTGTTCATTTCCCGTAACATTTTGTAGGAAATTGTGCAGTGCACGAATTTAGAAGGAAGAAGAGTGGCAGTGAAATCAGTGAAAAAGTGGACTGACCTAACATTAGAAGAGCTTCAGGCTTTTATTGGCATCCTTCTTATCGCAGGTACTGAGAGAAGTTGGGATGTTCCTATTCGCGAACTTTTTCTCAACAAATTCGCTAATCCGAAATACAAAGCAACTTTTGGCGTGAATCGTTTCGAAGATATCAGAAGACTGCTCCGGTTCGATGACAAGCGAACCCGCGCTTTGCGTCTGGAAACTGATCACATGGCTGCATTTCGATATATCTGGACACTTTTCATAGAAAATTGTCGAAAAGTTATGGTTCCCGGAGTTTTCCTCACGATTGATGAACAGTTAGTGCCTTTCCGTGGGAGATGCAAGTTTGTGCAGTATATGCCAAGTAAACCAGGTAAATACGGCATTAAGATCTTCTGGTTGTGTGATGCTGAGAACTTTTACGCAAAAGACGGTTTAGTGTACTTGGGACGACAGCCAGGGGAACCAGTTCAAACTAACCTCGCCAGCAACGTCGTGAAGACATTGTGCTACACGCTGCGGAACTCCGGCAGTAATATCACAACTGATCAGTTTTTCACAAGTTATGATTTAGCTAAGGAACTGTTGGTACAAAATGTAACTATTGTTGGTACAATAAAGAAAAACAGACGTGAAATTCCACCTGCGCTGGTCAATGTTAAGTCAAGACAGCCTAGCACATCACAATTCGTCTTCAATAAAGATGTTACCATAGTAAGCTACATACCGAAAAAGAATAAGAACGTCATTCTACTCAGCACCATGCATCATGACAGAGGCGTGGATGAGGAAGATTCCAAGAAGAATCCAGAAATCATAAAATTTTACAACCAAACAAAGAGTGGAGTTGACGCCATGGACAAATTGGTTCAAACATACACCTGTAGGAGACAGACGCGTCGCTGGCCAATGGCCCTCTTTTATAATGTAATCAACGTAGGCGCTCTCAATGCATACACATGCTACTTATCACAACATCCGGATTATCATTCAGGGATCAGTCACAAGCGCCGTGTCTTTCTAACTGAGTTGGCGAACGAACTGATTCTTCCTCACATCAGGCTGAGGTGCCACAGTTTGAACCTAAAGAAACCAGTGATTGATGCGATGAAACTCTGCGGTGTAGAGAGGGAAACAAAGGCATTGGCTCCTACATCTTCGAACAAGAGAGTAAGATGTCAGATCTGTACAAGGGAAGAGGACAGGAAGACATCACAGCGTTGCAGCAGATGTGAGAAGTATGTGTGCAAATTTCACAGTAGTGTGTTAGTAGTGTGTTCTGAATGTCAGTGATGTGTATTGATGTGACAAAGCCAAAACATGGGTACTTTCTTCATATTTAGTGTTGTTTTCCTTGCTCAAGAAATCTTTTGTTTCAAGTAAGATTATGGTGCTGAATTGCAGCTCGGATAAGTGTAAGTGAACTGTTACTCATATTAATATGAAGAAGAGTGAACTATTTTTAACTATTCGGAAAGCGAGGAAGAGGAAAACAGTTAAAATATCTGAACAATATTTGTAATTGGTTTATTCCTTATATTAATGAATAAAACGCGATAACCTGAACTATATACCTTGCCTAATGTAACCTAATCTAAACAAACTTAACATACCTCCGCATTACCTAACTTAACCAAACCTAACGTAATCTAATTAACCTAACATGCATACTATGTTATATTATTATCAACCAAATATTGCGTGGGGTCAAATTGACCCCACATATGTAAAAGTGTAGAAAAAAAGCGACATGCATCCGAGGGTTAAGTATATTTTATTTTACAGTAAAAGTAACATTTAGATTTGTTGTACTCTTTTAACTGTTTACGTGTTAAAGGTAATTCGTTATTTTCTCTATGCATGTTCGATATTTGTTTGGTTTCTTTCTTTAACATTCTTATGAACTTCTTAGCTGCATCTTTACCTCTATACACAACATGACCTATTTTACTTCCATCACTTTTTACAACATAGTAACAGAACCCATATGGCTTATGCTGCTGATATTTTTGGTTTTGATTCATCTTCTGGATAACATTCTCCGCAACTCATAATCTTATGCAATAGACATTCGAAATCAGCATAACTTACAAATGGCATCTTCATCGTATATTGATATTTCTGAAATTCAATGTATGTATCTTCTGGTGGCATTTCTATCTTAACAGCTTCATGAGTAGAACAATATTTTTCGTGTTTATCTAATGCATTTTGCGAGTAAAAGTATAATAAACATCGATTCTCACAAATATTTTCGAGATCTCTTTTTTGTTATTTGGGTGCTAACTAATCTACATAGGTTTTTAAACCAACAATAGTGTGCTTTATTTTCTTCTTTTATACGTAATAAACTCAAATGGGTGTTTTTTTTGTTTCTAGTGTGGTATAAAACATACACCATATATTTTTCGTCGTATGATTAAACGTTAAACGATATATCAAGTCGTCCCTCCATTTTTGGGATATCATTTACTTTTACAGAATAATAGATACCTTTAAATTTTTCTCCTAAGTCTTTAATAACAAGCTTGTACTTTGATTGTCATTGAGAACATTTTTCAATAGAATCTGATGCAGAAGCAATTGAATACAAAAAACATTTTTCATCTTTATTCTTTACATTGATAACAGCTTTTATCTTTTTTTATTTGGTAGTTCTATGTATAAAGAACGTCTATATGAAGCATACTTATTAAGAGCTAATTCTACGTAGTTTATATTCCTGAGAGCCAATCCAGAACCCCTACCTTGGAACTCATCCATTCTTTATCGTATGATTTCTTTAGCGTCATTTATGAACTCTTTCAGATTTGTTGATTGGAATACCTCTTTGTTGCTAGTGTTGAAATAAAAGTTTTGAATTTCTTTACATTCCATATATTGACCGTTTATCAAGAGTTTAACCTTTAACGAACCACGTTTTTGTACGCTGATGTTTAGTCTATTTATTAAAGCCGTTGATGTTGAAGTGATATATTGTTCTAGAGGATCGTGTTCTTTGTAATATGTTTTGAATCTCCATGTTTCTAATATTGATTTAATTGCCTTTTCTTGCAGCTTTACATCAATTGCTACTGATTCTGGTTTCACTCTTGGTTCTTCAAATATACCGTCTTTAAATGGAAACAGTTTTAAACCTCCCTTCCTACCTAATCTCTTAGGTTTTGGTTTTTCAAAGATGTCTTCTTGACACGGAAATGTTTGCCTAAAGAATCATTTGTTTTGTTCATCTTCATGTTCTTTAATACGGTCAACATTTTCAGCTTTTCTTAATTGGGAATAACCTTTTACCCTTTTCCTTTACATACGTTTTTCAATTCAACTACTGTATGTTTAAATTAAATTCATAATTACTTTCTCGTTTTTATTATACAAAAAATAATCATTTTCGTTATCAACAGCTAATATTCATATGGCGTAGAAAATCTTGATGTCTATTAGCATATTGTATTAGTATACGGCTTTCATGGGATTACCCAATCAAAGTCACTAATAATAAAATATCAACTAATTCATTTTTGCTATTAGTTTTACAAATTTACCTCATCATGATCATTACTGTCATTTGTAGGCTCAAGTTCTCACTATCCCAATTTGATTCTGGTGTATATCTTTCTAGTACTCCATTCAATTTTTCTTTTAATAACATTTCTTGTTCTTTTAATAAAAATTGTTTTTCTAGTAGTGCTCTTATGATTTTAAGATCTTGATGAATAAGGATAAGTTTATTCTGTATCAAATTACAATGCTTCTCCATAGTTGTTATATAGAAATTTAGCAAAAATGAACATTATTGTTTTTAATTAATAAAATAAACGAAGTTATGGGTAGAAAAGCTATCCTCAACTTAAACAACTCTGTAGAGAGAACGGAATACATGGTTATTCAAAGCTTAGGAAAGCAGAAATAATAACCTTAATCAACGAGCACAAAAATAAGTCTTCAACAACCACTACCACAAATTCACAACAACCAAGTGAACTTTTATAAGACATGACTCAAAAATTAAATCGTGAACATATTGTAAACTACTTTCAAAATCCGCTTTGTAGAAATATAATTATATATGTACTTAACAGTCGGAAATTCGAAGAATGGAAACACATTTCGGAAATAAAGAACTTACCCGATGACTTTCTACATACCTTCAAAAACAAGATAAATTGGTGTTCAGTTACATTAACTCATAAACTATCGCTTTCTTTTATTGAACGTTATAAAGAACACATTGACTGGGGTAGATTATCAAACAGAAAATACTTACTTAAACACGAAAACATTATTAATAAGTATGGTGATAATCTGTTCTGCGACAAATTGTGTGAACCAAGGTATGTTTTAAGGTGTTATCCTTATATAAACGAGAATTTGTATTAAACCATAAAGAACATACAAGACAATTTATTCATTTGGATTACTACACGTATGAATATGCTCGACAAATGACTGAAGATTTTCTTAATTAGTTTAAAGAAGAGGTTCATTGGTTTGCGTTCAGTGAAAAAACAACTGGAGAAAGTATACACAGAAAGAAGTCGCACAATTCGGGGTCTGTACACAATTCGGAGAAAATTTACATTGGTTCAAACTCTCTTGCAAAATAAACTTGCTCAAACTTATGTTCCTAAATAATTTAAAGACTATAGTTTCTGAAAGTTGCTGCATCATATTAAAAGAACTAAGAGCCTTCTTGAGCGAATTTGATTCTCTTATCGATTGGCAAGCTATTACATCACAGCTAGGTGAAACACACGTGAGAAAATATCAAAATAAAGATTATTGTCCAAAAGTTACTTGAGACGATAAAAGCGAAAAAATCATTCTTGAGTTTGAAGGCAAAGGTTTAGAACTAAACAAGATAATATACACTTGTTGGGTTAGGAAGTAATCTGAAATCTTTGTAATGAAAATCAGGGAGAAGATCAATATGGTTGAATTCTTAAGAGTAAATAAGCATGTTCACGATTCCCTCAGAAACAAACTAATGCTACTATTAACGGGTTTACGTTTAATAGACAACACGGAAGAATGTCCAATATGTAAAGAAATAAAACTCAATTGTGTAAAACGACGTGTAAGCAGGTGTTTTGTGGTGAGTGTATGCTTACTTGTTTAAGAGATAATAACACTTGTCCTTTGTGTAGAACAGTTATTAGACTTAAGAACAATAGCAAACACAATGAATATCCTGAGGAAGATGTTGATTTTGATAGCCCGGTTCATTTTGATTACATTGAAGAAGAAGAAGAAAAAGAATAGATTTAGGATAGCACATTGGAACTAGCAACAGTGAAGATTGATGTTGAGTAACTTATTTTAGTTTTAAATTTGTTAAGCTTCTATGAAAATAATAATTGTAAAAGATTTTAATGGGATTAGATACTAACCGATCATATAAACAATACATTTCTTTAACCAATTTTTTTTTCTGATAGAGATGTCCAAACCTCATTACCCTTACTTTTACGAATATCAAGTTCTTGTTGTATCAAGTTGAATAACAACCCTATTTTGCGCAATTTATGAATTGTTTCGAGAAAAAAGTATTTATATGTTTTTTCTTACTGCATTCGCGTATCTAAACTGAACTAATAATAAATTTTGACTTTCACATTTACCATATGACGTCAGGAGAATTGTGTATTTGAATTAACATTGCGCAATTATGAACCTTATTTGTTTAATTGTTCATTGATATCCAGTACAGATTTTTTTAGATGTTATAGACTTTCTTTACACATAGTATTGCGCAGATTTTCATAACATGCTTTAGTAAACAATATGTATTCTAAGGTATGCTGAAACATAGTATGTTTGATCTGAAATTACTAACATATCTTCCATGGATCATACCTATTATGTATAGAATGACAGTAAACAATTTTTCTTTGAAGTGAAACACAATGCCGTAAGACATGTTATTAGCAACTTGGCGAATTCTACAGGACGAACTCCAATACAATCTTGTCCTTGGTATGCGAAAATGGACATGAACATTACGGTTTCTAAATATTTCTAATTCTAACTTAGTTAGTTCCAAAGGATTATTGGGGTCCTTCTGGTTAGAATATAAAATACTTTCACGAACGATTAAATCCAGAATATCAGCACTAAAAACATTTGGAAATATTCAATTCGAGATCTGATTTTATTTGGAGAAGACAAACGCGATTTCTATTGTGGTGACTGAAGAGGTGGATAATTTCTTGTTATTCGCTTCCATTGGGGCTGACGACTGGCAGCAGTTGTAGCCTGCCTGGAATTGGCATTTACTATTTCATCTGAAGAAAGAAAAAAACAAATGATTCTTTCAATTTACTAATCTGAAAGTATCTATTTCAATGAAATCAATGTAAAATACTGGAGTACAATAGTTTTGAACATATCTTCTGATCCATTTGAAGTTTCAAATTTATGACGCCATTCTTCATCGTCTGAATCTAGAACTCCTAACTCTACCGCTTACCTGGAGCTGCTCATCCTCACTGTTGTTAAGAGGTATGAATGGCTGAACGAGTCGTTTTTCCGAAATATATTCTTGCTCATCTGTTAAAGTAATATAAGCTTTTAGAGTCTTCAAGAATCTTTATCGGGCAATAAATCGGTAAATAATACTAAAAAGTAACAGAAAGGAAAGAGAGAGAAAGAGTAACTGAGGTTTTCAAAGTAACATAAAATCGAACAAAATAGAGAAAGATGTCTGAAATGACGTTGTTACATTTAGTATTTTTTTCGTGTTCAACTTCATATTATTTTTATTCATAAGTTGGCAACACTGAAAGCATACACTACACGCAACAATGCTTTCCATGAGCCAATAAACATTTCAACAAAAGTCAAAGAAAAGAAGGTAAGAAACCAACCTTTAAAAGTGTCCATTAGGCCTATCAAAAAATGTTTGATTCTTAGTAAAAGAGGTTCGTAGTTGCTCAATGTTAATCAGAATATACAAACATATTTCGGACGATCAAATACATAACGAAATTAGTGTGATAAGTTACAAGCACTTAAAATAAACAACATACACATATCTTCTAGAAAAATATTTTTTCAAAGAAAAAATTCCCTGTTTTCGACTCCTCTTGCTTCAAAAATAAACAAAGCAATGCATTTCACCCACGCTGTATCCGCCCTCGCAACAGAAACTGCTGGAAAACCTCTCCTTCCGAAAGAGATGCAATTATGAGTGTTCATATCAGATGGCATGGCATAAAAGAAACCATCTGAAACAGAAGTGGCATCATCTACGGTATGACTTTCAAAGTATCACACTCAACATGGTTTGTTAATTTGGATTAACACTGCGCAATATAGGTTTAATATTGTTAGGATCTCTAAACTTTTTGTATATTATTTCATGATTTGTATATTTATCTTCTGCTTCATTAAGAGGCTTATATAGACATCTGTTTTGGCATCTGATTGCGTAATAAGAAAAGGATCATTATGTTTGTTTTTCTTGTATATGATTAGATCATTATCTTTAGAATCATCGTCTGTATATGGTGCTGCAATTTCGCTTAACCCTTGTTCTTAAGACATAACTTTTCTATCTGTTTTTGTATATCTTGCATTCATGTTTGGAGTAATTCCTTGTTGTCGCTATATTGCTTAAAGTCTTGGATGAAGTTGTCTTCGATAATATCATAATACTTATTGTAAAAATTCTTCAGACAGCTAAAAGGCAACAGCTAGAAATATTTTCTTGTATATATAAGTTCCAGTGATGATTGATGTCCTTTCTTTGTTTCCTCCTTTTATTATGTATGTGGAAGAGCACTCCCTATTATTGGAGGAGTTCGTTAATTCTAGCTCATAGTTACTTATTAACTCTTGTGATTCTTTTTTTAACCAATTATCAAACATATTACCACCATCTTGACACAACTTAGTAGCATTGAAGTATTTTGTACTCTTATCCACAATCATTTAGAAATCTCCAAAAATACCATACGAAGAATCTTCTTTAATCTGTTTGTAACAAATAGCGTTTAAGCTAAGAGAACTATCCATGGTACCCATATTTCTTGTATAGAAAATTATTTATTTAAATTACTTTCCTCGCTTTCTGCAAGTTTTATTTCGCGAGCTGCTTTAATGAAGTTCCCTGGAATTGGAGGAGTTTACTTTTTCGTTGTAATAATTGATACGTTTTCTAACCAGCTATCATAGCGTTTGTTATAGAAGTCTTGTGATGACCATAAGGCGATGGCGAGAAATATATTTTTCTAAACATATATTCCTGAGAAAATAACATTTGCTACTGTATCTCCACAGTCCTTTATTAAATACTTAGACAAACTAATATGATTAGAGGAGTTCATTAATTGTAGCTGATAGTTGTTTATTAACTGCTTTGCGTCTTTATTTTTTACCCAGTTACCGAACCTCTTACCACAACATACACATAATTTAGTAGCATTGATGTAACCTTTGTTCTTATGTATAATCAGTTTAAAATCGCCAAAGATACCATACCAATAGTTAATTTTAATCTGTTACTGGCAAATATCGTTTAAACTATCTATAGTACTCTTATTTATTGTTTAGAAAATATTTTAACTTTATTTCGTTACCAGCTAGTTTTACTCTGCAACATGATTTTCTAAATCTTTAATTCTATACATACGTGAATTAGATGGAATAACTTCGCTAATAACAAACACTTCTGTTGACCAATTAGGTGTATATACTTTCTCAAATAACCCTTTCGATTTACTTATACGAACATAATCACCAATCTTAAACTTCGGCATAACATGCTTATATTCTGTCTTATACACTTTATCCAATATTGTTTGCTCATTCTTTTTATTAACTTCTATAGTTTTTAAACCATTTTTTCTATGCATACGATTATTATACTCGTTGACTAGTGTTGGTAATATTTATATCCATTTATATTATCCTTTTGTTGTAAAATTCTTCCACATATTTTGTTTAAGAGTTCTATTTAATCTCTCAGCAACAGAAGCTTTCTTATCACAATAGGTTGAGTAATGATTATTCTTATTTTCCTGCATTAACTTCTTAAATTCTTTATTGTAAATCTCTTTCCCTTGATCAGTTTGTAAGGTACTACGTTTTCTAATTTTAATATTGATTAAAATGCTTTTGATATATTCTTATCGATCTTATTTTTAACAGGAAGAGCAAACGCATATTTAAAGAATACATCTATATCGTTAAGAAATGCTTGTATGCTTTATTTAACTTGGACACAACTTTTAATACTCCACTATCCATTTCCACAAGATCTGCTTGCCATGAATCATCTATGCCTTTAACAATAACACAACCTAGGATAATTCTTTGTGGAAGGTTTGGGAATTTCTTCCATAATGTCTTCCCTAACGCCTTTAAATTCTTCTAGTCAATCATGCTTTTTAACGAATTGAGATTTAGTAACACCACATACAGAATAAATACCTTTTTTAATATATCTATCATTCTTTGTTCTCTCTATTCTAATTTTATTTTTCTTCGTATCTGTTCTCCTTACACTTAACACAACACATACTGTTTATTATATAGACATTTAAAATTCATAATAACTTAATACTACACTCCTAACATTATCATCATCACGAGATTCGTTTTCATTTTCATTTTCTCTTTCTATATGCATAATAACCAATAATAATTTACCTTGTTTCAGATCAGAATCTTTGGATAGTCTAATTGTTAACTGATGATTTATATTAAAGTGTAATGGAAAACTTTCAACTAGAATGTCATTTAAAAATATGTCTATAAGATATGCATTGAGACTTAATTCTGCATGCGTTAAGCTACTTTTATAAAGAAACTTGTAGGCGGCAGCAAAATTATATACAAAACATTGGTTTCTCAACATCATCTTCTGCCAATCGACACGATAATTCTACAGTTTCTTTCCATGTAAGTAAAATAAACTTTCTTGCTGATTCAAGGTGATCTAATGTAACAACATCTTGTTTATCGATATCATTAGATACATTAACCAATCTTTGTTCTTAAAATCAACCCAGGATGTATAATTGGATGCAAAAACTTCTTTTCTACATTTAATGTTACCAAAAATATCCATATTTATTTTATAGCAAATGACTTTTAACGAAAGATCTCTTTCTATGCACATTACAACAAACAATAATTGTCCTTTTTCCTTAGCAGAATATTTATTTGGTTTAATCTTAATTACATCGTTTTTTAAAGCTAAAAATTTACTCTGCAATTAAAGTATCACCCAAATATATATACAGAAAATATCTGTCAAAGCTCAATTCAATGTGCATTATTTTACCATTGTAGAAAAATTTGTAGCCATTACAGATATTAAATATTGTAAAGATTGGCTCCTTAACATTTCTAGCTTTCAGTGGACGTAATAGGGATATACTTACTTTCTGCATTATTAATTTTTCGTTGTCTCTTCAACATTTGAAAGTCTTCTTGTGTAGCATACATTTTAGAATCAATTGCATTTTTCGTGATATATGTGTCTTCTATTGCTTTTCACACATCTTCGAATCATTTTCTATCGTTTTCTAATTGAATATTAATACCGGCTTGATTTATGTTGTTGTACGTTAACAACATTATTTAAATTTTCTAATAGTTTTAATTTATCTCCACTAATATTAATACCACTTAACACACTTTTAACATAACCAAAGATGTCCATTATTTATTATATAAAATTTATATCTATTTAACAGAGAGAAAAACAGTTATACGAGCTCCACCAAAATCAATCAAATCGCCATTCTTATCTCGAATTGAAACTTTGAAATTATTAAATTTGTTGTGATGTATTGGGAAAAATATCTCTTCCTTAGGCTCGGTCCTCTAAATTCTGCATTTGTTGCAAATGTTGCGGTTAAATCTGTTTCGTTACGTGTTGTATCATTATGTTTTAAAATCATACCATCTGCTAAATCACAGTGAATATATATAGTATCGAATGGATGAAACTTTGGCACCTTACCTCTGACATCTTTTATGCTTTCGGCCAAGTTTTTCTGAATAGAACCTAATAAAGTATTAATGGTATCTAAGATTGTTACAATTCTAGTTAAATATTTTAACTCTATTTTTCTCTCTGGCCTCACTAAATTAAATATTTTTAAATGTATCTGTGGTGTATGGAAGATTTGATATAATATATTCTTCTAATTCTTTTAAATTATACTGACCAGGTTGAACTATGAGTTGTTCCGAAAATTGAGGAAATTTATTAAAATTACTACAAAATGTTAATTTATCATTTTTTCTGTAATGTTTGGAGTTAAATATATTGCGTAAAATCTTCCAAGAGCTATTTCTAAATTGTTTTAAATGGGTGATGCAAAGACATGTTTAATACAGATGAACAAGGATTTAAATTAAATACTTTAATTTACTATATATTAAATTATAAAATGGATAATTGGGATATTAAAGTAAGGTTAACAGGAAAAATGTACAAAGAAAAAGAGGAACGGTGTGCTGTTACCTGATTATATAAGATGTTTAATAGTTGAATCTAGTGGGTATGGAAAAACAACATTAATGATTGATAATTTCTTGCTAGCACCTGAATGGTTAAATGTGCAAATATTTATATATATTCTAAAAGCCTACATCAAACTAAATACCAACCGCTAATACAACTTTTTCGAGATATAGAATGTAATACTAAAGACACAGTAGCAGTAGTAAGAGGAAAGAACGAAGAGATTATTCCATTAGATAAATGTGAGAATGATTATGTTGTAGTGTTTCATGATATCATTTTAGAGCAACAAATCCACGATAGAGAATATTTTACTCGAGGTCGTCATAAGGGTTTAAACTGCTTCTAACTACGACAAACTTATTCTAAAGCACCAAAGCAATTAACTAGTAATAACGTTAGCCTTCATTATTTCTTTAGACAGGACAATGTGAATTTAAAGCATATAATATGATTTTTTTAGATCTGATATGTCGTATGAAAAATTACAATTTTATGCAATAAATGTTGGGAAGAAGAGCATGGTTTCTTAACAATAGATGAGACTAGGAAAACGAGTAATGGCAAATATAGAAACAAAATAAAGAGTTTTTAAAATATTATATATCAAAGGGAGTGAAATGCCTCCATTGTCAAAGATACATCCTCACACAGTTTTAATTAACTAACCTCGAACATAACTATCTCCTTATGGGGTCAAATCAAGCCGGAGTAAAACTTAAATTTAAACAAACGCAAACGAACGTACATTAACGTGATTGAACCTATCTAACCGTAGAAGAAGGTAGATAAACGTAGATGAACGCAGGTGAACGTATGTGTTACGTTAAATTGTCTTATGTTGTGTAAAGGTCTTCGCTTTTCTTTATATAATGTGTAGATGTTAATAAAGCTTAAAAATAGATAAAGTTAAGAGAAGAACTTGGTGGAAGATTTAAGGAAATTAAACACGCTAATCGATTTAAGTATGAGAAATATAGAGAAGAAGATCAACCTGTTACCGATGCAATTAAAGATTTAGGACAAGATATATAAAAAAGTAGAAGACAATAAAAATATAATTCAAGAGTTAGTTCCAGTTGCACAAATGCGCGAAAAGTGCGAAAGTAAATTCAAGCTTATTAGTATCACCTCCTGTGTATGCAAGTTCAATAAGTGAAAGTGAGACGCATATAACAGAATAAATAAAACATGAAAAAGCAAATTAGGTATAAAGTAGAAGGCATAGAATCTTTAGCAACTACTCATTTTAGAAAGATTGTATCCAGATATTATGCAACTAGAGATGATAAAAGTTTTGGAATACAACCATATGATGAAGATGGGAAAAATACATATGATAAATGAGTAAAGTGGGGACACTTGGGAGTGCTTTTTTTTAATACTGCGCATGCACAAACAAGCCCAGTCCCCTTCACGCGCATTGGCTGGCGCAGGTCACGCGATCCCGCCCCCGGCCCCGCCCTTCACGATGATTGCCTTGCCCCGCCCACTGGCCCCACCCTCTGCCACGGCCCCGGCAACATCCACCTATTTAACATAGCAGAGCTAAAAAAACGGTTCTTATTAACAACTCCTATTTTAACATTGCAGTGGAGACTACGAACACATAGTAGAGCAGAGAATACATTCTCCAACTGCCTATTTAACATTGCAGAGTTAATAAAAGAGTATGGCTTATTATCAACCCCTATTTTAACATTGCACTGGAGACTACGAAAACATAGTAGAGAACATAATCTTTAACGGGTGTTCGTTCACATTTATGAGCACTTTTAACATAGCAGAAATTACATAGAGACTATGAACATAGCAGATCAATAACACATTTTCCATCCACCTATTTAACATAGCAAAGCTAATAAAAGAGTATGGCTTATTTTTCAACCCCTGTTTGCGGATAGCGAAAATATTTTAACAACACTCAAATGTAATAAGGCCGTGTATTTCTTCCCTCTTATCAACCCCGTGTGTAACATAGCATTCGTCAATTACTGCATGTCCCAAAAGTACTGACCATCATGGTAAAAGGTCAAACACGTAAACAAAGCAACATATTGAGGTGCCGTTTCCATATTTAGCAATTGGTCATCAACAACTACATGACGCGAAAGTGTTGACCATCGAGGTCAAAGGTCAAAATCAAAAACGAAGCCACGTATTGAATTAATGTTTCCACCCTCGGAGCAGACTACATGCAACGAGTAGGTAGTAAAAGACTATGTAATATTTTTCATCCCCTAAATAACATAATATACACACTTGTTATCCCCCACTTTCGGTTCTGATTAAACACACACACACACACACACACACACACACATACACTTTGTTGCGTATGCCAAATCCGATTTAGTACAAATAACACGCATGCGCAGAAACATTTACATTTCCGATTCGATACGCCCTTTGAACCGATTTAGACTAAACTCGGCATATGGGGTTTTCGACCATGCTGATTACGAATACCACACTTATTTTTACCTGCGTCCTATAGTTTATGTGGGATACGCCCTTTCTATGACTCTTAAAACCCAATCACTCGTAAACGAAGCAACATATTGAGATGGTGTTTCCACATTTAGTAATTGGTCACCGGCAACTACATGTTCCAAAAATACTGACCATCGAGGTCAAAGGTCAAAATACTTAAAACCTAATAACACGAAAACGGAGCCAAATATAGAGGTGCTGTTTCCATGTTTAGTAATTGGCCATCAACTACCACATGACCCAAATATACCGATCATCCAGGTCAAAGGCCAGAACTCGAAAATGGATCCACATATTGAGGTGCTGTTTCCAAATCTAGTAATAGGTCACCAACAAGTACATGTTAAGAAAGTACTGACTATAGAGGTCAGAGATCAAATATTTAAGCCTTAATAACTTGTAAACAGCGCGTCGGATAAAATTGTGTGACCTATTCAGTTTGGTACCAAACAGAAAAAGTGTAGAATGAATACATTTGAGTAGCTCATTTGCTATTGTACTAACGAGAAAGAAACCAAAGATATAAAATTCTAGTTAAAATGGCATATAATCTTGTACGATTTAAAAAGAGATAAATTTGAGTGACCTATTCAAAATTGTACCTACGAAGAATGCAATTTTAACAAGCTTAGAATTTTATATCATTTGTACTACTCAAGTAAACGAAGAAATAAATTTGTACTAACCTAAGAAAAGCGAAAATGCCGATTTTAATTAAACGAAGGAATAAATTTTATTCTAACCAGAAAAAGCGAAGAAGGACCATTTTTTAACAAACTCAGAATTTTATATCGTTTTCTACTACTCCAATAAACGGATCAATAAATTTGAATGAAGTATTCAGTTTTGGACCAACTAGAACAAAAGACCGAAGAAGGACCATGTTAGGAATAAATTTGTACACCGAGGGAAAAGAAATAGAATTTTAATGCCATTCAAATGAACGAAAGAATACATTTGGATAAAGTATCTAGTTTTGTACCAACCAGAAAAAAAGAAGTGAAGAATGAATAAAATTTGGGAGGTGTATTTTCTTTTGTATAAACAGGAAAAGTGAAGAAGAGTTACTTCAACTATCTTAGAATTTTATATCATTATGTACTGTTTAAACAAACGAGAAAATGACAATTTAAACTAGCTCAGAACTTATGTACCTTTTGTACTACTCAAATAAACAAAAGAACAAATTTGAATGTTCCGTTTTTGTATCAATCAGAAAAAAAAACCGAAGAAGGATCATTATAACAAGTTCATAATTTCTGTATCTTTTCGTGCTATTTAAGTGAACGAAAAAATAATTTCGATGTCCTACTTTTTATACCAACGAGAAATAATGAACTAGCTGAAAATTTTATATCATCTTGTACTATTTAAATATACGAAAGAATAAATTTAAGTGACCTATTCAACTTTGTACCAATGAGAAATACCATTTCATCTGGCTCAGAATTTTATACCTGTGATAAATTTGAGTGGTCTATTTAGTTTTGTACCAACCAAAAGAGGCGATGTAATACTATTTTATATACTTTTACTAACAAATAAACAATGGAGCATTTAGTTTTGTACCACAGAGTAAAAACAAAGAAATACCATTTTAACAAACTAAGAATATTGTACCATTTTGGAGTTTTCAAATAAACAAAGGAATAAATTTGAGTGACTTATAATTTGTGTCAACTGTAAAAAAGGATCACTTTAACTAACTCAAAATATTATATCATATTGAAATACTCAATTAAACGAAGTAATGCATTTGAGTGAGCTATCTAATTTTGAAACAACCATAGAAAAACCGAAGCAGGATCATCTTAACTAGCTGAGTATTTTATACCAATTTGTATTATTTTAACAAACAAAGGAATCAATTTATATTAACCAGAAAAAAGCAAAAAAGAACAATTTTAACTACCTCCGAATTTTATATCATCTTAAACCAATCTAATAAACGAAGGCATAAATATGAGTGAGCTATTTAATTTTATATCAACCAGAGAAGAAACCGAAGAAGGCCAATTTTAACTAACTGAGTATTTCGGTACCTTTTTGTACTATTTAAACAAACGAAGAAATACATTTGAGTGGTTATTCAATTTTCTAGCAAGAAGATCATTTTAACTAACTCAGAATTTTGTAATACTCAAATAAACGAAGAAATAAATTTGGATGGACTATTAGGTTTTGTGCCAAGCAGGAAAAGGAATAAATTTGTACTGACCAGTATAGCGAAGAAGGGTCAGCATTCTATACTTTTGTGCCATTTAAAGACGGGTGTCCTATTTCCTTTTGTACCAACGAGAAAAAAAGCCAAAAAGGACAATTTTTAACTGGCTTAGAATTTTATACCTTTTTGTAATAATTTTTGTGCTAACCAAAAAACTCCATGAAAGACCATTTTAACTAGCTCAGCATGTTATAACTTTATGTGCTATACATTTCAGTGGTCTACCCAATTTTGTACCAATGAGAAATGCCTTTTTAAATAGCTCAGAATTTCTTGACCATGTGGTACTATTTAAACAAAGGAATAAATTTGTACTAACCAGACTCAAAATTTTATATCATTTTGTAATACACAAACGGGCGAAGGAGTAAATTTGTGTGACATATTCCCTTTTGTAGCAAGCAGAAAAAGGAAAGAACTAACATTTTGTACTAATCAAATAAGCGAATGAATAAATTTGGGTGGCCTATTTAGTTTTGTCCATTCTTTAACTAGCTCAAAATTTCAGTACCATTGTAACTAACTCAAACAAAAGAAAGAATAAATTTGAGTGGCTTAAACAAAGAAGGTCAATGGTAACTAGCCTCTTTGTGCTATTATAATAAACGAAGGGTTAAATTTTAGTGACCTATTCAATTTTGTACCAAGTAGAAAAAATTGAAGAATGAATAAATTTTGTTTGCTTCTTTACTTTTGTATTAGCAATTAAAAAGCGGAGAAGGTCTATTTTTAAATAGCTCAGTATTTATGTACATTTTGTACTACTCAAATAAACGAAGGAATAAATTTTGATGTTCTACTTTATGTACCAACCAGAGAAAAACAAAGAAAGACCATATTCGTCTACTCAAACAAACGATAGAATGAGCTCAGAATTTATATATCTTTTTTGCCATTCAAATAAACGAAAAAACTAAGAGGGATACTTTTATACCCTTTCGTACTAATCAAATAAACGAAAGAATGAACCTATTCACTTTTGTAGCAAGCAGAAAAAGCCCCTTTTAGTTTTGTACCAACCACGAAAACAAGGGCAGAAGACCCATTATAACAAGCTCGGTATTTTTATATCATTTTGTATTACTCTAATAAATTTGGGTTGTCTATTTCATTTTTGTAACAATCAGAAGAAAAGTAAAGATGGTGCATTTTAACTAGCTCAGAATTTTATACCTTTGCAAGGGATTAAAATAAGCGAGTGGTTCTTTTAGTTGTGGTGCTACATTTTGTATATTTTTGTGTCATCCAGAGAACAATTTAAATTGGCTCTCGCGTCACTAAGTAAGGCTCATAGTTATATGGGTATTAACGTGCGTTTAGCGAATTAGGTTGACAAAATACTAACGGCGACGCTAGTCCAAAATTTCCCGGTCACTAACTAAATATTTGAACGTGAGATTTAACAAACCAGGTTGTGTCATAATTCAATGTTAAGTTAATTGTGAAGAACAGACTCCATAGCAATTAGCGTTCTAAAGAAAACTGATGAATGACGACAAATCATGAAAATAATAATAACGAAGAAACAGCATGCTTGGCCATTTTTGATCACAGCAGAAGGAAGACTAGACGAAGAAGAGGTCACATGAAAGTAAGAATCAGCTCACCAAGGAAAGAAAAGTTTTGAAAGTTCCATGTTGCACACGATCTATAATGAGTGCTGAATTATTCATTCTGTTGCTGCATATATTTAAGCAACGTTACGAATGCGTTACCTAACATTTTCATTGTTAATATAGTGAGGATTCTAAGGTACTGCCTATTGCTCAACGACTCAATTATATTTGATTAATGAAGTTATTTTTTAAACTTTGTTTCTTCGTCTATGGTAAATTATATGAAACTTATTAAGTCCAAAAAGACAAATATATATTTTTGCTTTTATGTATTTTACTATAACGGAATATAAGTTTATGGAGTATATTTGGAAAATAATAAAACATATATCATGATGTTATATTAACGAATTGTTTCTTGGAAAAGATTTATTTTGTATTGCCTTGAAACATATTATTAAACAGAGAATTCGAGTAAATTATTATTAGATTGTAATATATAACGGAGAATACATAGAACACTTTATAAAATGTAAGGGAAAAATTTATTTTACACCTGCGCAGAAGCTTTTATTGTAGGTATATAAATAGATGTATCACACTTGAAAAAAATATTTATTTGAATTGTTTTTGCTGAAGAGCAGAAAAAATTACTAGCATGGAGATTGTTTATGTTTCACCTAGAGAAAAAGAAATTCAGCGTCAAAACGAAAAACATATACCTTTAATTCCCTTGTCTGACCCCGACTTGCCAGATGAATTACGTGATAAAGTGAGAATCATATGTCCATCATAAAAAATAGAAGAAGCGTCTTATTTTAGACGCTATAATAGATATAATTATGAAATACTCCCGGAAAGTGATGATGACAGTGTTTCAAATATTAACTGTTTTGAAGTGGAAGCTAATAAGTGCGAGTATACTAGTGAAAATATTATAGATACATGTGTTATACAATTATTTTATGAGTGCACATCAAATTCAGTATTATTATTTGAAACATGTTCTGAACATAATGAAAATGAAAAAGATCATATCTGTTTGCTGCAGTACGATTACGAATTGTTACAAATAGTGTGGACGAACTTAATTAAACCTTAAATGTGAGAGAAAATCTATAAACTTTATTTAAAGAAGCATTTAAAGGAAGTAATATTAAGAACGATTATACTTTGGAGAAAAAATTTAACCTGGTATATGAATACATTACAGAGTGTGACTGTTATATCAAAGAAATAGTAGAAATGCTTTTAGAGAAAGATAAACAATTATTTAATTCTGTAAATGAACAGTGAGACACTGTAGCATATGCATTTGATTGTGTATGAATAGAAGAACATATTTATCCTCATATATATATATATATATATATATATATATATATATATATATATATATATATATATATATATATATATATATGCTACATTATTTTATATTATTTTATAAATCTGGCAATTTGTAGTATTGCAATATTAAGAATTTAATGGATTACAAACATTGGACTAACACATGTAAATAATAGTTAGAGCTAAATACTGAATTACTGGCAACTGAATTGTCAGTGAGAGTAATGTATTGTTCTGTTCAAAAGAAATAAATAAACTGATCTGGATTACAGAAAAATATATAAAATGTAGCACCACAAATAAATGAACCACTCGTTTATTTTAATCTCTCCAAAAGGTATAAAATTCTGAACTAGTTAAACTGTATCATTTTTACTTTTCTTCTGATTGTTACAAAAATGAAATAGACAACCCAAATTTATTAGAGTAATTCAAAATGGTATAAAAAACCGAGCTTGTTATAATGGGTCTTTTTTTTCGTGGTTGGTACAAAACTAAAAGGGGCTTTTTCTGCTTGCTATAAAAGTGAATACGTTTATTCCTTCGTTTATTTGATTAGTACGAAAGGATATAAAAGTATCCTTCTTCGTTTTTTCGTTTATTTGAATATCACAAAAAGGTATGAAAATTTCTGAGCTTATTTCATCGTTTGTTTGAGTAGCCGAATATGGTCTTTCTTTGTTTTTTCTGGTTGGTGCAGAAAGTAGATCAAAATTTATTCCTTCGTTTATTTGAGTAGTACAAAATGTACATAAATACTAAAATATTTAAAAATAGACCTTCTCCGCTTTTTAATTGCTAATACAAAAGTAAAGAAGCAAACAAAATTTATTCATTCTTCAATTTTTTCTACTTGTTACAAAATTGAAAAGGTCACTCAAATTTAACCCTTAGTTTATTATAACACTAGTTAACCAAGGTTTTGTTACATAAAAGGAAATACCTGTTCTTAAAGCAATTTTCTGCTCTGAATTCGAATATGCATTCGGCTTTTCTCCATCACGTACGATTTTCCCGTAACAGAGGGATATTCGGGAAAATCCCTCAAAAATTTCCCTTTTCGTATATTTTACATCCCAAGATCTTGTCCCCTTCCATATACTAACATAGAAATTATACGTAAGTATACTTTGATTCATATTTAACAAACCCTCCAAGTTTCGTAATAATGGCTTTATTCTTTCTAGAGAAATAAATATGTTTTTATGTATACTGTGTGTACTGTTTATTGCACCTTATAGTAATGCTTTCAGATCTCTTAAGTCGAGGTAAAAGGTTTTGCTTTATTACCACAAACACATATATAAAATATAATACAATATAATTTACAAGTGTGACAATTTACAATAAACAATAATACAAATGTACCAAAAGGTCATGAAAAGACAATCAAAACTATCACAATATATCAAACTTCCATTGGGTTACAAAAACGTACACTACTTCCTTCTTTTGTAAGAAATGTTGCATTCTCTAACAAGACCCCAGCAATAGTCCCCCATCATTGAAGGATCCCATCGTCCCTGGTACCTTTTCTCCATTGCCATTATATCTTGGTGGAATCTTTCCCCCTGTTCGTCGCTGAGAGCACCTAGGTTAGCAGGAAAGAAGCTGAGGTGGGAGTGCAAAAAGTGGATTTTTAAAGACATCCTACAACCCAACTCTTTGTATTTCTGTATCATATCCTGTACGACTTCTGTGTAACTCTCAGCTTTGTTAATGCCCAGAAAGTTGCTCACAACACACTTAAATGCTGTCCAGGCAGCTAGCTCAGCACTGTTTAACTTGCTGTCAAAGCTATCATCAAGGATTAATTTTCTAATTTGGGGACCAATAAACACTCCCGCTGAAATCTTAGCATCACTCAGGTTAGGGAACTTATCTCCCAAATACTTGAAACCTTCACCAGATGTGTGCATGGCTTTGACAAAGTTTTTCATAAGTGCTAACGTGATATGAAGTGGCGGTAGTAATATCTTATTAGGATCTACCAAAGGAGCGTATTTGACGTTGCATTCTCCAGGTACGTAATTCACTCTAGGTTGCCATTCATTCACTTCACAATGTTTGTCATCAGCTCGGCTATCCCATAAACATAAAAACATTGGTACTTCGTGTAACCGCACTGCAGTCCTAATAAAATACCAACTACCTTGAGATCACAACATATTTGCCAAGAATGGTCCTTGTCATTTATAAGATATAGCAAAGTTGACATGGTGTCATAGGATTCCTTAATCTTCACTGAGTGCGCAAGTGGTATAGAAGGTTTTTTATTTCCATTATGTAAAAGGACAGCTTTAAGGCTGACCTTTGACGCGTCAATAAATAACCTCCATCCTTCTGGAAGGTAAGGAATTCCTAGCTCCGCCATCAACCCATTTATATCCGTACATACGCACACATTATCTTACATTGAGAAATAGCTTGAAAATTGAACATGCCTTTTCCTGTACACATGCCTGATATGTTCGTTTCTGCATCCAATAAGTTCCACTGCTGGAGCCTTGATCCCAGAAGTTTCGCCTCTTGTTTTGCCAGGTGCAAATCACGGACTAGGTCATTAAGTTCACATTGCCGGATGAAATGTGGCTCGCTAACACAGTCAGGGATGAACGTTGGATCCTTGGATGTACATGTTGATGTCGATGGTTCATCAAGGTCATGATCATCATCAGAGTCTTTTGGCCATATCTCTTCCCAGTTGGTAGGGGGCTCGGGAAGTGGAAGTTCATCCCCGTGCGGAATAGATCTAATTGCGGATTTAACGTTGGGATAACTTAATGTGTATTTGCTTTTCTTAGAATGTCCCTTAACTACTGTGAGACAAAAATAACAATCATCCAGATGGTTGGTGGGTTCTCTCCACACCATTGGTACAGCAAATTTCATGAACCTTCGTTTCCCTTTGGCCCATGCAAGTAAAGTGACGTAGCACGACGCACAAATTATGTTGGGTGCCCAATTTTTGTCCTGATCTCCCACACGACATCCGAAATATATATAATATGCTAGTTTCACCGATGGCGTAATGGATCTACACTGTCCTTTAACTACAAACTGGCCACACACATAAAAAAAAACTATTTGGTGAGTTAATACAAGAATCCCGTCCTCTTGACGCCATTGTACTGATCACAAACTAAACTTCTGGTCTTAGTTGGGTATAATGGCGTTAAGATCAAACAACTTTGAAAGTGAAGTAGTGTTAAACCACACGTCAATATAAAAATGTACAAAACTCCCCCACCAGGTGTCAAGAACACAAGAAAGAAAGAAATGCGCGGAGGGAGGGGGAAACGATACCGTAGTGGAAAATTCAGACTGCAATAGTTCATTGTTGTCAACGATGAGTCTGTATTCCATTCTTTCTTTCTTTTGCATTCTGTTACATTTGATAGCAAATATTGATAACCATTTCATGAACGAAACGAAAAAACTTGGAGAATTGTATATATATGTATTAAGATATACATATACTGTACGTTTAAAAAATATACGTTGGAAGTACATTATATTTTTATACACGTTTCTAATTTACAGAGAGCAATACAAGTGCGTTGTTGACTATTGTAAATATTCATTTTTATGTCTGTGTTTGTAGTAATAAAGCAAATCGTTTTTACCCCAACTCAGGAGATCTGAAAGCATTACTATCAGGTGCAATAAACAGTGCACACAGTATACATACAAATATATTTATTTCTCTAGAGAGAACAAAGCGATTTTTACGAAAATATTCGGGTTTATTAAATATAAATCAAGGTATACTTAGGTATAATTTTTTGTTACTATATGTAAGGGGACAATAGCTAGGGAAATAAAATATCTGAGAAAGGGAAATTTTGGGGGGAATTTCCCGAAAATCCCTCTGTTACGGGAAAATTGTACATGATGGAGAGAAACCGAGTGCATATTCGAATTCAGCGCAAAAAGTTCCTTTAAGATCAGGTGATTTTTCTCATGTAACAAACAAAAAGTTTAAATTTGTTAACTAGTGTAATAGAACAAAAAGGCTAGTTACCATTGACCTTCTTTGTTTAAGCCACTCAAATTTATTCTTTCTTTTGTTTGAGTTAGTTACAATGGTACTGAAATATTGAGCTAGTTAAAGAATGGACTAAACTAAATAGGCTACCCAAATTTATTCCATCGCTTATTTGGTTAGTACGAAATGTTAGTTCTTTCCTTTTCTGCTTGCTACAAAAGTGAATATGTCACACAAATTTATTCCTTCGCCCGTTTGAGTATTACAAAATGATATAAAATTTTGAGTCTGGTTAGTACAAATTTATTCCTTTGTTTGTTTAAATAGTACCACATGTTCAAGAAATTCTGAGCTAGTTAAAAAGCCTTTTCTCGTTAGTACAAAATTGCGTATACGACTCAAATGTGTAGCACAAAAAGTTATAACATGCTGAGCTAGTTAAAATTGCGGGTTTCCTCGCTTTTTTGGTTAGCACAAGAATTATTACAAAAAGGTATAAAATTCTAAGCCAGTTAAAAATGGTCCTTCTTGGCTTTTTTCTCGTTGGTGCAAACGGAAATAGGACACCCGTTTTTAAATAGTACAAAAAGTATAGAATGCTCATCATTCGTAATCAGCATATTCGAAAACCCGCATATGCCGATTTTCATCCAAATTGGTTAAAATTGCCATTTAAAGGGCGTATCCCACATAAACTATAAGACCCAGGAAAAACTAAGTATGGTATTCGGAATCAGCATGTCCGAGAACCCCCATATACCGAGTTTCATCTAAATTGGTTAAAATTGTCCATCCAAATCAGTTAAAATTGTCATAGAAAGGGCGTATCTACATAAACTGTAGCACCCAGTTAAAATAAGTGTGATATTCGTAATCAGCATGTCCGAAAACCAACATATGCCGAGTTTAGTCAAAATCAGTTCAAAGGGCGTATCGAATCGGGAATGTAAATGTTTCTGCGCATGTGTGTTATTTCTACTAAATCGGATTTGGTATATGCAACGAAGTGTGTGTGTGTTTAAGCAGAACTGGAAGTGGGGGTAACAACTGTGTATATTATGTTATTTAGGGGACGAAAAATAGGACATAGTCTTTACGACCTAGTCGTTGCACGTAGTCTGCTCCGAGGGTGAAAACAGTACCTCAATACGTGGCTCAGTTTTCGATTTTGACCTTTGACCTCGATGTTCAACACTTTTGGGTCCTGTAGCTGTTGATGACCAATTACTAAATGTGGAAACGGCACCTCAATATGTTGCTTCGTTTACGTGTTTGTCTTTATAATCAAGTGTGCAGGCGGGACATAGAGCCCGGTTCCTCCATTTACACCCAGCGTTCTTTTCCTTTGCTTCGAAAGAGCTTCGATTCTCCTTTATTCCAGCGTTTGTGTGCAAAGATTTATATATACATATATATGTGTGTGATGTATATAAAATCAGAGGGGGGCTTAGTTTTCCCCTGTATATCGTCCTTTTTCTTTCCCTTTTTCCTTCTCTTTTTTGTTCTTATTGGTATTATTACTGTTGTTGCTGTTATTATTATTATTATTCGTTAAATAGTTTGATTTATGTCGATGTGGCCACACGTGTGGTTGTTTTACTATAAATGTGGTTATTGTTTCTGTTGTTTCGTTATTTTTTGTTGTTCTTTCCGTTTTGTTTATTATGCTTTGTCTTCCGTGTCTCGGTATTTTTTCTGTTATAATTGTTGTTTCACTTGGGTTTAATTCTTGTTTGTTTGATCTTTTAGTTCGATCTTTCGGTCTGCATCTCTCTGTATATACAAGTGTGCAGGTGGAGCATCGAGCCTGGTTCCTCAGTGTTCACCTAGCTTCATTTCCCTTGTTTGTGGAGCTTAGTTTCTCCATTTCTCAGCGTCTGCGTATGTTGTATAAGAATAAAGTTCTAATTTTAGGAGGGTTTTGTTCCCCCTAGGTTTCCTTCGTTTTTTCTCTTTAATTCTTTTTTTATTGTTGTTTCTGTTTCTGTTTTTAGTTGCTATTATTGTTCTGTTTTAGTGTTTTTTATTCCTCGTTTTGTCTTTAGGTTGGTACCACAATTTTTTAGTTTTTCATACATTGTTTTTCTTCCCTTCTTTTTTGTGGTTTTGTTGTTTTCGATTTTCTCTCGTTTTTGTGTTTACATTTTAGTTGGCTCGTTTCTTTTTGTTCCGTTTTCTTATTTTTCTGTGGTATTTATTTCTATTTCTTTGGTTTTGGTTCTCCTTCTTTTTTGTGTTGGGGTCTTCTTTTGGTTGGTTTGTGTTTTGCCTCAGTTCGTGGGTTTTCGTTCGGTCTAGGGCCTGTGGTTTTGTTTGATCTCTCTTTTTTTCTTTCTTTCCATGGTTTTTCTAGTGATTACGTTTCCTGTGTTTCTGGTTCTTTTTGTTTTCTGGGCTTTTCTTTTTCCACGATGGTCAGTACTTTTGGGACACACTGGTTGATAAGATGGAACAAGTACACGCCCTTATAACATATGGTTGCTGTTAAAATATTTTTGCTATGCGCAAACAGGGGTTGAAAAATAAGCCATACTCTTTTATTAGCTCTGCTATGTTAAATATGTGGATGGAAAATGTGTTACCGATGTGCTATGTTCATAGTATCTGTGTAGTTTCTGCTATGTTAAAAGTGCTCATAAAAGGGAACGAGTCCACCACTTAAAGATTATCTGCTCTACTATGTGTCCGTAGTATCCACTGCAATTCTAGAATAGGGGTTAATAATAAGCCATGCTCTTTTATTAGCTCTGCTATGTGCTCGTAGTTTCTGTGTAATTTCTGCTATGTTAAAAGTTCTCATAAAAGGGAACGAATCTTATGTATTATCTGCTATGGTATGGGTTCGTATTCGCTTGTGTGGAAAGGGCACCTCAATAAGCGACTTCGTTGACAAGTGATTGGGTTTTTAAGTGTCATAATCAGCGCGTCATGTTCGAACACCCCCCATATCCCGAGGTGCGCAGAAGTTCATAAAAGGGTCAACGAGTACGTGAGTCCAGTGACCAGGGGACGGTGCCGGCCAATCAGCGCTGCATGTTTGAAAACTCCCCATATCCCGAGGTGCACAGTAGGTCATAAAAGGGAACAAATACACGCGTAAAATGACGACGTAAAAGACCGTAGGTGTACGGTTCAAGGTGTTCGATTTGCCACACGTGGGCGTGGCCGGAGGCGGGGGCGGGGCCGGGGCCAAACGTGGGCGTGTCCGTGGTCGTGACCGTGGGCGGGGCCAGTGGGCGGGGCTAGCCAATCAGCGTGAAGGGGCTGGGAAGGGGCGGGGTCACGTGACCTTCGTCAGCCAATCCGCGTGAAGGGGCGTGGCTTGTCTGTGCATGCACAGTAGGAAAAGAATCAAGCCCAAGTGTCCCCACTCTACTTAAGTGATACAGAAGTTAAAATACATGGTGATGATTAAGTTATTAATAAACGACAATATGCAGGAACATAAGGTTTCTGGTAATTACTAACAAAACGTAATCCGAAAAACTATAATGAAGATGGTCTAAAAAATATTCACAAATAGTTAATGATTCTTATGTAGTGTTTCATAACAATGATCCAAACACAAGAAAACAACGATCTAGTAGAAGCGAAAAATATAGAGAAATTATTAAACCTATTTGGGATATATATATATAAAACCAACTTTGGGTCCATTACCGAAAAATAGAGAACAGGAGTGGAGTCAAACGAATTACAAAAGAATATATATGGATGGATGATATGAGAAAGTTAATTGATCGATTAAGTTATTGACGAAAAGGAAAAATCTGATAATGATAATTTTTATAATGAGAAAGAAGGCATAATGGATATGATTAATTCTAAACTCTCACAATTTATACCTAAGGATCCGATGGGTATGGGTTATTTGATGAAGATAATGAATACGTTGCCACCATAATTTTGGAATAATGAAAAAGTATGGAAAAGGATTAATGAATAAGATTTTAAACATATACCAGGTTATGAATTTTGCGGTTTTTACACGAAGCTGCAAGAGAGGTTAGAAAGAGGAAATAAAGGTTTTAGCAAACTAGATGAAGATTGTAGAGAACACGTCATTTACTACAGAGATAATAAAGATACAGCTTCTAGACATAACATGGTATTAACTACAGAGGTAATAAAGATACAGATTCAAGACATGTTGCAGACAAAGAATTAGAAAATAAAGCATGGGAAAGGGCTTTTGCTAAAGATGCTAACTTGAAAACAGAACGATTACCAGCATTTGGAACTACTTTGGCTATGAATGCAAAAGTACGGTATGGTTTAGGTTTATAAGTATTGTGTTTAATTTTTATGGATTTTCCATTAAAGTTTTATAATAAATATAAGTATGAAGTTAAGTAGATTTAGGTTTACAATACCTAACGAAGAACTTAAAAAAATAAATATTGATCACATTTTAACAAAGAAAGAATTAAAAAATAAAGCTAAGAAGATAAAAGAAAGATAAATGCAGTTATCTCTATCAATACCACAAGTTAAAAAATAAACCAAGAAATGAAAACTAAAGATAATATTCACTATTTAGATTTTATATTTACTTTTCCAACAATTTTAGCTATAATAGGTGCTATAGGTTCTGCTGCTATCGGAGCTGCTGCTATAGCCATAACGGTAAATGCTGCAAAAATAAAAGTGAATTAGAAGAACAAAGAAGACATAACTTAGTAATAGAAGAGAAGCAAGGTGGTAAGCTTCCAGAAAACGTAAAGCCCAAAAAAGTAAAAAAAAAATTAAACCTTTAAGTAACTTGGATCTAATTCATCTTTTTAAACAGCTTAAGATAAGAAACTTTAGAAGTGTATTCATGAGTGATGAATTACGTAAAGAGCCAGAAAAGAATGAGTATCCCATTGTAAGTTTTGATGTCTCTAAAAATATAGGAACTCATTGGATTTGTCATTGGAAAGAAGGAAATAGAAAGTATGTATTTGATTCATTCGGAGTTAATCCCCCAAAACAGTTGTAAAAAAACTTGGTTATAATATAGAGTACAGTAGGAATCGTATACAACAATTTAACGAGGTAATCTCTGGGAATTTATGTACTGTAGTATTAAAAGTGCTTACAGACGGATATAGTTTTCTCAGAAATCATTAGTCAGTTGAATAGGAATAAAGATATTTGGATATGTTATATTTAAGTTTGTTTTATGGGGTTAATCCATAACACGAAAAAGCTATTTTTTCTTTATAATAAATATGTATAAAATTGAGTCATATGAATTACAATCCTTTGAACCTAATCAAAAGATAATCGAACATTTAAATAACCCAAACAGTTCTATTGAGTTTCATATAGATGTTGGGGATAAGTTTGTTCATCGTTGTTCTGCTGATATTTATGTAAGTTTTTTAATTGGAGGTAGAGATTCTGATGGCGAATATACTACTGGTCAAAATATTAGACTTACTAATAATTTCTTCCCACGTCTGTTTTCTCAAATTCTTCCCACGTCTGTTTTCTCAAATACAAGTTAGTAAGAATTGACAGATATTGGATGTTATATATTCTCCTGGTTTAACTTCGACAGCTGTAAACACATGTACGATTTCAAAACCAGAAGCAAGTAATTGTGATGAATGTGGATGGGAAGGAATTACCTCGACAAGAACAGATGAAGTAATAGTATTTTTACTAAGACTTTTAACAGGATTTTCTTCTGATTATAAAGATGTTTTGTGGAAAGGGGGACATAAATATACGTTTAAAAGTGGTTCTGATGATAGTGCATTTGCTATTTAGAAAACAAAAAGGAGGATGGAACATATGAGAATGATCGACAACATCCAGGTAAAGTTAAGATTACAAACAGGGAGTTGAGAATGCCTATTATTAATTATGAACCTAACTATGCTACCTTCCTAAGAACTAACATGTTAAAAGAGTGTAAAATTCCTATTTCTTTCAACACATTTCAATATTTACAAAAATCAGTTACAAGTAAATGTTTAGAATTCGATCTAACTATACAATTTAACTCAAGTGAATTTGATATGCCTAATTTCTTGATTGTATTTTTCCAAACTTATAAAAAATGATAATCAAGAGACTCAACATGTTTTGATCAGTGTAAAGTTCAGAATATCCATTATCGTAATTCTCGAAATGAGTCTTTTCCTTTAGAACATTTGAGCTTAGATTTTGAAAAGCATAAATATCTCAAAGCTTACTAAATGTATACGATATATAAAAGAGTTACAATTTTAAACACTGAGATGTTCTATTATCCTAACGAGTTTTTAAAAATAGACAAATGTTTGTAATTAACACAAGCATGCATAAATCAGTAACTAAGTGATAGAACTAATTTTAAATTGACTGTTAATTTTGAAAGCGATGTACCAGATAAACGAATTTGTTATGGTGTAATGATTGGTAAAAAAGCTTTGAATATGATGTGCAAAACGAAGAAGTGATTAAGAACTTAAAAATCAATTATACGTTTATTAGATTTGATTAGATTGTAAGTGTTTTTATTTTAATATCATAAAAACTTGTTTACTAAAAATGAATATTCCAGACAAAATTCAACGAGATAATCTAATTGCGTTAATTGAGGATACTATATTAACACTCTAGAACTTACTACCGAAAAATAAGAGGAAATGTAAGAGATTAAAATGTATTTATGTTACTCTTATTGCATTTCTGATACTGTTTTCTGCTTCAACATGGTTTATAGCTATATTTATGTTTATTGCAGTCTATTCGATTTTTGCAACAGCATTTGCATCTACGATGCCGTTATCACTGGTCTATCAACACGATTTATTATAGCTTCGAAGAAAGAGTATTATAAAATATGATAACTAGAATTGCTATGTTTAAGGATGAGCTTAATGTTATTAAAGTAATGAAAGAAGAAATATAAGACGAACATATAAAAGACATTTGGTGATATAATTAACTATATATATAACGAGATAAGGTCATTACAAAAATGAACCAATTTTTAAAGGTTTTTTAACAATAAATAGGAAATGGCATCACAATTAAACAAGAAAAACAATATTGACGTTTTAAAACTTGTAAATTGCAAGATCTGGAGGAAGGAAAATAATACAAAATAAACGTATGAAAATAAACACCAACAAAATACATCGGTCAACGAGTATTAGTACATTTAAAAGAAAAATACAAAACCATATTACCCCATAGATATAATGAAGATACTGATCAAGTTTTAAAGGAGATGAAATCTAAGGAACTGTATATAAGACATGATGAAATGAAATATATTTCTAATGGTTTTAAAACGTATCAACTGTTCTTTAATAATAAGCTTAAAAAGTAAAAAAAGATTAAAATTTTTTAAAGTACTAAATTGAGAAGTTACTATGGAACCTCAAGGCAAATTCTTTCTTACTAATAATGTCAATGTAATTGTGAAAAATGTGCAAATCGAAACGCAAATAGTTATCAGTGGTGGTTTATTCAGTTTGAGCTATAACCAATGGACTGAATTAAGGAAATTATTGTTTCATATAGAGAATGAAGTTAGCAGAAGATTCCATTACCAATATCCAAAATTGTAATTTTAAGTATGTTGTAAGTGTTTTTATGGTTATAAACACATAAAAACTGATATTTAGACATTCAAAAATGCATAACGAAAAGCAGTACTATTGAATGCCATTAGAATTTTAAAGATTCATATATAAATAAGAGAGATATTTATGTTTTGAAATAATATCCTTAGAACTATACAATCTACAAGACATTCAAAAGATAGTAAACTTATTCCTCTATTGACCTTAATTTGACTTTTTAAAATCAATGAATATTTGGCGAAGTTATAACAAAATTTAAATTTTGGGAATTTTTTACGGGCTTATCTTTGAGTTTTCGGGAAAATATTATTCACTGAAAAGTCTTAGAATTATATGTAGATTATACTAGCATTTTTTATTTATCGAAATTGACAAAAATTGGTAAAGCTATTAAAAATTTAAATTATATCCTGAAAGGTAGGCAACCCGCTACAAGTCAATAATAACGTATCACGATACCCGTTTGTATTTTCAAAATTGATGTATAAATAAGGAAGATATAAGCATTTTTCATTTCTTGCCCCTGGAATTTCAGAAGTTGTGAAACCAGAAACACTTAACCCTGAAAATATGCAGCCCGCAATACACATATGGGCTATCCAAAAATGTAATAAGATTGTCAAAACATTCATTAGGAGCCGAGATTTTGATAATCTTATTACTACTATATTTTGAATTTACCGCTTCTATTAACACTTGTGCTTACGTGGACTCCCTAAAGGATTGAGTGTCGGCAAGAGAACCAAAAGATATTTCGTTACTGACGTCATATGTGAAGTTGTCTAGCGAGGATAAACTACGTCATCGCTGTAGCACCATCTGGTGAAATGAAAAAGAGTGTTGTATATGTATGTGTGACATTGTCCAGGGAGAGTAGACTACCTCATCAGTGCAGCGCCATCTCACGACTGCTAGCTAGAAGCTCTGTTGAAGGAAGAGAAAAGAAAATATGTTGGCGTGGGGAAAAGGAGAAGAGATCGGATTGCATGTCACGTTCATGTATGCTCTTGCTTCCAGCCGAGTTGAGAAAAGCCGAGAGGAAGGTGTAAATTTTGATTGTTATTTATTTTGTCTATGATGTTAGCTGAGAGGGGTAATTTAACCTTCACTGGCCAGAGAATTACATGCTTGTATATGTCATAAAATCCTATCCACAAAGCACCCTACTGTATCTCACTTTAAAATTACAGTTTCACTAACCTTCTGTGTTAAGTAATATTTGCCAAAGTACTGGAGGGTAAAAGTGCGCTAGAAGTAACCAACCTGTACTACTTTGTAGCAAGATAATCTGCATTTCTGTACTTGAAAAATCCGCAGCAATAACTTTATTTTCAATTTAAATAGTCGTCGTTAACCCCGGGGGAGAACATGTGAGACAATGCAACCTATATATAACGAAAGTTAGTAAAAGTTGTACTTGCTTGGGGGCAACTGTAGCAGAGAAGAGGTATTGAACAGACACCGTGCGGTATCTTTGATGATCTGAATGTGCTTTAGGTTCATTTCAATTACTTAGTGAAAATTTTGTTATTTCATCATCAAATGTTTGGGTGGTCTGTGTCCCACCGAACTGTATTTTCCAGGAGAAACGAAACCCATATTCCCTGCGTTTGTATCTACAATATATGAAAACAATTTCAATATCTATACAAAACCAAAAAAATACCTATTCCCTTATGTTTTGAGTATTATACCCTAAATGGTGTTTCGTTGAAATTCTGCATGTGATTTCAAGTACCTGTAAACTAAACTTCTTAGAAATTTTGACATTTACTGATCAAATGTTTGCAGGGATAAGCGCTTACCCAGCCATTCTTACAGGAAAATAAGAAACATCTATTCACTGATTTTAAGTTTGCAATGTCTGTACACAATTTTATTTGCTTCTCTTCACTTCTTGTTGCATTTCGGGAGTGAACTCTTAAAATTTTGGTTGCATCTTTTCCCCCTAAACCGTCTTTTCGCTGGAAATAAATAAAGCACATTCGGTAATTTCATGAGAAGTATATACTCGACAATTTTATCAAAATCAGAGTGAAACTCATGGGTAATGTTCCTTATAAGTATTGTCGTGTTCTATAAAGTTCATTATTTTTGAAATAGTTCATAAAGTAATACAGCGAAGAAATAATATAGGAAATAAAACGCTTCCTTCCAAGTCAAAAACTAAACGAAGAGTAGAGCCACTGTGGGAAACTCTGCTTGAAGTATGTAATATATTTGTTTCAGAAAGGAGGGTGGAATATTTTACGGTAAAAATACTACATATCAATTAGTTTTCTTTTCGTTTTAACGATGGGCGGGGATTGAGGGAAACGACGTATATCTCCGGAGATAGCACTCGGTAGTAGTCGTTTCCATTATATCTAAATTACTCTAATATATACGTAGAGCAAGCGGGGATAACAAAAATAAATAAAAACACCAGAAAAGATAACGATTGATACAAAAGCACTTGTCCCTCTTTTTGAGTCCTCTATGCAATTTAATATAAATAAAATAATTTGAAAGAAATATTGCAAACCCAAGGTTGGTACTCTGTCCATTGAAAGGTTGACAATGTTTGCTCTTAGAAGTCAATATACTTCACAGTATCTAGTTGTTGCAACAAACCCTGGGTGACACAATGGTAATCCTTTATATATATATATATATATATATATATATATATATATATATATATATATATATATATCGGGTGTTGCAAAATAAGTGTTACAACTCTTCGGAACTAACTCCTGCCACTGAGAAAAGAAAAAAGTTCGTTTGAACTTTCGGCTATCGAACATAATTTCGGATCTACAAGGTGCCGAGAGCGTGGGAAAATGACTTTCGGACGCCAATAGTTCGGAAACTATCCAACATAAAGAGACCTGGTAAAAAATTCACTGAAGATGTCATACCTGCTCTATTGAATTTTGCATGTTTCACAATCCTACCAAGCACGCGCAAGGGATTCCCCAAAGAACGTAGGTAGTCCCGGATAATCAACCAAATGAAACTTGGTCTAAATGGATATGAGTTGATAGGCTTCCTACCAGGTAACAATAATTCGTTTGTATTAAGTCGATATCTGGGACAAATACAAAATGGCGGACACCTTCTTGCCCGTTGTGTGTGGTTGCATAATCGTCAGGTACGGATGTTGGCCAACAGTGACGTTCTGAGTATTAAGTGTAGCAAATTTGTACTCAAAAGCTCTAGAAAGACATCTGCAGTGTCGGTAGTGCAAAACAGATGAATCACATGTGTGGAAACACAACGAAAAATGTCCAGAAATACACTCATACTCAGTAAACTTCAATAGAGCAGGTATGACTTTTTCAGTGAATTTTTTATCCGCCCTCTTTATGTTGGATAGTTTCCCAACTATTGGCGTCCGAAAGTCATTTTCCCACGCTTTCGGCACCTTGTAGATGCGAAACTATGTTCGATAGCCGAAAGTTCAAGAGAACTTTTTTTCTTGTCTCAATGGCAGGAGTCACCTCCCAAGAGTTGTAACACTTATTTTGCAACACCCGATATATATAATATATCTATCTATCTATCTATCTATCTATCTATATATATATATATATATATATATATATATATATATATATATATATATATATATATATATATATATATACGCATTTATGTACGCACGCATTTATATATATATGCGTATTTATATATATACACATGTATGTATGTTTATGCATATTTATATATATAGGGTGTTTGAAAACCACACCGACAATGTATGGGAGGTGATTCCAGATACCAAGATAAGACAAAAAGGTATAGACCAACCTGACTGCAGAAACTCGGAGTTATAGGCTGCCGAAAAGTTGAAAAAATCAATTTTAAAGGTCCATAGCTACAAAACTACGGAACCTACCGTAGTCAGGTCAAACCTTCATGTTTTTACTTTAATAAAATCTTTTAATCGTAATAATGTCACTTTGTTGCATATAACTTACTTGTACCGTAAGTTACTCAAAATCACTAAATTATGTATCTTCTTTAGCCTAATTTTTCTTAATATTTTCCTTAAGCTATTTTCATAGAAATCTCTTTCGTGTCAGAAACCTTTTTGAATCATACTTACCTGTTAATCGTAATTTTGTTGTAATAATAAAATCGTAAAACATCTCTCTTAAATCATCATTAATCTATATCTTCATTATATGGTATTTCTTTTTATTTGCACACACTCATAACTCTTTTCCTTAAAAACTTCTAGTGCCACATTTTTAAACACTTTTTACCTGTGTACTCTTATATTCCAACATTCTCCCTCTTTAGAAAATTGAACTTATTCATCTTGCAACATCATCTAACACCTTGCAACCTAATCTAACATCTTGCAACCATAATCTAACATCTTACATAATCTTATATATCTTGCAAGCTAATCTAAATATAAAACAGTAATCAAAGCTAAGAACTCTACGAATCATCCCAATAATCTTAATTTCTTTTCCATCTTCCGGACTTTTTTCTTCTGTGCTGCGCATGCCACCTATTTAACAGAAAATATATCTCCGCCTCTATGTAGGTTTTCTTCTCAACCAGCTGAGCAATAATTTCATCACTTTCTTGCAGTTCATCCGACCACGAAGTGTTCTTTCCTGTTTCCATAGATTCACCCTTATTTTTCCTGGTATCAAATCCTTTCCTATGATCTCGTGAACTTTTTTTCTGTTAATCAACCACTTGTCCCAAACATGCATTGAATTTTTGGGTGAATTCGCTCGCTTCTTCTCTATTGTAGCAACTTCCGGGTAATTAGATAATTCTTCTTCCTGTTGTTCCGACATAAACAATGGATTTAATCAATCTATGGCCAACTCAATTATGTCCTGTCTTTCTTCCATGAAATTGGTCCTGTCACGCTGTTCATCCTTCCATTGTGTTGTATCTTTGCCCCACTGATCATACCACAGTAAGCCAAACAGGTCGTAGTGTGGGTCACTCTCGGATAATAAGTGTTCCCCTTCACTGTCACAAAATATGTGATAGAATCTCATCTGTTTAGCCACGTCAACTAGCTCATCCTGCTCCGATTTAAATATTGTATTTTCTTGGGCTTGAAATGTATCATATTGATAGACTAATACTGGTGATTCTTACGTTCGCTTTTGAAAATTGTTTTCCCCACGCAGGACAAGCTCTTTTCATGTGTTGCTATCTACAGAACCTACGGCGAGTTGGTGATTTTGGAGATGACGAAGAGTTTGGGGATGCTGATCTGGCATTAGAAACAGGACGGTCACTCACTTTCCAGAAGCGATTCCCTGAAGGATGTACTGTATGTATATCTGTCTCTGTTTTAGGCGTATACAACCGCAACTGTTGTTCGGTGCTTTCCTTTCCATTGTTAGATCAACGTCTATAGCTTTGTGGAAAGTCAAATCTTTGCTGTATCACAAATTGAGCCTTATCGCTCCATCGGTGACTCTAAAAAACACTAGTCTCGTAGATTCTCATCCAAAAAACATGTGTACCCACAATGAAATGATTGTTATTTCACATCAAATACAAAGCTACTGATCGATTGATAAGGCATTTGCTTCATACTGTGCTATTGATATATCTCCGAAATAATGTTCACTTTTGCAGCATAATACGGTTTCATAACTGCTTTGAATTCTTCATATGATTTCTCCGATGGGGAAGCTGGCTAACACATAGTGCATACTTGCTCATAAGCTTCGAAACCAATGTCAGCAAATAAAGTGGACATCTTTCTGTCCTCCTGCTGCCTTATCCGGGATCTATCCTACTGACTGCCTCAAATTTATTAGTTTAATTTCATAAAAACTTTTAAGCCTTTATGGATAAATGGTACAATTTTGTACCATACGGGTGTTTCATGGTACATTGCTTTATAACTCTTCTATTTGAGCTTTTTCGTCCGTTTTTTGTTTTACAAGTCTAGAGGCATTCTAGAATACGTTACGTGTGGTTTCATACCTTTCTGTGTCCAAACATAGGAGGTGATGACGTCATAATTTTAAAAAAATATATTTTCTCTTATTAAGCCTATGCTCATTATTTTTTGGCGGGCTTATTTTTGAACGTACAAGATTGAAATTTTGCATAAACATTTAGTCCACCGAGCAGTAGTTAACAGATTGTTTCTCAGATTTCTGCCTTAATCATAGTGGATCCAGAGGGACAAAGAGTTAAAAAATGGATATTTTTACTAAAAAATCCCTTTCTTCGGAATTTTCCCGACTTAGATACGTGATGGAGATACGTGAGTCATACCCTCTGAAAGGCACTTCTATTCTGAAGAGAATGATTGGCAAAACATGTCCCTAAGTTAATTAGGGATGCCTCAGGGAATTTTTAAAAACTATACATCTGTATAGGGGAATATGGGACATTGTCGGTATATTTTTTGCGAGTTTACTTTTGCACCTAGAAGATTTAAATTGTGCATAACATTCAGCCCACCGAGTAGTATTTATCAGATTTTTTCAGATCTCTGCGTTAAAACAGAGAAGGTTCAGAGGGGCAAAAATTTGAAAAAGGGATATTTAGACAAAAAAAGTTTCTTTGAAATTTTCCTGCCTTAGATACACGATGGAGACACGTGAGTCATACCGTCTGAAAGGCAGTTCTATTCTGAAGAGAATGATTGGCGAAACATCATCCTAGGGTAATTAGGGATGTCTCAGGATTTTTTTTACCTGAGATCATGGTCTTTGGCAGTAATTTGGGGCATTGTGGGGATACTTGATAAAACTTCTCCCGTCCTTAGTATTAAAGATATAAACTTGAAATTTGGCACACTCATTCAGTATACCAAGTACTATCTATCGGATTTTTTGAGATCTCTACTTTCACACAGGACCGCTCCAGAGGGGCCCAAAATGTGAAAAAATTTCTCTCCGAAAGTTTCCCTTTGACACTAATTTTCCCTCTTCTGGTATACGATATGGGCATCCGAGAGGTACCATTTGAAAGCCAGCTTTATTCTAAAGAGAACGAAGTATGAACCATGATCCTAGAATAAACAGTGACGATGCAGTAGCTGCTTGACTGAAAATCTAAAAAATAGCCCAAAAACCCCGGCTTCCGAAAGGGTTAATGGTATAAATGTCACTTTGTTGAATCTAACTTACTTCTATCGTATGCTACTCAAAATCACTAAATTATATATCTTCTTTATCCTATTTATTCTTAATCTTTGCCTTAAGCTATCTTCATAAAAATCTCATTGGTATCATAAATCTTCTTGAATCTTACTTATCTTTATTATCGTAATTTTCTTGCAATCTTAAAATCTTAAAACATCTCTCTTCAATCATTACACTGTTCAATAAATTTTGATCGAAAGTATGTAAATTCTTTGAAATTGCGATTTTTACATTCATTTAAGCATCATATGAAAGGAAATGATAATAGAAGTATTTTCTTAGCTCAGGTTGTATAAAAAACGCCCTTGTACAACAGTAGCTGTATATATACAAATATATTAATATTTATAGAACATTTAAGCAAAATCCTTGTAAAAACCTACATTCACTTTTTTTATCTATTTCACTGTGATATGATAAGCTGGGGAGTTAAGAAGTACCAAAACCTATAGCTTTCTATACCCTTGTAATTCCTTTTTCAAAATTGCTCAAATACCAGTTTCACAGCGATACAGAAAATAAAGTAACCGTGGTCAAGTTAAACATTAATAATCTCGTAATAAAAAATAGGTATTGACATCAAAACATGAAAAATATATACAAATACCTTTTTGTGCAAGAACTACACTGCAATGTAAACAAAAGTTTCAAGTGACTCCTTCTACAGGATTATGCTTATTTTATATTGAGCGTCTTCGCTTGGCTTGCCTTTTGTAGGTTACATCTGGAGCATCCCTTGCAATAGTCCAACAGTGTCGGCCAATATGATAGAACTCCATTTTCCCTCATATCTCTTCTCCATGGCTGCAATACCTTGATGGAAACGCTCACCATGTTCGTCACTTACTCCTCCATAATCTTCGCGAAAGAAGTCTAGATGTGAATGAAGAAAGTGGAGTTTCAGAGACATATAGCAACCAAGATTTTCGTAGCACAATAACAACTTTGCTACCAGTTGTTTGTAATTTGTTGCTCGTTGTCTTCCCAAGAAATGTGAACAAACACTCTTCAAGCTTTCCCACGCAGCTTTCTCCTCACCTTGTAGAATTTCGTCGAACTTGTGATCTTTGAATAGTTGCCTAATCTGTGGCCCTATGAAAACACCCTCTTTAACTTTGGCATCACTTAATCGAGTTAATTGTTCTCTTAGGTACTTATAGGCTTCATCCTCTTGGTTCATGCTCTTAACAAAACTTTTCATAAGACCTAATTTAATATGTAGAGGGGGAAGCAAAATTCGGTTACAATCTACCAGTGGTTCATGCTGCACATTTTTCACTCCCGGCTGAAGAGTTTCTCTGGTACTCCAATCACTTTTGCGGTAATGAGTTCCACGATCTCTACTGTCACATTCACATATAAAGCAACAATACATTGTATACCCTAACTGTATATCTAGCAACAGTGCTATTACTTTAAGGTCACCACAAATGAGCCACTGAAAATCGTAATATTTAATGGCTTGAAGTAAACGTTTCCAGTTTTCATAAGATTCCTTCATATGAACTGCGTAACCTACAGGAATTGAAGAAACTTCATTTCAAATATGTAATAGCACTGCCTTTAAACTCACCTTGAACGAATCTATAAAGAGCTTCCACTCTGTACGTTCGTAATTAATTTTAAGTGCCCTCATAAGAAAATTTACATCTGTACATGCCACAAGTGTGTCTTCCATAGTAAAAAATGAAGTTAACATTTTCTCCCTATTCCGATACACTGAAATATTTACTTTTTCCTGCAATAAATTCCATTGCTTTAAGCGTGATGCTAAAATTTCGGCTTTGCTTTTCGAGAGGTCCAAGTCTCTGATTAGATCACTTAGTTCCTCTTGAGTAAGTCTATGTGGTTCACATGGAGGTTCTTCTACAACAAACATAGGGTCCTTCGAAGTACTTGATTCAGGAGCTTCAACTTCTTAATCATCATCAGCAAAAAGATCGTATTCTTTAAGTGGGTCAGGAACAGGTAGTCCTTCTCCATGTGGAACAGGGCGCATTGCAGAAGGAATGTTAGGATAGATCAAGGTCCGCAAGGTGGTCGCTTGGCTCCCTCCAAATCATTGGCACTGCAAAAGGCATTGAGCGCCCCTTCCCATTAATCCAATTTCTTAGATTGCTGGCACAAGTGTTACACACAATATTGGGTGCCAAAGATTTATCTTGGTCTCCAATTTTACAACCAAAATAATATCGATAGGCTTTTCTTATTAGTGGTGTTATAGTCTGCTTTTGTGAGGAAAATGTCACTTCCCCACACACGTAGCAGAAGCTATCCGCACTGTTTACACAATTTCGCGGCATTTTTGTTTATTGAAATCCTCAAAATGTCACTTGAAATAGTTCCGACAACTATTTAAAAGTATACATTCGAAATACCAGTACCTTTAGTTGTATTTTTATGTCCTGCTCTACACAAACATCTCACCCAAAACGCTGATAACTGCACTAAACCTGTCTTTTCTAACAATAGCATAACACTACTGTGATAAGGAACACAATGAAACCAAGCGTTCATATAGTTTATTCAGTGTTGACGGATCAGTGTAACATTTTACCCCAAACGAAGCGAATATATTTATTTTTAAAGAGTTATTATTAGACATTCCTGTAAAACGAAAAGCAGATCTAATATTCGAAAATAACTTTCAAATTCGTGAACAGCACCACAAAATCAATAAGAATTAGCTGATTTTGTTCAATTTACATTTTCGTTGTTGAACAGTGTTATTAATCTATATCTTCATTATATCTTATTTCTTTTTATTTCCTCATACTCGTAACTCTTTTCGTTAATAATGGCTAGTGCCACATTTTTAAACAATTTGTACTATGTACTCTTATATTCCAACACTTGACTTAGGAATTAATATGTGCCTTATCCAAAAATCCATGTTTCAAAATCCAGTGGCATTTCCACAACAATTCTTATAAAGAGATTTGTCTACGGGCTATAGTTTGAAGTACTCACAAGCTAGCTCTATAAAAATTTTTGCGGAAGTACCACGGGATTCTGAAATATATCTTTGGATAGGACACATATTAGTAATAAGTGAAGTGTTGACCCGACTTAACGATTTTCTTAAGTTATTTTTGTCATGTTTTTGGCAGCCCATAACTCCGAAAGAAAGCATCTGTGCACCCAAGCTAGTGTATAATTTTTGACTTATGTTGCTGTCAAGAATCATCTCCCAAACGTTGTCGGTGTTGTTTCGAAACACCCTGTATATATATTTCAACCCGTTACCCTTGTAGAATTCTCATATTTAAAAATTACACTAAATGCGACATACACCCTTTAATGAATAACGTATACGGTTGTCGCATCTTTTTCCGTGCTTTTCCTACCCTTCATGTTTCAGACTGCAGCCACCGCTTATCTACAGTAAACTTATACGGTCGTCAGTTTAATTTTGTTCCTCATGGACCTCATGTTCCAAAGTATCGGATACACCTTACTTAAAATTGAACAAGAAGCCATAAGGCATACTAAATATGAAAAACACAAATTTTGAGTTCGCGTATATTTCGCATGTGGTGTTTCGATTGCAAAGTATATACTTTGTAATCCATATTATCGGCATTGTGTCAACCGGTCCTACTTATGGTAGGCTTGGTCCTGCTTGGCAACATGAAATGTCTCGTAATTGTTTTATAGGAGGGAACGTCGAGAGTCAATTAAAAGTCAGCACAGGCGCACGAGATCTCTGGTTTACTTAATCTTTTATTCTTTCCTTTTTTCTCTCTCTCTTTTTCATCTGTCTTAAACCGTGGGATCAGCAAGTAGGTGGTTGAGAGATATTAAACGTGGTGTCATAGCATGAAGAATTGAGGATAATAAAAGGCACAGATCTCCACGCTTGAGCAGTCAACGGTGAACTTTTTTTTAAATTCTATATCACTAGCTCTCTGAATCTACTCCGCTGATTCTGAAAATTATTTCACCATTGGGAATATTATTTAATGTAGATGATGATATATTATAGTTTATCCCCGCAATTCGATCCTGAGGCGTCGGAACTGTCTTTTTTACATTCATTACGTATTTCAAATTTTTACAAACTACTGAACTGATTAAAAAAAGAATTTTGTTTTGGCAAAGCCTATCATTCCCAGTAAGAATACGCTGCATTATATCACAGAATATGTGCCCTTAGATGGAAAGGCGTCATTTCTTAAATTTATCTAATATAAGTAAAATAAACAATTGTTTGGGTGTTCATCTTGCTGTCTATCTTTTTGTGGCCTGGGTACCAGACGAATGCAAGAGTTACCAAATTGTGTTCATGGTTACCTTGATTCAGGACGCAGACCACGTTCAGGACAAAGAGATTTTTATTTCAAAATTCGAACCAGTGGGGGGGGGTCAGGAGTGGCGTTTTTAGGGACATGTACAAGTGGTAGAAAATTAGTATCAAATTCACAGTTTTTAAGGTCGATAAGTCCAATGAAGAAACTCAGATCGCATTAACTTCCACATTCACCCCATTTGGCTGTGTGCTGGGAGTCACCGTAGGGTATAGCGGACATGTAAAAACAATCAAATACGACCGACATTAGTGTAAAATCAGCAGTATTCGGGGTCGCTGAACTCAATGGTGAAACGGAAGAGAGCCCCTACTTTGAAATTTTGAAATTTAGACCCCATTAGCTAAGGAACGGAGTCATAATCGAGTGGTCATCGATATATATATATATATATATATATATATATATATATATATATATATATTGTAGCGGTATACGATTTTATTGGATTATTTTTGGTGATGGAAATTAATATTTATTCAAAGTCAAATTAAAAAGATTAAATTGTCATTGGCACAATTTGACTGTGGCATAACTGTCAGAGTTGCAAAGATTGTTGGTCTAGGAATTTGGTGACGATGTAATACAGGTTGAAACCAATGTTTCAGCAATAGCTGAGATAAACAGAAAGGATCAACGAAGCGAATTCCAATGTGTCTGGAATCATGAACAAAAACCTCTCGTTAGAGAGGATTGGGATCAGAAGTTGATCAGGAATAGATCAGGAGTAGATCAGGAGTAGATCGACCATTAGCAGCGAAGCAGTGAGCTGCAATCCATTCCACTTCGAATAGATAAAGGGTGATCTATTCTCCTTCAACAACCAGAGTCCAATAGTTATAGTTGGCATCTAGTCGGATACTACAATCTACCGACTATACCAACTAAGAGATCCAGTATTGAGAAGTATAAGTATCCAGTCCAGGCACTCATCATAAAAAGGTATGTGTATCTGAGCTATGTGCGTGTTACTCGTGGCACAATTTCTAGAGGTTTACGATTTGTGATCTGACTTGTTATACTACACTCACACATAAACATACACACTAACATTATGATATTAATGAGAATAATACATTTCTTAAATGAAGATTAAATGTGTTTTCAATTCCTCTCAATTCACTTTCAGACAATGAGTAGTAACAATCTCTGATCGTCTTACTTACGTTCATCCTCATGCTATTAAGGCACGGCGTGAGGAGTTTGTTATGGTGGAGATGCTCTCGGTTCGATCCCCGGTGTGCTTGTAAGGGTCTTGAGTATATTAACCCACCATTGTTATGGTGGAGATAGCTGCAAGGCTTACGCCTTGTAACGGTAGACATGCGTTTGGTTCGATCCCCGGTGCGTGTTTAAAGCTCATATTAATATTGACACATCATTCCTATTAATATTACTATCATTAATATTAATATCATTCTTATTATGGTAGAGAAACTTTTTGTTTCGAGTCCCAGCACGATTAAAATTAGGTTATGTAATTAGTATGATAAGGAATAGTCAAGCTCAATTTTACGTTCACCATTGGAACAATGCAAAGTTTTGGTTCGAATCTCGATAGGCTTAAAAGTGACTCAATTAGTATTTAAGTTAACAGATTAACCCTCACCACACTACCACACTAAGTTATTAAATATAAGTTGTTATAAGTGTTAAGTATATTGATAAATGACAGAGAATACAGTGTTAACGAGGGCATAATAAGCAAGTAAAGGTATTCAGATAGAAGTCAATGATTTGTTTGGTGTGAGGACACCTGAAAGACGAAGATATATTAGTAGTCAGGAACCAGCCGTGGAACCCGCGAGTCCAAAAATAGTAAGAAGCAAAGAACCTGTATTTACTTTTCCGAGTAGTCCGGGGGTAAAATCGTTTTCGGAAGATTTTCCTTCAATTTTGAACATAGACGAGAACTTGATTAATACCAAAAACGTAAAAATGGCTTCAACTGTTACGTTCTATGCCGATATTAATAAGTTGCCAAAATTTGATTTAAAGAATGACGGAGATATAATTTCTTTTTTCGACGAGTTCGACGATGCATGTCAGATGGCAGGTATCGCCGAAAAGAAGAGGAAAGAACTTATCCCGAATTTTTTTAAAGGAGTTGGGAGACAGTGAATAAAGCTGTTTCTTAAACGTAAAAATGTGTCAGAAATTTTGTACAAAGAGTAACAAGCCGAAGACGTGGAAGAGTTTACGAAATCAAATGTAACACTTGATATCGAGGATAGAATACGTGAGCGATTGCAACACGAGGACGAAGCAGTCATAAATTATGTTTATGATATGCTTGTCTTATGCGAAAGATTAGATACTAATATGTCGGACAAAAAGAAGATCGGTATAATAGTGAGCGGTCTACACCCTTACTACATGGAGAAAGTAGGGACTGTGGTCTACTCGAGCCTGGATAAATTTGTAGATGACTTACAAAAAATTGAACGAAGCAAGTGTAAAATTGCAAAACTCGTTAAACGCGAAACAGGGAAAGTAACGATAAAGGATTTAGTAAAAAAGATTCGTGAGCAAGTTGAAGACGAGGTGTGCGAGTCCGAATTAGACCATATAATAGTACGAAAGTGTAAAGATGAGCAAAAAGTAAAATAAGAACCGCAAAGTTTGACACAGCTTGCCGAATTAGAAAAGAAGATCAATAAACTCCAGATTGCTTTGTCAGCGAAAACGCAGGAGTATGAAAAACGTGACAATCAGAATAGTAAGCAATCGAAAAATCAGAATTTTAGGAATAATTTACAATACAGAGGTAATGGTGGGACCAATTACCGTGGTAATAACAATAGGTATTGGACTAATAATAGTAACACAAGAGGCCAAAATAATTTTTGGAATAGTAGAGGAAACAACGGATTTCAAAATAGATGTGGATACTGGCGTGGTAACCGAGGTCGAGGTCAGCAAGGAAACTGGCAAGAATATAGTCATTGTCAGCATTCGTGCTGCCATCAAAATCAGAACTCAAACGAACAAAGCCCACAAAGATGCGTGCAAGTTTTAACTGCACAGGTGAATGGTACGACGTATTATCAGCCATTGGGTGCAAGTAATTTAAACTAGCTAGATCTGTAAATGAGCGAGGCACATTTACAGGTAGCAGAAATTATAGAACACGTAATAGCCTCAGTAGTACTAGAAAATAATGTGGTATATGTACCATTGGAAATCGAGAATAAACAACTCAAAGCGTTATTGGATAGTGGATCGCAAATATCCATTATTAATGAGAAATTAGTACCACCGAATGCGAGAGTTATACCTAAGCAGACGAAAATACGGGGAATAACACAGAATGGACTTGTAATTAATAAATTGGCGATAGTAAAGTTTAAAGTTTCCAATCAAACTTTTCATCAGGAATTTAGAGTGAAAAAAGATTTTCCTTATCAGATATTGATAGGAAACGATTTTTTAAAAGTCTCAGAATTGTGAGATTGTTTATGGTAATGGGAAAATTTTGGTACAAAGATTCGAAAGACCGACAAAGGGAAACGAAAATGATCAGGAACCGAGATCAGTTTCTGATAACATTGCGATTAGTGTTAAAACTAGTTTAAAACCAAATGGGCATTGATTCATAAAGCAAGGTTATTACCGTGAACTAGAACGACTGTAGAAGTCAATCTAGTGAATTCTTGTAATAGTAATGAATATTTGTTAGAACCAGATAGGCGATTAGAAAGTCAATAAATGTTTTTATACCTAGAGCAATTTTATCTAAAAAGAATCAAAAGTTAGAAGTCATAAACCCCTCCAATAAAATTATTATGTTGACGAAAAATTTGAAAATCGGCGATGCTGAGGAATGCGTAAGTGAGTTAGTTAAGACAGGAAGGTCTGACGTAGGATGAGATAGGGAAAGTGTTAGAGGCACGAAGGAGTTATGATAAGGCTTGATTGAAATTTGGTGATAAGACAAAACCCGAAATTAAGAAAAAATTAGAGAAATTATGTTTTGATTATGCGGACGTGTTCGCATGGAAAGAGAATGATCTAGGTCGTGTAAAAGGAGTGGAACACAAGATAGAATTAGAGACTTAAGTGCCTTTCCGAAGACAATATCCGATTCCTATTGCACTGACAGAAAAGGTTAAGGAGCAGATTAGTATCTTGCTTGAGCAGAATATTATAGAAGAAAGTAACAGTTCTTACACTTCCTTTTTGCTGTTTGTTAAAAAACCATCTGGTGCGATACGAGCTTGTCTCGACTGTCGCCATCTCAACCGCCATGTGAGGTTCCATTCTTTGGCATTACCGCCCATACATCAAATCTTAACATGTATGGGTCGTCAGAAATTTGTCAGTGTCCTAGATATGAAAAGTGCGTATCATACTGTGGCTATATCGAAAGATTCTAGAAAATACACGGCGTTTAACATCCTTGGTGTCGGTGCTTATCAATATAACTTGCTTCCTATGGGTTATATCCAATCGCCCGCAGTGTACACTAAAATCATGGCTATGACATTAGCTAACGTTAGTCCGGAGGCGCTGTCATATTACATGGACGATGTGTTTGTGTACGTGAACGAGCAAGAGAAAATGGTGTCCGTTTTGAAATCTATCTTTCGAAGACTGCGGAAATATGAGTTAAAATTATCCGTAGAGAAGTGTCATTTCATGGAGGAAAAAGTTTTGGCACTAGGCCATATAGTGAGTGAAGCCGGATATGAAATCAGTCCGAAGGTAATCCAAGCAATAAATTGCATGTCAACCATTGCATTTGCATGTCAACCACCGAAATCCGCAAAAGGACTAAAGTCATTTCTAGGTCTAACGAACTATGTACGGAAATTCTGCAAAGATTATGCAGAAATCTCAGCAATTTTCCAGTTATTTCTCAGAAAGAATCACAAGTTCGTCTGGACAGAGGAACACCAAAAAGGTTTTGGGAGATTGAAAAACGCGTTATTGAATGCACCTCTGCTAGCTCCTTTTCATGAAAATTTGGAAACACGAGTCTATACGGATGCTTCAACTAAGTCCATAGGAGCGGTGTTAATACATAAACAAACGAATGATGAATGGACTCCGTTCGCGTACTATAGTAGAGTATTGCGACCACAAGAGACAAAAAGACACATTGTGGATCTTGAAATCCTAGCCGTGGTGAGTGCATTTAAAGCATTGAATTACTACCTTCATAATAAAAGAGTTTAAATTATTTACAGATTGGCGGTGTATAAAGTATTTGCAAACTACACCGAAACTATCACCTAAGTTGTTAAGGTATAGTTTGGAAATGGCGCAATATCAGTATACACCAGTTCATTGTCCTGGAGAGAAAAACCCCAGTGATGTGCCTTCTCGGAACACGGATATCCAACCAACATCAGAAGACGTAGATTTAGACGCTTTGCCAATTAATAAAGAAGATCTTGAAGTGAATATTACATTTGACGATGAGGTAAATGTTGCGGAACTCCAAAAAAAGACTCATTTTTTGGACCAATTATGAATGCAATCGAACATCCGGAAGTAGCTGATACTAAGGCAGAGAAGCAGGCACGTTAGTATGTTGTTAAGGAAGGAAAACTGCATAGGACACAAAGAATGGCAAGTGGAAAGAAATTTATCATGTGCATTCCTTTTGCGTTAAAGGAAAAAGTTTTCGGAAACTTGCATTGCTCAATCTATTGGTGGAGGTCACTACTACTAGACCAAATGTTACAATAGGGCACTTAAGTCAATCTATTTTCCTAACATGAAGAAATTTTTCCAAGAGAAAGTTAGCCAATATGTAAGTTGTCAAATTCAGAAACGGAAGGCAGGTCGAACGCCATTACACCCGCAGACATACCCTAGTTATATGCCGTTTCAGTATGTAACGATGGATGAGATCGGGCATTTAAACTTTCAAGGAATCGTCGGAATAAGTATGTCATTGTATTAGTTGACAGTGCGAGGAGGTACGTAATTGCGAAAGCAGTTCCAGCTATTACATCTGAAATAATAGCGGAAGTAATTTTCGAGGAATTAATTACTAAGCATGGGATTCCCGAAATTTTATCTATGGATAGGCATAGTACCCACCGCAGCAAAGTAATGGATGAATTGGCTGAACGTTTTGGTATGAAGTTGAACTTCGCTAATAATGATGCACATTATAGTATAGGGACAACGGAGCGCGCAATAGGATCAATCCAACAGGTGATGAAGCATTACATCGATAGAGAATTCACGAATTGGGATGAGATTCTACCTTGCATAGTGTTCACTATGAATACTCAAGTTCACGATGGGACAAAACCATATTATCTGCTGACAGGACGTGAACCCAGAACGTTCCTAGAACAAGATCTGGATATTCCTTGTGAGTACATTGAGAACGATGTGCGAATCAAGGCCGTCAATGAAGCAAGAAAGGTGGAATATCAAAATTTTTAGAAGCGATTCAGGTCGCAGAAGAAACAGATAGAGAAAAAGTTTCTCAACCCAACTTCGACATTGGACAAAAAGTGTGGATAAGAGAAATGCCAAGAGCCCGAATTCCAGCATGTTTTGGGGGAAGGTTCAACACCCGTGGCGTTATCTTGGAGCGGATGGACAACAATTCGTATAAAGTGAAGTATGAAACAAAGAAGAGTGAAGAGAAAATTGATACGGTTGACATTCGTCGTTTAAAACCTTTCATTGGACCAAATGAAGGAGAGTCTGACAAAGAAGAGGATGATATAAATTCAGATAGCGATGTCAAAAAAAAGAACACGTTACAGTGAACCTCATGGTTTCACAGACTCACGTACCACAACAGTTAACGATTGTTGCGATTAAAACGAGAATAAAATAAAATAAAGTTTTATAAGTTTGATTTTTTAGGTAATCTGTAAACAAAGTATTCTTAGCAGTGAACGGCGAGTTGGACCACCGTTTATCATCCAAAGTCCATCCAAAGCCGAAGGAAATGTCGGTTTCCATCAGAAAACCCTGAACTGGTAAACATGTTTTGTTTAGAGAAATTAGAGTCATTTGGTATATAGAGTATTTTTTTAAATTAGAGATATCATAATTCTGTTTGTATAATAAATTATATAAGTACGCTTACAACATAAATAAAGTAAATGAAAACATGATAAAATAAAAAAAATATAAAGTATAAGTATTACCTAAATAAAAGATTTAAAATTTATTAAAATAAATAAAATAAATTTAATATGTAGAAGAGAATAAGTAATTTTAGGTTTTAATTATTTACAGTAAACACCATGTTGAAGAATATAATTTTGGGAATGATAGTGATGACCGTGTGCATAGCAGAAGACGATCATCAGCAGATTACTTTGCCAGAGATTGGGTTGGCATTAATACAGAACGCGTATGCCGTGCACGCAACAAACATGGTGTACACAACTGTAAAAATACATTTAAATTTTCAAGAATCTGTGCCGGTGCATGATAAGTGTACCGATGCATACGACATTCTAAATGAATAAGCAACGAAACAAAAAGAATTTAGGCGAAATATTGTAAATTTATTGCCTTGTCATTTTGTGTATGAAAATGGCAAGACTAGCTGTAGTCATAATTATAGGAATAAAAGATTTATATTTTCCTGGTTATTAGGGTTGTCATCTATTGGTTTATCTACGTATAATTTAGTGCATAATCAACAATTGTCACATTCAATAGAAAAACTTACTAAACACGAAAACTTGCTAACTAATGAAATTAAAAGTCTAAAGACATCATTTAATAATGAAATTTTTCTAGTCCATGGCATTGTAGTAAAAGTGCAACATGTGTTGCAAGGATTTAAAAGTAAAATTCAGGAATTATATTGTTATTTACACCAATCGCAAGGCAAGAAACTTGCGAATTTATTCGCTCATCTCGTTCAAGAAAGGGTAAATAAAATCATAAATAGCATATTAAATAATCAATTATCATACTATATATTATGTAATGAAGACGTAAATAGATTAGTAAACCTTCATGATGTTTCGAAACATACAATTTATAGGTAGGACATTGGGAAGTTTTACCAAATGTGTAACGTATATTTAATAAAGTATCATTATGAAGAAAATAACGTAGATTTATTATTAAAGACTCCGATCATATATGATAGTAGTATATCAATTATGTATGATGTAATTTCTATGGGCTATTTAATTCATAATACAAGAATATTTTATGAATTACCGGAAGCAGTATATTTGACGGAAGGTAAATATCATTCTTTGGATAAAACTAAATGTGAATTTAAAAGTTTTTTTTATTTTTGTGAAAGCATTACATTAGACGACGAGGCTAAATGCTTAAATAATATCGTATTAAATAATTCTTTAGAAAGATGACAACAAATATTCTGAAAAAGTTTTGGGGAAAGTAATGTTCAGATATATACATGCAGGAGTTATGTACTCTTCTGTTGAACAGGAGGCGTACATTACAAAGGTAGGTGTACATCAAGAAATTACTTCCACAAAATTGGAACAGACGAAGACTAAATCATATTTTATAAATTATGATAAATTTGAGAATATAATAATATGTGACTTAATAATACCGACTAAACAAATAGTACAAGGTGGTCATAACACAGGGATCATAAACACATGTAAAATTAATTCAAAATGCCCTATATGTGTTCAAATCCATAGCTTTCACGTTCGCTGAGATCAATGGTGAAACTCTGATTGCATTAATTTTCAAATACAGCTCCGATCGGCTAGAGGCAGATTCGTCAGGGAGACTCAGAGCATGCTTACCGCTATATGTAAAAGTAGTAGAAAGTGACCGATATATTTTTTCCTTTCGTTTACATAGATATTTCATCTCTCAAAGAATAGGTATTTCAGCCAAGTTTATATAAGAAATTTACAGAAACTGCTCAACGTATATCAAAAATTCCTTCGCTCTTGGAAAAATTAACTAATGACAGTAATGATATGCTTTATTTTATAAATGAAAGTGAGCCATTGTCTATTTTTTGTTTCCGTCTGTATAAAAAGAAATTTTCAGTAAATGCCGAACCGATTTCAAAAATTCGTTTGCTGTTGTAAAGCTAGAGAAACGTCAATAACGATACGCTTTACTGTATCTCTGAAAATGGGCCCTTAGGTGCTTTGGCGAAATTTTTTAATTCATGATTGATATATATGAAACGTTCAGAATATATTCAACCTATTTTTAGAAAATCTATTTCGCATCGGAAATATTACCTAATTGCTCTTATGATACAAAATATTTAGCACGGAAAATGGGCCACGGTCACTGGAAGCGCCATTTTGGGTTATATATATATATATATATATATATATATATATATATATATATATATATATGAGATTTGATGAAACTAATCAAACGATTTCAACAATAGAGAAAAACGCGGGCACGAAGCATTAACACGAAATGCCACATGTAGTTAAAGAATGTGTTTGGTTGGTCTAATATAATGGATATTTTATAGCTTCTCGAACCCTTTCACTACATAAGATAATACAAAATCTGGGATAGTTACCTTTATCGCAAACTTATTTATTACTTGTTCTCTCTCATATCTATCTGAGAAAACTAGCCTATCCACGCAGTTATCCAAATTATTAATTCCTATTCTTGTATGAATGCCTTCTTTGTAATCCTTCTTATGTACAACCAACTAAAATAGTCTGCAATATAGTCAGCTATCTCTTGGACAGTTATCTCGATAAGATACTCAGTTATCTCGACAGTGATCTCTACTTTTTGGTAATGAAAATCATTCTCATTCCCCTTCTTTACTGTTGAACAATAAACTGGAAGTAAAGAGAAGTAAAGCTTCTTAAAGTAGTTGATCCATTGTTTTACAATATTTAAAGATAAGTACTGTGTGACAACGTCATTTTAATACATGACGGTCATAGTATTAATGTTAGTAGAACTATTAAGCACTTCCATTCGATGAAAACTTTATTTTATGACTTATCAGTGATAAAAATGAAATTCTACAAAATTCTCATGTAATTTTGTTCTCAATCGATACCAGCAGAAAGAAGACAAGCAAATGTGCCTGACCATTTTAGAAATACCAATCATATTTCAGTTCTATTAGAAAATCGAGTTGTCTCATATCTCTTATTTACCTGTATTTGCAATAGTACTTGCACGTAAAAGGATTTATTTATTTCATTAAGTGTTGCATTTTAACGCTCTCATATGAGAATTCCATTCTATTAAATCGACCATAGTAGTCCAGCGTCACGTAGTCACTAACGCTGTCGCCTTTGGTGCGAGCGTTCCCGGGTTCAAACTCGGTTGAAAAAGTGTAAAAAGCTTTTTCAGGCCAACCACCCTGAACGAGGATTTCCTCATTGACTGGCGTCAAGCTCGAAGTCGATGCAAAGTGGTGCTCTTATTGTTTATCTTTTTCTCGTGGTTGTGTGTAGTGTTTATGTGCGTGCTCTACTGTCTTCATGTAGTAACGGTGCTGTGACTTTCCCAAATGAAGCATTGCCAATGAAACATGGACTGAAGTGTAGTGGAAGATCATTTCATTTTATTGCTGCTGCCTTCATACCAAGAGGACCGCCATGTGCTCACTCTGGTACTGCTAACAGTGACGGAGGAACTACCAGTGATTTTGTGACAAGGTATGAGTCAAAAGCAAAAAAACAGTGCCTCATTCTCGTTTGTTTTCTCCTCCTTTGTGGTGATATTCACGTAAACCCTGGCCCACCCTGTCCATATTACACTAATGCTTTCAATATATATTATCAAAATGTTCGTAGCATTAAAAACAAATTACTTGAGTGCTCATTGAACCTAGGTGAGATAAGGGAACTGGATTGTTTCGCAGTGACCGAATCGTGGCTGAATGAATCAGTGAACGACAGTGAAATCAGCTTTTCTAATAATTTCACCATTTATCGTAAAGACCGCATAACTCGTGGAGGTGGAGTGATGATTTGTGTAAATAATAAGTGGAAGAGCAAGAGAAGACTGGATCTCGAACGGGATTGTGAACTTATATGGGTGGAAGTATTTATTCCAAAGCGTCGTTCTGTTTTTATTGGATGCTTCTATAGGCCGCACAAGAACACCCCCCAGCACATCTTAGAAGCTTGCCATGACTCACTGTTACATGCGTTGTCACACGGTGACGTCATCCTATTGGGTGATTTCAACCTTTCCATCACGTGGCAGGACAGCAAGCATGGAGTCGCTTAAGATGGAAACGACAGTTATTTCATGGACAATTTTATTCATGGACTTGGTCTAGGTCAACATAATATGCATAATACCCGCAATAATAGCAATCTTGACTACATTCTTTCTAACTTAGAACCACGTTGTGTTGTCCCATGCAGAAATCTTTTTCCCTCGGATCACGATTCCTTGGATGTTTCTTTCGATTTCCTCCCCTCCATTACTACAAACCAGCCCCTCAAAAGTAGGTCACAACTTCTATGGAAGAAAGCCCCCTGGGGTGACATCTGCCGGGCTATTGAACTGTTTCCTTGGTGTTTGTTAGAGGTAGGAACTGTTGACGACGCTGTTGACTTATTTACATCCGTTGTCCACTCAGCCATAAAGGACTTTGTGCCGGTGAAACCATCAAAATCGAACAGGTTTCCGGTCTGGTACAACAATGAACTTCGTGACCTTCTTAAAAACAAAAAGCTTGCCTGGACTCTATGGAAATCACATCCGAGTGACTACACATATAAAAACTTTGCTAGAATTAGAAGTCTTGCCAAGAAGGTACAGCGACGTAAATATTTTGAATACATGGACTCAATGGGTGATTTTACTGTTAGTAACCCTAAAGTCTTTTGGTCTGTAATTAAATCTAGAACAAAATCTCCGGGCATACCGGCAACAATTCAAGATGAAAATACTGAAGCGAGTGATGATCAAAGACCAGACCTCTTCAATAACTACTTCTGCAAAACATTTACTTCCCTTTCCTCTACAACCCATCTCCCCCCTCTCCACCCCATCTGTTCGGACACCTTATCCATTCTCTCTACCTCCCCGGGCGAAGTTCTGACTCTCTTGCTATCGTTGTCTCCACATAGATCACTTAGATCACTTAGAGGTAGGAACTGTTGACGACGCTGTTGACTTATTTACATCCGTTGTCCACTCAGCCATAAAGGACTTTGTGCCGGTGAAACCATCAAAATCGAACAGGTTTCCGGTCTGGTACGACAATGAACTTCGTGACCTTCTTAAAAACAAAAAGCTTGCCTGGACTCTATGGAAATCACATCCGAGTGACTACACATATAAAAACTTTGCTAGAATTAGAAGTCTTGCCAAGAAGGTACAGCGACGTAAATATTTTGAATACATGGACTCAATGGGTGATTTTACTGTTAGTAACCCTAAAGTGTTTTGGTCTGTAATTAAATCTAGAACAAAATCTCCGGGCATACCGGCAACAATTCAAGATGAAAATACTGAAGCGAGTGATGATCAAAGACCAGACCTCTTCAATAACTACTTCTGCAAAACATTTACTTCCCTTTCCTCTACAACCCATCTCCCCCCTCTCCGCCCCATCTGTTCGGACACCTTATCCATTCTCTCTACCTCCCCGGGCGAAGTTCTGGCTCTCTTGCTATCGTTATCTCCACATAGATCACTTGGACCTGATAAAATTAGTCCTCTCTTTCTCAACAAAACTGCTCCAGTTATTGCGGTTCCTCTATCTATCTTATTCAATAGATGCTTCAAGGAAGGGTATTATCCCACCAGTTGGAAACTGGCTCACGTGACCCCAATATTTAAATCAGGACTTAAAGATCATGTATCCTCCTATAGGCCAATATCTCTTCTTTCTGTAATATCAATTATCTGCGAAAAAATAATTAAAGACAGGCTACTTAAATTCACCTCACCTTACATCCATAGTTCTCAGCACGGCTTTCTACCGAAAAGCTCAAGTCTCTCAAACTTAAGTACTCTTCTTTCCTGTGCAGTCAAATGTATGAATAACAATACTCAATTAGATGTTATCTACTTTGATCTCTCGAAGGCCTTTGATTCTGTCAGTCACATTCATCTTCTTCATAAACTCTCCAATAGATTTAATGTACATGGCAAATTTCTCTCTCTAATCACAAGCTACTTGAAGGACCGTAAACAGAGAGTTGTTCTTTCAGGGGCGACTTCTAACCCCCAACCCGTGATCTCAGGGGTGCCTCAGGGGAGTGTACTTGGGCCTCTACTGTTTGTCCTGTATATGGATGATCTCTACACGCACTTATCAGCTCAACCTAGTGGCCTTCTGCTTTTTGCTGACGATTGTAAGTTATACAGAGAAATATCGTGTCTCCATGACACAATTGCTCTACAGGAAGACATAAATTACCTTACAGGCTGGTGTGAAATGTGGCACTTGAAACTCAACAGTAAGAAATGTGAGAGTATTACTATTACTTTGAAAAAGTCTCCTGTTCCCTCCACATACCATATCAACGATTCCCCTATCACACATTCTGCTAGTCATAACGATCTTGGTGTCATCTTTGATTCAAAACTCAACTTCTCTGACCACATCTCCTCAATACTAAAGAATTCAATGCGCATGTTGGGACTTCTTTATCGATTCACCGAACTACGCACTGTTTCTTCATTAGCAACTTTTTATAAGACTTTAATAGCGCCCAAGATCGAATACTGCTCTCCCATATGGGCCATGGCAGCACCTACACATCTCTCCAGACTTGATTCTGTTCTCAATTTTTTCATTGCTATAGTCCGTTTTCGTGTTCCTGCACTTCGATTATTATCTAAGAAGGAGCTCTTGCGACATCTTAATATTCAGACTCCTGAAGTACGCAGAATTATCTCTGACCTGAAATATCTACATAAAATAGTTAATGGAAGCTTAAGATCGGAAATATTACTTCAGGAACTATCTTTACGTGTCCCTTCCCGCATCACCCGGGATACCCACCTATTCCATCTTGCCCGTCCTAGGTTGGCTGTTACACAGAGGTCTCTTTTTTTATAGAATACCAAACAGTTATAATCAAGGAACAACTGATGTGGACATTTTTTCGAGCTACCCAGTGTTTGAAAGAGCAATTAAACGAGCTTTGACGGAATAGTTTTACTTTTACACTCTTCTTTTCTATGTTGTTGTTATTGTTGTCTTGTTTTTTTTCTTTCTTTTGTTAGCATGTCCCTGTGTAAAATGGCAAAGTTATGCTGTATCTGGGAAATTGTTCAATAAATAAATAAATTAAATTAAATGCCGGGGTGATGCATGTCAGGCTACTTCCTTCTCTTGAACCGGATAGTGTGCTCGAAGTGGGACATCATCTCTCAAACGTGACGGGCTAAATGGCTTTAGATACAGAAACCCTAGAAATTTAAATCCTAAATCGAACATATTAGGAAATAGCGGTTATTAGTAGTACATAATTAGGTTTGAACTCATTGAAAAACTTATTTTATTCTTTTGCAATATTAAGAGAGATAAGTTAGAGAGTTCTGATATCAATTAGGTTATATGCAAAAACGTGTGGAGAAACACTCAGAAAGGAGGACCATTTCGAAATGGTGGCCATGTTGGATTTTGAGTGAGAAATTCAGCTGGTTTCATGTCAATTCTTGAGCGAATTCGGATACCTACTTGTATGCAAAAGGAATTTGTTTTATTAAACCCAGTAATTTGGTCCTGTGATATGAAAAAGCCACTGTATTACAAGAGTTATATTAGAAAATGGCGGCCATAATTGGTACATATACAAAGACTTACGTGGGTTTATATCCGTTGCAAAGCTTATTCCATTCTCTACCAATACATAGAGATTTCTTTTTAAATTCTGATATAAATTGGGGTATATGCATAACTGTGTGAAGAGAACCTGGAAAGAAGATGCCATTTGGAAATGCCGGTCTAATTGAGTTTCGGATCTCATTTTATTCATTTCGTTGGAGACTTTGCTAATCTTTCAATGGGTTTTGTTATTTTTACTATTTATGCATTACAATGACTTATATTTGATTCTGTATAATTTTAATTCTTGTAGACTTTTATACAAATTTCGTGCAGGGTCTGAAAAGATTTCTATTGAGTTTGTGTAATTGAAAGTTTAGTATTGATATAGTATTTGTATTATTTGTAGTATTATATTGAATAAATTTTGCATTTACCTTGGCAGTGATTAGTGATGTATATGGTTGAGAAGTACTGTAATATATTATATTTATATAAGATTTATATCGAGAATTAATTTTTTATACGTTACTGTTGTAGGTATCTTCAAACAGCCCCTCCCTCTGGGTTCCTATTACTAATAAAATGCAAGGTTTAAATGCAGTGATGGTTAATTTTATGCATTAGAGGGAGTACTCACGTCATTCTCTTGTACAAAACATATGCCCGTGATTGCTCAGGCCAGGGTTTTTAAAAGGGAAAAAACATAACATTCTTATTTCGGAGAAAAAACACGAAATTTATATTCGAGTAATAAATGCCACGAGGAATAATCAGAGCCACTAAAATATCCTTGTAGTTTAGATTGAATATTATAGTTTTTCTTTTCAATTTTCGATTTGCTCAATTATATCCTGACATAAACAGAAATGAAAGCGAATGAAAAAATTCGTTCTCTATATTTTGGTCTACTTTTAAGACTTTGTGCCATATCGCTTTATAATTAATACATCCCGGACGGACCGCGAGCATAGCTCGCAGTGAATGTTTTGTCCCTTTAGACGGGCTGGGAGCTATGCTCGCACTGTATTATTCTTTTTTTTAGGAATAAAACGATGGTCGAGGCTCGCACCTCGTTTCGTGTATTTGTTAATCGTGAGTACGTGGTTCAGATTCCAAGCGCTAGGTGGCGTGTGTGTTCAGTTTTTTGCCATAACTGACCTGTAATTACACCTTTGTGGAAATACGCGGTTTTTGCCTTTACTTGTGAAAATGGCGTCGAAGTTATTAGATGCTGATGAGATTGAGGACATTCTGCGCAATGATTCTGATTCTGATTTCGTTTTGAGCGGTGATTTTGAGACTGACGAAGGTATAGGAGATGTTGAAGGTAAGTTTGTTGTTCATAATAAAAAATTATGTAATGAAATAATATTGAAAACTTAGTTTCGTTAGTTTATTTGGCATGAAATGTAAACAGTTATTTGCTTTTTCAATTTTCATTTGAGAATATGATAACTTATCCTCAAAATCGAATAAAATGTACTAAATATTGAGCATTTTCATCTACAAACAATACACGTAGTTGTAATAATAGTATAATAATAGTACACGCTAAAAGTAAATTTAGTATAAAATACGAAAAATGGTAAGTAGTCTCATGTGCAGTTCACTATCAAAAAGGCAATAGAAAACGACATTCTGTTGTGAAGTGTAAGGAAAATCCGTATGTGTGTTTGGAGAGGTAAGGCAAAGCAATACAATTTTTATTGGGGGAGGGGGAGATACAGTGGCGTAGCCTGGATTGTTTCTTGGGTGTCTACACCACGTACGGAATAAATAGTGTATAAACATATTTATGCCTAAATTTATAATAATTTTATAAAGTAATTTGAATTACGGATGGTCCGGATACCCTGTCCACTGGTGGGAAGAGATATCTTGTAAGCTTTTCGAAGATGTGTCTAAAATCTATCATATGCTCATTACCATATGTTATGTATTACAAATTGGATTTATTTTATGTTACAGATGACGTGGAGCCCCCGGATGTTCCTCCAACAGCTGAAATAGATGACGTGGATTCACTGGATGTTACTCAAGCAGCTCAAGAACAAGAAACACTATTCGTCTTGGGTAATGTTCAATGGTCTAATGATCGTTGGGAGAATCCCCCTCAGAGACCAGGGTTTCAACAGGATGCCAGGGTGACTGCCCCTGTGGACTCCAATAGCATTGCAGTGGACTGTTTGTCCCTGTTCTTAGATAAAGGTATGGTGAGGAATATCAAGACAGAAACGAAAAGGTAATCTGGCAGCATCATTTCTAAACTACGGCGAACGAACCAGTTGAAATCACATAGTATATTATGTCAGTGGAAAACAGTGGTGATGAGTGAAATATACATTTTTTTGCGATTATATTGCATATGTGTGTGCTTCAAAAAAGTGATATCAAGAAATACTGGAGTAATAACTATTTCATATATTCTATATTTGCTGCAAAAATTATGCCTAAGGACAGATTCCTATATATTTTGGGTATGTTGCACCTCAATAACAATAATAATTATATATCTCTCAGGGACCCCAATCATGATTCACTGTTCAAACTAACTCCGTATATAAATTTTCTGTCAGATAAATTTAGAAGTTCGCTGCATCCTGCAGAAAATCTTACGATTGATGAAGGAATCTGTCCCTTTCGTGGTAGGTTACTATTTCGGGTCTACATGAAACACAGCCTGAAAAATACGGCATCAAAATCTATATCATGTCAGAGTCTCAATCTGATTATATGTTAAGATTTGGACCGTACACTGGAAAATGTGACTTGGATACTTCAATTATTGGTCTTTTTGACCGGCTTCTTGCCCCTTACTATGCCAAGGGGCACACAATATAAATGGACAGATGTTATTAAAGCCCAACAGTTCATTCACATTTTTTGCAACAGGAAACTCTTGCCATATGAACTGTACATACAAACAGAAATTATTTTCCAAAGAACAAAGGAAAGGAAAATAAACTAAACAAAAGGCGAAATGACATTCTATCCCAGCAATAAGCTTACGTTTTGTCAATGGCTGGATACGCAGAATGTATTTGTTCTTAGCACAAAACAGAACGATTGCTTAGAAGTGTCTGTAAAATGTAAGGAGGGAGTGGTCGCAAGCAAAAAGTAAAGCCCGATGCAGTATTGGATTATAATCGCAATAAGAGTGGTGTTGATCGGAATGACCAGCTGATGAGCTACTACCTTTTCAAACGAAAGACTTTGAAATAGTAGAAGTTGTTTTTTCACCTCTTCATAAGGTTAGTGGTGAATGCCTACATAATTTTCAAGAAACTAAACCCAGAAAACAACAGCATGCCTCTGGAGAAATTCATCTGTGAAGTGGTTCAAGCTCTGGTTATAAAAGCAGGAGAAGATCTTCAAAACTAACCTTCAACTTCATCTACAGCTGATAGACTCACACCGCGTCACTTCACAGACAAAGTACCACCTTCGGACAACAAATCAAGCCCATGCAGATCGTGCAAAGTTTGCGGAGACAGACACAAAAAAACAGGCAAGTGGGCACGAAAGGAGACATCATTTTACTGCCCCAAATGTGACGTCAGTCTATGCGTCCCACGGTGTTTTGAACTTTTTCACACGAAGGCTAATTTCGAGTTTCCATGTGGACATAACAAGTGTCATTGTTGTAACTCTCACATTGTGTATTTTGTGGCTCTTTTCCAACTATAGCTTACATATTACATGCGCATAGGATATTTTTGTAGTTTTTGTTACATTGTAAAAAATTTTCTTGCTTTGAGTAATTAATATATATATGCAGTAAAAAGTTAGAAAAGGTATACCAAGTGTTGAATGTTACACACCTGTGTAAAGGGAAAGTTTTGTAGTTTATAAAATGATATCATAAATAGCATTGTGTTGAAAACTGTATTTTCTACGAATTTTTAAAATATGCGAAAAAAACGTCGTCTACAAGGAAAAGTCAGGTATTAAAAGGTCCGTCCGGAATGGGTTAATTATTACATTATTTTTAAGCTACTAATAAATGTACATAGAAATGTCATCATGCATTTTGTTATTTGCACATATTTTGTATTATTCTTTGTGCATGTGTACTTTTGTTATCTGATTTTACGTAGAATGAGTATGCTCTTTTTGAACTTTTGCCAAGCAATTGGTGTTCAAAATATAAATGATTAGAGCAAACTTACACTGTTTCCTTAAAATGAGCGCCATCGTTAATATTTTCTTATGCGGTTTTGGAGGGATGGCGCTGCTGTAGTGTTTACATTAGTTCCAGGGCAAGCGCGGTGGGATAGGGAAGCGCAGAGTTTCATCCTGCAGTGTATCCAACCGTTTTTAATATTTGCAGTTTAGATGTTATACATAGCCTAATCTGTTTACGCTTAATAAAGAAAGCCATAAGTTATGTAGTTGTAGTCAACCATTCCTGCAGTAATGCAGATGTATTGTGAATAGTGATACAATGTAATTCTGATTGTGATATATAAATGTAAATTACCAATTTAAGAACAACATAGCACAATTGATAATTCACTGAGCTTCCACCGAGCAGATTGTATAAAAATTGACTGTTTTATTCGATTTCCTTATAAGACAGAAATGTCTGCATCCTGTAAAACACAAGAATGACAATGTGAATGACTAAAAGATTCATTCAAGGTTGATAGCTTAGATATTTGAGAAATACTTTGTAACTGTAAGTTTAAATTAAGTCAAGGTTAAGGCTTACGATGCTTGTGTTCAAGTGTATGTTTATCGGTGGACAAATTAATTATTTTCTAAAGTTTTGGCCAAGGAAGAATTCCGATATGTTTCCACTCGAGAACTGAGAAAGTCTTCTTTGTTTGTCTATTGGCTAGTGCATGTGATTTTACTGTACGAGGTTCTGGGTTTAATTCCCAGTGAGAGACAGAAATTTAATTTTACAGTCCTTCAATCTCATTAATCACCTGTGTCCTCTATCATAAATAACATAATCACGAGACGTTAAAACAAAGAATTATTTTAAAGAGAAGTGAAAGCTTTGGGAATAAAGGAGGAGAAGAATATGTTCCATCATTTTTAATGACTAGCGTCAATTACCCGCTTCGCTGCGTTAAATTAAGAAAAAATTGTAATATGTTTCGTTAGTCAGTTACTTTTTACTATTACTAAAGCGCTCATTGATATTGGTCATTTTCGACAATTTTTATATATCCCACTCCTCTCCATGTTGCGGGCCACTGCATTGGTAGTGTCATTGTCCATCTCAGCGAGAACGAAAAATATGAATTTGACATTGATATTGGTCATATTGACAATATGTCTCCACTCCTACAATCTTTTCGGGCCTAAATTTGGATTTAAATGGCATGTGAAGTGTCACTGTTCATCTCAGTGAACTCAAGAACTATAGATTCGACACTAATATCGGTCATTTTCGATCATTTGTAAATGTCTTTCCCCTTCTTTAAGTTACATCGTGAAACTGATATCACAAAGATCATCTCATGTTCGAACTTCATCTAGGTTTAAAATTTGATAGCGATCGATTCGCTGCTTCAAGACTAGATATATCCCCATTCCCTACGTTGCACCGGTAAAGTTAAATGATAGAAATTTTCCCAGACCTGATCGTCATCTATGTTGGAAATTTCATCGAGATCGGAAAGTTGGTTCATCAGTTATTAAGTTATATATATATATATATATATATATATATATATATATATATATATATATATATATGTCCCATCTCTTTCCCTTCCCCTAAAGTCTACCGTCAAAGGTATATGATGAAAAACCACCACAGGCCCGAGCATCATCCATATTGAAACATCGATTAAGATCGGTCCTATGGTTAAAGCGTGATGAAGTTACAGAGACAGTCACTTTTATTTTTATTATTTTTACATATATCTCCCCCCTTCCCTAGGTTGCACAGTAGAAGTGAAATATCGAAAACATCCCATTCCCGAACCTTATCCCGAACCTTATCCTATGAACCTATGTTCAACGTTTGATCTAGATCGGTAGGGTGCTTCAAGAACTATTAAGGTTTATTGATTTTTATAGATTTCGTCCCTCCCTTCCCTCCCTCGTAAGTTCTACACTTGAAGTGATATGACAAAAACCACCTCATGTCTGAACCTCACTTATGTTGAAAATTAGGTTAAGATCGGTCGCGTGATTTAAACGTGATGAAGTCACAAACTTTTATTTACTTTTTCTATGTCCTTCTCCTTCCCCAACCCTAAGATCTACCGTCAAAGTAAACAGCTAATACCACTCCCATATTAGAACTGCATCTACGTGGAAAATTTGATCAAGGTCGTTCGGGCGGTTCAAGAAATTAAGAGTAACTAACATAGACACTTTCAATTTTATAATATAGATATATGGGATTGGATAAGTTGCTTTTCCGGATTGATCTGTAAAATTTGATTCAGTGCTTCCTTCTTTTAGGATCATTATAGAAATCCAGCTCTTTTGTGGACTTCGAATAAAGGTTTTGATAAAACATCAGCGTATGGGTAGTGTAAGCGTAAGTATCATTGCTTCAGTACATAATAAATTCACAAATTTTATTTATGAGGAAAGATTCCCCTGGATTCCCTCTGAATTTCTCTCAGGTTCTAGCTTTTTGACAGTGCGTGCCAAAATCTACAAAACCTCTGATCCAAAATTTTCCCATGTGCCATATAATTTTCCAGCCTAATATAAAATTCACATCTATTTATCGTTCTCGATGATTGCATATATTCCAGGATACTGCTCTTATCTATTCCAACTACAGACTAATTTTTGTATCAGTGTCGAAACTTCAAGGTTCAGCTAATAACCGCATTTTATGGAAACCTAACTTTGGTTTCTAAATTAAGAACCTGACCTGTAATGAAATTCCGAATATGGAAGTGGAAAATTACTTACGTTTATGAATTTGAATGCTACACATTATAGAAAAAAATAAGATGACAGCATTTTTTTTCTGCTCTTTTAAATCCACACACTACCAACAATCTAGACTACACGCTTCGTTTTTGTCTTCTGTAGTTAATTCTACACGAATTTCTTTCAGTAGCAACACAGATTTCAGTTAAAGCAAGTTCGAGAAGAGGAGTAAACTTGCGTTCGTTTTGTCGCGGTAAGTAGTTGTGAATATAAATTTAATCATGAATATACATTTTTCATACTATGGCCTTCCTTAGAATCTATAATACATGTGGAGTGCTCCTGCAAAATATGCATTACGTGTTCATATTTTTCTTCCACATGTTATTGTATATATATATATATATATATATATATATATATATATATATATATATATATATATTTGGTCTAGGAATTAATTCGTGCGGGTGGACAAGAGATGGCGCAACGAACGGAGCGTCCCACAGTTCCGTGTATCCACACATGTGTTGCAAACCCCTGTCTTCGCGTATCGTTCGTAGTATAGGGCAGTGGATTAAAGCGTCAACAACACCAGTTTGTAGTTAAGTGAACATGGCGCAATTTGTGCCTGATAAAGTGTTTTTGCGGGGTGTCCTGCTGCATTACTTTAACATGCAGAAAAGTGCGACTGAAAGTCATCGTATTTTGGTGGAAGTGTATGGTGACCATGCTCTAGCTGAGCGAACGTGTCAGAAGTGGTTTGCACGGTTTAGAAGTGGTGATTTCGGCTTGGCAGACCAAGAGCGAGCTGGACAGCCAAAAAAATTTCAAGACGAAGAATTGACAGCATTGCTCGAGCAGGATTCGTGTCAAACGCAGGAACAACTTGCAGCAGCATTAGGCGTTGATCAAACAACAGTCTCCAAACGCTTGAAAGCCATGGGAATGATTCAAAAGATGTCACATTGGGTCCCATATGAATTGAAAGATAGAGACGTTGAAAGACGAAAAACCATTTGCGAATTGCTGCTTCAACGACAGAGCAGAAAGGGGTTTCTGCATCGAATTATTACGGGTGATGAGAAGTGGATCCATTACGAGAACCCTAAACGAAAAAAGGCCTGGGTGAAACCAGGTGAACCAGGTCCATCACAACCAAAACGAGATATTCACTGTGCAAAGGTTATGCTGTGCATATGGTGGGATATGAAAGGTGTGGTGTACTATGAGCTGCTGCAACCGGGTGAAACTATGAATGGAGAACGTTATCGACGACAATTAATGCGTTTGAAGCAAGCTCTGGCCAGAACACGACCAGAATGGGAGAACAGACATGATAAACTTATTGTTCAACATGATAACGCTCGCCCACATGTCGCAAAACCGGTCAAAACCTATTTAGAAAATGTCGGATGGGAAGTTTTACCCCACCCGACGTATTCACCAGACGTTGCTCCTTCGGACTACTACTTGTTCGATTGCATGAACAACGATTTGATTGGACAGCGGTTTACTTCTTCAGAAGATATCGAAACATGGGTCTCTGACTGGATCGCTTCCAAGGATGAGGACTTCTTTCGCCACGGAATCCGTACATTGCCTGACAGATGGGCGAAAGTGGTGGCTAGCGATGGACAATATTTTTCTTAAGGTATTTATGTATTTTGTGTTTGTACTACAGCTTCAATGTGTGCGTACCAACCGCACGAATTAATTCCTAGACCAAATATATATATAGGGTTTTGTAATTAAATAATCTGAAGGGAACGATGCCTTTCGCTCATGTATCAACAGAAGCTAGGGAAAGTTGCAACGAGGTTGGGGCAAGAATGTATGTGCCACAGAAAAAAGGCATAGTCAAGGGTTTGTGAAAAATGGACTAATTACTCATTCCCTCTTTCCTTTTTGAGTAACCTAAATGCCCACGAGCATTAACATTTCTTTCAACTTGCATCCTCCCTCTCTTAACACCCAGAATCCGCATAGAATCCTGCCTTTCAGATGCAACTCATAGTTTCATGAGTCGTGAGTGGCCCTTTCCTCTTGCCGCATGTGCTGAACACCGGCACAAACACAACATACCCATAATTAACTGCATTCTAATCTCTTATTTCAAACATACAGCTCATACTGCCTTACTTCTGTAGTTTGACGATATTTATATCGGGTGTTGCAAAATAAGTGTTAAAACTCTTGGGAGGTGATTCCTACCACTGAGGCAGGAAAAAAAAGTACTCTTGAACTTTCGGCTATCGGACATCTATCGGTTTGAGATCTATAAGGTGCCGAAAGCGTGGAAAAATGACTTTCGGACGTCAATAGTTCGGAAACTATCCAACGTAAAAAAGGCTGGTAAAAAATTCACTGAGGAAGTCATACCTGCAGTATTGAATTTTGCATGTTTCACAATCCTACCCTGCACGCGCAAGTGATTCCCCAAAGGAACATAGGGAGTCCCGGAAATTCTGCCAAATGAAAATTGGTCTAAATTGATATGAATTGATAGGGTTTCTACCAGGTATCAATAATTCATTTGAATTAAGTCGATATCTTGAACAAATACAAAATGGCGGACACCATGTCCGTAGTGTGTGGTTGCATAATCGCTAGGTACGGATGCTGACCAATAGTTACGTTCTGAGTATTAAGTTTAGCGAATTTGTTCTAAATGCTGTAGAAAGACATCTGGAGTGTCGATAGAGCAAAACAAATGAAGCATTGTGATTCACATTTGTGTAAACACTTAACGAAAATTTACCAGACTCATACTAAGATATGTATTTCCCAGACTCATACTAAGACTCATAAATTGATACTTGTATAACACATGACCAGTTCTGGATTTACGTTATAGATTAATCCCCCTGTCTTGGCAAACTCAAAATAAGAAAGGAGAACAGAAATTAATATAAAGATCAAAAATGTACTGTAGGATTAAAAAACAAATAAAATAACACTTACATATAACAACGGTAATTTGTGTTTAGGATGGTCCTATGATCTAAATAATGGAACCCACTTGTAGCTGCCTCCCTGGGCTAGGCTGATCCCCAAAATATCAATAGTTTGTTTATTTCTGTATAGATGGTGCCTATATTATGAATGGATTATTTGCACAGCTGGACAAAAAAAGGGCCCAATTACTTTCAATAGCTTACGGCATTATCAAATTTAAATCCGGCTCTACATATGAGTGAGTGCATATGAAACAGGATGTCTAAGCAAGTTAATGTCTAGGATGTTAATTTCCATTGTTGGAGACTTATGCACAATCTTGAAACGAGTCTTTTGTACTTCCACGTGTAATATCACTTGTGTGAAACTATTACGAAGCCTGTACTAGGGTTACAATAACAGAGTGTGTTACGGCTGTGGGTGTTCACCTCTTGTGCTTGGGGTCTTTGGTCTGATCACAATTTGCGCCAAGTGAACTTTCTGGAAGATAAACAGAGTATGCTTGCGTTTCCTCGGAGATCTTCCGTTTCCTCCCATTTTCTTCATTACACAATTCCATTCATTTCTCCTCGTCACCGTCACCTATAGACTAGCCCTAATAATCGTCAAACGTAAGTATTGAAGATTTGATTTATTTTCTTATCATGCGAAAACCCATTTGTTTAACTATCCTCACTTACGCGTATAACCACCATCGCTGACACGCTTGCTTCTCTTCGGACACACACAACTTCGTCTTACCCTGACTCCGTTAGATAGCATTTGTTGTTTCAGCGTCATCTAGACAAGATGATATGCTTTTGGCCTGTAATGTTTTTACTATACCTAAACAGCAAAATAAATGAAATTTTGTAACAAATATTTTTGGTAACTTCATGAAACTTCATCTTTTCTAAGTGTGTTATTGGCATGTTGTCGAACGTAAATTCTGAAGGACAATAAGAAGAAAATTAGTGAGAAAATTATAGTTGTTGAACACGACAATTAGCGAGAAAATTATAATAGTTCAACAATTATTCCGATTGGTGTGCCTCAACTTGATCTGAACGTAACTGGTGTAGAACTAATTAACATTGCTCAAGTATTTACACATGATATATGAGTGCTCCATTGTGCTCTTCTCCGATTTGTTAGATAGCATTATCTCATGCATTGCTCACTTAACATGTGTATGTTCATTATCCTCCTTTATGTTCATACAAATTGTCGCTGACGTATCTGGTCCCTACGAACGAAGTGCGAGGTTTTCCTAGCTGTACTACTTTTCTGGCTAATCAAGATTTGCATTTTCGCTCTCATTAGACAATTACTTAAGTTTACTTGCGTTTTATGCACAGTTATTTTTGTATGGGTGAAGTCAAGATGTAAATTTATACTTGTTACGTTTATTATCAATTTGTACGCATTTATTTGGGCATGCGCTAGGTTAGTAATCTAGCATGTCTTAGGAATCCACTTGCAGAAACAAAAGTGATTATTTTTTAAATTTGACACATTATTCTGTAGATACACCGAAGGGTATTTTCTTTCGTTTCTTCACAATTTGATTTTACTCCAAGTGAAAAGAAACGAGTTAAGTACCGATAAGAACCCTTGAGGGATCCCTATGCACTACATGAAATAAAATCTAACTTTGTGAATAAGTTATTTTTATGATGCTGAAAAGCTGGCAAAGATTAATGGAATAATTGACAAAGAACTGCTTTGAATAAAAAGCTTTGGAGAAACTTTGGTTTGAGTTTTGCGTCTAGACACAGAATGATATGTATTTTTAAAGTTTATTGTTTTACATTTTAAGAACAATCTGTTATAAAAATCATAATTTTCTGGTTAAAATGAGTGAGTATGTATGGGAAAGATTTATATAATATATCAATTTCTCTTGTCGAAGCATATCTGCACATTGTATGAAACCATTATGCTCTTTACAAATGTAATTTTACTATTATGAAACAATTACAAGGTCCACAGTAGAGTTAAAACGAGTGACTGCGATATCGTGTTTTCTCTTAATCGTTTATGTGTATTATCTCCATCGCTAACACTCTTCCTGTGATCCTGCCCTGAATCGCTTATATAATATCTTTGTTTTATTAGGCACCTAGCACAAGTTGGTTTGCATTGTAGCAAAGTCGTTTTTATAAAGTACGTAAGGATGCGTACTTTCACCGCAAGTGGAAGCTCACATAAATTATATTTTAACCCTAAATGCAACTCCCCGCCCAAGAAACAATTTCTAAGGCAATACTAGAAATTTCCTTGTTATTGTATATAATACAGAAAAGCACTAAAATATTTAACGGGCACAGCAATTTGTAAGCATATTACCGATGTTTATGCAACGATGTTACAGGATGTGGCATTGCTAACGTAAGGTAAGGAAGGGATAGGTAAGGTAGGGTCAGTTTAGGATAGGGAAATCTGTCCCGTTTTGTTAAAGTTAAATGTGTATATTTCCTATTGCTAATTGCACTGGATGATGTCAGTTTAGTTACAGAAAGGAAAAGCTCTGATTCTGACTAATTTTAGGATTCTTAATTCGAAATTGATAGCCGTTTTACTACATTAGCTCGTAGTTTGGCGTTATGCATTGTTGCCAAATTTGCCATTCTATAAGGACGGCTTCATTTGTCGTCGAAACAACCGGTCTGGCAATACAATTTGAATAAGAAATAAATTAAATTTCACTAAGTTGGTGACAGGTAGGACCTTTCTTATTGTTGGCATATATATATATATATATATATATACAGGGTGTTTAATAAGTAATGGTCATAAATTAAACCGTAGATAGTACACGCCAAAACTAACAAAAAAGTCTTAGTAAACATGTGTCCGCAAACTCTTCGTAACGGAGATAGGAGCTGTCGAAAGTGTGGGAAAATGAAGTTTAGAGACGAATATCTCAAAAAGTATGAATCGGACAGAGGGCGGTCCAATGAATGACTATCGAAGTCAGACCTGCGCTATGCAGAAATACATGGTTAATAACTCTGCAATGCGCGCGGAAGGGATTACCCAAAGGAACGGAGGGATTCCCGGAAAATTGCCCAAGGAAAGGGGGCTCGAGATGGACACCGATGGCGAGTCTATGCACCATTAAGTAATTCATAAGTCGTGGTACCAGGTCGAAAGCTCGAAAAGATACAAAATGGCGGACAATGTTTCAACGTTTACGTGTCATGTGTGGTTGCATAACAAGCAGGAAATGAGAGAGGCAATCGAAGAAAGGTGGTGGTGCATGTTGTGAACTACTTCAGAGCACATTCCTAAGACGAATGCACATGTACGGAATAGTCTTTTACTGTACCAATACCAAGGTAAAACAAACGATGCGCGAAAATGAATGGAATGACCGAAAGGAACACTGGTAGAACATGCAAGCCAGCTGGAAATACTGAATCGGGGTTGCAACAGATGTTGAGCTCACCTTGGGTGCATGATGTTGCGGGTTCAAATCCGCTGAAGTGCCCACTGAATACAGTGGTTCTGATCCCAGATTTTCCAAATCGTAGGTCCTGTCCTTCGAAGCTCCTAAGCTCGTTTAAAGCAACAATAACGCAATCAATCGAGCACCTGTAGGTTGCTCATTATTTGGTTCATCCCCTGTATGTATACGTAAAGAAAGAAAAAAAACTGTGCACGCAGTTCTTGTCAATCAGCTGGTAAGCCATGAAATATGGAATGGAAGAAAACTACATTGTTTCGATTACAGACGTGAATTGGAAACATGCTCGCCTTTCCACGTTTGTTTATTATGTTTCCTGAAGGGTTCTGCTACAGGTCTACATACTTTCGTCGTACCGGCGTAGTTGTCTTCACTTGTCTTTCTCGCCTACAGTGAATGTAGTAGTTCTGTGTGTTGAAGAGGTGTCAAATGCGCGTGCCTTTACAGTGTTGTGGATGTACTTACTTCACCGTATTGCGGGGAACAGTGCAATAGTTTCAGTAGTGTTACAAAGCCACGGGGATACTATTGTGCAGTGTTAATTAGTGCTATTAGTGTGTTGCTAAATTATTTACAATGTACAGTAATATTGAGTATGCTGACATGCACTTTATGTACGGCAAAGCAAACGGGAATGCGGTAGAGGCCGTTGATTTCTCCAACAGGATTTGCCGCTTCTACTCGAAGATATACCTCTCGATAGGTGTCAGCGACTGTGGTTTATGCATGATGGAGCGCCAGCACATTTCTTTAACCGTGTCAGAGAACATTTACATGCCCGATTCGGACGAAAGTGGATAGGACTTGGGGGTCCTATTGCTTGCCCACCGCGCTCCCCGGACTTAAATCCTTTAAATATCTTTTTCTGGGGCCATGTGAAATCGCAAGTTTATTCCACCCCTGTTGAAACATTACAAGGCCTTCGAGGAAGGGTGGAACAATGTTGCGGACATATTCAACAGGATACCGATATGTTATCACGCGTACGTGGACCTTTGAAAAGACGGATACGACCATGCATTCGCATGAATGGACGACACTTCCAACATTTACTTTAATGATAAAGGTAAGTTAATTTCTCATGCATCTCTTATGTGGTTACACATCTGGGTACTTACTGTTACCTTATGATTAATACTGTACACATTACCAACATGACGATTTCTGTTTTTTGATGTCCATCATTTTTTTGCTTCTTGTAATACACTTACGCGTTCAACATGCGGAATGTTTCAGATTCGCCTCCCAGACACTCGAATGTTGTCATGCTTTTCCCATTGCAATCCAGTTTGCGGATATTCGTTACGTTAACTGCTTAGCACATAATTCTTCATCAGTGCCTTATACCGTTTGATGTATCTAAGTGTTGCCACACTTGTACGTATGCATTAGTTGTAGGAATTCTTCCTGGAGCCATTTACAACGTACATCACCTCACTTCGATTGTCTCTCTCAATTCCTGCTGGTTATGCAACCACACACGGCACCTAAACATTGTCCACCATTTTGTATCTTTTCCAGCTTTCAACCTGGTACCACGACTTATGAATTACTGGTGGATAGACTCGCCCTCGATGTTCATCTCGAGCCCCCTTTCCTTGGACAATTTTCCGGGAATCCCTCCGTTCCTTTGGGGAATCCCTTGCGCGCGCATTGCAGAGTTATCAACTATGTATTTCTGCATAGCGCAGGTCTGACTTCGATAGTCATTCATTGGACCGCCCTCTGTCCGGTTCATACTTTTTGAGATATCCGTCTTTAAACTTCATTTTCCCACACTTTCGACAGTCCCTATCTCCGTAACGAAGCGTTTGCGGACACATGTTTACTAAGGCTTTTTTGTTAGTTTTGGCGTGTACTATCTACGGTTTAATTTATGACCATTACTTATTAAACACCCTGTATATATATATATATATAAAACAATGAATAACGGGAAAACGGGGGTGATTGACTAAAAGATTTTCATTATGATAAGATTGTTGCTTATTTATTCTGATTTCATGTTGCCATATTTGGATTTACGGGCTTATTAGAGCGGATTATTTATTTTTATTTTTCTCTTTTTCTTTGTAAGTTTGTGGTTACTGATTTGTATGTAATGTTTATTACCTACATTACTTAAAGTAGTAGATAAGTTTTATAAAAAAACGATGTATTTCCAGTATTATATACCATAGCTGGATGGGATAATATATTGTGTATCACATTAACTATTTACATGATATATAATCAGTTATTTCCCCCATTTATCATATATAAATCTAACCACCGGTGTTGTTCTGTAGTGTAGACACTCTTTACCCAAATACTACACTAGTTGCGGTATATTCAATGCGATCTCGTTGCTTGACTTACGTATGTGAATGTCAGCGAACAGGGAGTAATCTAGTTGTGAAGGAAGCGACACAGTATTTGGAGATCCAGATTCAAATCTTAATCCAGCCTTGCACTTTCTACCTTTTATATGTAACTTCATGTTACATAATAGAGCTGATTTACATATATCATATATACGATAAGACGTCTATATCAGTAATGGGATTTAACTTCTCTCATGGTGATATGGAAGTACTTTGAGAAATTGTAGTGATCTTTAACATCGTCGATACACCTATCGATACATCGTCGGGTCTATGGCGTTATGTAACTGGATTTGGAGCGGGAACAAGACGTGAGGCACTAAGTAGGGTGACTAACTGCAACCACTGGTAGAGTGATGACGCTTTTGTCGGGATAACCGCCTACGCGGTACTGCAGCGGATGTAGCATTCGGACCCTACGCTGATCGTGGCAGTTGTTGTGGCGGAAACGGATCGGCTTTTTATTACCCAGAATTCTTCATTCTTCGCGTGGTGAACGTCATTTGATCTGGTTTTCATATGAACCGAAACGAGGGGTAACCGAGGCGAGTAACAAGTGTTTATAAATGTATACGTTCAAGTAAAATTAAGATTACTCTCATGTGTTTAAACTATCGATTGTCGTTTTACGCCAATCAGGGCTAAAGAGACTTTTCGACGAAGGACTGCTGAATGATAATGAGAACTTCGTAGAATCCGATGAGCTAGATTAGGACATAAAACAAACAGGTGGCAGCACTGTACTCATGTAAGTATTGTCAGATAGTTCATAGGCTTAAAAAATATTTTCGTGACCGATCACAGCAGAAAATGTTATGTTATTTGTTACTTTGCAAAAATGTCAAATATACTGTATAAAGCTTTCATCATTGCAAGAAATACACTCCAAGAATTAAATTCTTACTGACAATTACGAGTTAAGTCTGATATTCTTGGAAGGCGATCTGTTTTGTGCGTATACTGACCTTGCGACTACAGCCATCTAGTGGTCTATATGTCGTGCTTATCTTTGCTAGGCTTTGCTCGTTCCATTAGTTAGATCTTAGAACTTGCGGAGGATTCTCTTCAAGAATCGACATCGGCCTCACGGTCCGAGCCGCACCATTTGTTACATAGGGCTTTTGTTCTTACAAACTTGGTTGTACAGTCCACTTATAACCTGCACGGGGCGCTGCACTTATTGTGTCTGCGAAACGTCAGGCTCCTTACTAATCTCCATCTCTTGGGATCATCATGCCGGGGCCTCCTACCCCGACGGACAACCCATCTGGGCGACACAGCTTACCAGCCACTGCCATGGGACCACCCAAAGACCGCCGCACACGCCCACGTGAACGCGAACGCACTTCCTCTGGAGCTTCTTCAGTCTCCACCAATTCACAGACATCGCTCTCGCTCCCCAACCAACGTCAAAAAACTCAAATATACTGACGCTCTTAAAAGTTTACCCAAACGTCAAACCGAAACGATTTCAGTACCATCTGCCTCAACCTCATCCATTGAGGAGCCCATTATTGTAGACCAGCCAACGAATGCCATCTACACCATTCTTTTCAGTAACCTAAAACCGGTGTACTTCACTATCAAAGCCATGTATCTCCAACTCATGCGCTATTGTACTCGACTCGATCTACACCAACTAGTGAAGACACAAAATATTATCATTCTGATAACGACCAATCCCCAACTATATGAACATCTAATCTATAAAGTAGGGCCAGCTATGTTTGGGACAAATCCGAAGATCCAACTTTTAAAAACACCAAATCAGAAGACACCACCGCCACCGCGCCGCACACCTCTCTAATCAGTAGTCATTCGATTCGTCGATCCAAACCTGACCGAAACAGAGATATTAGACGAACTCAGGTAAGACGGCTATCATCCAAAACGAGCACTACGAATTAAAAACGCTACTGGCCCGACATATATGGTGCGCCTGCTCACCGAAGATCAAAATCTTGTCGATGAATTTCTTCAAAATGGGGTATATATCTACCGCTGCCACCATCAGGTGGAAGCGCCACGGACTCCACCGCCTCTCTCTTCACGGTGCGAGAATTGCCTCACATATAACGCCCATCCTACCAATAAATGCACGCTGCCATCTGTGTGCCCACATTGCAAAGGGGCTCATAAACTGGAAAGTTGTCCGAACATTGAACAACCTGCGAACTGTAACACCTGTGGGTGTGGGGGTAACCACACCCGACCTACTCCTACCAATGCCCCAAAAAACCTAAGCCTCTGCCAGACAAACCTGAAACAGTAGTGTCATTACGCATCCATCCAGCCACTCAAGAATCTACCGGCACCGAAACCTCTCTTCTACCGCCGCCAACCGTTGAAAATATTGTAATATCCTATGTGATGTCGTAAACAAGCAGTTCCACGCTTCAATGTTTACAAACAACACCACATGGTTTGGCAAGAGGATCTTCCACCAGAGGGACCTATAATCACGTGCAGACGACGGCTTCTAGCCCCTCCCATGGAGCAGAAGACGACATCGGAGCAGCAGCGCCACCGCCACCCAAAAGGACCCTATAAATTGGATGGACGAAGGCAACTCGACACCAGTTCTCTGGTGACCCTCCTTTAGTCTGCTACGGGACTCTTGGAGTAACCTAATCCCAGGGTTCTAGTCTGCTACGGGACTACGCCTATCCTATCTCCTGGCTTAGCCTGCTTCGGGGCTCTGTCTGGGAATCCCAACCTCAGCCGCTTAGCCTGCTACGGGGCTCTGTTGGCAACTTATCCTGCCTCTGTTTGTACGGAGCATTGGTTCCTTAACTCCACTCCTCTTAGCCTGTTACGGGGCTCTGTTGGAGATCCTGTCTGCGACCACTCGGTCAAAGACTACCTTTTACTTACCTTTTTAAATAGAGACCAAATTGTATAGTATTTTTGTACAAAACTCTTATAGTGGATTTTTATAATAAAACTTTTAGTGGGAGTCGATTCCGGACATTCTTTTTATTAACTGCTCTTCCTTTTCCTTATATGAGACGAAATTATACAAAGTTTTACATGGTAGAGGCTTGACCGACTCAGAATAAGCTCTGAATACTCCCCTACCGGACAGTATTTTTATTAGCCGGAAGTGGACTTTTTTTGTTGGGAAGGTATGTGAATTTTTTTAAGTGTTTGTGCTTTTAGTGAACTGAATTTGTTTATGCCTCAAACTAGAACTGGTAAAAACACTTTTCCAGAAAACATTTTTAACATGGAGCAAAATTCGCGCCCTTCTTTTAATATACCACATCTCACTAAGTATTCGGGACATGTTACGTAGGACCCCGATAGATTTTTTATGCTTTTTGAGCATCTTGCATTATTGCATTCGTGGAATGAACAGAAAAAGAAAGAACTATTACCTATGTACTTACAAGATGTAGCACTTGATTTAGTCCTACAGTTAAAGGCCCAGAATCAGTTAGACGCGCTTAATTATGAACAATTAAAAGATAAATTAGTTGCACTGAGTAGACCAAGATTACCGGCATATCGAGCGGATTTCGAAATTTTTGAAGTCCAACAAGGTGAAAACGAGCCAGTAGATGCTTATTTTCTCAGAAGATTAAGGGTCATTAGACAAGTTTTGCCTCAGGCCACCGAGGAGCAGAAAATAAATTATTTATCCTTAGGTTTAAAGAAAACTTTTTTGCAAAAGATAGCGTTAGAAACATTTACAACTGTTCACGCCTTACAAACGCATTTTAACAACCTTGAGAAAGCAAATGACCTAATGAAGAAACGTGATTATGTGGAATTTCAACAGGCATTTTATTCACTCTGCGATCAGAGTACACCAGTCAGCAGTTTACATTCATCAGCAATCGCTGGCGCTTCCTTCCCTGTGCATCAACAACAACTGACCTATCCAATATGTAACCCAACACCTAGTTGGAATCAATACCAGCAACCAGCTTCAGTTTTTCCTACACCTTCAGCACCACAGCTACAGGGTGCATCACAAAATCAGATAATTCCAAATCCTTCCCCCCAAGTTGCTAATCCGAATCCCCCTCCCGAACCCCCCGCGCCTAGTACATCTAGTAATTCCAGTGCAAGGAATTCATTAGATTTTACTAAATTAGCAAATCAAATGGCTGAACTGTCTCTTCTAGTAGCTCAAAATGCTATAAAGAACTCACAATTTAGGAGAGGTGGCCGTAACAATTATAAGTCGAAAAATACAAATAACGGAAATCAAAATCGGCAGAGAAATGGAAATAAGAACAATTCTAAAAATAATAATAAAGATAATAATAGTAATCCTAGGCCAGAAACAGTTACAGTATGCTGTGCGTGCTATAAGAAAGGTCATTCTTCCAGTACATGTTATAAGAACAATCAGCAGGGAAACACCTAGGGGGCCCAAGGACAAACCCTCTCAAGAACATGTTCTGAGGGCCGAGAACCAGGAAAAAAGTGAACAACAAAGATTTGCAAATACATCACTTTATGCAGTAACTCCGTTATCAGATAGAAGGGAGAACATTAAAATGTTAAATCAGGAACATAAATTATTAATTAATGTAACTATTAATAAAGAAAAATATCCTGTAATCATAGACACTGGCAATTCATTGAGTTTTTGGCCTAAAAATTGGCTTCCACCAAACACAAAATTGATTTCTTTTAGCACTAATCTACAAGGAATTGAGAATTCTGTCGTAAATTTACGCTATATAGCTTTGATTACATTCAGAATTGACTCAACAGCATTTTCTCATTATTTCAGAATTTTAAAGCATGTTGACTTGTTGCCTTTATTCGGTGAAGACATTCTAAATCGATTAAAGACCAAAATTGGCTTAAAGAATAACATGTTGTCAGTATACAAGAAACCACGGCCTGCGCAGTATCCAACTGAAAATGATACTCAGGAAAAATTATCTGCTAACGCTATGCATACAATGAAACAACACAAGTTGGCTGATGTTTTTACAACACGAAAGGTTACCATACCAGCCAGGTCACATTTCTTTTTACCAATTAATATCAAGAATCGGCAAAAGAATAACAAATACTTTTTTTATCTCTCCATTAGAAAATTTGCTGGACAAATACGGACTACAAACGTTGCCTACTAAAGTACCTAAGAATAATTTGACTTTATTGATATCAATTCCTACTAGTAGACCGGTAACGTTAGTAAAGAGCACCCCGATTGCGTATATTGAAGAGAATGTTCAAGAAGTACATTTACAGGGTGATTACCAAAAAGATGAACAAAATGACGAAACATTTTATAGAACGGAACAAGAAATTCAGAATAGGCTGGAAGAGACCAAGTCACTTTTTGATATTAAATTATTTGACATCAATCCAAGTTTAACGAGTCAGCAAAAGAAAGCTGTGCATGATCTACTTTTTAGATACAGGGATGTCTTTCCTTATACATCAACTAACATTGGCTACTTTCGTGGCTATGTACATAAAATAAGGATAGATAAAGGAGCCTCTTTTCATCAGAGATCACCTCCCATTCCATTGTCAGTAAGACCCCAAATTGACTTAAAAATTAAACAACTTTTAGATGCCAATATTATTAAAGAAACTAGTGACAGTTCCTTTTCATCGCCACTTCTCATAGTGAAGAAGCCAAATACTTCAGAGTTATGCTTAGTTCTCAACCTCCAAGCTTGCAATAGGTTCTCACACTACTTAAGTATACCATTTCAAAATACGGAGGATATTCTACACGTTTTAAGAGGAAAAAACTCTATATGCACAATTGACATACAAACCTCGTATTACCAGCTATTATTGCATCCCAAAAGTCAAAAATACATGACTTTTGAGCTCAATCATACTAGGAAGGCATATAAGTTTCAACGTTGCGTAATGGGACACACTTCGTCCGCCGCTGCCCTAAGTATAGCTGTAGGAATGCTTTTAGAGGGACTACCACCGCGCATAACAGCCTTTGCGGATGACCTCGTTATAGGAAGCAAAAATTGGAAACAACAATTGTCAGACTTGGAATTGCTCTTTAAAAGATTAAGGAAACACGATTTTAGAGCAAACCCGAACAAGACCAATCTATTATACTCGGAATTAGAAGTTTTAGGATTCACAGTTAATGGAACGGAGATTAAAATATCACCTAAAATTTCCAATAAAATACGCAATTTTAAGAAACCAACCTTTAAACGCACCTTGAAGAGTTTCCTCGAAGTATGCTCTTATTTGAGGGCACATATTAAAAATTTCACGGAAAAGGTGGAACCATTTCAAATTCTTTTAGACAAAAATTCAAAATTTAAATGGACAACACAGCATGATGATCTATTTGAAAAACTTAAAACGGATATTATACAAGCTCCATCTTTATTTCATTTTGATCCATCATTGGAAATCCGTGCTTATTCAGATGCTTCGTCAACCTCCGCAGGCGGCATATTGGCTTGTTATACTAAAACCAATCAGGAACGTGTTGTTTCCTATTGTAGTCGACGTTTTACTAAAACTGAGAGAAAGGCCTACACATGGCAAAAAGAACTATATGCACTCATTCATATATGTTCTTCCAAAATTTCGTTATTTCTTACTGAATAGAAAATTTAAATTATTTATAGACGCTAAATGTTTGACTTCACTTACTACCCAACCGGACAAAGTCAGAAAATTTAGTCGTTATAAAATATTTTTGGCAGATTTCAATTTTGAAATACAGCACATTAAAGGTCAACAGCATCCTGCAGACATTTTTAGCCGCTTAGAAGACAAACAAGATATACAAAAGGACGAGAATCAAGAAGTTGATAACTTCTCCGACAGAGAAGACGCTAAAGTTTTTGCTTCACATTCTTTAGAGCACACTTTTCAAATTGACCAGTCCATTATGTTACCTAATTTAGCAGATGAACAAAGGAAGGACCCTTCATTTTTGGACATCATTACTGTATTGGAAAATAAAGAACCTAGCAATTTATCTACACTCCGTGCGGCGAAATATTTTTCTCTTAAAAATGGATTATTATATAGGACTCAGAAACACCCTCAATTAGGACTGCTGTATTTACTTTGCGTACTAAAATCTTTACTAGGCAAATGGTTCGAGGCTATTCATAACAAGCCAATGGCACCACACTTTGGTTACACCAAGACATACCAGTCGGCGCTTAGCAAATACCATTTTCCTAACATGAAAGCTTACATAGCCAATAGAATCAAGACATGCAATCTTTGTCAAAAACTCAAGAAGTTACCAGCTAAACCAGCGGGCCAATTGCTGCATCACCCATGTAAACCCATTGCCACTGCTTGGCAGTACGATTCAATTATGCGAGTGCCGGTCGGAGATGGAAAATTCAAACACATACTAGTTGCTATAGAAATGTCCACGCGATACTGTGTCACCAGAGTTGTACACAACATCACAGCAGAAGAAATTGAACAATTTCTTATATATGACATTATTCTTAAGTACGGAGATTTTTCATACCTGTATTTGGATAGACACCCTGTACATAACGCTAAGAGACTGCAAAACTTAGCAAAATTCTACAATTTTGAATTTAAATTTTGTCCAGCGTATGACCACAAAAATCTGGGTGTAGTGGAAACATTCCACAGAATAATGCAGAACGCTCTTAAACTTTTTGTACAGGAGAATCAAAATCAATGGCCAAAACTAATTCCATACATAACTTCGCAATTAATACATTTGTGCAGGCCGGGACTAAATATTCATCTTTTTTCCTCATGTATGGATACGAACCTAAGACCATCTCTGATATTGCATTAGCGTCAACTCCAACATTATGTGTCAACAAAGAACATTTGAATAAGATACGAGGGATCGTTCAGGATAATTTAATCGCAAGTTATAATAAACAGAAAAAGTATTTTGACAACAGACATCAACAAATTTTGATAAGGGACAGAAAGTACTTGTATTCTTTCCCAATCGTCAAGTCGGGATACCAGAATAATTTTCATCCAAATATGTAGGACCTCTAGAAATTATCGAAAGAGTTAATCCTAATCTTTATAAGATCAAATTTCCAAATTCATATCGTCAAACAATACAGGAGATTTCAGTAGACCGAATTAAGCCATTTCATGAATACATAGATCATATAGAACAAAAATAAATAACTTCTTTATTATTTTCTACACGAGCGAAAAAAAATGCAGTACTCACCACTAAGAAGAAAGAAATACAAAGACACGACTTCAGCAGATAAAAACACTCTTCATAACGATGCAAACATTCATTTCCTTTTTGTTTTATAAAAAGTTGATTCATTTAATTTTACGGTGGACTGAAAGAATGCTGAGATCTGCATTTTTGCATTTAAAAGGCAACTGACCTTTACCAGGACAATCAACTTATAATGATACAACTTCTTCATTCTTTGAGCTAAATGGTGCCACCAACATAGAATATAAATATTCTACAGGATGTTCCAAAAAGTTATGACCACTTCTACATTATACAGGATGATCAGGAATTCTGGACCATCATCATCATCATCATTGGCATTTAAAATTTGATATTTTATTGAAATACATATCTTTCACACATATGTTTTAGAAACTTTTACGCCTTATACAGGGTGACCAAGAAATCACGCCGTTCGAATCAGAACTTTCCAATATAAATTATCTTTATATAACTGTATTAATTGCAACTTTTTTAGTGTTCCTAAGTCTTACTATTTTATACATATTATATCACCGTCTTCGCTCGTTACCAAAAATATCCAAAACGCCTCGCTTAGAAATATCTCCTCCAATTCAGATGGACACATTTAATACCAATATTTTAACTATGAAGCAAGTGACATTACAGGCTCCAACTCCATTCACTATAAGTTAACTAATATATGTGTATTAAGCCAAAGCTTAAAACAGCCCTACCTCGAGGGAAATGAAGTGACATATTAAAATGCACCGATCCTGCCTGTGATTAGGCACTATCTGTTTAGTGCTTTCTTCCGCTACCTTATTACTGCGACGAAAAGTGATTATTTTTTGTGTGTGTTGCAAGTGTTATTAATGTTTTAGTGCTATTTGTGTGTGATACCTCAGTGTTGCCAACCCTCATATAAAGAAAAATGACCGTTCTTCTTATTTTTTAAACAAGCCAGGGGATGTAATATCCTATGTGATGTCGTAAACAAGCAGTTCCACGCTTCAATGCTTACAAACAACATCACATGGTTTGGCAAGAGGATCTTCCACCAGAGGGACCTATAATCATGTGCAGACGACGGCTTCTAGCCCCTCCCATGGAGCAGAAGACGACATCGGAGCAGCAGCGCCACCGCCACCCAAAGGACCCTATAAATTGGATGGACGAAGGCAACTCGACACCAGTTCTCTGGTGACCTTCCCCTAGTCTGCTACGGGACTCTTGGAGTAACCTAACCCCAGGCCTCTAGTCTGCTACGGGACTACGCCTATCCTATCTCCTGGCTTAGCCTGCTACGGGGTTCTGTCTCGGAATCCCAACCTCAGCCGCTTAGCCTGCTACGGGGCTCTGTTGGCAACTTAACCTGCCTCTGCTTGCTACGGAGCAGTCGTTCCTTAACTCCATTCCTCTCAGCCTGTTACGGTGCTCTGTTGGAGATCCTGTCTGCGACCACTCGGTCAAAGACTACCTTTTACTTACCTTTTTAAATAGAGACCAAATTGTATAGTATTTTTGTACAAATACTCTTATAGTGGATTTTTATAATACAACTGGTAGTGGTAGTCGATTCCGGACACTATTTTTATTAACTGCTCTACCTCTTCCTTATACGAGACGAAATTATACAAAGTTTTACAATATACTTCAATTCATAACTTTAGTGCTCCAGAACACCTACCCCTATCAACGGGAAGCTATTCTAACCCACGCTACGGAAGCAGCCTATGACATCTTCCACCTTCATATGGCTGCTACGTACTCCGGACTTTCCACCTATTTCCATTTTCACTCTAATACTCAAACATGAATAATCGCACACGGGGGACACGGCCACTCACATTTCTCTTCTCCAACATTCGCTCATTGCGCACTAATAGAGGCTGCCGCGGATAGCGTCGACTGCATCCTGCTCAATGAAACCTACTAAAAACCTAATGAGCGGTACTACTTTCCGCAATACAATCTCATCCGCGCGGACCTACCGCAACACCCAGCTCACGGAGGAGCCGCTATAGCAGTCAAGCCGTCGCTACCCAGACGTCCTATTATACCCCCAATCCCTGAACGCTACTCTGAGCACGTTATTCAAGCAGCCTACTTCCCATCAATCACATTAACAGTTGCGACTATCTATGTCTGCTGTACCCAGCCATTGCCATATCACTTCTTGACATATCTAGACTTAAACTTCCGTACTTATAACCTGCTGGCCGACATTAACTACCATTCCAGCACTGCCACTCAGCAACAGCGCTTCACGGATTTTTTTAGCAACTACCCATAGTACGTGTATTCCATTGCCTCAACATACTCGCCCCGATAGCAATACCACGCCAGATATAGCCATAGTCTCCAACAATCTCTTAACCCGCGCAACAGTGGAAGTTCTTGGTTCAGTTTTCAGCGACCATCTACCGTTTCTCCTTACGATACAACAACCAGCTCCTACGCAGCCTCCTGCATCTTTACCTCCCAAATACAATTTCAGTAAGGCCGACTGGACTAAATATCAAACACACATCAGCACACAACTGGCAACTACCAACTCTAATATTACCACATTTAATTCCATGGATCTCTTGGCAGCAACCCTAACGGAAACAATCAGTGATAGCACGGAATATGCAGTCCCCAAACTTACTGCACATCCACTCCGGCCCAACCTACCTCAGTATGCGCTTACACTCTTAGATCGTTCCCATGTTTCTCTTAGAGAGTACCGCCGAACGCATAATCCATACTTTTACCATATCCATAAGCAGTTCCAGTGAATGGTTAAGCGTTACGTCATCGCCCGCAAACGTCTTACCTGGCGCCAATCATGTAATCAGCTACAAAATGAGAGGAACCCGACCAAATTCTGGAACCTATTCAAACGACTAACTTTCCAGAAACATGGTTCGCATTATCCACTAGTTATAAATGGCACAGTTCCTACCACTGATACTGAGAAAGCAACAGCATTTGCCACTTACTTCGAAACGGCCTTTACACAACACTCCGATCCCATTTTTGTCCATCCATCACATCATCATATTGCGATAGAGGCTGATATAACTCAACCCTTACTCCAAGCTCAGTTTGGCTATTCACTAAATGATACCGGTGCTCTTCTAGCCCCGATAACTTCCGAGGATATCCACCATGTACTTCAGGACAGACTTAATACAGCACCAGGAGCAGACAACATAACATACAGGCAACTTTCTCAGGCCCCCCTCTTTTCCATACCCTGCTCGCCGTCCTCTATACTCTCATTCTTACGACAGGTTATATTCCTAACCAGTGGAAGCTCACAAAAAAACTCGTCTTCTTAAAACCACGCAAAGACCCGGCATTAATCACATCGTACAGACCTATCAGCCTAACATCTGTCTTCAGTAAACCACTGGAACGGTTCCTTGTGAAACGACTCCATCCTTTCCTTGCCGAACGAAACATTCTTCCTTCTACACAGGCAGGCTTTCGACCTTTCTTTGCCACTGGCGACCAACTCCTGAAACTCTCCTCGCTCGTACTGAATCACTTTAAAAAACACATACCATCTATGCAATTTTTTTCGATATCGAACGTGCATTCGATACTGTCTGGCACGAGGGGCTACTATACAAACTAAAGCGCATACTCCCACTTCATTACGTACGAGTGATCGCCAATTTTCTCTACCAGCGACGTGCATTTATCCAACTTTACCAAGGACATTCGCACGAATTTCTTTTAAGAGCAGGAGTCCCTCAAGGATCCGTAATCTCTCCACTTCTCTACATCCTATATGTAGCTGACATGCCTACTGCCTCACCGCCAATTCATGCTTTTGCAGTTCGCAGTTGATACCGCCTATCTCGATCTCGGATCCTCGGTTGAGCGCATTAATCTACAATTACAGGCAGCCATAGATAACCTAATCTCATAGTGCTTGCGCTGGAAATTAAAATTAAACCCAACCAAAACATAAACGACACTTTTTGCTCGCAACAATCACAAGTACTGTCCCACACGCAATCCTGAGCGTCTACATATTAAGGTACTGGACTCAGAGATCTCGCTCAGCAATAGTGTTAAATATCTTGGGGTTCATTTTGATGAACACCTTACATGGCGTACCCACCTGACTGCTCTCGAGGAAGACGTAGTCAATCGACTGAACCTCTTGAGAAACTTAAAAGGCACAACCTGGTGCTTAAATGCTAACGTCTTGCTGTATACCAACAAAGTTTTCGTTCGATCAGCTATGACGTACGGTCATCTAGCTTGGCTTTCCGCGCCTCCTCACTTTTGTAATCGCCTACAACTCCTCGAGCGTCAAGCCTTACGAATTGTGTACTCTGTAACTAATCGAACCCGCAATGCTGAGCTCTATCACCGCACTGCAATGCTGCATACCTTGGACCACCTCTATCGCCTACGCACGCGATACATTACTCACCATATAGCAACATCACATGAAACGCTCATGGCTCTCTTAAATAAGACCCCTGCTCTCCCCCGTACTGGATATCCTCCAGTCGACCATCTACTGGCAATTTACAAACGAGAAACCAATTCCGATGACTACGACCCTGAGCGTCAAATATACAAACACCATCCTCATATATATATCGATAATAGATTAGTGGCAATACATGCTTTCCCATGACACAACTGCCGAACCTCTCTACCTCACGTCAAACTAACCTCTCCAATGCCACGTTGCACTTCTGCTTCTTCGATAAAACACCACTAATACTGAGAAGCTTTCTGACTACACTTACAATATATTAGCGACCTGTATTCAACCACCATACTACTCTTACCATACTAACGACATCACTCTGGCCATAGGGACGGCATAACCGTCTGCGGCTCGCCCATCACATGATGGGAATGAAAGACAGAGGGAAAAGATTGTGCCATACTTAACCAAGAAGCCTAGCCTCTCTTGTGTTTCTTACGGTGTCAGCGAGAAACAAGTATTGCAACACGTACTTAAGAGCATAACTCAATTAGAACACTTAGAGGATTGACGAAAGTTTTCACTTTCGGAGGGCGCTTGCTTTTTGAATCGCATCTATAATCCTTCTTTTCGTTTGCATTTTCATTTGGGCTTCGGCCCCAGGCTCCCTACCCATCATGACGGATCTTATCAATTTTTCCTGCTCATTGCATTTCGGTCAACAAACTCTAGCTAATATAGGGCCAAATGGTCGGCAGAAGACTCAACCCCGAATTGTTACCGGAACGGTACGGTCAGGACTTACCACCACTGTTTCTGCTACTTACGCTGACTGCATCACAAAAGGGCAGCGCATTCGTTCTCGGTCTCTCTCGTATGGTGAGCAATCCATAGATCCGAAGAAACAGAGAGTTACATCAATTATTGATCCAAGTATGAGCAATACCATGGATTGAGCATCATCTAATTCAGTCGATAGCTCCAACACACATCACCAACCAGAAGCTATATATAACTTTCTGCTGACAGATTATGACCAAAAGTATAACACCGTTAGAGCAGTTTTTCAGCAGTTGATTAAATATGTGCCTTCTCCTGAGATACGCGAAATCGTCAAAACTCGCAGAGGCATTATACTAAAGTCTACCAACTCAAATTTTGTATCGCATGTGCGAAACAAGGCCACTTTTGAGATCTTTGGACCAAAGGCTAAACTCTCCGCACTTACTCCAAGTACACGTAAAACCCCTCCTCCTACTAGGCGCTTGCCAATGCTCTCCGTTGTTATACGAGGAGTTGAACCAGATCTCACCAATGAGGAAATCTATGAGGAATTACATCAGGAAGGGTTTCCTGTAAAGCGATGTATCCGAATAAAGAACGCTAACGGTGCAACATATCTTGTACGGGTTCTCACCGATCAGCCACAGTTGATAGACCAGCTTTTGTCCACTGGAGCTTACATTTATCGAAGACGTTACAAAGTAGAACCTTCTCGCACACCTCCTCCTCTTCCGTTAAGATGCGAGCGATGTCAACTGTATAATGCACATCCCACATCCGAGTGTACTAATGATGTTAAGTGTGGCTATTGTTCATTACAACATGCTACGAAGGATTGCCCCAATCAAAAGGCGCCACCACAGTGTAGTGCGTGTCCTGAAAAACATCCAACATATAGTAACAGATGGAAAGCTAAGCCAAAACCGGAACTTCTAAACCAGAACTTGTTGCACCCATAATATCTTCTGACCGTCCCACTCCACCTGCAAACTCTTTACTTCATCCTGTTACTGGTAAAGATCTGCTCCGATTCCTCACGATTAGTCTACAGAACATTCATCCATTTCTTCGCACTCACATTCTTAACCTAATCATCCATGCAGCTATAATTATGTTTAACATTCAGCTCCATGCGACCTATTCTGGACCAACAGTTCATTTTCATATCCAACCTCTCGAAGTTTACGTTTAATATGGCAGCTTCCATTTGCAATATTATTTGTATTTTCGTAATGGCGTATAGCTTCTTATTTTTGAACATACGCTCACTATTGACACATCAAGTACTATTCACGCAGTTATTACAGGAAGAACACATCTCAGCCTTCGCACTCAACGAAACTTATCTGGCTACTTATCTACAGTGTTACATACCAAAATATAACTTACTACGTTATAATGCTCCGTCCGGACCACGTCTGTACGGCGGTACAGCTATGAGGTATTAGCACTCGTCTACCATACCGCACTGTTACCATTCCTCAAACTTGCAATCTGCCTGAATACAATGTAACTTCCTTCGGGGTCGCAGAGTCACATTTGCCACAATCTATGTTCGGCCAGGAAAGATTCTCAACTATGATTTATTTCGTTTCATTGATACACAATCCCGGCATTATATTATCATGGCGGACTTGAATTTCCATAGTAGAATACAGCGAAACAAACAACAATTTCTCGATTTTATACACACTTCCACTACAGGAGAATTTCACATTTTGCCACAACCTACGAGACCAACTACCAACACAACGCCTGACATAGTAATAACCTCGTCTTCTATATCTCCTCTTATTAACATTATTGTACTAGATTCTATCGGCAGCGATCATGTTCCTGTTAAACTAGAACTGCAATGTACAGTGAAGTCGTCAAATCACTTACCAGCTAGAAAAATTTATCTATATCATAAGGCTAATTTGGATCAATAACGATCAACAATAGACGACGCCATTAGTACACTCACTATACCTACCTGGCAACATAGTCTTGATCACGTCATCTCTGACCTTACTGCAGCAATTCAAGGAGCAGCGGAACATTCCATTCCGTCTACTCATGTACACCCGCATAAACCTATTTTGCCCCAAGATATCTTGCACTAATTTCTGCTTCACGTCGAGCTTATAGTAAATGTAGAACCAGCGGCAACTTGGAGGCACTGCGTTTACACCGCCAATATCTCCGAATAACACACAACTACATTGCAGCATACAAGAAAAGACAATGGATTTTAACGTGTAATACTCTTACTGCAGAAACTCATCCCAGCAAATATTGGCATAAATTCAATCAACTTACTGCCAAAACGTCTCGTACACCCTATCGTCTTGTTCACATCCATCAAGCTCTTAATAGTGACATCGACAAGGCTAATATTTTTGCTACCTTTTTCCAAGAAGTCTTCACTCCTCTTTCTGGACGGCACACACCGCACCTCCTTCAATCTTTGATCAATAGTCACGCCGATTCGACCGCTCCTCATTTACAGCCTTCCGACCACCATACTTTGGAACCTAATACTACAGTAATACAGTAATAACTATTAGAGAAACCTACAATTAGACATGTCCTTTTTTATTTCTCATTTGGAATAAAATGTTTTTTTCGTTACATATTTCTTTAGATAGATAGCTACGCACAGGTTTTATTGAAAATTCTTAATCTGATGACCATCTTTGGTTTTTGTCAATTCTGGTTCGTCTAAAATTAGGAATGCAATAGTAAATGAGTTAAAAATATACTATATAAACATAACACTAAAACAAAGCTTCAGAGTGCATTTTATATTGAATTAGAGCTCATTCGTAGCTAAGTGGTTAGCATACACGCCTTTGGCGTGGGACTTCCGGCTTCGATTCTCGGTGGGACCTTATTGGATTCGGATCCTTCGTTAAGCAGTAGGTAAGCGTCTTACATAGCCTTGATGCTGAAAAGGGCGCTAAATTAAAATCAAATTTAATTTACATTAAGTTATTTTACGGTCCTGTTATTTGAAACTTCACCTATACAGCACTACATTGAATTATTTTAGGTTATCTTAAAAAAGGTTATTTTACACTGTTCTGCACTTCGTCGTCGCTTATTTCGCTCTCTCCTGCTCTGACTACATTCGGGGAATCGCTGGTCATTTCTGGGTTTAAGATCTTCATATATATATATATATATATATATATATATATATATATATATATATTTGTTGTGATCTTCCTCTGACAAAGCTTCCACGAGATCAGCTCGGCTTATTTAGTCAAATAGTCCAGTCCTAACATTTCCCTCCATTGTTTTAAGCTGTTCATTTCTCATTTTCTCTTTTTTCATACTTGGTGTCAGTTCGTTAACCCTATATTGCGCAGTGTTAATCCAAATTAACAAACCATGTTGAGTGTGATACTTTGAAAGTCATACCGTAGATGGTGCCACTTCTTTTTCAGATGGTTTCTTTTATGCCATGCCATCTGATATGAACACTTATAATTGCATCTCTTTCGGAAGGAGAGGTTTTCCAGCAGTTTCTGTTGCGAGGGCGGATACAGCGTGGGTGAAATGCTTTGCTTTGTTTATTTTTGAAACAAGAGGAGTCGAAAACAGGGAATTTTTTCTTTGAAAAAATATTTTTCTAGAAGATATGTGTCTGTTGTTTATTTTAAGTGCTTGTAACTTATCACACTAATTTCCTTATGTATTTGATCGTCCGAAATATGTTTGTATATTCTGATTAACATTGAGCAACTATGAACCTCTTTTACTAAGAATCAAACATTTCTTTGATAGGCCTAATGGAAAGTTTTAAAGGTTGGTTTCTTACCTTCTTTACTTTGACTTTTGTTGAATTTTTTATTGGCTCGTGGAAAGCATTGTTGCGTGTAGTGTATGCTTTCAGTGTTGCCAACTTATGAATAAAAATAATATGAAGTTGAACACGAAAAAAATACTAAATGTAACAACGTCATTTCAGACATCTTTCTCTATTTTTTTTTCGATTTTGTGTTACTTTGAAAACCTCAGTTACTCTTTCTCTCTCTTTCGTTTCTGTTAGTTTTTAGTATTATTTACCGATTTATTGCCCGATAAAGATTCTTGAAGACTGTAAAAGCTTATATTACTTTAACAGATGAGCAAGAATATATTTCGGAAAAACGACTCGTTCAGCCATTCATACCTCTTGACAACAGTGAGGATGAGCAGCTCCAGGTAAGCGATAGAGTTAGGAGTTCTAGATTCAGACGATGAAGAATGGCGTCATAAATTTGAAACTTCAAATGGATCAGAAGATATGTTCAAAACTATTGTACTCCAGTATTTTACATTGATTTCATTGAAATATATACTTTCAGATTAGTAAATTGAAAGAATCATTTGCTTTTTTCTTTCTTCAGATGAAATAGTAAATGCCAATTCCAGTCAGGCTACAACTGCTGCCAGTCGTCAGCCCCAATGGAAACGAATAACAAGAAATTATCCACCTCTTCAGTCACCACAATAGAAATCGCGTGTGTCTTCTCCAAATAAAATCAGATCTCGAATTGAATATTTCCAAATGTTTTAAGTGCTGATATTCTGGATTTAATCGTTCGTGAAAGTATTTTATATTCTAACCAGAAGGACCCCAATAAGCGTTTGGAACTAACTAAATTAGAATTAGAAATATTTTGGAACCGTAATGTTCATGTCCATTTTCGCACACCAAGGACAAGATTGTATTGGAGTTCGTCCTATAGAATTCGCCAAGTTGCTAATAACATGTCCTACGGCATTGTGTTTCACTTCAAAAGAAAAATTGTTTACTGTCATTCTATACATAATAGGTGTGATCCATGGAAGATATGTTAGTAATTTCAGATCAAACATACTATGTTTCAGCCTACCTTAGAATACATATTTTTTACTAAAGCATGTTATGAAAATCTGCGCAATACTATGTGTAAAGAAAGTCTATAACGTCTAAAAAAATTATGTACTGGATATCAATGAACAATTAAACAAATAAGGTTCATAATTGTGCAATGTTAATTCAAATACACAATTTTCCTGACGTCATATGGTAAATGTGAAAGTCAAAATTTATTATTAGTTCGGTTTAGATACGCGAATGCAGTAAGAAAAAACATATAAATACTTTTTTCTCGAAACAATTAATAAATTGCGCAATATAGGGTTAAATCTGTCGACCTCTCTTCCGTCCATTAAAATAATATTTATGTTTATAAAGCTTAAAACATCTCTAAAGCAAAGGTCACGTGCAGAGTGAAACGCTGAGAAAAAACATTACACGGTTAGTCGCGCGCGGTGGAAAGCACCGCAGAATCACTAATCAATCACTAGTAGTTAAACTAAACAACGGATAACGGAGTGATTGAGCAGGAATGTTCGGGAAAGTGAGGGGGAAGAGTAGGTCGACGGAGAAGTCTGTCGGACAAACAGAATGGACACACGATCGAAAATAATTTCCATGTGGTGCTTTTGACCGCGGCGCGACTATACGAGGGTTAAGCAGCCTCGCCAGCCGGCGAAAAAAACACATCGTGAGAATTTTTCAGACACTTCAGACATGAAAGGCCAGCAAACAAACATCAGTGACTCATCTTATCTTTCATCTTCCTCACCAAATGTTCCGGTACTTCATTCTTGTCTGCTTCAAAATTTTGATAGAAAGTATACTAACGAGAAATTCATAACCATTCAGTTCACAAAGTATCTGCCGAATGCCCTACTGTCTCAAGTCATCAAAACACGCAACGACATGATACTCAAATCACCTGATCCAAACTTCGCGGTCTTAGTTCGAAATAGAGCATATTTTGAAATATTTGGGTAACAAGCTACCCTTATGTCCCTTAACTCTGTCAAACGGAAACAAGCGCCTACAGTTCTTTCTGTTGTAATTCGTGGGGTCGTATACCGATGAGGAGGTTCAAGAAGAGCTCAAGTTCGAAGGGCATACTATTCACAAAGCTGTTCGCATAAAAAAAACAATGCTGGTGCCACCAATATGATGCGTATACTCACGCCCTCTCAAGACGCAATCAACAATATGTTATCTAAAGGAGCATATATTTATAAACGTAGACACCGTGTTGAGCCTTCCCGGTCGTCCACACCTTTAAAACTACGCTGTGAAAAATGCCAAAACTACAATTCACATCACACGACCGCCTGAAAAATCCTAGCGTTTGCGCCTTTTGTTCTGGCCTTCATCAAACTCGTGCTTGCACAAACATTACTCAGCCTCCGAAATGTCCTACTTGCACCGAACCCCATCCAGCTTATAGTTATAAGTATAAAGGCAAACCTTCTGCTCAAGATTCACATCTCGAACTTGTTGTTCCTCTGAGAACCGCTGAATCATCCACTTCCACTGATCACTCCGTTGACGATTCCGTCACAGTTAGTAAGTTTCTAGAATTCCTTTCTCTTACTTTGCAAAATATTCACCCTTTTCAACGCCACCACATCTTACAACAAATTATTACAGCAGCGAAATCTAAGATTCATGTCTCATTATACGCAACCTACTCTAATAACTATGTTCACTTTCACACCACTCGCCTGGAAACATCAGTATAATTGTACCCAATATGGATATAGTTTTCTTGTTTCTCAACATTCGATCTCTTTCTAAGCACAAAGCAGTTTTTGAAACACTCTTACTAGAAGAACAAGTCACAGCTTCCTCCTGAATAAAACCTTTCTCAAATCTTACTCCATATCACGTTAAACATTACTTCGCCACGATAGCCCTATGCCAGCCTTCAGAGCCAATGGTGGGGCTGCAGTAGGTTTCCGTCACACCATTCCGCTCCGTTCTCACAACTGTCCCCTCTTCCATCTCCCTGAATATCTTACCACCACATTGTATTTCCCTAATATCGCCATCACTATTGCCACTATCTATGTGCGTCCCGACCATCCTATACCTCACGCGTTTTTCTCATACATCTCAAATACGTACAAACACTTCATTATTTTGGCTGATGCCAACTTTAGTAGCCGTTCAAATGCCGAATAATCCTCTTTTACTGACTACATCACAGTTCATACCACAGGTAGTCTTCTCAATCTTCCTCGCTGTACTCGCCCTATCAGCAATACCACTCCCGATATAGTAATAGTCTCAAATACCATCATTAATCGCTGCACTATTGATGTTTTAGACCTAATGGGCAGTGATCAGAGTAAATTGAGAGTAAATAACTAAAGGCGGCCATAAACAGTCCATGTGATGGGTTAATAGAGGTCACGAAGCGTTCATGTGGTGGTTTAATCGTGGCACCAGCGGTTCAGAGGACAAACGGCAGATGCCGCTTTTCTACCGCCATGGGGGTAAAATGCGGCATTCGTCTAATTTCTTAATGGTACCACCGCGCTTCGATCCGACTACGCTTGCACATAGCAAAATACGTGGTGGATTTTAGCGGCTGGGTATCGGGTAAATGAAGCGGGATTATTGCGGATACGACACCACCGGGACGACGGTGTAATTAGTGTAATCGAGGAGGTGACCTGGCGATGGAAGCCATTTTGTCTTAGGTGACGTAAGGTTTGAAACTCTTAGACTATTTCCGTCTGAGAGCAGAGTCATTTCCCATGTATCAAAATGAATTTAGCGATTGCTATCGAGCACATACTAAGAGATTAAACATTTCCACTGTTTACATCCCATTTAAATTATTTAACTTATAGTATTTATATAGTGGCGCCAACTTAAAACGTTATTTAGACAATAATTGTTTAATACAGTGGACCCTGCCCTTTATACTTGCAACGTTGGGGTATTGCTCTTCTTTATAACAGCTTTCTTACATTGTCAATCTCTTATACTATGTCTCACACTGCACACCAAATAAGTGGTGTTCGCCTACTCTAATCATTGAGTATTACAGTTAGTGAAATTTAGAGTAGTACAGGCCGTTCCGTAGATCTTTGCAGAAGTCGAAGAATATTTCTTAGATCGATTTATGTCTTTACGTCCATCTTTTTAACATTAAGATAAGAGGGATAGTGCGAATCTTTTCTTTACATATCCTAACCTCTTTCATCGGGGTATACTTCTGTTAAATAGAACAGTGTGATGTTCTCCGGGAAAGAGGGATGTGTCCTTTTTACTGTGTAATGATGTTAGTCGGTATACCGTTAATTATTATTGTTATTAAGGCAATCATATCCTTAATTCCACATGCCGGCATTTTCGGTTCATGGTCCCCTCTTTCGGGAATACATTGTGATTTCACACTCTAGTTTTAATGTCATTGCCCTATTCACCCTACTCCAACCTTAACTCATATGCTGAACTGAACACTCCGGGTTATCCTGTTTCCCAAACTCTTTATCCTCCCGCGATAAGAGCACCTCCATCATTCTTCCACTCCTTTCCCTTCCTACTGTTTCCGTCAATCTCGATTGCATTTATTGTACATATTAACTAGCTCTGGTGGTAACTTAGGGGGTCTCTTTCTTATCCTGGTGCTTAGTACCCTTTCCAAGAAGGTTGCATGATATTTGCCTTTTTTCTTTCTTCAGCGTATTTATCGACTTATACCTGAGCCTTTCGGACACATTCCGCGGTTTTTCCGTCACTTATCAGTAGTTCCACACCTTTTTTTCATATTCGGGGTAATAAATTTTGGATGCACTTTCTGTGGCCCAAGCGTCATCATAACATTTCGGATCAATATCCGACTCCACTACTATCTCCGATCCTGATGATATGTCACTATCATCGTCCTCATTGACTGGTGGTCCTAGCGGTTTGGCCACTGCTGTGACTTCCTCATCGCTGGAGTCTAGTTTTAGTTTTAGTACCTTTACGCGATTGCCCATTTATTTTCTCGGTATTTCTATCAGAAGTCGCATCGCGAAAGAACATGTCCAAGATACTTTGCGGTTGTGGAGATGAACTTACGGTTCTCTGTTTCAAATCGGGACGATGTAAAAGGGTCTCTTTAATATTTCCGATTGGTCCGCGTTGTTGAACAACGTTATTGTAATTCCTCCATTATCGTTATATACAATCGGACGCGTAGAAAATTTTAGAGATTCTGGTTGTAATTCTGGGGAAGGAGTGAACTCCCAAAAATAAGTGTCGCGTTTGTGGGTCGTAAATGTCACATCCCGCCAAGATCGGGGTGGAATACGCGAAGTCCTTGTTGCAAAAATATCATACGTCACTTCCTCATCTTCACTCGATTCACTTTCTTCCCACGATGTGTCCTCATGTAATTTTGTCTGAGGGACCTGGAGCTCTATCACCGTATACAGGTCTCTCTCTTGTACGTTCTCTTCTTTTCTGAGAGAAATCTCAGTCACAGATTGCTGACTCGTACTGGGAATTGCAAGATAATCACTTTCTGCAAGCTTGACGCTACTGCACGATGGTTCGACTACTTTCTCCGTGTGTTCCGCATCAGACGTTTCGGCTTTTGTTTTATCGTTTGATAATCGAGTGGGAGTAGCTGGGGACGGAGAGAATTCTGGATTCACTTCGACTTGATTGGGCGGTTGATTCTGCTCTACAGTCTGGACGTCTGCCTGTTCCTCCGTCGACTTAGCAGCACCTGGTTGGTTTGAACCCTGGGTTTGCGTGTCAGATTGAGTATGCGAAACTTGGGTATGAACTTCATCTTGTGTACTTTGTCTAGGTTTCGTGGCCTCACATCGTCGTGATCGTGGCTTACGTCTTGGATTCGAGTTTTTCACCGCGCACGATTGTTGACTGGTGCTGGGCACTGACCAACCACAACTTCATTAGGTTTCTTGGGTGCAGTTGCTCTTGGGTTTTCTACATTAATCCGTGGGTCTTGTTTTACAAAAGCAGTATTCCGGAATACCCTTGTACTATTTCGTCTGTGCTGTGTTCGCCAGAAGCCGTACTCCTCGAACTCGGAGCATCGTTGGTGGGACTGTTGCACTTCCCTCCTACGTCTATTATGGGGATTCCATACCATATGGGACAGACCCACTCGTTTCTCCGGTGGAATCTCACTAGCAAGCGGGGGTTCTAAATATACCCTGTTTAGAATATTTCCCTTCTTATCTATGGTTTCAATATGATCTTTCTGCACAGAACGCGCATATAAATTCAAAAAGTCTGCTCCCAGGATGACATCATACGCGGATTTCGTATCTTCGTAGCTAACCATGTGCACGAACCTGTGTATTGCTGGCCCTGATTGGTCTTTTAAGTAGAATAACATTCGTATCACCGGTAGCTGATCGGACAACTGTGGACCAACACATCGTACCGTAACGTATCCCTTGAAATAAGCGTGCTTTTGGAAGGTTTTCGGTAAAAAGGATGGTTTCAAAATAGATATCTGTGCCCCACTGTCTAGTGAGGCGATGCCCGTTTGACTCCTTATTCGTAACTGAACGGGGGGTAAAACACCGTACCCAAAACCCAATCCCTGCTCCTTTCGTTCTAAGTTCGAATAGAGATTAACTTTTCCATTGGTTAGGACATGACCTGAACTGTTCCTTCCATGCACACTTCTTGCTCAACCCCGTCATCCCTCTGGGAGATGAGTGCTGCTTTCTCTCCCTTAGTTCTAGGGAACTTCCAGAAATCACGTTCTCGCAATTGACTGAAAGTTTCAGCTCTCGTATTTTTCCAAAAGAGTTATCCAGTCTATCCAACATGTTGTCCTTTCATCCACGCTTTGTAATAGCCGGGATACCAAATACGGACGCAGGCCAGCTAAAATTCTATAGTTTACTTCGAGGTCCATCGGTGTTCTTCCAAGTCTACGGAAATCTCTCATTAACCGGTAAATAAACGCTTGACTAAAGCTCAATTTCCTTGTTGTCTCATATTTATACTTTGCTCTAAACGCGCCTTGTATTCACAAGATGGAAACGCGTTCTTTAATAATCTTTGAAACTCGTCGTAACTGATAGATTCTAACGTTTCTTTTTCTAACGAATACCAGTCAAGTACAGGTACGCTCAGATATGCGATTACGTAACGTATTTTACATTTGTCATCCCAGCCATATATATGGGCTACAAAAGAATATTCTTCTATGAACCGATCCGCGCTCTCCGAGGGTGAACCACTAAATTTTGCTAGCTTCAGTTCCGGGCAAACACGCGGAATATCTCCCTCAGATTCAGTTTCCGAAAATATAAGGGAATCTGGATGCGGTGGAGTACTTGGGTTTTGTGGCCTCTCTTTTCGTGATGTTAGTCGAGTTGCACTCTCAGTAACCAGCGGCTTAGAGAAGGTTTTCACTTTATGTACAACTGCTGGTTGAATATTACTTTCCATTTTTTGGTTTAAAAGTTTCGTTATTCGCTGGTAATTCAATAATATTGGACCTCATTACCTGATTTGCAAGGATGATCCCTACGACCATCGTATTTTCATTCAGGTGAGGTATAACTTGAGATTCTTTGAGGCCACCTGACAAAGGACCGATGTCGGAAGCGCATGGCGGCTTAATATGTACTACCATGAGCAAAATAAATGACGCGTCTCTTTATTCTGAAGTTTTTTGAAAATATCTCCATTTTCTTTATATGTTCGAAATTTCGGAAGGTTTCCCCAGCAGGACAGGTTAATAACAAACCCGTTTTTAATATTTGTGTTACATATTAGCTTAAAATAAATAAATTAGAAGCAAAAAACATTAAATCGACAGAAATCTCGAGAATTACCAACTCTGCTAAAGTGGGAAATTTTCAAGAACGCGAGGGAATTCTGCAGTTCAACACGAAGCAACGACATCTATGTCATTGAGAGAGACGTGGATTAGATCTACAAACGAAACTTTTAACGAAACATTTCTAATGTGTCTTATTACATGCATTATCAGCGAACTCCAAATATATGAATCTATGCTAAGTATTAACGTATAGATAGAGCAAATAGTGGAAATTACCTATGGAAAAAGACGAATTCTTAGCACAATCGTAATGAAAAATCGTCTTTACCGTAGAACAGCTGCAGTTCACGTAAAGAAACAAGTAGCTCAGTTAGTTAAAGCAACTAGTCTGTATGCCGAAGGTATTGGGTTCGAACCCCATGGAAGTACCGTTGAAATTTTTATTACTGTGGTTATTTTATTTATTTTTATGTGGGAAAAAATCAAATTGTAACATATGTGTAAAACTCATGCCGATACCAAAAAAAAAAATGCCGTTCTCGCACTTGCATTAGTGTCTCTAATTTTTGTTTGCAAACAGTTTCGTAATAATTTCCCCTGTGCTTACTACATGCTCACTGGTGCATAACGAATGTTTTCCAGTAAATGTTAATTCTAATTTGGAGAATTTTATAAAGTTTCACAATGTTTCTCGCTTGATAGTCTTCTATCTACTTTTTTGGACACTTTGATAACAGATTTCCATATTAAATGTTTAATTTCCCCTATATATATTTAATTACAGAAAAGTTTTACATGTATTTGTCTTAAATTGAAATTGTTTTGAATTTACCACATGAGGTAAGTAGCCCGAAGGAGGAGAACTGAAGTAGCTGATATTCTACGTAAACGCAACCTATTGTAGAATTATTATGCTTCTTAACTTCAGCACATAATCTTTACGTTGGTCAGACAGAGAAAAACCCTGTTTTTTCCTCTCCTATGACCACTCATCTTAAAGCTCTACATGTAATGATTCGTGTCACATAATTTCGGCTCTCCAAAGACATTTATTATTATTATTATTATTATTATTATTATTATTATTATTATTATTATTAATAATAATAATAATAATAATAATATTCCTGAATATGCCACCCTTACATAATGTAACTTAAGATATCTTGGTTTAGTGCTTTCTTTAGTAATAATTTGAGCAACCATGTAACAAAATTTAAAAAGTATGAGCGGGCACGAAGTTTTATTCCCCCCCCCCTCTTTTCAGCACCGTCCCAACAGAAAGTATATAATTTCTGACAAGCAGAGTAGACAAAATGAATAAGAAATATATTTAAAGTAACCTTTCCTCTTTCGTGAATGGAATATCACGTAACATTTTTTATTCTACTGAAGACGACCCTAGGCCGTTATGGTTAGGTAACAAAAATTGCTGTGACAAACTGAGTTTCGATTTCTTACGCGAAAGAAGTCTGTTATATTACGAGGCATGCTTTTCATTAGCAAAACTGTTCAAAGTAATACGAACATGGCTCAAGAACAGAGACGGAACTGAATTACCACTCGACTGACCTTGAGGCCAACTCACCAAAGAGTAGCTATAAACGCATTCAATAAGTTGTTGTTCAGCATGCATTTCTGTGGAGTTCTGTTCAGTATTTCTATCTGCCAATCATGCTTGTTTGTAAGAGTAATATTTTACAAACCTAACCTTTCGATAGAGCACAATAGCAAGAGAATAAAAGTGAAGGAATTCTTGCCCTTGTGAACGTTGGATACCACCATGTGCAATAAAACTGTCGCGTCTCCTTGAAGTGATATTTTATCGAAAATAACTATTTTCCCTTTATATATCCGAAGTTTTTGAGGGTTTCAAAATGAGGAAACGTTACTGACAAACAAGAACGCATTTAGGGGTGGGTACAGGGGGTCCGGACCCCCTCTGAAAACCCAACTTTTCTGTAAATTTAGCCTAATTTTTGGGATTATCTTTTAAAATTTTATTATAATTTATCCTAATATTGAAGTCGGGCCCCTTCCGGAATAAATTACTGTATACGTGCCTGCTGACAATTTTCAATATATTCGTTAAATAATAAAGTAAAATAATTAAATTAGGAGCAAAAAGCTTCAACACGGGCTAACTTTTGTCCACTGCCAATATTGTTAGAAGGGATATTAATAGCAAAAACTGTTAGTCAATGCTGAACCTTGAAACTTCACCCCGAACAGCAAGCCTATTATTGAGAACTACATATGAAACATTTTATCAAAACTTATCTAGCTTTTATCTGGCATGAAATTATTATATACACTAAAATGCACTATCCTAAAATGTGTATCTAAACATTGCCCTACGTATCTACGAAGCAATGAAAATTTTTTATCGAAATATTTGGGCAGGAAACTCTAACAGCCAGCCATTTTATTTAAATCGTAATAAACCCTGTAACCGTGCGTTAACGTGAAGACAAAGCTTGGTCCATTGGTAATGTGTTGGAAGAATGAAAACTCAATGTTCGTAGGTTCGAACTTATCCACTCACCAGAACATTTTATTCTTATGTGTAACGATGAAATAAGAAAGAAAAAATGTATAACCGTTGAGACAAAACTTCAACCAAGTCTGAAGAGAACAATACTAAAATAGTAACACAATGACGTCAACCAAGAATTATTTCATGTAGCGTTTGGACGAAATTACAACTGTCAACAAGTAAAAACAGGCTGATAGGCGTAATGTAGTCTAGACTTCTGAATGCATTTACTTCCTCAAAACTTCCGTCTCGTCATTGGTATGCCGTTAGTCATGGTAAAACCTTTCAATTGGAAGTGAAATGACAAACTAAAACAGTTTTAAATCAATAAATGTCTATGTGTAAAAGTAGGTGTCTCTTATCTGTAGTTCTGAGTTCCTTTTACTTTGAAGTGACAAATGAGAGAAGAAAGTATGGTGATCGAAAAAAAAAATCAAATTTGAGATTTCAACGAATTTACACGTATTATAGCCCCTAATACCGAAAAAGTTATTTTTTGATACATGTCCATCTGTTCGTCCGTCCGTTCGCTACACGTGAGATTTCAACGAATTTACACGTATTATAGCCTCTAATACCGAAAAAGTTATTTTTTGATACATGTCCATCTGTTCGTCAGTCCGTTCGCTACACTTTTCTGTGCACTCGCCTAGAGGCCAACCGTTCAACTTATCTGCACCAAATTTTAGTTTAAGATTTTCATAGTATTTCCTATAGTTTCTTTTATTTCCCTTCTACTCCCAAAACAAGGGTAGTTTCCTGTACGATGAAAATAGAAAAAATATATTTTCTAATAACTGGCTCTAACGATCTTGTTTTCTTTCTTTTTTATATAAATCAATATTTAATTAGCAACCCTATTTTGTGGTATAAGGCATTTATCTGAGAAAAATCTACAAGGGGTAGTTTATACTTAGGGGCGAGTTTTTTCTCAGTGATTTTCTCAAAATGGACTCAAGTGTTTTCGTTCATATTTCATAAATAAATATTTCATTAATAACTTAACAATATGGCATAAATAACTTGTTTGTCCTAAAAAAATGCGAGGGGTAGTTTATTCTTGGTGGAGTGTGTTGTCTAGGTGATTTTCTCAAAACTGACTCAAAAGAGTTTATTCGTATTTCAAAAATACATATTTCGTTAATAACCGAACAATATGGCAAAACTCGTTTGTCCAGAAAAAAAAAAACGAGGGGTAGTTTACTCTTGGGGGTGTTTTTCCTCCACGGTTTTCTCTAAAATGAATCAAGCAATTTTGTTCGTACTCAGAAATAAATATTTCATTAAAAACCTAATAATATGGAATAACTCGCTTGCCCTGAAAGAATCCTCAAGAGATAGTTTATTCGGGGAGTTATTTTTCCCTCACGATTTTCTCAAAACTTACATGGACAATTTTATTGATAATTCATAAATAAATATTTCATTAATAACCCTATATTTTAGTATAAGTCATTTCTATGAAAAACAATTACGACGGATAGATTATTTTGGGGGTCAAGGTTTTTCCCAACAATTTTCTCGAACGACAGGCGATTTTGTTCAAATTTCGCAAATAAATATTTCATTAATAAGCAAAAGTATATCTTAACTCATTGTTCGAAACAATTCACAAGAGATAGGTTACTTCTGACGTGTTCTTTTTGAACGACTTTCTCGAAAATGACTCATTTGATTTTTTCATATTTCATAAACAATTATTACATTAATTGCTCTATTATATGTCTAATGAAAATGTGCTCAAAGTGTGAGTTAGTTTTGTAGTGTGGATTTTCTTCAATCGAAGTTTTTTATTCGATAATCTGACATTCGATGTGTTTGAATAATATGATTTTTTTCGTATTATCCAAATACACACTTCAGTAACAACTGCGGCCTAACACAGTTAAGAAATTGAATTGAAAAAGTTTAGTGCGGTGGCCCTGTAATTGAATATTTTTTTTGGTAAACACCCTAGCTTTTTGTGGTAAACTCAGGCTTTTCTTTTTCGAGCGACAAAAGAGAGAAGAAAATATTGTGATTGTGAAAATAGTATATCAAATTCAGATTTCAACGGATTTACATACTTCATGGCGACTACATACCGGAAATGTGATTTTTCGATACCCGTCCTTCCGGTCCGTCCGTTCGGTACACTTTTCTCTGCACTCGCCTAGAGGCCATACCGTTCAACGTATCTACACCAAATTTTAAACTTAGGGTTTACATAGTATTTCTACAGGAGATTTTCCCATTTTTTTCCTACCGCCTAAAATAAGTGTGGTTTACTAACAGCCGAAAATCGAAAAAAGCTATTTTCTCCAAAATGGTTTTAACAATTTTGTTTATTTTTCATTAATCAATATTTAATTAACAACCCTATATTGCAGTATCAGATATTTCTCTTAGAAAAATTTATGAGGGGTAGTTTATTCTTGGAGGTGACTTTTTCTCGACGATGTTCTCAGAAAGAACACTGGCAAATTTTCTATACACTTCATAAACAAATATTTAACCTTGCAGCATGGTATAAGTCAATTGACCTGTAGTAGCTTATTCTTGGAGTTGAATTTATTTCCAGTGAGTTTCTCAAACACGACCAGTTGGCAACCCTGTATCTCGACAACGAAGCTGAACTCGAAAACTGCAAGAGGGTTATTTGTCTCCTTTTGATGTCACGAATCATCTCCCGAAGTTCGTGGACATCTTTCAAGTTCACCCTTAATGAAGCTTCTTTTCAAAAAGATAACTATTAACTTTAGACATTGTTTATTTTTTAAAAAAAATCACAAATGCCGTTATTAATTTTAAGGCAGAGAGCTACTTTTGAGAGAATAGATCTTTAAAAATAATTTTAAAACTTAGACTTTTGTTTTCGAGACATTCCAGACAAGACGAGACATTTTAAAAGCTATCTCGTGTCCAAAACATTTGTTACGTCTTCTTTTGGATGTCACAAAGCACGTCTCGTCTCTTTCTCGAGACACGTCTTATCTCGTGCGCATTCGTTAACAATTGGGAAGGATTATCTTTCTACTCAAAGCATTGTTTTTATAATGGTTGCATATTGCATGAATGGTCTATAATAATAATAATAATAATAATAATAATAATAATAATAATAATAATAATAATAATAATAATAATAATAATAATAATAATAATGAAGTGAGCTTAACGAGTTTCAACCGTCCGACTCAACCAATGTTTGGGTGCCTGTTCGTTCGTCTACTCCATGACAACTTTTCATAAAAGACATTTCCTTTTAATGAAACTAGTAAGTGCCTTTTAGCTTTGAGAAGTAACTATGCTTGGAATTTGAAATCTGCAAAATATAAGAGATAAAATTAACCAAATGGTGCAAGTTTACACTAATGTATACAAAACAATTTTGCAATATCAATTACGTGAATCTTGTCCCATAAAGAAGCCGAAACCCCTACACCAAAGAGCCCTCCGAGATTTGATAATTGTCCACAAGGACTGAAATTGTCATTTGAAGCCAAGACTTTAATATGAAGCCAATAATTTCCTTAAAATAGACGAAAAATTCGAAAGTTATAAGCATTTTCATATGTTTGCCTTTTCCCATAATGGAGCCGTAACACACTATACTGATGAGCCCCCCTGACTCCAGGATTTGATCATTCTCCATCGGACTGAAATTGCCATTTGGAACCAACACTTTAATACAAAGCGCAACAATTCTTTAAAATAGACGAAAAATTCGAACGTTAAAAACATTTTAATATTGTTGCCTTTTCTCATAAGGGGCCCGTATTAGCCTACACTGAAGAGCCCCACGAGATTTGATCCTTGACCACTGGGACTGAAATTCTCATTTGAAACCAAAACTTTAATATGAAGCCAAAAAATAAACTTTTACATCAATTTAAACTGACTGGGTTCCAGTTCACCCCACTACTATGTTTAGTTTAGTTAAGTGGTAATTTGTGACAGCTTCACATCATCAAAAGAATCTTTCACTACCCCCCCCCTCCCAGAAGTTTGTGCTGGATCCGCCACTGAGTTCAATAGACATTTTTCCTATTCTTTTTATCACCTTGTTGGGGTTCCTCGTACAAATAAAGAAGCGGTAATATTACAAGCAAGGGGCGCTATATATTAGGTATTTCTTTAGTTACCTACCCCTAACCGCACAGGGCCATCTTTGGTAGAATATACTTCTTATTTATTTTGTCTACCCTGCTTATGAGAAATTATTTTCTGTTGGAAGGGTACTGAAATGAGAGGGGCAAAATAAAACGCCGTACCCCCTCCTACATGGTTGTTCAAATAATTACTAAAGAAAGCACTTTAGACTAAGATATCTAAGATTTAAACTAAGAAACTAAGATATCCTTACATTATGTAAGGATGGCATATTCAGGATTATTATTATTATTATTATTATTATTATTATTATTATTATTATTATTATTATTATTATTATTATTATTATTATTATGAATGTTTTTGGAGCACCGAAATTTTGTGAGACGTACAATGGAATGTAGAATTTTAAGATGGGTGGTCATAGGGAGGAAAAACCAGAATTTTTTTCTGTCTGACTCTCTAACGTGAAGATTATGTGCTGATGGCAAGAAGTATCATCATTCTACAATAGGTAGCTTTTACGTAGAATATCAATTACTTGAGTTTTCCTCCTTCGAGCTACTTATCTCATGTGGTAAATTCAAAACAATTTCAATTTAATACAAATACATTGTAAAACTTTTCCGTAATTAAACATCTAGGGAAAATTAAACATTTAATAGGGAAATCTGTTATCAAAATATCCAAACAAGTAGATAGAAGACTATCTAGTGAGAAATATTGTGAAACTTTATAAAATTCTCCAAATTAGGATTAACATTTACTGGGAAACAACGCTCCAGCGAGCATTACGTATAGTGAGCAGTGAGCACAGGGGAAATAATTACTAAACTTTTTGCAAACAAAATTAGGGATGCTAACGCAAGTGCGACAACGACATTTTTTCTTTTTTTGGTATCGTCATGAATTTTACACATATGTTACAATTTGATTCTTTCCCACATAAAAAAATGAATAAAATAACCATAATAATAAAAATGACAACGTCACTTCCATCTGGATTCGAACCCGCTACCTTCGGCATACAGACTAGTTGTTTTAACTAACTGAGCTATTTGTTTCCTTACGTGAACTGACCCTGTTCTACGGTAAAGACGATTTTTCATTACGGTCGCGCTACCAATTCGTCCTTTTCCATAGACAATTTCCACTTTTTGCTCTATCTTTACGTTAATACTTGGCATAGATTCATATATTTGGAGTTTGCAGATAATGCACGAAATAAGACATATTAGAAATATTTCGTTAAAAGTTTCGTTTGTAGATTTTATCCACATTTCTCTCAGTGACATAGATGTCGCTGCTTCGTGTTGAACTGCAGAATTCCCTTGCGTTCTTGAAAATTTCCCACTTTAGCAGAGTTGGTAATTCTCGAGATTTCTGTCGATTTAATGTTTTTTGCTTCTAATTTATTTATTTTAAGCTAATATGTAACACAAATATTAAAAACGGGTTTGTTATTAACCCGTCCTGCTGGGGAAACCTTCCGAAATTTCGAACATATAAAGAAAACAGAGATATTTTCAAAAAATTTCAAAATAAAGAGACGCGTCATTTATTTTGCTCATGGTAGTACATCCGGATACAGAGAAGCTTTCGGGGATCGATGTTCCTCCGGGCCATTGGTTATCCACTTTACCCTTCATCGATTGCATATTCTCTGCAGGTAGTTTCACATCTGCTGAATGTGCAAATTGTCAGGTGGAGTATTCAGGGCTCTCCTGGTCTGGCAAAGTAGCATTAGGAGCGGCATTCACCGTGCATTGCCTGTTTTAAAATCCAAACCGGAATTGTCTGCGCACTTACCGATACAAACTCTGGTAATTGCTCCTCTTTACCAGCTTGGACGGCAGGCGGACGCACTAGTGGTTCAGATTTTCCAACATTAGTGTCCAAGCCTCGTAACATAACTCAATATCTTCTTTATTAACGCCCGTATGGTCGTCGGCTATCGGGGAACTGCCTACTACATAGTCGGTTTGTATTGGCCGTGTAACATATGTTTTTGGTTCCATTCCCTTTACCTTCTCTTCAAGTCGTTCTAGAATTGTGGTTAAATTAGTTAAGGTCTTGTGTCGCAATTCTTGATGGAGGAGTTATTTTCTCTGACACTTATTGAGGAACTGCTTTATTTAGCAGCGACTCCGTATCCGATGAAGGGTTTGCGTCATGTACACCAGTGGACGTTGAAGACTGAAAGTCACACTTGGGGTCCCATTCTATACTAGGAAGTCGGGAAGTATCACCAAACATGTGGACGGGAGAGTCGGCCGTCATGGCCAGCCCTCTGAAACCGGTGTGTCGGCATCCTTCGCGCTTCTACTCGATTCCACCTTTCCCAATTCTCTATCGACGTTTCCGCATTTTCGAAAAGAGGTGCGTTACTTTGACCATCCTCCATTAGTTGAGCTGGTGCTTTATTTGTTTCTTCCAGCTTTGCATCCTCAAAGCCTGCATCGCTAGGATATTGCATTGAATGTGACTCGGCATCGAAATCCCGAGCAATCTGTTGAGTCGCGACCTCCTCGTTAAATAATTATTCTAATTCTTTGTCTCCACTGAGATTTTCAGCATCCTCATCGTCTGTAAACACGAGAAACTTTCGAGGAGTAGGGACAGGCTTTTCTTTCTTTACTGCTGTAGCAGAATTCGAAGGCTGGGCATCGTCAGCCGGACTCGAGGCGGCTATCGGAGTAGGTACGGATCCTTCTGCCTCTATCTCAGCCACCGCGCGGGGTGCTGGATATTGTGCCTCGATGGGGGATCCGCTTTCTGCACAAGTATTAATAAATATTTTGTTTTTCTTATCATATTTCAATCTTCCTCATTGAGGTTCGCGAGTTAATCTCTTCCAAATCTGAGGTTTTTGTGCAGTAAACATTACCAAATTCGTAGATACAAAAGGGGTGCTCGTGATTAATTTCATACCATATGTTCGGAATAAATTTCCTATTTATTTTCCGCAATGTCTCTCGGAAACTCCTGATTCTTCCCTATTAACGAATACATTGAGGGAAATAATATAACTGTGAGATTGCGCCTAACACCACACTACTGTTGGTGCACGAAACACTAAGCACACACCAAACCAATACATAAAACGTATAGTACTTACGTGAGAAATGAAGAATCCTTTTTGCACGTAAACATTAATTAAATCCTTAGCACTAGGATAGACTACACATATCACTTATTATATTTTATTCCATATATACACTATTTCTTCCATATACAAATTAGGGAACCTTTTTCACTTAACACCAAACATAATACACAACACAAATATAAGTTGTATAGAGGGTGATCATACATTTTAGACGAGCGGCAGTAAAAGTACAGCAAGGCAGCTGGCGCAAAGTAACTCAAATACCCGGCGCCGAAGACACCAATTATGTTACGGAGGCCCGTAACAATAACGTGAAAAATAATACGTGTTGTGGTGACATATGGCGCAGATTGAATAATGCCTGGGTCAAGACACTCCCGGTATATCTCGATTTCAGCCGAAAGCTTGGTTGAACTCAAACGGTCAATCGCACTTCGAGAGAACACGAAGTGTATAGAATTCATTACTGGGTGCGGCGTCATCATGTACCATCGATACCCAGAAATGGTAGAGCATTAAAGTTAATCACCAAACTAAGCACCTACGAGAGGTGGGCGATCGAAACACTGGTATTTGAGGATTTCACCTTCATACAGCATGTCTTCCAACATAGGAAAGAAATTGACCTCCTTACTACACGTCATTTCCTAAGGACTTCTCTAGAAATTAAATTCATTCCCTCAATTAAATAGCTTTATTTAAAAAATGAATAAAAAATACAAAAATGTATTAACAACATACCACTCGGCTAGGGCTGAGAATGATTCTCTCGATATTAAATTTTCGGTTTATGTATGACTAGGTTTTCACATAACCTTCGTGGTGGTCATGAGTTTCCCTGGAACACTAGAATTAATCACAGAACAAGCTGTTTAGCCTTTCTATTGATCTCGGGCCACGGTTCACAAAGCATTCGGAGAATTTTAGAGAAATGTCAACAATCACCATGGGTGGTTTATGCTCCCAATAGACTAATATTGGTGCTAATAGTTATAATTCAAGCTGTCAACAAGGGACGAGTAGTTTTCAGCTTTTCCGAGACTATCTCAAAAAAACAATGAAAATTGATAAAGTTATTAAAATTATTCTTAAATGCTTAAGTTTTCGAGAAATCTAATTAAAACACATTACAGCATCAAGTCAGATTATTTCAGCCTAATACCGTTTGACTCTACAGTGCATAGACTTCTATACCATGCCCAGCTCGGCTGGGTTAAGTTTATGCTTGCTGACACACCCGACCCACGTGGACAAAATAATAAGGGAAAACTTTAGATTTCTTTGGTCTGCCATGGGCAAACAGAGACTAAGTTTGCTTTTGAAATCGCTTTACTGTTAAAAATTCCTAACTTGGACAAAATTCACCTTAGAACTCCCGTTTTTTGACGGAGGAGGAGGTTGCTTACTGTCGGTCTTGTTCCTAAGCTGGAGGACATGGATGTATGTCAACTATCTTACTGGCTTTAACTACCGCACGCGAGTTTTTGTTATTTTGAAAAGTTTTTGCACTACATACTCACCGCGTGGAGTCTCCATGCGTAGCGAGTCCAGATAAACACTGCGAAAAACTCCTGTTGGCCCCTGCGGGGCTCCAAACTCACGTTTATATATTCGGGAAGTAAGGTAAACATAACCTTAGGTCAGCCCACAAAAGGAGGGATAATATTTCTGTAACCTTGGACACACCTCTTTAGAGTGAGATGGAAGAAGACACAAGAATAGAGAGAAGATATTATTTCCGTATTTGTCTGAATACCGGAAATCGCATGTTTATGAATTTCTTCAAAATCCAAATTTTTCATCAACACAAAGTTTTATATGAGTAATTTGTAATTTGTAATAAAAGTAATTTTTGAAGAGAACAACAATTTAGCTGAATATATTAAAGTAAATTTAATGAGGGAATATTCTCCATGTCGCGCAATTATCGTTCACAACAGCATTTTTCCTCCCTATCTCTGTTAAACCTCAGAGATCACCGTTAATTCTGCTTGCCTCCACTTACATACCAATCTCTCTTTACCTGACTCATCCTCTACTTATCTCCTATATTACATTCATTACACTCCTAACGCCAAAGCCAGGAATCCACGTTCCGAAAAATTCAAAGCAAGTTTACGGCCCTTTACGATTTGGTAGTGACATACTTCGAATCTAGGATGGAACTTTCGCACATTACGTATGATCATGTGTACAAGTAAAGTATGCTAAGTTGTTGCAAGTTGCAAGTATGCTAAATTGCTTATTGTTACTAATTATTCTACATTATTATTACTAATAGAGATTCTTCTTTCGAATTTTGAAGTTAGCAAATATTGACAATTTTATTTCTTAAAAAGAAAATTTGTAATTAACTCTCCTGATGCATTAGATTCTGCAAGAGTAACTTTAAACTGGGTTGGTCTAATTAAAAGGGAATAATAACTTTAATACTATTTATAGGTCGAGAGTTATTTTTTAAATGTACTAAATGTACATTGACGCCGGAATTGTCGGGTTGGGTCTAAGAGACAAACCTACTTGAATTTTTAATATCTCCAACTTATAGTTAGCGGTTTTAGTTGTAACTTTTTATACCTTCCGCAAACGTACCACTATGATTTGTTGTTAGTTTGCTTTTAGTAGATCTCTGAACTTTGTGTGGGCAAGTAAGACTCAACACGGACATTCATATAATAATTTTATAGTGTCAAGAATGTGTTTAGAAAATTACTTCTTATTGTGATTACCTATTCGAAAGTTTTTGAGTGCCTGTATATAAGAACACCACTTCACTTGGTAATTTCAACAACTTCGAAATATAATAGAAGGTGAAACAGTTTCCGTGAGAGAAATTTATAGAATTTTATATGATGGTGAATGTGAACTGGACGATTAAGCTCAGATCCTGGTTTTCAATCCTTCAGTTATCATTATAATAACAGTGAGTGTGGTGAAGAAGAGGCAACGAGTGAAGAATTGATATGTGTTGACACTGGTGAAACAAATATGCCTTATACGCCAATAGATAATAATCTTGCCAACAATGCAGACTTGGATTCACGTCTTGCCATTTTCTCACAGTCACGAACATTGTGACACTGAATAGCTGTCTCACTCTCGTGGAAAACGAAATAAAAATGACAAGATAGGATTATGTCAAGAAGCAAGAGAAATGTCTGGTGCGCCATAAATGATAGAGTGCGCGCGGCATTCAGATCTTTCATGCAACATTCAGCTTTTGCAACCAGATTTTCTGACATTCAGGTGAACATGCCAGCTTCTCCAGAGACATGAAAGAGAGGAATATGTATGTCATGCAAATACAGGAAAACTAAATAGTATTGCACAGTTTGTAATGTCACGCGAATATGAAATGTGATTAATGCTATTTAAAATTTTCTCCTTGACATTAAGTAAATTTAAACATAGGTGTTGCCTTTGGGTATGTTAACAAATTTTAAGTTTCGCTTACAATATTATATACCGATAACAACATTTGAACAAATATTCTGTTTTTTAAAGTTTCTAGAAAAGGTCATACAACTTACTGAAAAATATGTAAACATTTACAAATATGTCTTTAGAAATAACTGAAAACTCCAGATGGTTTTCTCAGATGGTTTTCTGTTTTAGAAATATTCTAAATACATAAAAGAGTGTTTTTGTTTTAAAAATATTGCAAATCAGATATGGAGTTTTATTTTCTTGGGCCGTTAATGAAATTCTTTTCTGCCCGACAATTGTATGGTTAATATGTAGTTTTATTTGTTGTATCAGAACAAACATACTAAATAGAATAGAATGGCTACACTATGTAGACTACGTAATTAATTCCCCTGAGAAACCGAAATATGTAAATCAGTGATAAAATTAAAAGGACAATAGCTTGGTCGACAAGACGTCCCACTATTTACAGATAGCACGGTTTGTATAACTGATATTATTATTTCACCGAATTTTATCCCTACTTCAAATGTTTCTCTTGTGCTTATCTACTCCCAGTGGAATGGATATCTGGATAACTCTTGATACAAGGAAATAACCAGAGACTCTATTTATAACTGTGATTATCGAAAAGGTAGTGCTGTACCTTCACAATACCCATGACCACTTGTTTTGTCCCAAATAAACATCATATTGTAATGTCCTTCTTATATATATATATATATATATATATATATATATATATATATATATATATATATATATGTGTGTGTGTGTGTGTGTGTGTGTATATTCGGAACTACAACTACACAATTTATTCAGTAAGTTCTTCTTTTTGTGACTGTTCGGAACTGTAAATACTCTATTAATGATATTCATTCATTACATCCAACAGTAATCATTATGGTTTTTTCTAACTTTAAAAGTAAACTTTCATTCCCCGATGAATTTGCTGGTAGGTGATTGCAACCCAGACGCCTGTGAAGGATCCAGTGTGGTCTCATGCACACTTCATGAATTATCGCGTTCCAAGAGTGCTTGGTACCATGAGATGGCGGTAGCATTGAGATTAGATTGATATTGCATTTTAGTTTATAAAACTAAATAACAAATATTCTCATAATAGCAAACGGTTTTAATGCGAATAGAAACGTTGGACAATCGGTGACCAGGCATAACAAACTCATGGTTATGGCGTAAGAAAGTACCAAATATTGGTTACTACGTGTGAACAGCATCCTACTCTACGTCCTTCAGAGATGCACAAACATTAGTACGAAATTATAGCCGCTCTATCTGCCTTGGCATTGTACCCCAATATTTAGCGCTCGATATGATTGTGATATCTAGAATCCATTTTAGAATTGACCACAATGGGCTGCTCAACTTCGAAGTCGCTGAAATAAATCTGAACTCTGATTCCTTTTTGAGTTGAGCAAATAGGTATCCTTAAGTAAATAAGTAGAGATTGCGCAGCGAAGAATAAAATTATATTAAACGAAAAACCTCCCTATAACTATCGAAATCAATTTATAATTAAATCATGATATTAAACGTGTACCAATAATATATTTTCAATAAAATATTTAATAATAAAACACTAAAATAACTTAAGAAATTAAATATATAAAAATACATAAATATATTTCATTTTTTGGTAAAAAGTGCAGTCAACAAAGAATTAAAATTTCAGCTTCTCATGAACTTACCCGAACGTGAGTGTAGGCGATACCTTCCAATTCGTAGAATACACCTATAAAAGAACAAGAGTGGTGAAATGCACCTTTAGAACTATAACGCGTTCGAAAGTTGAGAGGTAATACGAGATGGCGCCAATATCTAGGCGCAGCTGAGGGATCGCTTCCTCACGCCCCACTAGTATTTAGGTAAAGTGTAAAGCTAACACGTTATAGTGATCACGAACATAAATCCGTATCGTATCAAACTCGTCGATCAAATTCGTTGTTTATGTTTTCTTCTCTCAAATGGTTGTAATTGTGTTTGGTGCTTATGGTAAGTGTCATAGAAAACAAATAAACTGCACTCGTTTTCACCGCTTTACTGCGTTCGATTTGCGCATATTTGAGGAAATCTATGTGGGTGGATTGTTTTTAATGCAGAACGCACAAACGGAAGAATTCTGGTAAATTTTATTCGGCTTCACAATTTTGTGATTCGATTCGGTATCTGAATGAAGGGCGAGGTGGTGCAAATACACGTGAAAAATTCCTTGAACTAATCGCTCAGATTGCAGAAAGAACGAAGTATGTGACCTTGCTACAAGCGGATGGAAAGAAAGGTAAAGGAAGAAGCTGAAACGCTGTTGAGTGAAACTTCTGACGCTTCAGTTTTCAGTAGTTGGAAACCTTGGCAACGTCAGTGTATTTTCGGCTGGCGTAACCCAGAATCACTCGTTTCAGTTACGGTCAAATTGCAGGCGACTGCGTGACAAGATGAATTATATGCTATAATCGACGTTGAATCGCAGAGTGTGTCCGACATATATTTGCCTGTAGAATTATTGTCAACTTTGGAAACACATTAAGCATCTAGTGATCACTGCGGAAAAGTTGACGGAAATGACCCACGTCTAGCACCAATATTATCAGACACTTAAATCGGGTGCTTGCTTCTCGCTGTTTCATAAGAAGAAACCAGATGGTGATCGGATTTTGGATTAAATATTCGGCTAATGAATCGGCTATGATAAAAATTAATTTGGGAAGATTTCCTCGTGCACATCCAGTTGTAAGATCATACAAGTTGGTGTGCTCTTGTTCAGATTGCGCAGTACTTGTTGTATCATCAGATCACTGTTCGTTCACTGCATATCGAAGTCCACTGTTGGCGATTATGTCACGGCACCTCAAAAGGATTTGCTTCTAGGACTAGTTCCAAAGATTCTGAATCTTCACTGTTGAGAAATTTTAAACACTTACGATACTCCAATTGCGAGGGCGTTGTACAAAATGGGCTTTGATGCTGTTGGAATGTGCAGGGTCGCAACTAATAGTCTTATCAAGAAGTCTTCGTACTTTTCCAAAGAAAAGAAGCTTTGGATCTGGAAAGATAATTCGTTCCTTGCTAAGATTATGAATGATTTTTGCCAAACCGAGTCCGCTGTTATTGCCTTTGAACCTTTAACGCATTTTATAACGATGCCGAATTTCTCTCAAATTGCTTGATTCGATTTCAGGAAGCACTGAACACAATAGACAAAGGCAATGTCGGCGTCTGCGACAGCGGTTTTAGAGACATAGTACAGCACGGAGTGGTGGTGTTCCACGTTAAACTCCCCGTATCTGGAAATGGCATAGAATTAACGATAGAAGCTGCCAACAAAAAGGTTTGGTGACGGGGAACAGAGAGCTGATTGAACAGGTATTCCGCTGTTTGAAGAACACTGTCCGACTTATCGCAACTGCTAAAAAAAATGGCTCACCATGATTTTGATACGTCTTACTTTGTCTTGGTCTTCTATCTCTCAGCAATCCATTTTGATCGACCGAAATTGTCTAAATATTGCTAACATGATGCTCGATCGTTTCGGTTACGAAAATATTCTGATGGCATATGTCAAGTAACTCAATTTGATTCAGAAGTGTTCAGAACAATCGAGTTTCGAAAGTTGTAAGCTAATTCGAAACCCAATTCCCGCAAATGTCATTGGATGAGCTGTATGAGATCACTTTGAACCCATTCCAATTGTGTAGTAGCTACACCTAGCACACAACATCCAATGAAAGTTTTTTCTTTACCGTCCAATATGAATGTCGAGAGCGCTCGGGAATTAGAGTTCAGATTTATTTCAGCGACTTCGAAGTTGAGGAGCCCATTGTGGTTATTTCTAAAATGGATTCGAGACATCGCAATCATATCTAGCGCTAAATATTGGGCTGACAATGCCAAGCAGAGATGGTCATTTTTCCTAACCTTCCCTCACCCTCACCCTCCATTGACGCCCTCACACTCACCCTCCATTGACGCCCTCACACTCACCCTCCATTGACGCTCTACACTCACCATCCCTCACACTCACCCTCCATTGACGCCCTCCACTCACCCTCCCTCACTCTCACCCTCCATTGACGACCTCACACTCACCCTCCATTGACGCCCTCACACTCACCCTCCCTCACACTCACCCTCAATTACTTTATCGCCCTCACCCTCAACTACTAAAATGAGGGTGAGGTGAGGGTGAGGGCGGCCCTCATGACGGCAAAACCCAAAAGATGAACAGATCATGTGATGCTTTGTATCTACCAAGAATTCGTGGTATTTACGGTTGAAGACACAGCACAGAGGGATAAAATAATTCTTGAAAATGCTGTCTGTTGTCACAAAGCAATAGCATTTTTGCACCTGTTACTGCTGTCCACAATGAAGGAAGAAGGTATGAATGTGCATTACAGTTAGAAAAAAAAAAGCTGAAGCAATGAATATGACATTTTCGCACTTTTCTTTCTTCTTCCTGGCCGGAGTCTATATGAATAGTTAACAGAGTATAAGTAACTTTTTAAACAAAATATAACACTTGTTGTTATCCTGGTGCACCTTTGGTCCACGTGGTATAGGGTTCCAATCCTGATGGGCGAAGTTTTAAACGCATTACGATAATTAAATGTAGGACTATAATTGTATATGTAAATCATTATAAATACAATTATGTTTTACATTTAATTGAGCTTTTCTCCCTATCGCGGAACTTATGTCCGGTACGGAATCGAACCCGGATAACCCAAAGATCTCTGCTTCAGATAATCGATGGGTACAAATGTCCTCCTTCAAATAAAATGAAATGAAATATTCAGTCTAGCGTCCCATGATTATGCTCCGAAGCTAAAAGAGACGATGATGATGAGAAATGAATCAAATGGAGGAATGAAGAAAGTGGGAGGGAACGGTAGAACCCCGAGAAAACCACCGCATACGGTGTTTGTACACCATAAAGATCACTTGGGGCTCCTTCAAATAAAGTACAGCTACAAATAAAACATTTTCTAACCTAGAAGAAAGAATCTCCTTTACATTGTTCCGCCCATTAAATGTACATATTAACAATTACTCTACTGAAACCATCCCTGCAACTAGTGATGTGAAGTGGAAAATTTTCCGCTTAAAACTTCCCATTTCTGAAAATTTTCCATTCTAAACAAATATTCACTATCAAGTATTAACTCCACATTAAGCCATGATATTTATTGAATCCATGAATAGAAATATGACATTACAGCAAATTATAATCTTCCAACTTTCTAGGTACTGTAATGGGAAAATATATAAATATTACTGAGTACCTGGTAATAAACCTAGTATTTGATAACACAAGAATTATATGATAGAACAAGCGAGTATCGTGCTACAGTATGAAACTACGGTAAACTTCCAAACTAGTAGAACTGGAAATAGTAGAAACCTGAAGTAGTTGATTTCTACCACTTACGGTTTAAATATTAGGTTGTCGAAGGAGATGGGACCTATTATTGAAACGACAATCGTTTCCCGAAAACCGTTTCTCAATAGCTCTTACCGTTTTTGAGTTATGACCAATATTGTTGAAACCAGAAGTGGTTCAACATAGCTTCTGGTTTAACTCGAAGATTGGTGAAAGAGATGGAACCTATTCTTAGGATGCTGAATCGATTCGCGAAAACCGCTTGTCGATAGCACTTACCGTTTTAGGTCTAGGAATATCAATATTGAAACCAGAAGTAGTAGTGAATTTATACCACTTCCGATTTTAGTGGAAATACAGGAGCACAGGTGGTTTGTCTTCTTAAGAATTAAATCGATTTCTGAAAACTCTTTATCGCTAGCTATGTTTTATATTCGTTTATGAGTTATGAATATGTTTATTCAAACCAGATACAGTCGACTTTTACCACTTCCCGTTTAAGTAAGATTGTTGAAAGAGATGGAACCTATTCTGGCAATGCAGAATTGATTCCCGAAAACCGTTTGTCGATAGCTCTTACCCTTTTAAGTTTATGAAAATAAATATTGAAACCTGAAGTAGTAGTGGATCCTACCACTTCCAGTTTTAGTAGAAATGCAGGAGTTAAGGTGGTTCCATTCATATCCACCTATTTCCGAAAACCGTTTGCCGATCGCTATTATCGTTTTTTTACTCGTAGAGTTTAATTTGAAACCGGAAACTTCCGATTTCTACCACATCCGGTTTAACAGATTGACTGCCAAGGTGATTTAAGGGTACCTGTTAAGTAGGGGATTGTTGAAGGAGATGCAACCTATTATTGGGATGCTGGATCGATTCCCGAAAACCGCTTGTCAATAGCTCTTACCGATTTTGATGTGATACCTGTTGACAGACAGACACACAGACGAACAGAGCCGTTCTATAAGACTTCCCTTTCATATGCATAGCGTAGTTTGAAAATCTAAAAGTAGGTGTATAGCCAAAAGCAGGAAATATCTTTTTATTTGATAATTAAATATAAAGTTTTTATTGCGGCTTGCAGCTTTGTACTTTTCTTATATATATTTTTTTCTCTTAGAAGAAGAAATAAAGCTTTTTTTTAGTTACAATTTCAGAATGAATGAATATATGAATATTTATTTGTTTCTCTTTTGAACGAATATATGAAAAAAAAACATCATTTCCTGAGAACTTCTAGTATTTTTAATGAGTTACTTTCGTTAAAATTTGAAATTTACGGTAGCCAAAAACTTGCAGTAGATATTTTTATATATTTCGTAATTATTGTTTCTATAAAGTGAAAATATATAAATATAGAAAAGTAATAAAGCTATGAGAAACATCTTGTCTTCGCGCATGAAAAGCGTATGAAACTGGTAGATTATTGATATGACGATTTTCTGTGAACGACGATTAATTCTAAGAAAAAAACTACATTACATTTTCTTGTGAAGGTACAGCACTAGCTTCTTGATAATCTCAGTTATAAATGGAGTCTCTGCTTATTTCTTTGTATCAAGAGTTATCCAGATATCCATTCCACTGGGGGTAGATAAGCACAAGAGAAACATTTGAAGTAGGGATAAAATTCGGTGAAATAATAATATCAGTTATACAAACCGTGCTATCTGTAAATAGTGGGACGTCTTGTCGACCAAGCTATTGTCCTTTTAATTTTATCACTGATTTACATATTTCGGTTTCTCAGGGGAATTAATTACGTAGTCTTCATAGTGTAGCCATTCTATTCTATTTAGTATGTTTGTTTTGATACAACAAATAAAACTACATATTAACCATACAATTGTCGGGCAGAAAAGAATTTCATTAACGGCCCAAGAAAATAAAACTCCATATCTGATTTGTAATATTTTTAAAACAAAAACACTCTTTTATGTATTTAGAATATTTCTAAAACAGAAAACCATCTGTGAAAACCATCTGGAGTTTTCAGTTATTTCTAAAGACATATTTGTAAATGTTTACATATTTTTCAGTAAGTTGTATGACCTTTTCTAGAAACTTTAAAAAACAGAATATTTGTTCAAATGTTGTTATTGGTATATAATATTGTAAGCGAAACTTAAAATTTGTTAACATACCCAAAGGCAACACCTATGTTTAAATTTACTTAATGTCAAGGAGAAAATTTTAAATAGCATTAATCACATTTCATATTCGCGTGGCATTACAAACTGTGCAATACTATTTAGTTTTCCTGTATTTGCATGACATACATATTCCTCTCTTTCATGTCTGGAGAAGCTGGCATGTTCACCTGAATGTCAGAAAATCTGGTTGCAAAAGCGAAATTTTGCATGGTAGATTTGAATGCTTCGCGCATTTTTATTTCGTTTTCCACGACAGTGAGATAGCTATTCAGTACCAGAATGTTCGTGACTGCGAGAAAATGGCAAGACGTGAATCCAAGTCTGCTTTGGTGGCAAGATTGTTATCTATTGGCGTAGAGGGCATATATGTTTCTCTAAAGTCACCAGATATCAATTCTTCACTCCTTGCGTCTTCTTCACCACACTCACTGTTATTATAATGATAACTGAAAGATTGAAAATCAGGATCTGCGCTTAATCGTCCAGTTCACATTCACCATCATATAAAATTCTATGAATTTCTCTCACGGAAACTGTTTCACCTTCCATTATGTTTCAAATTTTTGAAAATACCAAGAGAAGTGGTGTTCGTATATACAAGCACTCAAAAACTTTCGAATACGTAATCACAATAGAAAGTAAATTTCTAAAGACATTCTTGACACTATAATATATTATGTGAATTGCCGGGTTGAGTCTTACTTGCCCACACAAAGTTCAGAGATCTACTAAAAGCAAACTAACAACAAATCATAGTGGTACGTTTGTGGAAGGTATAAAAAGTTACAACTAAAACCGCTAAATATAAGGTGGAATTATTAAAATTTCAAAGAGGTTTGTCTCAGACCCAACCCGAGAATTCCGGGGTTAATTTACACTTAGTACATTTAAAAAATGACTCTCGACCTATAAATAGTATTAAAGTTATTATTCCCTTTTAATTAGACCAACCCAGTTTAAAGTTACGCTTGCAGAATATAATGCATCAGGAGTGTTAATTACAAATTATCTTTTAAGAAATATAATTGTTAATATTTGTTAACTTAAAATTCCAAAGAAGAATCTCTATTAGTAATAATAGTAACTCCAAATTGCTACTTGTTCTCTACCTCAAATATAATATTATCGTAATATTAGTAAGAGTTGTTCGGTAAGTTAATGTAGAAAATAGGAAGATATACGTATTTTTACATATTGTCATATATATTGGATTTTTACAAATTGCCATAAAGATATCAGCATCGTGGTCCACATGGGCCAAACCTGCCTAACTGATCCTGACTGCGTGAAAAAAAGTCTGCAAGGTAAGAAGAAAACACACAACACACAGTCCCAACACTTTATTTAACAAAACGTACCATAGTTTAAGATGACCCGATGGGTGTGACGAGAAGACAAATGAGTTTGTGGTGGATAAAGAGCATCAGTAAGGCGTGTGTTCACCCTGCGTGGCTATATAGGCTGCAAAATGTCGTTCATTGCTTGCGATCACTTGATGAGGTCCATCGGTATCCTTGGCCATTCGACAAAAGGGAAGTACACAGGTATGGAATCGTTTGTGGTGGGGCCTGTCGGGCTGCAATTCGCCTCCTCAATTCATCTAAGACGGACTCATGGTTTCATGGATTCCATGGATTCTATTGGGTTCAATAGACCGTGCAGAGCACAGCATGTAATTTATTTCTCCTCCGAAAAAAGCATCCACCAAACCTGAATGATGACAATGTGCTTTGTCATCCATGAATATGAATGATGGTCCAACTGCACTCCAAAACAGTTTCACATGCAGTTTGTACACCTCATCGCGGTACCTCTGGCCAGTCAAAGTACCGCCTGAAAAAGGTATAATTACGTACGGCCATTCAGCATGATCCCCGCCCAAACCATCACACCCCACCACCAAATTGGTCCATTTCAATGATGTTTTGTAGGCTGTAGCGCGTCCTTCATACCAGCGTCCATCGAGAATTTGAGTGGAAGTTGAATCGCGACTCATTCGAGAACAGAACGTGACTGAACTCTTCCGTGTTCCAGTGTCTGTGATCTTGGCTCCATCTCAAGCGGGTCCTGCGCTATGCGCGAGAAAGAGGGACACAGACGACCGGCCATATTGCATAAATACCAAAATCATGCAGTCGTCGGTACACCGTTTGTCTTGAAACACGCGCTCCTGTAGCAGCTGCAAGTTCTGATGACAGTTGGTGTGCTGACATCGACCGAGATCGACGTGCTCTTACCGACAAATTCCGGACCTGACCGGGGTTGTAACTCTTGGTGCACGTGCGCTGTTGTCGGTGGTTTGTTCACAGCCTTGAGATCACACTTTGTGTTACATGCACTGTTTTGGACGTCTCCGATTGTGTTTCCCAACCTTCCAGCCGTCCGATTATCCTGACCTTACTGACAGGGTCTAATGTGGGTCCTCGTGGCAAATTGAAGCCTTTACGACGAACAAACGCTATTGTCAACATGTCTACTTTGCACACAACTCAGCAATCAACTATGGTGTGGTGTGCTGTTATCAGCTCTTCTTCGGGCATTTCTCTTCCATCCCTCGTGCAGCCTTTGTATGTTCTTCAGCGTGACAATGTCACTTCTGATCACAGTGTTTAATGACGGCTGTTTGCAGCTCTTCAAACATTTTCCGATTTTTCTTAAATATCCTATCTCTTTGGACGCCAGTCAAATATATACTTGTCATAATAATTGTAGTTTCATAACATTTTTGTCAAGCGAACTAATCATCTAGATTCAGTGGTTCACCCCGAATAACTACAACAGTGAAATTATCCTGTTATTAATGGTTCCAGAGCCAGAGCGTAATATTCATGTTCAATAACATTAGACGTGACAATTCCCGTTCCCGTTGTTCTTTACGTTTAACGAAATATTGTTTCATCCTAGATTTTCATTCCCTTTAGAGTTAATGTATCCATGAACTGTACATAGAAACGAATTAAGGTGATTTCCGAAACGTGGCATATCCAAATTTAAAACTGTGCTCTATGGAGATTGTTTTTCAAACGTGAGTTCTAATGAAGATAATTATGTTCACACGGAAAGCTTTCTCTCTTCGCCTGCTTGGTTTATAACTGTGGGCATAAGACAACATTGGCATTGTTTACACTTCTATCTCTCGGTAAAATTATATTTGGAAAATTTAAAGGCACCTACGGAGATTCAGTGGTCTTCGTGGTGGGCAAGCGGAGGTATATTAAATGCAAACCGTTTTACAGGATTTATTGAGTGCGTTTGTAATTCATCTATCATAATTTTTAGCATTGTAATATATTCACCGGTTTGAGGAACATTTATGGTGATTTACGTTGCTGTGTATGAATTCCGTTAAATACATAAGGAAAGAAACAGTCTAAATTGAGGAACAAAAGTTTCTAAGTCCTCTTCTCTCAAAGAATGATATATATTGGCAAATGTCGTATATATATATATATATATATATATATATATATATATATATATATATATATATATATATATATATATACAGCCTCACGACATTGTCAAGGCTCTATATTTCTATTTTACATTTAAAGTTGCAACCGGGTGTCTCCGGCTGCCGTATTCGGTAGCCTGATCATCACCCCTGTTCTTCGCGCGCAGAGTCATTCGAAGAACTGAAAACGTACTCTGTACACAAACAGTTTATGGTTGTGAACTCGGAAAGCCTGGTACTTCTGCTTGTCAAGGTCAAAAAGTGGGAGAAAAAAATATGTGTAGAATGTAAAGAGGGTTCAACAGTGACTGATACATGTAAGAAACATATTCATTTGTAGTTCGTGCACATTCCGCCTGTAGCGCTACTGTGGCACAACGTATATTGTAACTGTATAATTCTTGAACACCGCTTGTAGGTCTATTGGCGTATGTGACGACCGAAACTATGTTGTCAGCTCTGACTGCGATAAGGCACTGTCGTGCTTCTTTCGCTTTTCTTTTTTGTCCTTTGTCATTTGTGAGACGCCAAGCATGTTGTTTTTGCTTGTTGCATGCGCTGAACGAGTTCCTGCGGAGCGAAGTATTTAAGAAGTTAACGACATATTTTTGTTTTGCAATAAAAATATGATAAGTACTTTGAAGCATAATGCGGTTTTAAATTGGTTAACTGTTGAAAAAAATACGAAAATAAAACTGTACTTGTAAATGTATATTAGTCGAAGACGTAGCTACTGACAGTGTTGCAGGCACGTAGCCAGGATTTCGTGAAGGGGTGGGGTCCGTGACATGAAATACTGTGGTCATCATAAAAGGGGCTCGATCACTCTAAACTATTTTACTGGAACATATATTGGTTCGTTTAGCCAACATTTCGTAAGGGTGAGGGGAAGTAACATGAAATTCTGAAGACCCAGTACCTCGATCAATCTAAACTATTTTACTATCAATATTATTGGTTTGTTAGGAAAAGAAAATGGGGATATGTTGGCAAGTATTTTAATAACAAACTATGAAGACATTTCGAGCAAAATAATAAAAAAACGTATTGAAAAAGATTTTGCAATATTTACGTCTTTCTCCTCTTTATTCAAATATAACAATTTTCCTTTCGTTATTACCTCAATTATTATAAAAAGTACATACTGAATACTGTCTTGTAAACTATCTTCTAATATAAATAAAATAAAGTGTTTGTTTGTGTGTTTGTGTCTGTCTTTTTGTGTGCGGCCTGGGAACCAGACGAGTGGACCGAAAGTTACCAAATTTTGGTCAGGGGTACCTTGGCCCAGGCCCCAGATTAAGACGCAGCGATTTGTTTCAAATTTCGAGGCAGTGGGGTCTCAGGGGTCTTTTACCAGAACCGGCTTGGGAACCAGACAAATTGGCCGAGTGTTACCAAATTTTAGTCACGAATACCTTGGTCAAGGCTCCAGACCAGAGTAAACGTTTTTGTCGAAATTCGAACCAGGGGGTCTCAGGGGGGCGTTTACCGGGACATGTAAAGGTAGTAGAAAATGACCGATATTTTACTATTTATTTATTTCACAATCACCAGATACAGCTCAGAGGCCATTTTGTATTGAATATCCAACAACATTAACAATGGAAAGGATTTGGGAAGGTATCGCCTAGGGCCAGTTTAGTAGGTGCCATTCCTGCATTAGGCTGGTAGGACTGAGGGAAACCCTGGAAAACTTCAGTTAGTATGGTAGGCAGCGGGATTCGAAGCCACGACCTCCCGAATACGAAGCCAACGCTCTACCACTTGACCTATTAGTGTCGAATTCTTATTTTTGCGGTCGCTGAAATCAATGGTGAAACTTCAATCGCATTAATTTCCAAATTCACGCTATTCGGCTCCAGGCCGGGGGTCAACGGAGGGGGGTGAGATACCATGACATATAAAAGTAATTCAAAATGACCGATATTAGTGTCAAATCCATAGTTTTCGCGGTCGCTGAAATCAATGGTGACACTCCTATTAGCGACGATTTGCAAGTATGCGGTCCGGGAGTCAGCGGGGGGTGGATACCGAGGCATGTAAAAAATATCCGAAAATCACCGATATTAGTACCAAATCCATAGTTTTCGCGGTCGCTGAGATCAATGGTGATACTCCCACAGGCGTTGACTTCCAAATACAGGCGTTGACTTCTTGTCTTCAACTTTACGGGATCCCGAGATATAAACATCTTAATATAATAATAATTGTAATATTCACCTCTATTCGCTTCCAAACCCTTTTTTCCCTTCTAGATCACAATCAAAAACGCTGAAATATGTATCTAATTATTGGGATTACAGAGTAAGATTTATAATAATTTTGTACAGTTAGTACTTTGGTCCATACCGTACGTTACTCCGAACGAAACTCTTGAACGAAACTGAATTTGACTTCTGTTTTTTGCAATTGATAACTAAAGTAATTATCTCGAAAGCGTTCGTTAGTAGAGGATCATAAACCAGGAGGTTGTGGATCAGAAACCAGGAGTGGTAGAAATCGACCATTTTGGCTTTTAACGTTGATCCTGTAAACCAAAAAGGGTAATAGTTAGCAAGAAACGGTTTCCGGCAGTCGATTTAGCATCACAAGAATACCTTTCAACTCCATCCTTGATACTGTATTGATATAGAAAGGGGCAGAAATAAACAAGTTCCTACTTTAACATTGAATGGGAAAAAACGGTAATATATAGCGAGAAGCAGTTTTGGGAAATCGAGTAAAAGATTCCAAGAACACTTTCATTTCTATCCTTATCACTGATAAAACTAGAAGCGGTAGAAATCAAGAATTTTCGGTTTATTTTTCATTACTGTGGAGCAAAAGCTGTAATAGATAGCGAGAAGCTGTTTTCGACAATCGACGGAGCATCCCAAGAATACATTTTGTCTTTCCATAACACTCTAATAAAATCAGAAATGACAGGGTGTCTACTAAAATTCCAAAATGAAATTTCATGACCTTTTCTGTAACAAACCATTAAGTTTAGTAACATTCTCAAAAGCGAATTTGGGTGCGACTTGGGCAAATTTTCACGCACGTGATAGAAGCGTGCTTTACTTGTGATTTGGTAGCGTCTAAAACCATATGCGTTTTTGATGGTGAATTTTGACATTTTATAGAACAACATTTACAAGTATGTACTTATATTTGTGCAGATAAAATGAATCATGACCCATAAGCAACATTTCTAGACTTTCATAACCATTTTCTGACTTCATGACTTTCTTTAATACTTTTCGTAACCGATAGACACCCTGGTAATCCAGTATGACTTCCAGGTTCAATGTAATATACATAGAACATGACCTATAAGAGACAGCGAGAAGAGCTTTTTTTTAAAAAAAAAATGAGTTAGCGTTCTTAAAATAGTTACCATCTCCTGTTTTACCCTGTAATCAACCGTAATTATTAGAAATCAACCACTTCCGGTTTTAACGTTCATCGTTGTACAGTCTTGTTCAAGAAAAATTGACCACTCACCCTGCTATGAAAGATGATATTCTTGCCACCGCAAAAGGAAATTATAATGATATGGCTCTTAATAAACTTCTTAACCGACCAAACAAAATTCACATTTATTTGATTTAATTCTAACTGTATGTAGGACCACAGGCCTTTTCAAAGAGAGATGAGTGGCAAAGTTTTCTTGAACAAGTCTGTATATGACAAACGGCAATAGATAGGTACGTTTTTTGTATTCGATTAAGCTTCCCTAGAATGTATTCCATCTCCACTCTAATCACTAGTCTATAAAATTAAGTGGTAGATATCTACTACAACTTCTGGTTTCAATTTTAATTGAAAAATATTGGGTGGTCCTGTTTACTGTCTTTAAGTGATTTTGTTTTAAATGAGAAGTCCTAAAGTCAAATTTCATGTTTGTAACTTTCAGAGATTCTGAGATACCGATATGCTATTATATGAGTAATAATTCCTATTCTCACCTTTTCTTTCTCCTTTATTACTAAGATATAAAAGAAATCGTGAAACACGTGTTAAATTATTTTAAATTGGAAATCCAAATACCAAATTTTAAGTTCCCAGTCCTATACGTTTCGGAGATGAGGGTATCTTATTAAAATAACTCTCACCCCAATTCCTCCTCTTTTCGTGAATTTTCAAATATTTTTCTTAGTGGTACCCCACGTCACAAATCCTATGTAGGTGTAAATTCAAAGTTTCTAGGCAGTCCCTAGAGCAGTGGCTCCTAATCTAGGGGTGCGAGTCTCTGACAGAAGTAAATTTAAAATTACAAATATTACGAATGTTGTAAAAACATTAAATTAAATATTTAAACACGAAATAACTATTCTGTAAGAACTGTGATTTCATTGACAAAACTGGTAAAATATAATATTCCACTGCACTACAATGCTATGCAGGAATCTTGCTGGAAATAAATATAAATTTGTGAGAATATGGCGATTATTATTTACTCTTATTATATGCAAGCCCGTTCTTCGTATGGGTCAGCGGCGTAGCGTAAGGGAACGCCGGTATGCCCGGCATTCCCGGTTAATAAGAAAAAAATACCCATTTCATTGTATATAAATTGTTTGCTTGTAATTATTATCACAATTATTTCCACTGCAATCTTTTGGATGTCCTCTCTCGCCTTACTTTGACAGGTGGAACCTACGCATGTGCATCACTCAGATGCACATTGTCTCTCTATCCTCTTGTCGTATGCTATGTTCCTTGGGCATCCATGCCTACTGCAAGCAACGTGGTTTTCGTCTACTTTCTGTCGAATGCGCATGCCCAACTAATACTCTCTTCATCCCTTGCAACTCTACATCTTGCTTTAGATATGCGCTGGCGTATTCAAGTATTTGCAACTCTATACATCTTTAATTAAGTTATAGTTTCTGTACAGAAAGTACGAACGCTAACATCAAGAAGATAGAACAAAACAAAAGTGGTTAATTCAATGTTTTTTCGAAGCATGTCGGTTATGTAAATAATGGTATAAAAAAGTTGTGCTTTAATCGTCATTAAATGCATCGTAATTGTAATCGTAATTAAAGGCAAATTATTAATCTTCATCATAAATACATAGTATGTCCAGTGGCGTGGCAGGAAACTCTTTGAGGGAGCTCACACACACAAGCATAAATATAAAGAATTCTGTAGAATCACGGTCACCGATCTGGTAGACCAAGAAAGCCAGTACCCCTTGCCGCTTGTAAGGATTGCTTGGGACCTTCAGTCACTGGCACGTATCCCGGGGAGATGAGGAAGACATGTCCCCTCCAATCTTGGAGCAGGGGGACTGTCCCCTCCAACTATCCGATTTGAAATTGTGATGATTTGTATCCACCTGCTACAAAGGAAAGCAAGATGAAATTGATGTCCCTTGACTTGTTTTATTTTTAAAAAACAATCGTATTCTTTAATATTTCATTGTCATTAAAGTCCCAGTCTCTTGTTAGTCTATTTGCAGCTACTTGTTTAATTCCTGCAAAGATTCCTATAATGCAACTGTGATCATCATAATTTTGGTCAAATAAGAGTATTGTTGCGCCATACATAGTTGACATTCTTTCATAGTTTTGGGGAAGTCATTATAAATATTATGACAAAACAAGTGTCCTAAAATTTTAATGTGGATCATTGTGGATGCGTAAATAGAAACATATCAATTATAAATATGCATGTATTCAGATTTCAGAATGTGTTCACGGTACTGATACGTACTTAATTTCGTCTACATCCCGTGGTATATAAAATACAACAGATTCACCTCAGAAATGAGATTCATCTACCGTAATATGATTCTCATCTCCTCTCCCCCCGGAATAAGCCTCAAATCTGCCCTCCTCCGAATGTTGAAGAAAACTCTGATCCTCCACAGCATTGTTTTTCAACTTCATAAATATTTTTAACATCGGTTTTTTAAAAAAATAGGAACGGTCTTACCCATTCCCCGAATGTTGAAGACAGATTTGCGCCTCTGCTTTTCGTATCTGGATATCTGACAACGAAATACATACACGAAAACAGGCCCCCTGAGTTGGTTTAAGTGCTTTCTATTTGCATCTTCAAATGATATACGTATACACTCATGTCCATATTCACGAATGGGCGTCTGAGTTCCGGACTCAAGATGACAAATTTCTAGGGGCGACTTTTTAAAGAACGAGATTGAAGTATGGTATGCGGAGAAAGAAGCTGCCCACGAGAAATAAATAAGGGGAACTATACTGGAAACAATGTTCATACAACAGCGGGGCCGAGTTTTCTTGTCACATGGTAGTGGTAAGAAGGAGCTGAGACAATTGCTTATTGGCTTCTAACGTAATCGACGCATTTGCTTCTGTATATCATACTAGGCCACCAATTAGGGGGCCTCCCCCCTATTTTTTTTTAATAACCCTATATTTCCCATCGGTATAGCTATGTATTGCTGATTTTAGTAGTATTGTATCGCACAAGTGACTAACTTTGGCATCCCCATTTCGGAATACCACGCTACGCTACTGGTACGGGTAGAATAGTTTTATGGGAAATATTTGAAAGTTATATTTGATCAATCTTTCCCCATTATGTAACTTATTTGAACAAAAGTGAAATAAAACCCCTAGCTCGACCATATTCAAAAATGTGTTTCATACGATGCAGTATTTATTCTTTGCAAGAAATCTAAATTCTCTTCTGCTTTTACGATTCTTTTATTTCGAAGTGAATTGATAAAATAGAAATGCCCCACATGCTAAATATGTTTAAAAATTCATTTCAGACGTTTCAAACACTTTGCCACACTGTAACCTCTTTTGGAAGCAGAATTTTCGAAAACGCTGGGGCATATCCACATGATGACCTCGTTAAGTAAAAGTTATATACCTAGTTTCATCTCCTCGGCTTGGAAGATATTTAATTTATCGCCGTATATATTAACTCTTCCACCCTCTTAGGATACAAATTTTAATGAAACTGACATGATTAAGAAATAGCTTCAGCCAAGTGCTAACTATGTTCTAAAATTCTCAATCATTTTTCATGAGATGAGAGGGAAGTGGAATTTCCTAGAACGCTGGGTTGCGTGTCTGCTTGGTTTTTATATTATATCTCATCTTCATACATGAGAGATTTGAAAGATAGTGTATTTTTAGCAAATATTTTAGACCTTGACCTCTCCCCTTAGGATACGCATTTCAGTGAAAGTGATATGATGAAACCATGCTCTAGAGTAGTTCTAAATATGATCGGTAATTCTCCTCGAACATTCTATGATGATGAGACAGCGAACGCCGATTTGAATGTCGAGAAATAAGCAAATTAATTCCTCCCTCCTTCTGCTTAAAAGGAGAATTTCGAAAACTCTGAAATACGTATTCCATTCTTTTTAGTTCAGAGTTGGTTTACGAAATTTCACACTACGAATTTAAGCGAATTTCACATTTCATGACATTTTCTGAATAAATAGTGGTAAATTTTAATATTATATAAATCGTGTCTTTTCTCCATCTTTAAGAGGGGAATTTCCGGAAACATACGTTCAATTATTTATAGTTAAGAAATCAAAGCCAAATTTCACACCTCAAACGTAAGCAAATGCAGAAATTTTAATAGGTAGACACTATTCTCTCATTCTCATCTTAGGACAGAATTTTCGGAAAACCTAAACATGTATTTGTTCGTTTCTAATTGAGTTTAATTTTGAAATTTTACGTCTCCAATATAAAGAATTCTTACATTTATCAAGAGGGTATTATGATGGCAGTAGAAAATAAGAAAGGGAAGGTAGTCAGCGAGAGAAATGAGGTCATAGGAAGGTGGAAAGAATACGTTGAAGACTTCTATGAGAGTAGGGATAGACCGTGTAGCCTAAATGTTGAAGTAGAAAATGAAGTAGGCGAGGATGATAAAGGATTTAGTATTCTTAGGGATGAGTTTTAAAAGGCTATATCCGAGATTAGAAATGGAAAGGCAACCGGAATAGGTAACATACCAATCGAATTCATTAAGAATATAGGAGACAAGGAAAAGAAAGAATTGTTCCGATTATGCAATGAAATATATGAAACAGGAGAATGGCCAAAAGACTTTCTGAAAACGATCATGTTACCGATGGCTAAGAAATCGGACCCAAAGAGATGTGAGGATTATAGATCTATTAGTCTCATATCTCATGCAGCGAAAATTCTGCTCCGATTACTGAACAGAAGGTTATATGAAAGAACAAATAAAGAAGTTGACGAGGAGCAGTTCGGGTTCGGAAGAGGCAAGGACACAAGAGATGCAATTGGATTATTAAGGGCGATCGGTGAAAGATTTATAGAAAAAGAGAAAGAGGTGTATGTTATATTTATTGATCTAGAAAAGGCTTTCGACCGCGTGAATTGGGAATTGTTGTTGGGAGTTCTAACGAAGATAGGGTTGGAATTGAAAGATAGAAGACTAATAAGAAACTTATACATGAACCAACAAGTAAGTGTTAGGATAGGGGAAGAACTAACGGAAGAGAGTGCAATTGGAAGGGGAGTTCGACAAGGATGCTGCCTTTCGCCAACACTATTTAATGTCTATCTAGAAGAGATAGTGAAAAAGAGTTTACATGATGATGATGGCATTTCGGTAGGAGGTAGAATGATTAAATGCATAAGATTTGCAGACGATATGGCGCTTCTTGCAGAATCTGAAAAAGAAAATCAATAAAATGTTAGAAAAATGAGAAAGGGTTTTGAAGAATATGGAATGAAAATAAATGTTAGAAAGACAAAAGCCATGGTGATTGGAACGAAGGGGTCTGTGTCAAATATAAAAGTGGGAGGGAAGTAGAAAGTAGAATAAGTGAATAGTTTTCGATATCTGGGTAGTATTCTTAGTAATATCATGAAGTGCGAACTTGAAATAAAAGCAAGGATAGGAATGGCGAAAGAAGCCTTTAGGAGGAGGAAAAGTCTGTTTTGTGGGACCTTGAATAAAGAGTTGAGAAAAAGACTCATAAAATGCTTCGTGTGGAGTGTTGTACTGTATGGGGCGGAAACGTGGACATTACGTAAAGGTGATGAAAATCGACTGGAAGCCATCGAAATGTGGGTGTGGAGAAGAATGGAAAGAATTAGTTGGGTCGAGCGGAAAACGAATGAGAGAGTGTTAGAAATGGTGGGTGAGAAAAGAACACTTTTAGATATTATTAGGAAGAGGAAGAGAAACTGGTTGGGACATTGCCTAAGAAGAGATTGTATCATGAGGGACGTCGTAGAGGGTATTGTGGCGGGAAAGAGAGGGAGAGAGCAAAAGAGACTACAATTAATGGATTATATAAAAACAGAAGCATCATACGCGAAGGCGAAGAGCTTAGCGGAGGACCATGTAGCATGGAAGCTTCTCAGCTGCGGCAAGTGACCTGCCAGTAAAGGCAGAATATCTATGATGATGACATTTATCATTTTGTAAATATAAATGAAATAAAATACAGTTGAAAAATTAATGTTATACGAATTACTCCTTTCTTGTTTAGGTGCGGAATTTTCAGAAACTGTGAGAAACATGTTCAGTTATTTTTAATGGTTAGTTTATATGCCTAGTTTCATCTTCCTTACCTCAGGGATTAGCAAGATACACTATCCTATTTACGCCCCTAAGGATACATATTTCCAAAAATCCTTCTTTATCCCTTGCTTTCGTCAAAAAAGTATTCTTGCTAATTATAGCATTATGGCTTGGTCGATAATGAGTAACTCACTTATATTGTCTTATATACAGAATATTTTATTATTATTGTTATTATTTTTGTTGCTATTACTGATGATTTGAGAATACAATGCTGCAACTAAAATTGCAGAAACGGTCAAAGACATCACGAATGATGTAGGCGTGAAGTATGTAGGGTTTAAGAATGTCGGCGCTTGTTAAAAATGTTGGAACAATTGCCCTAGAGGATCCCAAAACCTTAAATTAGAAAACACAGCGTCTTGTATCATTTCCTACTTTATAACACTACAACGAATACTCTATAAGAACACTGTACTTCTGTTAAATTACCTCGCTGAACAGTATTAAATGATCACCGAAGGCTAACCTGAAATGGAGGATTCAAACAACTAGATCCGCTTTTTCTTGAGATAATAATAATAATAATAATAATAATAATAATAATAATAATAATAATAATAATAATAATAATAATAATAATAATAATATTTCTTAAAAATAGTATTCAAAAATAGATAGAGGAAACTGCAGTCTGGTAATAATTATAAGTATCCAGATTAGAACGTATTAGCTTTTCTCAACCCACTGAGGAAGAGAAAAGTTGAAAGTAAGAGATGAAAGATAAGAAAGGAATAGTAAGAAGAAGAATGCAGTTGGTCGATGATTTGAGAAATGGTATCAAATATTGGGAATAAGAAGAGGAAGCTGAAGACCGAGAAAGGTGAAAGAAGAATTTCCAGACCAGAACCTAAGAAAACACACAATCACACTCACATCTCCCATTAGTCCCAGTACCTGCCAGCAGGTAGAATACTTAATAATAATAATAATAATAATAATAATAATAATAATAATAATAATAATAATAATAATAATAATAATAATAATAATAGACCACGATAGCTGCTGCGACTAAGTTACTGCGCATGATAGCTCTTCAAAGAAAGCAAATTTTTATTTTATTTTATATATTTATTTACTTTTTGCAAACTATGGGTAGAGTAATTATTTCGGAGGAGCTAGTTAGTTGAAGTGATCAATACACCGAAAGTGGTAGAATCAACCTTTTCCAAATTTTAACGTTGATCACTATAAAACAAAAACGGTTTTCGGCAATCGATTAAGCATTCCAAGAATATTTTACATATCATTTCGTTACCAACCGAAACTGGTAGAAATAAACCATTTCCGGTTTTACGTTGAACACTATAAAGCAAAATCGATAAATAGTTACGAGCAGCTTTCTGTAATGGCAAATCATTTAGACTGGAACTGACAAGAGATTACCGAGAAATAAATTACCACACGCAAATCAAGCCCAAAACTTGGCCAAACTCGACCAGCAAATGTAGAGATCTTAATTAGGTTGAGGGCTACCCACCACCGAATTTTGTTCCGATTCGGCCAATAGTTATCAAGAAAATGCTGCTGGCTAATTAAGTAGTTATCGAGAAATAAGGTATGAAATGCAACCCGCGTCCACCGTGTTCTTGGCCGAGTTTGACCACAGAATATGGCAGTACTTCTCCCTAGAGAATGGGCTAGTACCTCACGAAATTTAGTAAACATCCGGCTAGTATTTAATTTAAAAATAAACTCTAGTAAAAACCGTAAAGAGGATGACGTAATATGTTCTCAATTAATATGGATACCGGAATTTGTATCGTATTTCTTTCACTTCTGGTATTAATACAGACATTACTGTCGAGATGGAATACACTCATGCGGTACTTAATGTATTACATAAAATCCCTTTTAGCTCTCCAATCTATAACACATAATTTATAACCGGAAGTGATTGATATATGCCACTTCTGCTTTTAGTATAAAGGTTAGAGTCGAGATAGAACATATTCTTGGGACACTAAATGATTATAGAAAACCGCTTCTCCTTATCTGTTATCTTTTCTAATCTATTGCGATCAACACTAAAACCGGAAGTAGTTGGATTTTGCTACTTCCGGTTGGAGTTTAAGACAGGTAATAACTTACCTGTTTCCACATCGTTAAATAGATTCCATAAAACTGCTTCTCCCTATATCTTATAGTTTATGCTCTATGTAAATTAAATCGAAACCGGAAGTTATAGGTGATTTCTACACTTCCTTTTTACTAGGGTGTTAAGTACGAAGATGAAAGTTACTCCTGGAACGCTTAATCGATTGCCGAAAACTGCTTCTTACTATCTATTATCGTTTTCTCTCTATAGTGATCAACGTTGAACAGGAAATGGCTCAATTCTGTTACTTTCAGAATTTACTAGCTTGTTAAATGTGAAGAAGGTTATACTTGAAAACTTTAATTGATTGCCAAAAACATATTCTCGTTATCTATTATCTTTTTCGCTCTATAGTAATGAATGCTAAAACCGGAAATGGCTCATCTCTACCATTTCCAGTTGTACTAGAATGTTAAGAAAAGATAAGAAATTCCCTTGAAACGTATAATCGATTGCCGGGAACTGCTTTTCACTATCTATTACCATTTTTGTTCTATAATGATCAACATTAAACCGGAAATGACTTATTACTACCACTTCCGGTTGGCGAATCTTCTCTATTAAAGAACTCCCTCGAGATAATCATTGTATCTTTCTATTGCAAAAACAATTTAAAAATTCGCATCCGTCCAAATGTCATCGTACGGAGTAACGGACGGACGTATGTACAAACATTACGATGTTACAAGTTTCAAGACGTAATCCTAACAGTAAAAACAGTAAAAATTTACGTAATATTTTCTCAATTGATTTGGAAACCAGAAGTTGTAGTGCATTTTTTTTCACTTCCTAGTTGAGTAGAGTGATTACTGTCGAGATGGAACACACTCCTGGGCACTTAATAAATTTTCCATTCTATTCTCTTCTCGCTATATATTCTATAACACTCAATGCTCAAACTGGAAGTGATTGATTTGTCACTTCCGGTTTGAGTAGAAAGAATAATGCCGAATTAGAAAATTCTTGGAACACTTAATTGATTACTGAAAACCGCTTCCCGCTATTTATTACGGTTTCTAATCTATTGTGATCAACACAAAAACCGGCAGTAGTTGGGTTTTGCCAGTTACGGTTTATTTAGAAGTTTAAGAGAGGAGACGATACCTATTCCCACAATGCTAAACTGATTCCCCAAAACAGCTTCTCCCTATCTCCCTATGTCGATTAATTTAAGTCGGAAATTATAGTTAATTTCTACTGCTTCCGGCTTTACTAGGATGTTAATGATGAAGATGAAAGTTACCCTTGACACGCTTTATCGATTGCCGAAAATTGCTTCCTGCTATCTTTTACCGTTTTTGCTCTATAGTGTTCAACAATAAAACCAGAAATGACTCATTTACACCACTTTTGGTTTTACTATAGTGTTAAGAATGAATATGGGAGTTGTCCTTGAAACGTTTAATCGATTGCCGAAAACCGTTTGTTCCTATCTGTTACAGTATGTGCTCTACAATTATCAACGTTGAAACCGGAAATGGCTCATTTGCACCACTTTCTGTTGACTAAATCATCTCCGTTAACAAACTCTCTCGAGATAATTACTCTATTTATCTATTTCAAAAAACAGAATTAAAAAATTCGCATTCGTTCAAAAGTTATCGTGCGGAATGTTATGGTAAGTTCTACTAAGTGATCGTAATAAATACTTCATACCCCCGACCCCGCCACACACACACACTAACTTATGTATACACGAAAGTGTATCTGGTAGTTCCCATATGCCTATGCCGGTAGCTGGAAACAGACAGAGAGAGAGAGACACAGAGAGAATCTTATTGCACATTTACACAGAACGCGCAATTACTCAGAACATCAGTTAAAAAAAGAAAAAAAGAATAGTTGTAAATGAAACTTTCAAAGATTGGTAGCACTGCTGCAACATACACATAATGATTGATTCGTAAGATTATGTATATGGCTTTCATAATGACAGTGTAATAAAATACCTTCAAATTGACTACAAAATAAAAAAAGTTAAATTTCTCTCTCAAATTTTATAAAATCGAAGTCGATGGTCATTATGGGAACAATCTACGATAACAATATATGCAAACAAATATTAATATACTCCAAGCTGACCACTGGATGCCAGAAAGCTTGGGATCATATTTGATGTCATGATCATAAGCAGATGTATATATATATATATATATATATATATATATATATATATATATATATATATATATATATATATATATATATATATAAACTATTTCCAATGTTGGACAACTTGTCACGATATGATGTGTCCTGTTATCTATGGTGTACGTGTTTTCTGAAATATAACGGAAAAGGAATATTTAAATATATAGTATATTTAATAGAACGTTTGAATCTGCGTTGTAATATATCTGGAAACCTAATCAAAAAAATGTTTGAAGCCTGTTATAGGAGATCAATAAAAAGTAAACATGAACTGTTTGCAACACTATGATCTTTACTATTATTTCCTGGTCATAATATGTAATTCAGATCATACTAAATGTTATACATATTGACACACACACACATGTATATATATATATATATATATATATATATATATATATATATATATATATATATACAGGGTGTTAATAAACTATACCGACACACTTTAAGAGGTGTATACTTTCAAAGCCTAGGCTGTCCAAAGTCCCAAAACAAGAAACAAATTTCAAAATGCTCTATTTTAAATTCGAGAGACTGTGGATTGTTGTCCATATCAGCATAAAGGAAGTCACGCATTCGCAATCCAGAAATGAACATTTCATTAATGTCAATGGGTGCACAGATTATTCCATGCAGAGCGAGATACCCAGATGTGCCGAAATTTGTGATATGTTCCGAATTTATGATTGGCCCAAAGTAGGCAATCATTAAGCTTTGATAACAGTGAACACGGAATCCTTTGGCACGATATCAGAAGTGTTAAGGATCAACAGCATCACCGTTTCTCGCACTCGGGAAATCGCATGGCACGATGTTCTCTTTTACGCTTACAAGTGAAGAAATCGTGAAATATACCGTTATGAATTGCATATCATCATACATTATTCCAAACACAAAGAAACATGGTACTGCCGGTTTCCAACACTTCTGCCTTATCTCCGAAGCATTGGATGTCAATTGTTGGCAAGGTATGCGTCTTGCGTACTTTGATCCCTTCTAGAAATCAGGGTTTATCTGAAAATTCTATTGACAACTTATCTGAGAATTACACCATATAGGTAACTCAATCTATACATATTGACAATTGATGAAATATACACTATGGATTGTGTATGCATGGCTTCTTTTACGCTGGTAAGAACCACCATCCACAGTTTCTGAAATTCGAAATAGGGCCAATTAAAATTTGGCTTCCTTGCGATTTTGAACAGCCTTAGCTCTGAAACTATGCACTTTTCGCCATAGGTCCATGTGAATGTTTCACTTATTTTGATGTAAGGAATCATCTCTTTGAGTTTGCCCGTATATTTCATTAACACCATATATATATATATATATATATATATATATATATATATATATATATATATATATATATATATATATGACATCCCTGATGAAATCACACTTTTCATATATGTCTTGCTGTGTAATGCCACATGGTTTGTTCAAAAATTAAGTTCGCTTTCTTCTTAGTGTTTTCCTTTTTCTCTTCGTAAATCTACCGCTGAGTTCTTCTAATGTTTGATATTTGTGTCTCAATGAGTATCACTACGTTGTCAAACAGAGGCAATTAACACGTTAGTTTTCCATAAATTTTACGGACTCAGAAAATCAGAGAATTACAATCTCCTATGTCTTCTAATGTAATCTTAAATTTGTGTCTTTCTCGTGTTTGCTTACGATAACAACATGTTCATAAAATGACAACTTATTATTATGTTCAAATTTTCATTTTCTTAGTTTTAGATGATCTTGTTAGAAACAATTTTCTACTATAAACTATTTACGTAAATTTCTATTAAGTTAACAGAAAGTGAATATAGTAATGTCCACGAGGAACTTATCACATGAAACGAAAGCTTGGATTAGTGAAATGGGTAACTCAATGTCCTTGTCTTAAGTTAAAAAAAATCTTTTTTGAAAATTGTTTTGAACATCTTCCTCTCTCTGCAAGAAAAAGGAGAAAGGTATTTTCATTTTGCATCGCAACATGATATCATTCATCAGACATTTCAGAATGTATTCCTTAACAAAATGGTTGCAAATAGAACAAAAGTGATATTTTGAACAGCAAGTGTTCACAAAACAAAGTTAGCTTTCATTTCAAGCGAACGTTCATCGCTAAAGAAAACTTTTATTCTTAACATAACTGAGATTTTATTTGTCTTGAGATGAGCAGTGTAGTGAGCCGAACAATAGAAGTTTTATAAAAATATCCTAATGTTGTAAGCGAATACAAAAATGGCAAAAAACCCGAAATTTAGTTAGCTACCATTCTCTGGGATACAAGTTTAGAGTTTACTATAGTAGAAATATGGACTAAAGAGTAGTGGAATTTAATAAAGATTGCAAATTAAAATTTGTACTTGAGTTGTGAGGCCGCGCTCAGTGGTTATAGCGCTCACCTCTGCTGCTTGGGGTCCCAGGTTCAAAACCTGCTCTTGCCATTTTTACTCGGGGTTCTCCCATTTCCTCCCATTTTCTTCATTCCACCATTTCATTCATCTCTCATCATCACTGTGTCCTTTAGCCTAACCGGTATATCCGTACTAGGTGTGTGTGATATTTGCCTTATCATTCTACGAACAATTATTAACGTTGAGATTTTGAGATCAATATACGCGTAAACTAATTATATCCTTTACTAAAACTTAGAGTTTAACTTTAATAACTCGTATCGAAAAGTGTCGTGCTTTTAGTCTTCTTTTCTAATTCGCAAGAATTTGAAGGTATCTTTATGGTATTTAATGGCATTTCATTAGTCAATTACCATACCCAAAGATATTAATGTTTACCATTTGATTAGAGTTGTGAAACCCAGAAAAATGGTTTAACGTCATCCATATATCGTGCTACATTTTAGCTTTTCCTCTACCCCTTTTGCCTTTCTTTCTATATGTTATTACTATAAACGTATTTCAATGTCTCATTTTTAATGCAGCCAAGGCCATACCATGCAGTAGGCAGCTTCGGTGTACGGAATTACCAATATTCAATACTACATTTCTCTCTAGTTTTGGAAGAAGAAGAACACCATTAATATGTTTTGTAACGAAATATCAAGGATAAGGTCCCATTATTATGCACCGAGGCTAACTTAGACGGTGAGGGAATGATTTAAATAGTGGAGTAAAGAATGTGGGAGGTAACGGCATAACTGTGTGAAACCCACGCACATGGTGTTTGTCCACCAGAGAGCTCATATGGTGCAACCTGGGATCGTACCAGGGACTCGACGCACCAGCGATAAGCGCTCTACCAATGAGCCAGTTGTATAAAATCTGCTTCTTAAGGACACAACTACACTTCTTATAATTTCCCAAAATTCAATCATAGGCCGTAGTATGTTAACCAAATGATAAAAGTAAATCAAACACTGAAGTCATTATACCTTGAACAATTTGCAGAATTATGCTGTCGGTCGTCTTGCGAACAATCGATTTTGAAAACGGCATAATGTAGCTATATGCTACAGGGGCAGATCGGCTCACACGGATTGTACAAAGCCCTTGTAGCACTTTCACTCCAGCGGCATTTTAAGTGAAACCAAGAAATTCCAGTGAAATATCTCATGATTTTTCCTCTTCCTTTTTACATCCTTTAAAAATCAATTTGTACATGTACTTGTATTACACTTTTGCGAAATAGTCTTGGTCTTGATCTTGAAGGTGTTGTCTTATTTGAAGTTGGTCTTGCACCACTTGGTCTTGGTCTTGGTCTTGCATGCAAGACTATTTCAGAAACCGCAAGAACAAGACTAGTCGTAGACTTCTCCCAAACTTTGATAAAGGACAATCAATGTGACTTTATCTTATGAAAGGAATTGACCAAAGTACTCACCCATATAGCAATACAACATAATAGTTTTGCCAGAAAGTTTGAGCAAGAAAATTGCTTCTTTAATTACAACAAATGCTTCAAAACTTGTATTAGGAATTATCAGCTCAATGTCGCTGCATTCTAAATCTATATATGTATACTTCACACGTCTAGAAGTTTCCATGCTTTTGGAATGCTGCAGATGACGTGAGTGCATTGCCACATATAACCATGCAAAATAGGTCTTATATCATTTTTAAGAAGCTAGATGTATATCTAATAATAATTGCAATAATTCATTGTTATATAAAATAAAGGATGATTGATATGAAACACACCATATGATGTATCGGGGTGTTAGAAAGTTTGTCGTAAAGCAGAATCAGAAGAAACTTTGGTTGAATATTTTGCCTGAAGGCTTAATAAAGTACTACCACATTAGATAATGAGAAACGAGTGTTAATTGTATATTCCCTTTAGAAGGTGTATCCTATCATCTAGTACCAAATTGTGCGATACGTAAACCTGTTTGTTCTTTTTCCATACTAAATTATTATCTTAATTTAAAATAAGAAATAAAATCGTACAGTTTATCGATATAGTTCATAATCTAAATTGGTTGTAATGAATTTATATTTGTTTCTCAGTTTCCTACGTAACTGCTGACGTAAGTGGTAGAGCACTTCTCTCTGGTTGCTGGCCAAGTGTGTTTGTTGTGGAAAATATCATTTTTGGGTTTTCTCTCGAGATACTCTCGTTTCCTAAAGTATCCCATTCTACAAATTCATTCATCATCCTTCACTTGCTTTATTCATTGTCTCCTTTAACCTAATTGGCATATTCGTAGGACCTTTAGCTCAAATATTTCATTTCATTTTCTTGTTACCTATTTGCTTCTTTCTCTCTCCAGTCTTAGCTTTCTTCTGGTAAAGTTTCAATTAGTCTTATAGTAAGTTTGGATAGTTTATTAAATTAACCCTTTCACAGAGGAAGTCGACTTTTGTCGACAGAACCAAATTTCCTTAACATGCGAATGTCGACTATAGTCGACGTGTTAAAATTTGTTTGTCCGTATCTTGGCTTTGTCGAGAGTAGTCGCCAAAGTTGTACCGTTCATTTTTGTTTGTGTTCTATTGTTTTCGATAAACAATAGAAATCACAGAAAACCTCTGGCGACTACAATCGACAAAACCAAGATACAGACAAATTTTAACACGTCGACTATAATCGACATTCGCAGCTTAGGGAATTTTTTTCCGTCGCCTTCCACAGTGAAAGGGTTAAACTAGAAACGAAATTCTTTATTTTATTCCTAATAATTAAACTCGTTTGGCTAATTACATCAATCCGTAATGCAAGTCAATTATTACAAAAGCAATATGGTAAGCAACGAGAGATACCCAGAGAAAGAACATATACGATTTTGTCCGCTACAAGCTACGTAGCCCGAAATCGGTCCGAAAAGTCCTCCAATCAGAGGTGCATGCTTCAGCACTGCCCTTGGATCATCAAATTTCTTCTAATTAATTCAATATACTCTTTTGCAAATTAAATACCTCGACAAACTTAAAATTATTTATTTGTTCGTTCTTTTAACATTCTATGAATATATTGTTAAAGATAATAAAATCATTCAAAAAACAAAATGCTGCACAAGTATCCGAAAAAAAGCTGCAATAAATTATCGCTAAAAAGAAAACATGACGATCTTGGGTTCATGGAAGTTTAAACCACAGAATCAAAAGAATTTTGTCTGGTTTTGCCTTAGAAAATAAGACTAGTACATTGTGCTCATCTAGCCAAATAATCATTGCAAGTTGATATGGAATGAGTTAATCTAATTCGTGACCCTTAGATTTTCGTTGTGGTAACACAACTTTGAAAACTGAAATAAACTTCTATTCTGCCAATAATCGGACAAACCTTTCGTAATATTGTACCTGAGGCAGAGTTAATGTACTCAGGACTTTAACTTTGCAGTTTGCACTGTTCTTCCTCGGATCTTATGAAAAATAGGAACGTACGTTCGAAAAGACGGTCTTCTTATTCAAGATCATACTTGTATACACAATAACACATGTCTAACAGATTATTCAACCGGTAAGATGAAAATGTGACGTAAGTTGTGGCATAAGTTGATACCAACTTAGTTGGAAGTACTGTTTGATTGTATGGTGTTCTTGAAATATAGTGAATGGATCTGGTAAAGTAGACTTAAAAGGTCAGTTTTGCAGCGTGATATATGTCATTGATAATTTCTCGTAATTTCCATCCATTTTCAAAAATGTCCCTTCTAATGGAAATTGATCTGTTACGTTAACCATACAAGATCTTTACAGTTTTGTAATGTGAGCCGTGTGAAAGGTAATTTCTCAAATTGCACATCCATTTGGTAAGGTTTTCCGGCTAAGATCGTAACATATAGTAGCATGGTTACAATGTTAAATCAATGAGAGCGTCCAAACTTTCCCGCGAGTAACCAGCATGGTGATAGAAATGGAACACGAGTAAATTGAATTAGTTCCTTGAGAAGGTTTATTCAAGTGTTTGATAGTATTAGGATATCACGAAGTGTAAACTCTTAACAGTTCCCCGTAGCAATAACAATCCTTAATAATAGTTAATTATCTTGAAAACTTAATAAACATTTGTGAACAGCTACTGTTTTTAGATTTCAAATATTAAATAATAAGTCCTCCAGTTGCATGTGTTAGATAGTATTTTACATATAAAATTCGAACGTATTTCTTTAGTTACTAAAATATCTTACCTTGTTTAAGTCCTACTATATTATCAGTACAATTACATGCTCTCAGTTTCTCTTTCACCAGGCACTCCGTTATACACACGGTTTCACTGTAGTAATGAAAATACATCAAACCATCGTTCTCTTCCGGGAGTATACATCCTCTTGATTCTACAGGTAAACTGTACACATTCTCTTCAGCTATTTCCTGAATAATGTTGTAGTTAATACTTAATTCTGGATAATATTTACCTATAATTCTATTCTCACTCTTTACGAAATGGTGTTTTATTGGTATATCGTATTCGCCTAACAAGTAGCACTGAAAATGAAGAATAATTACCAATTATTAATAACATATGCAATCTACATTAAATAAAGCCTAAGTTAGTTACAACAAAAGGTCTTATCAGTATAATAAACTCAAGAGATAGAACTAATTTCGATAAACAGTTTATTGTAGAATACATTATAAAATAAATTCTGATTCTAAACTAGTATTTATAACTGAAGGCAAAAAAACAGCAGAAGGTGGGAATACTACAATTTACCCGGGACACATGTAGTTGGAAATTCCATCTGTAAGAATCACTGTAGAACATTTATATCTGAGCTTGCTCCAAACTCCATTTATATCTGAGCTGGTCGTCCAGCTTGCTCCCGTGTATGGATAACATTACCAATGATAACCGTATTTTTTAAAGTAGGGTATGTATGTATGTTCCTCAGATAACTTTTCTCTCCTTTCCAAACTGCCAAAAAATATGAATCCGCCACTGACCACGGTACTTTAACACAGAAGAATAGCACAAAGTAGATTGAGTAATTGCTCTGCACATAGGTATTTAAAATCAAAATCATGAAATCTATTTAGTTATAACAAAAATGAACTAACTATTTTGGATATTTTATATTTAATAAATTATGAAAAGTGCATAATTTGTGGAGAATTAAAACAATACCGAAAATTCGCTCAAAATGGGGACAGGAAGTCTGATAAGTGTAAAATATGTTATATAGCAGAGAAGAAAGAAATTGAGCATGGTTTAAAATAGTCTGGACCATTGCTAGATTATTCACTCTTATCTAAAGAACGAATGGCTGAAATACATAATAAAATGTTAGAGCATGACTTTATAAAAATAATGTATCTTTTCTTTAAGGATATAGACACACCATTTATGATTTTAAGACCAGCTACATTATCGGAATGTAAGTTTGTAGATTGAACATATAGTCCCATACGACTAACAACACCAGCACCACAAGTTATTTTATTTAAATATATAATATGTGTTGGTTTCCCACCATATTTTACTAGAAGGAACGAAACTACATCTTGTTGTGACTTAACTAACGAAAAAATATTAATAATAAATGTGTTGTATGTGGGTTTCCTGCATATTATAATGAGAACTTTTGTTCCATATCCTATATAAAGCTTCATAATTGGGTACAAAAAAGATTGCCAGAATTTAAAGAAAATGGATATAATATCACTAACTACAAATCACCAGTAGATGACTAACATAATTACTGAACATCTAGTTTGCTTATGGATCTTTATAGAACTTAACTATAAAGAACTTACATCTACTTCTTTTCTATCTTACAATGCCCCCAAGCTAGTGTATTTACACCATCTCGTAATATATATCTTTTATCATCTGAAGAATCTGATGCTAGCTTATGAACGGTTATACTATATATATCATATTTATAACTTCTAATGAGGTTTATGTCCTTATCTTTTGACATTTTTAGATAAGCTTTCTTTATAATCATTAAACTGCAACTGCTTTGCTATTACACATTTAGTTACTCCTTTAGCCTTTTTCTTTTCTTTATTTTCTACTCTATAAGCATACATCTTAGCTCGTAGCCCAACAAACTCAGTGATTATTTTACCTTTATTCTCATATTTCATCTTATCTATTACTTTCTTATTTATCGGTGGTATTCCATATTCACTCGTATCAAATTGGTTAATCATTTGTTTTAAATCTTTATAGAAATCATCAGTCTCAATCTCATATATAAAGCTATCAGTATCAGATAACACTATAGCTGTTATCAGTATAACAGCTATAGTGTTATAGTGAAAATCATACATTAAAAGTTTTGATAGTTCTAATACGCTCATATCAACATATATTGGCTTATTAAATGTCAATTGCTCTTTTTCATATGTATAGTACACAAATTCTCTGTAAATATTGTTATGTAATCAAAATTTGGTTTTGCAATTAATTTTTCTACTCTTTTAGGATCATATTCTAATTGTATGGGCTGTATCTTTCGAATATTTTCCATTGTTTTTCCGAATACCGAGTTATTTATGAACTTATAAAAATCTTTTTCAAACTCATTTTTAGCTTGCGTTTTCATCTCTGTATTTAAATCTATATTTTTCTTTAACCAGTCTGATTGTTTAAACTCTAATATTCTACCAACCTCCTTTAACCTCATTCCAAGTGGCATATATAGTTTTAAGTTTCTATAGTGAATTACTTATCTTTTTTATTGTAAAGTGTTGTTAATAATTTTGACTGTTTAGATTCTGTTGGACACATGTTTACTGGAGCTAATGGTAAATCAGAATGTTTCTTATGTAAAGGCTTTGGATATTCTAAATCAACTTCTAGTATACAGAGAGTTTCAGAATCATCTGTAATATTCATTATATTTATATCAGGTTTAACCCACTTAAAACCTTTTAAAGGCATTCTTTGACTCATAACCCAACCATACAAGTTTTTGCATCTAGATATGTTAAATATGTTGAACTCTCATCTTAATTATAATTTCCCATGTATTTGTTATTTGCTTTTACTTCATTGTGAGATTCCACGTCTTATAGCCTTTTTCTATCATTAATATTTTATCATAATCAGTTAACATTTCTAGCTTAATTTTAGTCATTTTTAACATTGCATCCCACGATAAGCCAGGTTCTGTATAATACCATGCAGGATCTAATCCATATGCCTTTAAACACACATGTCTAAAGTTCTCAAATATATCTGTTAGTTGAAGGACATCTGTTTTGTAATAATGTTCAGTTAAGTCCCTCACTAACTTATGATCGAATTCTTTACAAACTCGTACATGAAGCTTATGGAATTCAGGACTCATTTTTTCTCCTGTTAATCAGTTTGTAAATTTGTCTGGAGATAATGGAACAGGTTCTTCTAATTTTTGAAATGAATCAACATAATCAAATGGATAATCACCTTTAGTATTAACTAGATCAAGCTTATCAATCGGGAAAAACTTTAATGTTTCTCGAAATTGTTCTGGCTTTAAATTACTAGTTAACTCTGCTAAACTCTTTGACATAAATCTAAATGAATCAACAACTCTTAAATTTATTCCTTTTTTGGTCCTGCTTTTACATATTTTTCATATGTTATGTACCTTTCCTCATTATTAGCGACTAGTTTAATTTTCTGTGTATCATACGCTAACTCTTTAATAAACTAATGCGTATCATAGCCAGTTAAGTTGTGAAAAAATACTGGAACAAAGTTAGGATTTTTATAGTTTAAATTACAATAACTGTGAGATTCACCTCTAAATTTTCCACTTAAATGATCATGATCTCTTACTTTTCCTTTATTTTTATTTATCTTATACAAACACTTTTTTTAAGTCATTCTTCCATTCTCTTATTTTTTCACTCATATCATCTCAATCCTTGTAGAACCGTATTTTCCCCTTTAATATATTTATTTTTTTCTCAGCAGCTGGTGGTAAGTCATTCAAGTTTTTCTCACATATATGACAAATATCTGAACTGTTATAAGCTTCTATTTCTTCCTGGTAAGCGGGTTCATATCAACTACCCTTTTATACATTTTCTTGATTTCTATTGCCTCTTTTTTAACATTTCAATAAATACTGTTGCAGCATCAGGACATATATAACTAACGGGCGATTTATAGTCTCTATTTGAATATTTGACATAGTAACAAAAACTCATTGAAACATGCTTTTGATATTTTACTGTTTTAGTACAATTGTGTTCTATGTTTAATTTACATAAGATACATTCAAAGTCAGCAATTATCGTAAATGGAGCTCTCAATGATCGATTATAATTTTGAAACTCAATTTGATTGACATATGATTTAGGAAGTTCTATTCTAACAGCCACATGTTCTTTACAATATAGCTGATAGTTTTGCAACTGCTTCTCATTTCTAAAATGTCTTGTTAAACATCTATCACAGAAATATAACTTCTCAGTATGTTTTATTACTTGACTTCTTATTAATCATGATATGTTTTTCTCGCTTGTTTTTGTGATTTTAAGTGGGTATGCATTATATTTCTTATCATAGCTCTATACATTAATAGAAATATGACTTCTTCTTTCAAATTTTGAATATCTTTTAATTGTACAGGAAATTCAATAGCATCGCAATATTTTTTGTAACTTATTAAGAAGCTCTTTATATGAAATGAAATGCAATCCTTGAGTTTTACGTCCCACGGTTATGCCGGTTAGGCTAAAGGAGACGGTGATTATGAGAAATGAATGAAATGGTGGAATGAAGAAAGTGAGAGGAAACGGGAGAACCCCGAGAAAACCCACGCACACGGTGTTTGTCCACCACAAATTTCACTTGGCGGGGGCTGGGATCGAACCCGGGAACCCAAGCACCAAAGGTGAACGCTCTACCACTGTGCTATCGCGGCCCCGAAGCTGTTTATAATGTGAAGGTCTTTGATACTGAGAACATCTGTCTATAGGTTTTAAATAACATGCAATAGCGCATAAGAAACATTTATTGTCTTAATTTTTAATATTAATCACTGCTTTTTTACTTTTAATTGGTTTATGAAGTTCTATATAGGAAGAAGCTCTTAATGGTACATATTTGTTTAATGTGATTAGTAAGTATTTAATTTGATGTAAAGTCCATCCTGATCCTCTACCTTTAAATTCTTCCATTTCTCTGCGAAGCTTTTGTTTGGCATGGGATATATATATTCATCTAAGTTAGTTAATTCTAATATTCTCTCATTTGATTTTTTGAAATTGCGTTCTTGTATTTCTTTATCTTAAATATAGTCACAAATAAAAACAAGGTTTACTTTAACTGGATGAAATTTTAATTCTTCTTTGATTTTGTTAATAGCAATTCTTCCACTCGTATCTAAAAAATATTGCATCTTTATATCCACCTGTATAAACGCTTCCACCTGTATAACCACTTAATAGTTTGTAAACGCTTCTAGAATGCTGCTTCTTCTAATTCAACTTTGATGGTTATACGTGCTGGTTTAGTTTCTTCAAATACATCTTTTTTAAATGGGAACAGTTTTGAAGCTTTCTTCCTACTTAATCTCTTAGGTTTTGGTTTATTCAAAAATGTCTTCTTGAAAAGGAAATGTTTGGTTAAAGTTTAATCTGTTTTGCTCATCTTCATGTTGTTTAATACGGTCTATCAGTTCTGCTTTTCTTAATCGGGAATATCTTTCGATTCCCTTTTAATTACATTGTCGTCTTAACTCTACTACAGTAAATCTATTATAATTAATCATCTTATTTATTATATAGAAAATCTTACTATCACTCTTCAATTTCTATCTTCACCAAAATTTTTAAAATCATTTCTAGTATCTAATACCACAGCTAATACTCATTCTGACGTGGGAAATCTCGATGTCTATTAGCATATTGTATTAGAACATGGCTTGCATGGGGAGAACCCATCAAAGCTACTATTGATTTAATGAAAAATGATTCATTTTTATTAAATGTGCCTCCTCACCATCATTTGTGGACTTAATCTCTTTATCGCTATCCCAATTTGATTCTGGTGTAAATCTTTCTTTTAATAACATTTCTTGTTCTTTTAATATCATTTCGTATTCTTTTAATAATATGTGGTTTTCTACTAGTGCTGTTATGATTTTAAGATCTTGATGAATAAGGATAATTTTATTTTGTATCAATTTACAATGTGTTTCCATATTTATTATATAGAAAATTAGCAAAAATGATTATTTTTTTAAAGTTATATACAAAACGAGACTATGGAAAGTAAATCCATTCCCAAACTTAAACAATACTGCTGAGAGAAAGGAATACATGGTCATTCAAAGCTTACGAAAGCAAAAATAATAACCTTAATCAATGAGCATAAAAATAAGTCTCTAAGAACAGCTACCACACATTCACAACAACCGAGAGAGCAAGATAAAACTGCTTTAACAAATTTACAACGACTAACTTAACTTATAAAAGACATGGTTCAAAAGTTAAATCCTGAACATATCGTAAACTACTTTCAAAATCCGCTTTGTAGAAATATAGTTATAGATGTACTAAATAGTCGAAATTTCGAAGAATGGAAGCAAATGTTAGAAATAAAGAACTTATGCAATGAATTTCTACATACTTTTGAAAACAAGGTGCATTGGCGTTCAGTTATATCAAACCATAAACTATCACTTTCGTTTATTGAAAACCATGAAGAACACATCGATTGGGTCAGATTTTCAAAAAGAAAAGACCTACTTAAACACGAAAAACGTCATTAACAAGTATAGTGATAAATTTTCCTGGGACAAATTGTGTGAAGCAAAGTATCAAGATCAAGATGTTATCATCATTTAAAACCAGAATAAGTATTAAAACATAAAGAACATACAAGACAACATATTCACTGAGATTACTACACGTATGATAATGCTCGATGAATGAGTGAAGATTTTCTTAATAAGTTTAAAGAAAAGATTGATTGGCTTGCGTTCAGTAAAAAAATAAGTGTAGAAAGTACAGTATACACAGAAACAAGCTATTAAGTTTTGTACACAATTCAGAGAATACTTACGTTTGGTTATAATCTCTCATCATTCAAATTTGCTTAAACTTGCATTCCTAAGAACCTTTAAAGATTAACTCCGTTCGAATATAGTTTCTAAAAAGTGTTACATTGAAAGAAAAGAACTAACAAACTTCTTGAGCGAATTTAATTCTCTTATCGATTGGCAAGCTATTACACCACAACTAGATGAAACACATGTGAGAAAATACCAAAATAAAGTTTATTGCCCAAAAGTTAGTTTAGATGATATAAGAAAAGAATTCATTCTTGATTTTGAAAGAAAAGGCTTAGATTTAAGCAAGATAGTATATACTTGTTGGAATAGGAGGTTCTCTGAAAACTTTCTAATAGCGATGAAAGACAAGATCAATATAGTTGAATTCTTAATAGTAAATAAGCATGTTAGCAATCCCCTTAGAAAGAAACTAATATTACTTTCAACAGGTTTACACTTAATACAAAACTCAGAAGAATGTTCAATATGCAAAGAAACAAAAACTCAATTGTGTAAAACAACATGCGAACATGTGTTCTGTGTTGAGTGTATGCTTATGTGGTTAGGTAATAATAACACTTGTCCTTTGCGTAGAGCGGTTATACATAACAACAACAACAGCGACAACAACGATACTGAATATTCTACAGAAGAACTTAATTTTGATAATCCGGTTTATTCTCGATATCCTGAAAGTCCTGATATTGATAGCACATTTAATATGAAGAAGAAGACTAGAATTATGTTACTGTAGATTAATGTTAAGTTTTTATGAATAATAATCATAAAAGTTATATTTAAAGCTTTTACATAGGATTAGATATTAACCGATCATATAAACCATTAATATTTTAACCAAATCTTCTTCTGATAAGGATGTCCAAAACTCATTACCCTTACCTTTACGAATATCTAGTTCTTGCTGCATTAGATTGAATAACTTAATACTGTTAGGATCTCTAAACTTTTCGTATATTATCTCATGATTTGGATATTTTCCTTCTGCTTCAATTAGAGGCTTATATAGGCTTCTCTTTTGGCATCTGATAGCATAATAAGGGAAAGGATTATTAAGTTTGTTCTTCTTGTATATGATTAGGCAATTATCTTATGAATTATCGTCTGTATATGGTGCTGCAATTTATTTTAAGCCCTCGTTTTGAATTCTCAATCTCTCCATTGTGTGTTCCCCTACTCTTATTTACAACTCTTTTTGGTTTTCTTGAATCTGTTTAAAGTCTTGTATGAAGTAATCTTCGATTATATTGTAACACTTATCATAAAACTCATATGAATTCCAACACGAGATACTAAATATTAATTAGTTTCTTTCATATGTTCCTGATACTAATAGATCTTGTTTCTTTGTTCCTTTTGACTCAACTATGTAAATTGAGTTTTGGTGGTGCATATCTGGCCCACCTAATTTCTTGTTCTAATATCGTAGGATGCCTTTTGATTTATCTAACCTTGTCCAATGTCTAAATTCTTTTCCCCCATTTTGACACAAGTTAGTATCATTGAAATATCCTGTACTATTATCTATAATCAATTTGAAATCACCAAAAACACCATACCAATAATTGTCTTTAATCTGTTCGTAACAAATATCATTTAAACTAAGAGAACTATCAATAGTACCCATATTTATTGTTTAGAAGATAAATTTTTAACTTATTTTTCCTCGCTATCTGCAAGTTTTATTTTGTAAGTTGCTTTAGTAAAGTTCCTAGAATTAGAAGAATAAAGATTTTTGTTACTGTGTAAGAGGAGCTTTCAAGGTAGTCTGAATTCGGTCCACTTAGTTTGTTATTATAATATACTAGCCTTTACGGAATAATAACCTTAAAATATAACACTTATATTTACACTACAACGTTACTTTTATATATCCAACTATTATATGAATCATCAAATCCCTGCCATTTAACGTATACTTTGTTACCTTTCTTTCTCAACACCTTCTTCACTAAGTATTCATTTTTATGTTTCGTCTTTAAAAGTTCTGGTTCGTAAAATCCGCCTTCTACATCCTCTTCTAAAACTTTAATTCTATACGTAGGAAGATTAGATGGAATGACTTCGCTAATAACAAATACTTCTGTTGACCAATTACGTGTATATCCTTTCTCAAATAATCCTTTCGATTTACTTATATGAACATAATCGCCTAATTTGTATTTGGGTTTAACACGCTTATATTCTTTTTGATAAACGTTCTCCAATATTGTTCGTTCATTTTTCTTGTTAACTTCTATAGGCTTCAAACTAATTGTTCTATGAAATTGATTATTATATTCGCTAACTAGTGTTGGTAATCTCTATCCATTTATAATTTTCTTGTGTTGTAAACTTCTTCCACATGTTTTGTTTAAGTGTTCTATTGAATCTTTCAACAACAGAAGCTTTCTTACCGCTATAGGTTAAGTAACGGTTAATCATAATTACCTCCATCAACTTCTTAAATTGCTTATTGTAAAACTCTTTGCCTTGATCTTTTTGAAAGTTATTAGGATTTCTAATTTTTAATATTGGTTCAAATGGTTCTGTAACATTCTTACTGCTCTTATCTTTAACAGGAACGGCAAAAGCATATTTTGAAAACACATCTATAATCGTTAGCAGATACTTATAACCTTTATTTAATTTGAAAATACCTTTTAATACTCCGCTATCCATTTCTACAAGATCTGCTTGCCATAAATCATCCATACCTTAACAATAACACTTATCCTAGGATAATTCTTTCTGGAAGGTTTGTGACTTTCCTCTATAATGTCTTCTCTAATACCTTTACCTTCTTCTAATCAATCTTTCTTTTTAACAAATTAGATTTAGTAACACCGCATACAGAACACATATCTTTCTTAATATATTTTCCTTCTTTGTTTCTTCTATTCTAATTTTACGTTTCTTTGTATCTGTCGATTTCTTGCACTTAACACAATACATCCTGTTTATTATATAAAAAATCATTTAAGTTCTTTTTCTACGTACATAATAATAGATAGTAATTGTCCTTCTTCGGAAGCTGATTTTTTTCCTGCTTGAAACGTAATTACATCAACATTTTTAACGTCTAATGGAAAAGTTTCAACTAAAGTATCGTTTTAAAATAATATGTAGATAGTATTTATCCAAACTTAATTCTATATGCATTATTTTCCCATTATAGAGAAACTTATAACCATTCGATATATTAAATATTCTAAAGATTGGGTCTTTAACATTCTTAGTTTTCAATCGTCATAATAGATTTATAGTTTCTTTCTTCATAATTTACTTCTTTGTTTGATTTTTGGTAATCTTCTTTTGTAACAAATTTATTTATATCATCCTTTCTAACAACATTCTCTAACTACGATGACATTTCCGCTTTGTATTTATTGAATTCTGATATAGAAACCTTTGCGCTAAACAAAATAACTACATTATTATTAGCCTTTTGGATTTCTTCCATATATTCTTTCCTCAATGCATTAACATGGTCTGTCTTTATGTACGTGTCTTGTAATGATTTTAATACATTCTCAAATTTGTTTGTATCACTTTCTAATAGAATATTTATTGATTCAATCTGATGAAAAGTTACTACATCTTGATGGTCAATAGCATCAGCTACATTAACAAGTCTTTTGTTTTTAGAATCAACCAATATTCAATTATTTGATGTAAAAACTTTATCATTCATCCTACTTTTAACATTACCAAAGATATCCATATTTATTATATACAAAATTTATATCTATTTTACAGCGAGAAGAACAGTTATACAAGCTTCACCAAAATCAATCAAATCACCATTCTCATCTCGAATTGAAACTTTGAAATTATTAAATTGGTTGTGATGTATTGGGAAAATATATTTTCTGTAGACTCGTATACAATTGGTTCTTTAAGTTCTGCATTTGTTCTAAACGTCGCAATTAAATCTGCTTCGTTATGTGTTGTATCATTATGTTTTAAAATCACACCTTCAGCTAAATCACAATGAATATTTATAGTATCAAATGGATGAAGCCTTGGCACCTTATCTCCTGCATGTTCTATGCTTCTGGTCAAGTTTTTCTCACTAAAACTTAATACAGTGTTAATGGTATCTAAGGTTATATCACACAATCTGCTAAATATTTTAACTCTGTTTTTCTTTCTGTCTTCAGTGAATTTAAAATCTAAAATAGTTTTAAAACTATCTGTGCTTGGAAGATTTGATTTAATATATTCTTCTAATTCTTTTAAATTATATTGTCCAGGTTGAACTATGAGTTGCTCTGAAAGATAAGGATAGTCAGGAGTGTTACTACAAATTGTGTGTTAAGTATGTTGCATAAAATCCTGCAAGAGCTATTTCTAAGTTGTTTTCGAATGGGTAATGTAAAGACATGTTTAAAACAAATGAATAACCATTTAAATCAAATACTTTCATTTATTATATAATAAATATTAAAATGGATAATTATGATATTAAAGTAAGGTTAACAGAAAAACCCACAGAAAAAGAGGAACGGTGTGTTGTTACCTGATGATATAAGATGTCTAACAGTTGGACCTAGTGGATGCGGAAAAACAACACTAATGATTGATAACTTTTTATTAGCACCAGATGGGCTTAAATATACAAATGTTTATATCTATTCTAAAAGCCTACATCAACCTAAATATCAACAGCTAATGCAACTTTTTCAAGATATACAATTTAATATTAAATATACAATTGCAATAGTAAAAGGAGACAACGAAGAGATTATTCCGTTAGATGAATGTAAGAATGATTCTGTGGTAGTGTTTGATGATTTCATTTAAGAACAACAAAACCATGTTAGTGAATATTTTAGTCGAGGTCGTCGTAAAGGTTTAAGCTCTTTCTAACTCGTACAAACATATACTAAGGTAACAAAACAGCTAATAAGAGATAACTTAAGATTTCTTTGTATCTTTAGACAGGATAACACAAATTTAAAGCACATATATGATAAATTTGTTGGAACAAATATGTCATTTGAAAAATTACAATCCTTATGCAATAAGTGTTGGGAAAGAGAGTATGGCTTCTTAACAATATATATGACTAGGAAAACGAATAATGGTAAATACAGAAATAAAATTAAAGACTTCTTAAAACTGTAAGTTAAACATAGATAAACGTGCTTAAACGTGTATGTTGTTACGTTAGGTTACGTTTTTTATATAATAAATGAGTCAGTTAGATGCTGCTGAAGCTAAGAAATATATGAAGTTAAAAAGAGAACTTGCTAAAAGATTTAAGGAAATTAAACAAGCTAATCGAACCAAATATGGAAAATGTAAAGAACAAGATCAACCTGTTATAGATGTAATTGAAGGCTTAGAACAAAATATATGAAAAGTAACAGAAGAAAATAAAAAAAAATTCAAGAGTTAGTTCCAGTTCTACATATAAGCGCAAAAGTAGATTCAAGCTTATTAGTAACACCTCCTGTGTATGAGAGTTCAATAAGTAAAAGCGATACACCTATAACAGAAATCAAACATATGAAAAAGCAAGTTAAGTGTAAAGTAGAAGGAATAGAATCTTTGTAAGCTACCATTTTGGTAAGATTGCTTCGAGATAATATGCAACTAGAGATAATAAAAGTTTTGGAAATCAACCATATGGTGATGGAAAAATCGTACATATGATTGGGGATACGGAAGTTAAAATTCATAGTGATGATTTAGTTATTAATATTTGACATTATACAGGAACATAAGGTTTATGGGAATTACTAACAAAACATAATCCAAAATACTATAATGAAGATGATCTAGAAAAATATACACAAATAGTTATTGATTCTAATGTAGTATTTCATAACAATGATCCAAATACAAGAAAAGAAAGATCTAATAGAAGCGAAAAATACAAACAAATTATCAAACCTATTTGGGAAAGATATATAAAACCAAAACTAGAACCAACACCACCAAGAAAGAAAACACCAAAGTCTGGAGAAGGAATAAAAATATACAACGAATTACCTAAAGAATTTATATGGATGGATGATGTGAGAAAAATACTTGACCGATTAATAGTTATAAATGAAGAAGAGAAAGCTGGAAATGATAACTTTTATAATGAGAAAGTAGGTATAATGGATATGATTAATTCTAAACTCACACAACTTTCTTCTAATGGTCCAAAGGCTATAGGTTAAATGATAAGGATATTGAATACGTTACCTCCAAAATTTTGGAACAGCGAGAAGTATGGAAAAGGACTACTGAATAATTTGATTAATAAATTTCCATTTGAATTACATATTCCAGGATTTTCGTACTGTGGTCCGGGAACTAAGCTACAAGGAAGGTTAGAAAGAGGTGATAAAGGTAATAACCCACTAGATGAAGCTTGTAGAGAACACGATATTTACTACAGAGATAATAAAGATATAGCATCTACACATATTACAAACAAAGAATTAGAAAATAAAGCATGGGAAAGAGTTTTTGGTAAAGATGCTAATCAAATAAGTGAGAAGCTACCTGCTCTTGGAACTGCTTTAGCTATGAACACAAAAGTAAGGTTTGGTTTAGGTTCGTAAGTATTATGTTTAATTTTTATGGATTTTTTCATAAAAGATTTATGATAAATACAAGTATGACATTAAATAGTTTTACATTTACAATTCCTAACGAGGAACTTAAACAATAAAATATTGATCCCATTTTAACTAAGGAACAAATAAATGATGAAGCTAAAAGGATGAAAGAAGGTACAAAAATGCATTTAACTCTTTCTATACCTCAAGTTAAGAAAATAAAGAAAGAAATAAGGCAAACGATAATAATGTTCACTATGGATGTTTTATATTTACTATTCCAACCATACTAGCTTTAATAGGTGCTCTTGGTTCTGCTACTGCTAGAGTTCCTACTGTAGTCAAAACGGTAGAAGATGTGAAAAAGGATAAAGCAGAACTAGAAGAACAAAAAATACATAACTTACCAATGGAAAAGAAACAAGGTGGTAAGCTTACAAAAAACGGAAAGCCAAAAAAAAGAAAAAGAAAAATGAAACCTTTAAGTAGCTTGGATCTAATTCATTTTGTTAAACAGCTTAATAGAAGAAAATTTAGATGTGTATTTATGAGTGATGAATTACATAAACAACCAAAGAAGAATGAGTGTGGTATTGCTAACTTTGATAGTCTAAAAATATAGGAACTCATTGGATTTGTTATTGGAAAGAAGGAAATAGAAAGTATGTGTTTGATTCATTCGGAGATAATCCACCAAAGACTCTTGTAAAATACCTTGGTCATAATATAGACTACAGTAGCAATCGTATACAACATTTAAACGAGGTAATATGTGGGCATTTATGTATTGTGGTATTAAAAATGTTTACAAATGGATATAGTTTTTCAGAAATCATTAGTCAGGTGAATAGGAATAACGATATTTGGAGAAGGTATATTTAAGTTTAATTTATGTGTTGAATTCATAAAACGATAACAATATTTTTTCTTTATAATAAATATGGATAAAATAGCCATATGAATTACAATCATTTAAACCTAATTAAGAGACAATCGGAAATTTAAATAAACCAAACAAATCTATTGAGTTTGATATAGATGTTTTGGTTGGGTTTGTTCATTCATATTATGCAGATATTTATGTAACTTTTGAAATTAGAGGTAGAGATGCTAATGGAGAATATACTGCTGGACAAAATAATAGACTTGTTAATAACTTCTTCCCACATCTGTTTTCTCAAATACAAGTTAGTAAACATGGACATTATTTATTATCCTGTTTTAACTTCGACAGTTGTAAACACATGTACAATTTCAAAACCAGAAGCAAATCATTATGATGAATGTGGATGGGAACCAATTACTTGGCAAAGAAAATATGAAGAATTAGTATTTTTACTAAGACGTTTACAAAGATTTTGTTTTGATTATAAAGATATTATGTGGAAAGGAGGATTGAAATATACATTTGAAAGAACTGGTTCTGATGATAATGCATTTGCTATTTGGAAAACTAAAAAGCAGGATGGAACGTATGAGAATGACCAACCACATCCAGGTAAAGTTAAGATTACAAATATGGAGCTAGGAATGCCTGTTGTTAATTATGAACCTAACGATGCTACCCTTGCTAAGAACTAACATGTTAAAAGAGGGTAAGATTCCTATTTCCTTCAACATATATCAATCTTTACAAAAATCAGTTACTGGTAAATATTTGGAATTTGATCTAACCACACAATTTAACTCAAGTGAATTTAATATTAATAATTTTGTAATTGCATTTTTCCAAACTGATAGGAATGATAATCAAAAAAGAGATTCAAGCTATTTTGATCATTGTAAAGTACAGAATATCCATTTTCGTAATTCTAGAAGTGAGCCCTTTCCTTTATAGTCTTTGAACTTAGATTTTGAAAAGCATAAATATCTCAAAGCTTTCGAAAGAGTTACAATTGGAAAGTACAAGAGAGTTACAATTGGAAACATTGAGATGTTTTAATATCCTAAAGAGTTTTTTATAATATAGATCAATGTTTGTGATTAACACGAGCAAGCATAAATCAGTAACTGTAAATGATAGAACCAATTTAAAATTAACTGTTAATTTTGAAAGCTATGTACCAGGTAAAACAATTTGTTATCGAGAAGATATAAATCAATTATCTTTAGTTTGTAAGTGTTTATATGGCAATATCATAAAAACTTATATGTAAACCAAGAAGGTAAACAGACTGTGATGCAAACCGTACAAACGGAACGAATCGTTCCACTTGTGTTTAAGCTAAGATGAATGATGAATTGTGTTTACTAGGAACGAAACGTTCCACTTGTGTTTAAGATAAGATGAATGGTGGATTGTGTTTACTAGGAACGAAACGTTTCACTTGTGTTTAAGCTAAGATGAATGATGAATTGTGTTTACTAAGAACGAAACGTTCCACTTGTGTTTATTTAATGAAACCAATAATTTAAAAATGATCATAAAAACTTATTTAATAAAATGAATATACCAGATAACATTCTACGAGAGAATCTAATTGCGTTAATTGAGGATACTATATTAAGACTCCAAAATTTACTAGCAAAAATAAAAAAATAAGAGATTAAAATATATTTATTTTACTCTTATTGCATTTTCGATACTGCTTTCTGGTTCTACAGGATTTATAAATATATTTATTCGTTATAGTTTACTCGATTATTACAACAGCCTTTGCATCTGCTTCTTCCGTTATCACTGGTTTATCAAAACGATTTAATATAGCTTCGAGGAAAGAGTATTATAAAAATATGGTTACTCAAAATACTATGTTTAAGGATAAGCTTAATGTTATTAAAGTAATGAATGGAGAATTAACAGACGAACATATAAAAGACATTGTTGATAGAATTAACCCATTAACGCCGTGTGTGATCATATGATCACAGCAATTAGTACTTATCAAAACAAATCTTATGTAACTTGTGTCAGTGGTTTCTTTACATGATATGCATTACCTACTAGGAGAAGGTTGTGGTAACACAATTCAAGCAAATTAAGTTCCATATTGCCGCTTCAATGCAATCTGGAGGCACAGCTGTTGGTATTGCACCAAAAATATCATAAAAACGGCATTATCTTCACAGTAGATATTACAATATATTCTTATATTTTACCCTTTGCAATTATTTTGTTCTTGGTTATATTTTAGAGATGCCAAATGTAGTAACACTGTACATTTCACTCATCTGAAAATATTTGGTTCATGTTTAATGAAGTTTTTCATCAGTGTGATCGTATGAACACGCAAGGCGTTTAAATATAGTTTTCTCTCTTACGTTTATATATAAAAATGTCTATAGTACAGTAAACTTTTGCAGATAAATTAATTTACAACAGTTTGTACATGCTTTTATTTCACTTCCTTTATTCTTTTCACTTTATTATTATTATTATTATTATTATTATTATTATTATTATTATTATTATTATTATTATTATTATTATTACAATATGACTTTTAGTACTACTATTATTGTTTTTTTGCTTTCATTAGATAGGTGTTTTAGTTCAACAAATCCTTGATATTTTAGAATAGAATGACGTACAATACATAAAGTCATATATCTTGAACCTCCGAAACATAACAACTTTTCGGATGAAGATTTAGGAGAAGAGAAATGCAGTAATTCAAGAGGAAGGTTCAGGAGTATCGACAACCTTACAGGACGCCAATTTGCCAGTCACGCTGAAGTTGTTTTCACAGATAATTCTGTACTAGGTGAAGATGATGTGTCAACAAAGTGGTCACAACTGCGTTTGTATGTCACAGGGCTCAGTCTGTTTATAATATTGAGCGTTATTTCCATTGTGAAAAGAAGAAAACACGCGTAAATCGTCTATATTGATCAAATAGACCAGAATATTCCATCGCATTGAAATCAGGTCCAAATGGTGGTTGTGGACACATTTCTCTTGCATGATTGATGTACCGGTGCGAAATACATGGCTTGTGTTGAGTAAACGTAGGATAAACATCTCACGTTTATAATTTTGAACTTATTTGCAGAAATATAAAGCCGTTCCCTTAGGTGCAGGAGGTCCAATTAAGGAATTGAGCAGTGAGCAATACTGTGTAAGTGGTTACATTCATTCTGGTGAGACGTGTGTTCATATACGTGTGTTCATATACCCTGTGTTCACGCACAGTTCCTGCGAGATGGTTCGAATATAATGAGGGCTTGTACGTACAGACAATATCTTCAAAAAGATCCATAAAGGCCATCTACGTCCGTAGGTGGGGCCTGGTTCCTCTATGGCTCACGAAATATAAACGTAGTATAGCTAACTACTTATATTCAATACCACACTAATATAGCAACCATAGAATGCACCCCCTAGAATTTTTTTCGTTCCTCCCTCAGAAAATCCCATTGATAATGAAATTCAAAACCTACAACTCCATAATCCCAATACTGTGCTTATTTTGTCTTCTAGATTGTAAAAGTTTCTAAGACAATAAACATTTTTCTTTTACATATGTGTGAATAATTTGACGTTGCATTCATGTATTCATGCTATCCGAAGGTGCTTGCTTAAACGCCTAGCGTGTTCACGCGGTCCCACAACGAAACCGCGTACGTCACGAACTTAAAATTTCTCATACGTGGTCTTCACACCCAAATAAGCCCAAATTACCAATTTTACAATTTTAAAATTGAAAACAAAAAATAATTCCGGCGTTAATGGGTTAACTATATATATAATGAGATAAGATCACTACAAAAATGAACAATTTTTTAAAAGTTTCATACAATAAATGAGAAATGGTCTTGCAATTAAACAAGAAAAATAATATTAACATTTTAAAGCTTCTTAAGTTGCAAGATCTGGTAAAAGGAATATCATACGAAATAAGATCATGGAAATTGATAGAAACAAAATAAACTGAGTAAAGGGTATTAGTACATCTAAATGAGAAAAACAAAACCTTATTGCCACAGAGATATAATGAAGATACTGATCAAGTTTTAAAAGAGATGAAAAATAAGAAACTGTTTATGAGGTATGATGGAATGAACAATTGTTCAAATGGTTATAAAATACACCAGTTGTTCTTTAAAAATGAATCTAAGAAGAACAAAAATGACTAAAATTTTTTTCTAAAGTAAAAAATGCAGTGGTTAGTATGGATCCCCAAAAGAAATTTATTTTTACTAATAATTTCAATGTAATTATTAAAAATGTACTAGAAAGCACAGAGATCGTCTTCGAAATTAGTGGTTGTTTATTCAGCTTGAACTATGACCAATGCAGTGAGTTTAAGAAATCATTGTTTCCCATAGAGAACGATGTTAGCAGAAGATTCCATTTTCAGTATCCGAACTTGTAATTTTAAGTATGTTTTAAATTAGAGTTAATTGATTTTAAGAGTTCTATAGTTATAAAGCTATAAAACTAAGACCTTTAGACATACAGAATGCAATGCCATTTGAATTTTAAAGATCTATATAAAAATAAGAGAGGTATTTGAGTTTTTGTAATAATATCCTTAGAGTTATGCAACCTAAAAGACATTCAATAGATAGTAAATTTATTTCTCCTTTGATAGCCGTTCAAATTTTGAAAATTGGTTAATAAATAACGGAGCTATAACAAATTCAAAATTTCGTGAATTTTTACGGGTTTATTTTTGTTTTCGTGAAAATGTTTTTCTTTCAAAAAGTCTCAGAATTTTATGTGGATTATCCTGGTATTTTCCAAATATCTGAATTTCTGATTTTTTGCAGAGTTGCAAACATATTTTTTTCTAAAATTTGCCATTTTTTTATTTGATGAGTTAGCATATTGCAACTATGGAGGGGTAAAACTATCCTCTTAAAAATATTTTGGGTAAACATTATATATTTGGTAAGTGGGTTGGCAACACTGACGTTTTTTCTTTTTGAACATTGATCATTAAGCTAAATATGGCGGCTAGGTGAACACATTCAAGCAGTTACTCACTTACTCATAGATGGCGTTGCTTATTATTTAGTTTATCACTTAGCTAATAGATGGCGTTGCTTGTAGAAGTATTTGTTCATATGTAAGAACCGATTTTCACTTGATTTTTGTAAGTTCGTGTTACCCGAGTGGACTCGCTCATGGTCTGGCCAACTGTAAGTAGTTATCGGCGTAGTCGACGTCGTAAGTTCAAATCGCCTCCAAGCCGGAAGAAGGATTTTCACTCTCTCCTCTTTAAGCCAAACAGATCAGTTGATGTGAAAGGAGACTAGCGCTAGTTGGGAAAGGAAAACGGAGGCACAAGAGAAGCAGCAGCAGCAGAAAGAGGAATATACAGAAAAAGGAGCCTGAGAGGCAGCCGAAAGCAAAACCAAACAAACAAATAAGAGAAAGGCGTAAGTTCTCTCAGGTCCACCTGTGCACAGATTCTGCTGCTTTTTACTTTGAAAATTTATTTATGTTACAAAGTTTTTAGATGTAAGTTTATATGGGTTTAAATATCATAAAAGCCTACTCAATCTCACTTTAGCATTGTTGTTATCTAAATACTTTGTGCTATGTATAGTTAGTTGGATCCTTCTGTAAATGCTTTGTGCTTTCCTGTGTACTGGTCAAAAAATATTGGGAGGGAGAAAGTTGTTTGCAGAACATACATACATACCTTACTTTTAATATGCAAAAAATAGTTGCTCAATCATCTAATTTATCTTATTTTTTTCAAATGAAGGAATACTAAAACGCATTGTCGTTTGATTTTTAAGATTCTGCTGCATATTGTTACAGTTATTCAGTCCAATTATTTTTACAATGGTTACCACAGCGGACACTTACCTTTGAGAATTGAGAAAAAGACATATTCAAAATTATCTCTAGGTCTAAAATTTGTATTCGTTTTAGTTTCTTTTTCTTTTTCTCTCTTCCCATGGAAAAATTGAAATGAAATGTTTGAATTTTACGGCCCACACTTATGCCGGCTAGGCTAAAGTAGACGGTTATAATGACAAATTACTGAAATGGTGGACTGAAGAAAGTAGGAGGAAACGCGAAACCCCGAGGAAACCCACGCTCACGATGTTTGCCCACCACAAAGTTCACTTGTCGTAGGCTTGGATCGAACCCGGAACCCTAAGCACCAGAGAAGAACGCTCAAACATTGAGCCACCGCAGCTCCCTCTTTACATGGATAACAATATTTAAAAAACAATATTAAATTTGAAGCTTTTATCCTCTCGCATAAGGTTTTCATGTATCATGTGGTACATACATAAGGAGATGGGTTCAATTTCCTTTGAAAGAATAAAGTTTGGAATTCATATATTTGCACACATCAGAAGTTTAGGTTTGTTATAACTTAAAAATATTAAAAATATAAAATATGAAATATGGCAAAAGCAGCGTTTTATATTTGATTGGAACTTCTTCATTAAAATTGGCATAGCATTAGGCGTAGTGTTTGAAATATATTTTGAAGATAGATTGTAAAATACGAACGTATAGAGCAACGGAAAACCACATTGTCCTTCACTACACGTAAGTATCTTGATAAAAGGTTTCTAAATTTTGGAAGGAGTACTTACATCCCAAATTTAACCCATTAGGACTCAGAAATGTTATTTTTAAAAACGTTTTGCTCTAATAAGCGAATGCGTTTCCTATAAGCAAATATACAATTATAAACACAGTGCAAAATGATAGTTTTATTGAAATGACTTCACTAGAAAATGAAGAGCTCCTCACAAATGTGGAGAATGGATGTAAATTACTAGGCGTTTACCTGCCAACAAATTTGGGCAAAATACTATTATTTGCGGCTGTTTACCTCCTACTAATACTGGTAATGAACAGTGGCTTGTGTTATACAGAATGTAAGTACTTAAGAATCAGATACTATTACGGTATCCGGGCTCGATCCGTGTACCTTCCCGATTGGGATTTTAGTCCCTGTGAAGGGCTTAGCCATTCTATTACTCTCCAGCATTGCGCTGCCCGGTACCCACCCTCCTTAACCGGCCACCGCGAAGAACTCTCTATTCTTTGCCCCCGAATAATATAGCATTGTACTATTTTATTTAGAGCTTCAGAAAGTTCGTCCCCGCTACAATCGATCAAAGAAGGCACGATACACCTTACCGTAATGGTCCAGATTCGGACGGAACCAACTGGTAGGATAGCTGAGGTGCGTTATGGAAAATAGATGAGAGCATCACCTACTTTCATGGATAAACACAAGTGACATAACAACCATAATCTTACTTCGTCATGCGATCTAGAAAAAGAGAAAACAAACAAATCTAAACATTAGAGAGCCATTTATTCAATAGTTAAACATACCTGTGACACATTGATTATTTTGGATATATTGCCCAATTACGTAGCAAATTCGTAGAAACCTTTTGAAATCGTTCACAAGAACAGTTTTAGTTCGTCGTGGCGCCTGTTACTGTAATCACATTTTTACTAGACACACTACTAATCCGAAATAATCTTCTCGTAGAAATTGTTCTTTCTTCCAATTTTAAGAGTTTATGTAACAGTCTTTCCTGGCTGACGTAATAACAGCATTATGTTGTAGCTACTGTTGGAGAAAATATGTTATTCAGACATTTTCACTTTAGTCGGTAATCATGAGTCCATTACCTTCAAGTGCAACTTGCGAAGTCCTTTGTTTCACTCCTAATTTCGATCACGCCCCCTTGTCGTTATAAAATATTACTTGGGGCTGATTTACTTTGACAACGACTTACGTAAAAATCATCAAACCGTCCATATCAACAACATTATTTTTACTGATTGTTTACACAATTTTGCGAAAATTGATATTACTTATAAAAGTATATTAATATTCATATTTTTCAAAGTATATTTGGGTCTAGGCTCGACTTTGTTCTAGAATTTTTGTTGAGTCATCATTTACACACACATACACTTACATTGAAAACTAACTATTGCGTTTTAAACTCTCATTTCTTTCCTTTTCCTTTTCTTCTACCCTGTCTTTTAGCACCACCAGGCGGCAGCACTGTCAATTAGAAACATATACCACACAGAGTGTACAAATTCAGAAGAACGTCACATAATGCACTAACGCAGAATTTGCGTTTATACGAGAAATATTTTAAGCAAAAATTTGGTACAGTTACATTGGCGGTCGAAAGGAATGTACGTGCACCATTGAATAATGGTAAACGTTCAAGAACCCTGACTGTAGTTTCACTTCAATAATCATCACTGTTTCAAAGTTAAGAGGAACACTAGTTCACTAAGAATTTTATAAGAACTTTCGTCGGGTTATACTTCATCAGATGAAAAAGTTTCATTTAACGTAGAAAAACGACGAACGGGTGGGGCATTTATACGCATACATAAAAGTTTATGGGGCTTTTATATGTAAAGCCTTCTTTTTACATTCGGCACTGTCACTAAGTTAAACATTTATATGTGCATGACTCACAATTGATATACAAATAATTCTCATGATATACCTTTAATATTTGATTATAATATCGCTATATGCGCTCTTATTATTAAAAATAACACAAACATTATACGAAATCATGGCATTATTTAAAAGTAAAATATTCACATTACATACTTCACGATATTATGCAAAATTATAGAACCTAAACAAATAATCATTACAAATTACGCAACTTTTCAACAATTAGATAAAACAAATATTATTCAACTAATATATTCCAATATTCCACAAAAGGAGATGAATAAACTTATTTTACACACATTATATTTAAGTTGCATAAATGACGAAGCATACTTGCACTTCTTAAGCTATTCTGACAAAAAGTTACGAAAAACTAAATCGTTATTCACAAATACAAAGGTTACACATCATTTAAATACAATAACTACATGAAATAAATTTATTACCACTCTTTTGTACTGTTACAACAAGAGTGAGGACGGATAGAAGTAAGTCTGCCACACTTTTACGCTAACAAGCGCTTGTCCACTTAAATTTATAAGTATCCCTTCCCCGTTATATTTATAGTTTCATCCCACCCCTTTGGAATGACAACAAGACCTTCTAGTGAAGTAGGAATATAAAAGGACATAGAAAAATGAACCCAAATGTTAAAAATAAATGAGGGAGGGGGAAGTTGCCATTCATAATTTAATACTCGTGTTACAGTATTCCACTGACACACAAAAACTTACTCTCACTCTGATAAAATCAGAACTTATCATCGTTTACATTTGTAATAATACATGAAAGCTAAACAACTCACCTTGGACAATTGGTGGTTTAAGATCTTACAGTTAGTCTTGATAACTTATCGCAAAGCACCAACAAGACAATACGATAATTTATGTAAACGAGAGTCTCTAACTCATATTTCTTTCACATATGAATACTTATGAACAACAGTTTCATACATATTAGCATCTAGAAAACAATTAGGTCCGTGACTTTTTTTTTTACACGTCACGTCTGTTTAGCTTAGGATTCAGCAAATGATTTAACGCTTACATAAGAGTGCGATGCCGACAATCTAGCTTACCGTTTAAATATTGCATATACGAGTTATATTTTAATAGCTCCTTCAACAACAACTGAACATTGAACTTATTACTTTCGCACTTGTTGAAAACAGATAAACTAACTTTTGTTATATTCAAAGAATTTACATTCACTAAAGTTTCCGGTTCACAAGAACCGTTTTTTTTCACTATTTTCTTTTATAGAATCAAATTCTTTTTCATGTATATGTTTCTTAGCTAATTCTAACCAGATGTTCCTAGTTTTCTGAGTGGGTCTCCACACTCTCATACGATCAATAGAATGTACGCCACAAGATTTTCCAGTGAAAGGATCTACAAGTTCAAAGACTTTATCTGAAATTTTATTTTTACAAAACAGTGGACCTTTAAAAACAATTTTTAAAATTTCGACAGTTCCAAAATCATTGCAAATATCATATATTACAAATAAACAATCCGGCAGAAGGTAACAATGTATTTAACCTACGCCTACTTTTGGTTTCTCTAACTCAGCAGTAATTTTGTACTGTTTCATATGCCAAAACATAATGTACGTGAAATCGCAAGTGATTAAGTGGTTTCTAATCACAGCTTTACTTTTGGAACACACCATATTTATATATGCACTCTGTTTTTCAACACTGCAGATGGCAACATTGCATAAAATATTGCTCTTTCTTTTGCATTTTAAAGCACTGAACTGCTTAACTTTCACTTTATTAGCATTAAAGTTCGCACCTTTTAAATTTTTATTCATTATGGCAACACGGAGTCGATACTTGGATCGCATACCAAGTTGTGAATTCAAACACTGATTCATGTTAGACGATTGATTCACTGACTTTTGAACTATACCACAATCTCCACAATTTCTTCCTTCCTTTCGAAAACTTTTAACACGCTTTACAAGCATTTTTCGAAATTTTAATCGATCACTAATATGATTCTTTATTTTAAACTGGTTTTTTGATGCACCTGCATGCTTGGGTTTTTTCATTGCAATGACGCAATTAACATACGTTTTTTTATTAACAAACATTTTTGATCTACATTTCGTTTTGCATTTATTTTTATTTTTAATTTTGGTTCTCAACAGTACGTGTGATTTACTCAGTAACCTGACGGACGTCTTATGAAAAACTTTACATTTCTCACCATTTACAAATGATCTGCGGTCTGCACCTAATGTAACAGCTGATTCAATACTTAACGATTTACTATGATCGCTAGATTTCAAATTACCGTCATTCGTGCAAGCACTTTCGGAAGACAATTCAAAGAAATAAGCAGAATCATTTTTGCGTGTACCATGCTCTAATATTACACTACGATGGTATTGAAATCTACTTTTAAGATTGGAACGCAGAACCTTGTTTGAGAATTTATGAAAGTTATGCAATAAGCGGAATAATTTCTTCACTTTCTTACGGACTTTATGCAACTTTTGTTTGTTTTTCTTACTCTTTTTACTGTAAGCTGATAAATGAGTGCGCCTTCTGACAAGTTTACTGCACATATGCTTTACGCTACTGAAAATTTCACGACAAACTAGACTCTTTTCTTTCCATGAGACAAAGTTGTTACTACAATTGGGAAGCTTACTGAACTCAACACTATTAAATTTGATTTTTGAATATACAGACATCGTGCATACGAGTACAAAGAAAGTTATTCGTTTGATTTGCTTAACTTGTACTTGACTGACTACTAACTCACAACAGTGCAGATTACTTTCAACATGACCTAGTTTGACCATCGTTACATCAACAAAGTAAAAGCAATAGTGCGGACGGGGATACATTCTAACTCTTTAAGCGGTACACTACCTAAAACACTTTCAAATGTTTGCGATAACAAGCTACTAACGCGCATTAAGGTCTCTTTGCCTCGAGTATCATTACAATAAACGACGACATTAGTGCTGTTTTTCGCTAAACGGTATGCACACAGCTCGTGAATGTTATTCAACCCTTCACACAATACACAATTATCTCTTACCTGTCGCTTTTCAACTATTTTCAGACTAGGAGTGTCTGCTACAGCAATCTGACAACAAGAACTTTCGTCAATAACTGGACTACGAGTGTTCGCATATTCTTTACCTGTACAAGTACTAATAACTACAACACCATTTACTTCATTACTTTCTTTCTCTTGTGACTCATGCTTATCATCTAACTGTATCGAAAATCGTTTAACACTATCTGAACCTGCACGATTGATTTTGTCTACACTTTGTTCTAAGCTCTTTTTCAATTTAACAGAGGATTCCTGTAAGGTTGATACTCCAATTGTAATACAGTCAAAACATTTTTCTAATCGTTGTTTCGTTTCATTATGACATTTCTCTACTCGTTGGCGGATTTCATTGATTGTCTCATTAATAACATCGTTGAGTTGCTGTTTGGTATCATTAACAGCACCACTAAGTTTATTAATAGCTTCAAGCAAAGTTTGCAAGCATATATTTTCACTTTCTGTCATGACTACAAGTTACACATTCACAAACACAATAAATATCAATAATATCTTCAAGTTAGCGCATATAGCATATCATGAGAAATGAAACCTGTCAAATGTTACAACACCTAGATCTTCTCCCAGATACTACATCCGTTACGAATCAGTTAATAAAAACGTTAATTATTATTAATTGATCCGTCCCTGAGAGGGAAACGCCATTCTATTATGTACCTGGGTTCAATTCTTGTCTGTCTCTGTTCGACAAAGCCACTCTATTACGGTCCAGCGTTGTGCTGCCCGGTACTCACCCTCCTTAACCGGCCACCGCGAAGAACTCTCTATTCTTATATAGCTTTGCACTATTTTATTTAGAGGTTCAGAAAGTTCGTCCCCGCGACAATCGATCAAGGAAGGCACGATACACCTTACCGTAATGGTCCAGATTCGGACGGAACCACCTGGGAGGAGACCTGAGGTGCGTTATGGAAAATAGATCAGAGCATCACCTACTTTATGGATTAACACAAGTGACATAACAACCATAATCTTACTTCGTCATGCGATCTAGAAAAAGAGAAAACAACATTATGTTGTAGCTACTGTTGGAGAAAATATGTTATTCAGACATTTTCACTTTAGTCGGTAATCATGAGTCCATTACCTTCAAGTGCAACTTGCGAAGTCCTTTGTTTCACTCCTAATTTCGATCACGCCCCCTTGGGGTTAAGTTTAGAGTTACCCCTCCGCTTTTTATAAAAATCAGGAAAATTTACAGGAGAAATGAGGTAAGAAATGATAATTTGAAGTTTTTATTCGATGTTTAGGAATGTAAGTTCAGCATGAGAGTTATGTTTAATACGAGAAAAGATATGTGGAAGTTAGTACTATTTGCCGGATGCGGAAGGTTTCAGCAGCATGGTAGTTGTAAATCATAGCGAATATGGCGAACAGGTGTAACGGATGCTCAAAAATAATAAAGAAAACCTTTTAAATTTTTGTGAAGCCCATGGAGTACTAAAGTTAAGTGAAATGTAACAATTTTTAATACTTTAAGGACTGTTTTTTGTATGTTGCAAAGTCCAAGGGCACCTTCAGACTGGAGGGGCAACTCTAAACTTAAGCCCCCCCTTGTCGTTATAAAATATTACTTAGGGCTGATTTACTTTGACAACGACTTACGTAAAAATCATCAAAACGTCCATATCAACAACACTATTTTTACTGATTGTTTACACAATTTTGCGAATATTGATATTTCTTATAACAGTAATTTAATATTCATATTTTTCAAAGTATATTGGGGTCTAGGCTCGACTTTGTTCTAGAATTTTTGTCGAGTCATCATTTACACACTCACACACTTACATTGAAAACTAACTATTGCGTTTTAAACTCTCATTTCTTTCCTTTTCCCTTTCTTCTACCCTGTCTTTTAGCACCACCAGGCGGCAGCACGGTCAATGAGAAACATATACCACACAAAGTGTACAAATTCAGAAGAACGTCACATAATGCACTAACTCAGAATCTGCGTTTATACGAAAAATATTTTAAGCAAAAATTTGGTACAGTTACAATACATAAAAGAATTCAAAAGAAGCCATAATGTCAATTATGTTGAATACAAAATATTTTAAACATAATGGCAAATCAATATTATGAAAAGGAAACAGTAAGGCATTTAGTTTATGTTGTTTTGATGAATCTTATAGTACACTAAATGCTTTATTTGAAATAATAGTATAATTATGAAACACAAATTGCAAGTGTCAAATTCTACTTTCTATTTTTCCATGTGGAAACATTCGATATACTTGATCAGATCGTCAACAATTAATGTTTATACGTAAATGATTACAAATAGAGAACTAAGTTGCCACCGTTGCGAATTCAAAGTTCCTGTAGGTCCTCCACTGGCGTCTTGTATCTCCACAAAGCAGCGAAGGAAAAAAAATCTATTGGCGTGTTGTCCGGAGACCTTGGGGTCAGGCAATTGGTCGTCTTCAACAAACGCAGAGACTTGGAAATGTCTAGTCCAAATCCCCAATAAGGCTGTGGTCGTGAGGAGGGACATCGCTCTCCTGCAGCAAAGTGTCAGGTAATAGTTTTTCATCCGATGCAAATGTAAACTGTTCCAACCTGTCCAGATGAACAGTCGCGGTATTGACGCATCAGCGAAGAAAAATGGGCTGCAATATTTAATGAGGCACAAGACACGACACGTTGACCTTTAGACTATTTTCCAGCTTACATTGGAGTTATCAGAGCCTCATATACTGATATTGTGACAGTTTACTATCCTGGACACATGCAAACAAGTTTAGTTCCTGAAACCTCACATTAGTTGTCTAATTAAAATTAAGAATGGAGAAAGAAAAATAAATTTAAAAATATTTGAACAAAAATGTACACACATACTCGTTTCATTTCCCGAATCAAAGTTAAAGTAGCCAAGACTTGTTACGACAACCCGTTTGAAACTGGTAGTGGTATAAATCATACTTTGATCTCTTAATCTATATTTGTAATACAAGTTATCGAGAAAAATTGCAAAAAAATGTTCGTCAATGTAATTTATTATCTTCGCCAAGGAAAATGTTGATACTTTTTAAGTATAATAGATTCAAAAATATTGAATTTCTCTCGCTGATAGGGTTGAGACGATGTTTCCCTCTGTAGGTGCTATAGAAAAGTTAAATACCAGATACGTATTTAAAGTATGATATCAGATATATTAACTTTGGTTCGTATCTTCGAGGAACGTAACGTAATTAACAAATAATTGATGAAGACATAAGTTATCTCGTTAGTATGGCTCAAAAATGACTGTAAAATGTTTTTTTTACCTAGCAAATTCGGAATTGCTTATATTATTCTACGTGAGTTAGGTGCTAGTCGATGATTATATTTCTTCCTTTATTTACTCATTGATACCCGCACAGTAACCTGGTCTGCGTCAAAAGGTTAATAAAGAAGTTGAAAACCAGTGTCAAAGTATGATTGAAAGCCAAATTAGGTCTTTCACGTTCGTAAGTTAAGTAGAACCTGAAAGTGAAGTTAAAGAAGAAAAGTTGAAACTAGTGTACGTAAAAATATCGATCCTCTTCTTGATTTCGAAGTTAGTTAAGTATGTGCTAAACAATAATGATTCTTCAGATTCCCACAGTGATAATACTTTTTCTATGGTAAAAATAACGAAACGAAGGAAAAACAAGAAAGAGAGGTAAATATTTAGTTACGTGATTTGAAATATTTTGAAAATTTTCTGGTCATAAGAATGAATTTACAGCCACTGATTTGTTGCGTAAATTTGAAGATCATGATTTGCATATCGTCGTCGGCAATTCAAAACCTGCTTTGTGCATTTTTGTAAATTTTTCAGGAGAAACAAAAAACAGTATCCTGGTTAGATTTTTTGCTTTATAAAAGTGATGTTATAATTAATATTTGATGCTGGACGTAACTTGATACCTTCTCAAATCATAATAAAATAGGTTTAAAAAGAAAGCCAAAATATAGATATATAATTAATTCCTTAATGCACACAGCAGGTTTTGACCGTATTAATTTGCACATGGCAGCTTTTTTCTTCTTCCGTATTACTGATATTAATCTGAAATTTAGATATTTTTTAGATTCCTTCTATGTTCTAAAATAGAATAAAAAGCACTAACTTGTACAGTGAAATTTTAATGTGTAAACATAAAACTGAAAAGAATAACTGACATGACGAGAAAACATTATGTTTATTTGAAGCCAAATTTTGATAAAACATTTTGTGTCCTCATCTTCAATCAAGGAACACGAAGCAATCAGATCATCATATTTAGATTTGGTAATAGGTATACGTCCATGGTGGAGCTTTTTAGGCATAGTAGTGGCATAACTGGTACTGGATCGCCTCAAGGGCAGATTTTTCCAATTATCGCGATGGCGAAGCTTAAACTGAATTTCTCCGGAAGGGAGATATAACAGGCTTCTGATGTCATTAACTGTAGGATCTCCGGCTTTACGACCGGGTCTGAGGGAACTCAGGCAGGCTTGCTCTTCATAATTGTTGAAAGAATCAGACAATAATACTTTTATGTTGAACTTCTTATTTTCTACTGGAGCCACATGCATTCTTGCAATGTAATCCGTTGGGGAGTAAATTGGTGATTTAAAAACTCTCTCTAAGGAAGAATGCACACTGTCAACTTCTATGTATGTGTGGCCTCTTTCTAGTATTAACTGTTTTATGATAATGTTCTTCTTTACAGTCAGATTTGAAAGCATACTCGCCAAGAATCTGTTTCTGTTTTGGTAACTACAACCATCTGAAATGATTACGATGTGCTTAAAGTTCTCTGGAACTCCTGACATATAATTGTCAATGCATGAAGGGAATTCGTTGCTCGTTATTCCGCCATTTGCTTCATGCCACACATAGAGAGTGACCTCTTCGTTGTTGAGCGAATATACCATGAAGTTATGAACTTGCATCTTTTGATTGTAATAATGAGAACTAACTTCAAGCTTCGGGCTGAGTAGAGTGCTCTGCAAGTCAATTTCAATCACAAGTTTTTCCTCGCTTGCAGAAGCTTTGGAGCTGTTTTTAGCATCTTGAGCTTCTTGTTTTCTTGCACGATGTTCATCGTACTCTTCCTTGTGTAAATTCCCACTAGTGTAGGCTGCACACTTATCACATTGATATTTCCGCGGCTTAAAGATGGAAATGTTTCTCTTTTTCAAATGACATTGAAATGAACGAATCGAGGAATGAAAATGTGAATTCTCTTTGCACGAATTGAGAAATACACAATACATATGAGCCTCACTGAAGAACGTACTTTCGACATAGACTCTGCTTGAAGATGCACGACAATAATGGCTAGGAACTTTGGGCAGTAATCCTAACCAGTCATCCATAGCCTTTGTCTTTACAGCAGCATTTTTATGTCTCTCTGACCTTTTGCTAACAGCTTTCACCCGCGGTGCAGCCTTGATCCCTGAAGCTTCTTCACTTCTGATCCCTTCATTTTCCATCAACTCATTTTCGTCCACATCATATGAGTGTAATTTCTCATTTCGTACCCATCGCATAAAAGAGTCCCTCTTAATCCCGATCGTACTAAGAAAAAACTGGCGACAAACAAGAACTTTTGAACCGGCTGCATTCTTTTAGATAACAGTCATGACCTTCATATTTCTTATCTTCGCTTGGATTCCCTTGATGACGTCGAATTGGTTATCTTGTGTCAGTCATGGACTTTACAAATTCGCGCTTAGCTTCCCAGCTGTTCAGCTTTCAGAAATTGGACAATGTTTCTTACCTTTTTCATTAGTAATGGTTGCACAAAGGAAACTGCGATTCGATTTTGCTTTCTCCATCTTGTGGTTACACCATGGGCCCAACTTTCTGCTTGATTTTTCACATTCCAGCCTATATTTCCCTGATTTAGTTTTACGAAATCCAGTGTACGCTTCCCCCTTTAAACGCTTCTCCTGGTTTTTCATTTTCATATTGCTTACTCTAACTTGCACTTGTGGAGGATGTGAATCACTTTTAGAAACTTCAGCACTTGAATCAAGAAACATTATGGGTGATAATGAGCTACGTGTGACATTACGGTCTGGAAATGCCTGTCTTCTGCTACCTGCATTACTGGTTCACGTAGCCCTATATCTTCAACATACTCGTCTGAAATGAACATTTTTAAACTCCCCTGGACACAATTGTCTTTTTCTTCACTCGTTTGTGGTATGTTGATAACTGGCAAAGTATTGGTAGCAATTTTTGGTTCTCCTTATTCAACAATATCATCGGCTTGATCAAAGAGCTCGGAGAGGATTTCCTGCTCCGTGAGTGACTCGAGTAATGACATTCTTAATTAATTACAATAAAGTTAATATAAAACACTATCATTATTTTATGCAATAACATGAAACACTTCCTCCTCTGTTTAACAGTAGTAATAAGCCTTACTCTCTTCGTCACATTTCATCGAGAACTAACACTAAAACTGTGCATTTTCCAATAAAATTGCGCGGTATATTTAGAAGCAAAAGCTGCCATGTGCAAAACTTCTCAGTAATGACGACCGATTCCGGAATTTGAAACTTGAACTCCCCGATTTTATCGCCAGTGCGTTCATGCATCTCATTCTGATTATATAGCAACGTCAAAATTTTAAATTAGATATTTTGTAACATTTACATGACGTGAAAAGTAAAATTGTGATAAATTTATTACCTTGATCTGAAGTGACCTGGAAGCGGTAAACATCATAGAGAAAAGCTATTTCCTTGTAAAGTTCCTTTATGAAAACCTGTCCATTGGTACTGAAAAACTGACTTCAATCACGGTACTTCGTAATGTAAATAATTCCTTTGTAAGTACTTTGAAATTTAATGAGAAGATATTCGATTTTGTTGATATTCAGCTGTTTAAGTTTAACAAATTTGTTCAACTGAGACGGATCCACGTCATTGCGGAGTTTATTGAGTTTTTGTTGGCTACACATAGCAAAGGATGACAATGTACTGGAACATTCTTCTATAACGCTACATTCCAACCATTCAGCTATTTGATTTCAATATTTTCTTTATACTTAAAAGGAAAATATACTGACGTTTTACTATACGTTGATGAGTTTCAACTTCAATAGCAGGTTTTAAGACTTAAGTTTCTGGGCTTTTGTATCTAAAGTCATTTAGCATTCAGGTTTTTGAGGTATGACGTCCCTCGGCGAGCACACAATCCGGGAAAAGTTAAGGAATGTAGGATTAGGGAAGGAAGGAAGCGGCCTCTGACCTGTAAGTTTGGTACCAGCACGGCATTTGCCTGGGTGTGAATGAGGAAAACCAAGGAAAATTCTTTCTTTGTGGCAGGCCAGAAAACGAGTTTTCTTTTTTCGACCTAGTGTCCCCATTGGGAATCGAACCCGGCACCGCTTGCCCCGAAGGCGAGAGCGTTAGCGAGTAGGGTAAACTTCAATAGCATACTGAAGTTTATTATACTTACCTGGCAGATTACTGAAAAATAATATATGTTTCAATAACAATTCAAGCAGTTGTTCCTTCTGTACATTAGACAGGTTTACAATTTCGTGAACTTACATACTAATTTCGTTAAGAGAGGGAAAATGACTTTGAATACCAGAGTCCGTTTTATTTAAGTTACACACACTATTGTATTTCACACTATTATATTTTGTATTTCCTCATTAGATTTCTGAATTTGTTCACCGTAAAAATGACACAAGAAATTTACTTCAGCAGCTTCATTTAAACGTGCTTGCTTAATCTGTTCTACATTTGACCTATCTATTAAAGTATTATTTTCAACATCTTCGAGTGCATTCGTGTTTTAAAAGAAACCATCCATCCATTCCTGTATCAGGTTCTTTCTATGAATGTCTAAAGTCTTGACTACTGGAACGTCTAGCATAGGTACAACTGCATCTTCGAATTCGCTTTTAATAGTGGAATCAATATCATCAAGTATTACATTATTCAAATGTAAACCAGCTTCATTAATATTTTGTCTAGTAAATATTTTCATTTTACTTTCCTTTTCATTACTTCGAAGAAGGTAAAAGGGAGATCAGCGTTCATACTCCTTCATTGGTACCTTATACCTGTTAGAGTTGTACTCTATGGTAACGGATTTCTTGCCGAAGTCTCATATCACACTAACTAGCGATAACAAATCTCTGCTTAGCAGACAATTACAATTCAGGTCACTGACTACAACAAATCTAAGATTACAAACTTCAGGACCAACTTCTTCACAGAGGGAACCTTACCCTTAATTGATTTGGTTCCCTTTCCACTATAATCTACTAGAACAATCTGAGGAGCGGACACAGAATTTTACACTATAATAGATATTTTCTTCCACATATTGTAGTTCGAAAGACTAGCTGAAGCACCAGAATAGCATAGAGCGTAAAAATTTTCGTTCATTATTTTGACATGAATCCCGGCAGTGACGTACGAAGTTACAATACTTTTACAAAACTCTGATAAAGAACTTATCTTTATCAGTGAAAAAAAATATTGTCACACTTTACCAAGTTATTTAAATTCTTATCGAGTTTTTTTAAAGAAATACTGAAAATTGGAAGGAAAGCATTACATAACTAATTACTTCATTTCTGTACTGATTTCCGGCCACAAGCACTCTTTAGGCAGGCTGTTTCTAGTTTGGGGAAGGAAATCTGGTTTAAAACCCAATATTGCCTGCAGTAGCATCCACAAAAATGGTCTTGGAGGCCTAAAACAAGTAGGATTACAAAGTTTCCTTTACTGCAACTACTTTGCGGTGGACAGTATACAGATGTATGTCTGTCAAATGAAAATACAACGCTGCCATTTACAGTATGAAATGGGAGCTCGCCATTGACACATTACGTTAAAAGATAGTAACTTCATTCACTTATGTTGTAGGTTAATGTAAATGTAACCATCCCCATTTAACATTGGGGACATAAAGAAAATACAGTCCAAACGGCTCGTCCGATTACAAAAATTACACAACTTTATATACAAAACGTCATATTTGAGGACGGTCTCTCCTCTTACATTAATTGTAACTGTCATAATAACAGTTACTCAATGTAAGGGAATTTTTTGAGACAATCTGTATTTACAGTATCAATAGACACATAGAAACGCCTTTCCTGAGGATTTCATAATACTTTTTTATTGGAACACGCCTAAAATATGTCAGATGATGACACTGAAACAAACATGCAAAAGGAAGAGAAACGAACATGGCGTTTCTTGTGCGACAGAAAGCAGAATACAGAGTCTAAGGGTAAATGTGAAACCTGCAAGTGGTGGGTATGTAGGAGGTACAGAAAGACTGTAACAGCTGTAAAGTAAAACAACTGTGCATAAAATCGGAATGAAAAAAGCATAAATTGCGAGAAGATATGTAGCGAGATACAAAATATAGATAGTAACGCAAAAAATGTATTACTGAAAATTTGATAGGAAAGTAACGTTTGGAGTTGTATGTATATCTTAACAGTACATTATCAATTCAGAATAGACATAAACAATGCAACACGAGTTCTGTAAAGAAACCAAGGCAATAAAAGCAAATTGTATGCAAATTCTAACGGGTTTACATAGGTCCCCTACTTGAACGTTTATGTAATAATTTTGAGCTTGGCTGTGCGAGGATTAACTGAAGAAAGTAGATAGTATATAGCTTTGTGTTGGAATTGTAAAATCTAATAATATATTCCATAAGCTAATCTATTAATATATTAATATATTCTATTAATATATTATATAACCATTCTGTTATATAGATGGTAGAGCTGCTTTCATTATGCGTTTACACACTGTCCTGGGGAAGGATTGTATGAAAAGTAGTTTCATATATTGATGACGTGTCTGTAATTTCTATGAATTTTGAAGAACAATTGCAATTTTTGTGTCAAATATTTCAAAAAGTTCACGAAGCTGGTATGATATTAAATTTACAAAATCGTATTTTTGTAATACCAAATTTAGCTTCTTAGGGTTTGGTATCATTTATCAAAGTATTCCAAAGATTTTTTTGTGTGTTCAGTGTGCTAAAGATTTTTCTAGACCTATACATTTAAGACTTGCAGGAGTACTAGGTTTTTTCCATAATGTGATAAATTCGTTGAAAGTTTTGGCCAAAAATCTAAAGTGGATTTGGGATTAAATCTGCCGGGATAGTTTTAATCAATTTAAAATTATTTAGAGTTCAAGAGGTAATGCTTACAAACCCTTTGTTAGATGATGATTTCTGTTTGACCATAGAATGCAGTAATATTAGGAAACATTCTTTTTCAACAAGTAGATGGTAAAGGCGATATTTTAGGTTTCCATAGTAGAACGTTAAAACACGCAGAGAAAAGTTACAACGTCACTGAAGGTGAGTGCCTTTTAAATGTTGGTCTCAGTTGCTGTATGGAAGATAGGTAAATATTTTTACAGATCATGTCTTTGGTATATTTGCGACAGTGGAATTCTAGACTTGCTCGTCGGAGTATACAAATTCAGGGATTTGATGTATAAATTTCGTATATTAAAGGCCAGGATAATCAATTTAGCGATCCATTGTCACGTATTATTTGGTCTCCAGAAACGGAAATGTACGAAGTTAGTAAGTAGAAGTGTTGACATCTTGCTTCATAAATTTGCTGTGCAAGATATAATCAGTAAACGAAAAGAACATCCAGAGTACGAAAAGTCACGAAATATTTGGAAAAACCCAATGACTCTTATGTTAAGGTTAAAAATCGCAACGTTGGTGAATTTTTCCAAAATTGAGAATGTAGTTTTATTAAATTATAGTTACCATTTTCCTGACTACTGGAAAACTTGTATCAAACCATCACTTGTGAAAGATGTAATCCAAAATTATCATGAACAAAGGCATTTTGGTATTAAAATGTATTACGTTTCATAAGTGACTGCTGTTATTGAAAATCTATGCGGAGATATCACCAACAATTTACGTGATTGCACCATTTGTAAACAAAGCAAGATTGAAGCTTCATGACCTCTGCTAAGTGTTTTTTGTAAAGAATGTAAGAAACATGTTCTTAGTTGATTTATTAATCTCACACTCAGCGTGTCATAATGAAAATAAATTTGCTTTGTCAATTTTATATGAATTTAGTCTATATTAGACGAGGTTTCTCCTTTATAAATTCCACCAGCAAATGTGTTTTAAGATGGGTAGTATATTACTATTTTGCAACTATGTTAAATTCGAAATCTATAGTAGAAGGCAATGGTGTATGTTTATATCAGCTAAATTTAAGTCAAAAATGGAAGAATACGCTATTAAAATTCATTATGTGACTCCTTACCATCCGAAGAGCTCTACTGTGGAACGTATTTATAAAGAAACAAATAGGTTGAATAAACTGCTGTGTACTATAAAAGATACTTTTTGGAGAGGTATATACACTAAATTGCCATTTTTTCAATTATTCTGTATGTAGTAGTTTAGGTGCCATCCCTGCAAGTCTTCATTTGTATGCAAAGAAATAATTATTTAATGTTGAAACATCTTGGTATTGTAACAAACGAAAGTTACGATGAAAACGAACCTGTAAATAGGGAGAACAAACTCATAATGGCTGACTACCGTAGGAATCAAACTTGGAAAAAGAAATGATAAATACAGCGAAATACAGGAATGAAAATATAAAATAAAACAAACCGATTTGTGGTTTTTGTTGCATTCACACTTGGGTTCTGTTGTACATACAAAGAATAGTAGAATATTTAGGCTTTATAAGGGTCCATTAATATGTAAAAGTTAGATCTCAGATAAAGCTTTTGCACTTATAGGTTCTTTCAGTGGAGAACCTAGTGGCGTACATTCTCTCAGTCGGATGAAAGAGTGGAGATCCATTCAAGAAACTAAGAATACATGGTTAGAATTGGCTTAGAAGCACGTTCAAGAAAAATAATTTGTTCTGTAAAACAAAACGGTGAAAACGTATATTCTTGTGAGCCTGATAAAACGGTAAATGTAAATTTCTTGAATGTGACTACCGTTAGTTTGTCTGTTTTCAAAGGAGCGAAAGTAAAACGTTCAGTGTCCAGTTATTGTTGAACAACCTATTGAAATGTGACATCTACTGGTATTTACAGTATTTGACTGATAAGTTAGATTGTCAAAAAAGAACTTTCATATTGACTTGAAATCAGGTAAATAGACGTGACAGGTAAATAGACGTGACATGTTAAAAAAGTCACGAAAATGAATTGTTTGTTAAGAACCATTGTATGAGAAATAATTATTTGGCAACTTATATTAGATAAAAGAGATATGAACTGAAAACTTTTTTATGTGAGCGTCATATTGCCTCGCAGTTGCTTTAGCAACAAGTTATTGCAACTGGTAGTAAGATCTTAAGCCACCTAATTACAAGGTGAGTCGCTTAGCGTTTATGTAATTTTGTTGACGTAAACTTGTGTACACTCTATGTTTACTAGATTGAAAGGAAGTTTTTGTTTGTTATTGGAAACACTAATAGACGGTTATTCTATTACAAATTGCAACTTCCTTTCCATTTTTTTTTAACCTAAGGGATCACCTTGCATATTAATTTTGTACTCGTGCCTCACTAGAAAGTACTGATGAGATTTAGAAGAGTCGGGAAGAAACTTTAAATGTACGATCGGGGAAGGGAGACTTTTAAATTTAAGTGGATAGGTTCTAAGTAGCGTAAACGTGTGGAACACTTACATCTTTCTGTTCTCATTCTTATCGAAACAGTACGAAATAATGGTAACGAACTTATTTCATATAAATATTGTATCAAAATTAAATGTATCTTTTCATACTTGTGTTTAATAATTTTATTTTCTTTTGTAATTGTGTTAGAACGGTATGAGCAGTTAACTGTTTTATTATTTATATAGAATTTCAAGAATTTATATATAATTATATATATATATATATATATATATATATATATATATAATTTATATATACATTTAGTATATATACTTATTTTGTTTTCTGGAATTTTGTTTTTTCAATGTATGTTTTTCTATTCGTGTGATAAACCAAATAAGTCGTAATATCATGTAAATTTTACACTTTGATTTCAAAGTAGTTGCATCTAATTTTACTAAAGTGATCATAATTTTATTTTACTTCTGTAAACTATGTGTTTTGTAATAGAATATATAAACGTTTTAGATTTTTGTAACGTTCAAATGTATTTATAATGTAACTTTGAATTACTTTTTCTATGAATGCAAAAATATTAAAATAGTTTTCATGTTAATAAAAAATATGTGATGTGAATATTATTTACATCTATCATATGATATGTTTTTGGTAACGTACTTGTACTTTTTTTAGTCGTAAAAGCACATATCACAGTAGTGAAACCAAAATATTAAAAGCATATCATGAGATTCATTATGTATCTAAAATAATTTATCCACATCATGTTTATCTTGGAAATAGTGCCTAAAGGAAAACCAAAAGTGAAATTACGGTATTGGGCCATTAATGTTTACCATTATTTAAAGGTGCACGTACAGTTATTTCGACGGCGAATGTAACTACTCCAAATTTATACGTAATTTCATTTTCATTCAAACGCAAATTTTCCGCTTGGTGCCAATACTAAAGGTAATCTAAATCCATTTAGTTCGGCTTGTGTGTGGAGTTCTTAGATTGTGCCGCTCCCTTGTGATACCAAGCGAACATCGGTAGAACAAAAAGAACAAGAAGAGAACTGGAGAGTGTGATTCGCTCGTAAGTTTTAAGCGTGTATGTGCAAAGTTGAATCACCATAATAAATAGGGTTTGAGGTACTTGTTTTAATCATGCCTCCAAAAATCTATTTGATTACGACAACCAAAAAACACTAAACTAAAAATTAATTTACTGCGAACAATTTACGAAAAATGACATTTAACATTCTAGTGTATTAAAAAGTGGCAATAGCATAATATTCAATAAATTCAAGATGCTCCGTCTCGTGATCAAAAGTAAGTGGGATAGAGATACTTTTAGCGAACAAAGAGTAAGTGCGCAGCAAGTAAAGATGGTAGGCTGACATGAACATACCGCCCTCGAATATTAGTATTCTTCAGTTCGTCGTACATAGAGTAGAATTTTCTCACTATAATGAAGATACGGCAGTAACATCTCGTTTGCATCGTAGAAGAGGCGATACCAATACTTAACATTGGTAGATTGGTGCCCTATATCCTCATTATATCATTCTGGCAACAATGATTCATTTTCTCCCTGCTAAATGTACTAAAGCAGATATGTATTTTGTTTGAATCAATTTTCATATGATTTCGTAAACTTTGTCTTTCTCTAATTCTTGGAATTTTACAGGTCTTAAAACACCAACATCATTTTTGTTGTTTAAGTAAGATGCTATTTCTTACATATTATATAGAAAATCATTGATTCAAACAGAGAATTCAACTGTTGATAAATTATCTTTAGCCCCTTTTTAAGCTTTAATGCATTATAAGCTTTTTTACTTATCTTTTACCAATTACGTGTTTTGTAAATATAGGTGTAAAAAATTAAATTTTCCACAATCAAGTAAAATACTTCTACCGGACTTAGTTTTTATTTTCTCCATTTTTGAAATCTGATGTTGTACCACTAACTCTAATTCTGTAAACTTATCACTAATTTCTGTTATAAGTTTCTAAGCTTATATAAATGTTCAGTACATTTTGACATATTTATTTGTAGAAAATCTTTATCTACCCTTATGCGATATTTCTTATATTATTTTTAATGAAAAAAGTACATATAAAAGTTCTATAAACTAAATCTGATCTAATCTAAAATGTTCTACTAATTACTCATTCTCAGTAGAATAAACAGTTCTATTGACCAATTAAAATCGCATAACAAATTGTATTATTAGCTATTATTGTATTGTTACTTCTACCTCTTTTCTGAGTTTGAAAGGTGTCAATTACAAAATCGTTTATATCAATCTAGAATTAAACTCAGTAGCTATTTCAAAATCTAAGAAAGAGCCTTCTGCATTGTTTTGTACACATTGATAATGTGAAAAGAGAACATAATTTAGGTTGTTTAAGAATATTTAACTTTAACTTGCTTTAGTACTTACGATCATACTGCACAATTGGCATTCTTATCTTCATAGACTTTATTGTTATTTTACAACTATGAGGCACTCTAGCACCGACTTCTGACAGTATATAACATCATTATTATTACCAGCTTTTATAAATGTTATCCACAATCTACGTTTCCACATAACCTTTTTATAATTACTTAAGAATGAAATTAATCTTTAAAAGTATAAAGCTGCAAATCTTTTCGCAATCCAAGTTTATCACGTGCTTAACATTTTGCTTGTTTTAATTACTCAAAGTTTGCTTTAGAAATCTTTGGTTTAGTTACGATAACTTTAGACGTCATTACAGGTAGATCAATCATATCCATAATTGCTCCATGCTTTCTAATTTCTATGCTAGAGATCAAGATTGGCAAGAAATTATGTACAGGTTTTACTGTATCATTAGCTAAAAGATATAGATACATTTGTAGGTGTTATAAATGGCCGATATCACGGAGAAGTTATGGTGGTAATAAATAAAGAAAATATTCTTGATTATATGGTCTATTTGTAAACTATTTGGAGTTAACATAATGCTCAGATCTTTTTACTTCCTTCTTTATGTTGAATCTATTCTTAAAAATTTCTGAGTATTGCTAAGTTACCTCTTAAGAAAAATCATTAACAATTGAAGTAGTTAAAGAGTCTGGTAACGAAAGCGAAACAGATTCTAAAGATTTCGGATCATAAGGTGCAATCTGATGGAGCTTCGCGACCTAATCGAAATAGTTTCTATATAGAAATGGAATATCGCTTTGATCTCATCTTTAATTTCAAAGACAAAATCTTATAAATATTGTCCCGATGAAATTCCTCTCCAGCATACTATATCACCATAATCTTATAGAGTTTTCAGATAAGGTCTGATGATATGATATGCGGTCCCTATCATGTTTTTCAACAAACTCTTTAATAGAACCTGATAAACGTGAAAATGAGCATTTTCCAATCAACCCTATCAGCAAACTTTCTTATCAAATATTCCGACAATTTTCTGCATGATATTATCTCCCAATCAAGCCTATCTGCAAACTCTATTATTAAATCTTCTGACAAGCCTATGAACGATAAGCCTTTTCAATTAATCTTATCCTTATGTTTACGTATAAAATCTTTTGTAACAGTTTCAGTAAAACACATATAAGAGTGTTTCTTATCTGTTAGTGTATCTAATATTTCATCCGACAAATTCATAATATGGTTATCAATGATATTTTGCATAAGGCGTTTGTTATTTTCCTTAACAGCTGATTTTATGTAAATAATAACATATCAACAGCAATGCAAAAATTAACACTACACTGCTCGTGCGGATTACTATTGTAGTCCAGTAGGTTTCAGCTTTCTTGTATCTGAGGGTTGGCAACACTTGTGACCTTGAGCGGTCGTCTACCTTCCTCCCCCATTTCTAGAACACCATTAGTCGAGTGATAGCACCCAAAGTCAAGGCATTGATGTTATACGGCTTATTATTTTCGCATGGACTACTATTGTAATCCGTGCGAGTACTGACGTGACAGTTTGTTTTCTGGCTAACGTTTTAACTGTTCTCGTTTTGAATGTATTATTTCACATTATTCGATCAAATATATGTGATATATGTCAGTTTAAAATGTCAGAGCAACAACAGATACGACAGTGGATAACAGAAACTGAAAGTGGTGACGAAAGTGTTTTGAGCATAGAAGACTAACATGAAATAGAGGAAGATGTCGAGTAGTGACTCTGAAGAAAGTGGTAGGGACGATTTGGAAGAAATAGAAGATGAAGGAAGGAACTGTGTTATCTAGGAAGACAGGTTTCACGGAGAAGTTTACATTGGAAAAGACAGAATTATCAGATGGTATATATCTAGTGCACCCAAGAAATACGCGAACACAGCGTCATAACACCATACCTACACTGCATAGTTATTAAGATAGAACAACACTAAATTTGGAGTTGACATATTAGACAAACTGTGTCGCAAGTGTGATACAGCCAGGAATTCGCAAAGATAGCCACTCACTCTCTTCTTCCACGTGTTAAACGTTGCTGGAGTAAACGCTCTCATTGTTTTCAAAGCAAACAACAATGATGCTATAATCAACCGTAGAGACTTAATGCAATCTGTGGCTATGGAACTTACTAAACCCTTTTGTGGAAGATGAAGCAACAAGGTACCCGAAAAAGATGTTTCAGGTGCAGTAAGTGGATCTGCTCTGACCACAAGCACACTCTTTGCACTGACTCTTATAGCAGAAACACCGAAAATTTTCCCTACCTTTGACCTTGTTTTCAAGTGTAAAAGTTAAACTTGCAAACAATTTAACAACTTCTTTTTATTTTTTATAACTGTTTTTAACACTTTTAGATGCAAATTTCCTCTCAATTTTTAATCAAATAGTAGGAAAATAAACGAACATTTACAAAAATATAGTAAATTGCATGTGCATTTAAAGTTTCGCCCTCTAATTCTTTTTGTGCATTAAAAAACAAAATATTTGCACTGAAATGTGTTCTTTATTGCATGTGAAAACCCACAAAAATAATGTATAAAATACCGATTGGATAACCACTAAGATATATGTATTTATCAAATGGACTACAATCGTAATCCGCGCGAGCACTCATGTTTCAACAATTTCATGCGAGTACTGTAGTGTTAATTAAATAAGGTTTATCAAAATTAACTTTTCATGTAAACTGTTATAATCATTTTGGTCTTAATAAATACCATTTGAATCATACTCAGCATCATCTTCATCATTATCATCTATATAATATCACACAATATTGAATACAGGTGTAAGAGATAATACTTGTTTAGCAAGTGACATGTTCAATTACAATTCTTCTGCATGTAAAACATAAATCATTTCATATTTAAAGATTCTCTATATAATAAATATCGAGAAACTTTTTTCAATCTCATAGAAGCTGCATTATAATAATTAAGATGACAATTCTTCTGTATGCAAAACATAAATCATTTCATTTTTAAAGATTTTCTATATAATAAATATGGACAAGCTTTTGTCAATCTCATAGAAGCTGCATTATAATAAATAAGATGACGAGTTTTAAGAACGATATAACAAAAATGAAATCAAATAAAATTTGCAAAGGACAACGCAAGAAGATGAAGTCTTTAGTTAAATGTATCATGATAGATTTAAGGGGTGCATGTAAACAGAAAGAGATAAGAGGTTATTCCCGACTGAATAAAGCAGAACTTAATGATCGTATTAATGGTATTCTTAAGAACGATAAAAATAAATCAGATCAGAATTTGCAATCAGAAAAGAAGAAGGTGAAGTCTTTAGTTAATTCTAGTGTACTAGATTTAAGAAACTTCCTAAAGAGAAGAGGAATGAGGTTATTTTTGTGTAAGGAAAACAGAACTTAATGGTTGTATTAAAAGGTATGAAAATAGTCGTATCAAAAAGTATGAGACGAACAAAACATATTGAAGTTATTCCAAACATTCCCATGTGAAGAAGACATCTTTGGAGTACAAAACCATAAAAGTCTAGATAGAAAGAAAACTTTAATACTGTTTCCGTTTTAAAAAGAAGTAACTGAAGAAACTAAACCAGCACGCATACCTGTTTATGTTCAAATAAAAGGAACTGCATTTTAAAAGAGATCACAAACAACTATAGTCGATAATATAAGTGGATATAAAGACCGAATAAAATTTTTGAATATAAGTGGAAGACATGCTATTAACAAAATCAAAGAAGAGCTGAAATTCCATCTAGTTAAATTAATCTTTCTTCATTTATGACTATAATAAAGAAAAAGAAGTAAAACAATTTAATTTTGAAACGTCAAATGAGAGAATTCTAGAGTCAACTCACTTCGATAAATACATATAAAATGCTAAACAAAAAGATCGTACACAAATGGAAGAATTTCGCGGTAGAAGATCAGGATGGAAATTGCACCAAATTAACTATTTATAAGTCAGATTAAACAAATATGTACCATTAGGAGCTTCGTCCAATATTGATCATTCTAAACCAATTATAGATAGAAAGCAGTAATTAATGTTCAAAAGAAAGACAATAAATGTTTCGTATACTCTGTGGCAAGTTACTTAAAACCATAGATTATCCGTCACATCCTCAAAGACCTTCCAACTTGTTAAAGGATCAGAAAATAAATATTGTGAAGATTTTGAATTCCCTGTACATTTAAATACATAGTAAAGTTCGAAAAGAGAAGTAAAATTTCAATTAACGTCTATAGCAATGATGAGAGATATCACGACGCGTAAGCAAGAAAACATGTTAATCTATTATATATAAAACATGAAAAAATAATCATAGTACCCGGATAAAGTCTTGTAAAGATTAATAAAAAGGCCAGTAAAATATGAGGAGAATTTGTACATCTTGGTGTTTTACCAAACATTTTATAAATGTGGCGCACTTACAGCATGAGCTATACTATAAAGAACATGAGGGTATTAGAATAGAACTCCCGAAATGATATGACAATCAAATAGAATTTTAAAACTATAATCGATCGTTAACAGTTCCGTTTGCAATATATGCTGACTTTGAAGTTTATGTCAAATGAAAATATGACAATTGTTTTATATCAGTAAAATACCAAAAGCATGTCTCAGTTAGTTTCTGTTACTATATTAAGTACACAAATGAAGATTATAAGAGCCCTGCTAATTATATTGGTCTAGAGACTGCGCAAGTATTTGTTGAAATTTTACATAAAGAATCAATAGAAATAAAGAAATATACAAAAATCGAGTTTAAATGAATATGCAAGCAGACGAGGAAGAACAAATATATAACAACTTCGAAGTTTGTCACATATGTGAGAGAAATTAAGTAATTTACCTCCAGCAAGTAAAGAAGAAATAAATTCATTAGAAATAAAGATAATATTATACGAATGTAAGGAACATATGAGCAACAAAACAGAATAATGGAAATGTGAGTTAAGAGAATCTTTGTATAAGATAAACACAAATAAAGCAAAGGTAAGATATCATTATAATTTGAATGGAAAGTTTACAGGTACAGCTCAGTGTTATTGTAATTTGGACTAGAGGAATCCTATTTTTTCAGTATTTATTCACAAGTTAAGTGGTTGTGATACTCGTCTGTTTGCAAAAGAGCTTGCTTAGGTTACAAATGAGATAAAACTAATAGCAAAGAACGAGGAGAAATATATAACATAGTCGAAGTACTTGAAGGTTCATAAAAAGAATGGGTTCGATTTACGATTTCAAGACTCATTATGTTTATGTCAAAGAATTCTTCAGAATTTGAGATAAAACTTACAAAAGAACATCAAAATTCTTTCCCAATGATCTGTTAGATTTCGTAATTCAAAAAGGCGTTTATAAGTATTATTATATTGACTCAATTGTAAGATAAGAACAAAACAAATTACCACTGAAAGAAATCTTCGTTAATAAGCTTATCGAAATTATATAAGTGATCAAGAGAATGAACATGAAAAAAAGGTTTGGAAATTATTAATATTAAAAACATTGCAGAGTATAGAGAACTTTATAAAAAACGGATGTGCTAATATTACGAAGTGCTTGAAAGCATTAGAAATCTGTGTATAAAAGCTTTTGGTTTAAATCTGGCTTGTTCTGTCAGTGCTCCCATCTTATCGTGGTATTCAATTTAATGATGACAAAAATCACTCTAGAAATGTTGGTAGATTATGATAAGATATTAATGTTAGAGGAGGGTATAAGAGGTGGAATCTCGCAATATAGTAAAAGATATGTAAAAGCAAACAACAAATATATGGAGAACTATAATTAAAATTAATGTTCCAAGTACCTATCATGTTTAGACGCAAGTAATTTATATGGTTTTCAATGGCTGGGCAGTGAGTAAGGAAATACTCATATAAAGTCTTTAAATATGTCAAACCTTAAATAGATATAATGAATACTGCAGATGATTCCGAGATAGGTTATATATTAGAAGATCATTTAGAATATCCAAAGTATCTACATAGTAAGCACGCATATCTAATATAAGCTCTAGCAAATATGTGTCCACCAGAATCATGACAATCAAATTTATTAACGCCATTAATAACAAAGAAAGATACGTATTTTAGAATAGAAATTTAAAACTTTATATATCACCTGGAATCAGATTAAAGAAAGTTCACAGAGTATTAGATTTCAATTAATCAGATTGGTTAAAGAATTATGTAGATTTAAATACTAATATGAGAAGGAATGCTATGAATGATTTCGAGAACTACTTTTATAAATTAATGAATATTAGCGTATTCGGGAAAAATGCAAAATATTAGAAAGAGACCATGAATTGCCTTAGAATATAATAACGAGAATGTAGAGAAATTAATATCCAACCCGAACTTTGATTACAGAACAATATATACTGAAGGTTTTCGTGCGACATATATATGAAAAATGCCAAATTAAAACTCAATAAACAGATATATGTGGGAATGAGTGTATTATAATTACCAAAATTATAAATTTACTACTAATGAACAAAAATTATTGCGCCAAAGAAAGGATAAAATCAATGGTAAAATAATGACTGAATTTATTGGATTATGGTCTAAGTTGTATGCCTTTAGAGGAGGAGATATAGGAAAGAAAAATATGAATAACTAATTGTGTAGTAGCGGCGGAGTTGAAGTCTGATGAGTATAAGAAAATTATTCCAAAATCTAAAATCCTATAAAGATATAAACCATATTCGTAGTCATGAGCATGAAGTATATACTATATTTCTTAATTACTTAGCGTTTGATCCGAGTGATATTAAAATATATATAATAAAGGATGGTATAAATACGCTGACGTTGTGGGATAGAAGAGAAGTAGATATAGCTTTTAGATATAAGTTAATTGTAGTTCTTGAATATAAGTTAGATATAAGTTAGTAGTAGTTTTAGTTATAAAGTTTGATGGATATCATAAAGCCTATGCCTAAAGCATTATACATAGACCATAAACTGTCATTCTGTAAAATATTTTTCCGTCGCGTATGTTATAAAAGATGCTGACAAGGGAACATCCTATATTGATAGTAGCATTTCGCGCTCAAAGAGTTTGCAATCGAAAGAGGACTGAAAAAAACGGATAAATCCAAATTTATACATGCGGACAACCAAAAACATAGGAGATACAGAGGAAAGAAGGAGCAATAATAATATTCAAATATCAATGGAAAATTGACAAAGAAATACCTGGAATGATAGCAAAGTCATAAAAAGCAGACTTGCACAGCAGTATGGTAAGCAAATATTGTACCCACAGACATGCTCAATGACGTAAGAGGTAATGCAGTGTTGCCAACATAGCAAAAAATAAACTTTTGTGCAATGGCACGGGACACAAATGATAATATATATAAAATCTAATTTTAATAATAACACACCTGTGAATTCCGGATGGACAGTGTTGCTAACTTTTGAAGATAACCCTGTATTAAGTCCAAAGGTATAACATCGCAGTTGTACATACACGACACGAGTCTAACTAGTGGAAACCCAAATATAAGACCACTAATGAAAATAGAACCACTGAAATACGAATATAACTAACGGAACACAGTGACGAAGCAGTGATGCCAAAGTGGAAAATCGGAAATGCGGCATGCATGATCTGCGATGATCTGTCTCCGATCATACTCGTCGTGGGCGCGTTTGGCGTTACACTCCCCCATGTGACGAGGACTGTAGCGCCACCCCTGTCCACTTCTGGACGATAGGTCGCGATTATGTGGTTAGTTTGTGTCAGGAAGGTCTTGTGTAATTTGAACCAGTACTTTTTGGACACCATATCTATCTATATATATATATCTATATATAAATATATATAATTAGATAAATAAAATAGATAGATGGATAGATAGATAGATACATACATACATACATATATATATATATATATATATATATATATATATATATATATATATATATATATATATATATATATCGTATTCTCAATCCCGCAATCGTTGTAATCTGCGTATCAGCTGATTAAAACATACTGACGTGGGGTTGTGAGGAAGGCGATATTTTACCAAACGTGCCCACGCGTGCCTCCCCGGAAAGACAAACATGTACACATATAAAAAACAAAATCAATTGGGTGCAACCGGGGACACCACTGGGAAAACATTCGTGTATGTATAGTTATCATTGAGGAGTACGTCGCTGATAAGGAATTGTAACAAACCTAGCTGTGTGTTAAGACAGTTCCGCGATGCGTATGAAGGCCTAGTTGACAGTCAAAACCTGTGACATTGCTACTGCTATTCCATGGTGTCTTATTTATGGCAAAGAAAGGGGTTGTACAGTACTCATATGATAATTGGGATAAAGGGCGTTTGTTCCAAGTGCTGTGCGTGTTTGTTTGTTAGTGTGCATTGAGTGCGCGTCTTTCCTATCATTAAGACACCAACTTGGGGTTTACTCTATTCACAAGACTCGTACGTACGTTAATTCTCGAGAAATGCACGGGACTCATACAGTTCCTTGATGATGTTTTTATTTTTGCTGGTACAAAAACTTCGTCTGCTTCATTACGGACAGTGTTTTGCCTACCGGCGAGTTAACATTTGGAGAAGAGATTTGCTCATTACCAGTTTTTTGACGACAGGTTTCGGGACATGATCAAGTTTGCCTTCTTCAGATGTGGTTATACTGATGAAGTGCCACCGTACTTTCTGACACCAATTGAATACTGTTTCGATGCCACGATATCAGACGAATGCCAGGAAGAAACATGTACCAATGTGAGCTTCGTCGGGTGTACACATTGTATGAAGTGTTTCTGCTTATCTCATACCCTCATTACAAAACTACATGTCAACTGTTCCCAATCAAACAATGTGCTGGAAGCAAATTGTGTGTGCTACAATTACACCCATTATTGTGATTATTACACAATATCAGGGATACCTTCCTGCTGTACAAATCTGGTTTACGTCGGTTTATTACTTTTTCAAGCAACCCTCTCCTCATCGAGACCAACGTCATGACAACAGCAACACTAACATAGTGAGTACCAATAAGTAGTAGGGTGCTTAATTATGTGTGCACTAGAGAAGTGAGCCCGCCAAGATCATGCAACATTTTGGCGTATGTGCTGTGTTTTGCTGCATTTCTGATTTTCCACTTTTTACAATACTGCTTCGACAGTGTGTTTCGTTCGTTATTTTCGTACTTCAGAGCTTCAGTTTTTATTAGTGATTTCATATTTTGGTTTCCACTAGTTAGATTTGTGTCCTGTATGTACTCTTCTACATCTGCGATCTTATATCTTTGGACTTAATAAAGGGTTAACTTCACAAGTTTGCAACACTCTCCATCCGAAATTCACAGGTGTGTAGCTTTTGAGCACGCATTGTGGGTATAATGTTTGCTTACGATACTGCTGCGCAAGTCTACGTTTGATGACTTTACTACTTTTGCAGGTATTTCCATGTCAATGTCTATTTTACATTGCTATCTGCACATTATTATTGCTCATTTAATCAGTATCTCCTGTGTTTTTGGGTGTCTGCACGTATACATTTAGATTTCTCTCTTTTTTCAGTCACCTATCGATTGCGCACTCTTTGAGCGCGAAATGCTACTATCAATATAAGCAGAAGTGCTGTCTGTTAGCAAGTGCTACCGAAGTAAAGTAATTGTCACACGTGACTTTTCTTCCTTTCTTCATAAAGGGCTGAACTAGTTTTATCGCAACATATTATGAAAGCTTTTCCCTGCCGGACGAAACTCATCCTTGCCCAGGTAGGGGATGTCGTTTATTACATATTTTGTATCATTGTCCACGGCTACCCAAAACTTTTGCCGATATTTATCGGGCTTCGACGGCGTGTACTACATGACAGGACATCGCGCTTTCGACGGGAACGGCTGTTCATTAACAGTTATGTCTTGGCCTGGTGCATAGCACATCTGTGAATTCTCCACGAACTTATACCATATTTCAGAAATATGACAAAATTTTTCTGTTTCCAATCTTGCGCGTCTCGTAGACTTGTCATCGAATCGTAAGTACCTCAGAATCTCCAAGAAACTGTTCCTGGACATCGCCTTTTGGCAGGAGGCAGGACACGGCCTTTTGTACCTTGAAACCTTTTGTCCCTGTAACACCACATCATGGCAATAAATGCTTCTAACTCATCCAGTGTCATCGACCAACTTTCCTCTCCAGTTTGTCTGCGTGCTTTTTTCTGTGTATGTCCACATTTTATTCAATATAGGATCATAAATTATTAGGCGCCAATAACTGGCAACATAATCATCAGGAATGTGGCGTATCGCGTGTGATGTCGGACCTTGTTTTCCTTTCAAAACATTTTCCTTAGCAATCCTACCACTTGCAGGATTACCTCTCAACGGGTACCATCTAGAGCAGTAATTGTCATACTAATTTTTAAAATGGACTGTTCCCTTGCATTACATACACGCTGAATCGGTAGCGCAGTTTCTGACATGGATTTGCTACCATCATCTGCCATAGAATCTGACATTTTTGTCTCATCCGAACACTTTCCCTAAATCACTTTTGCTACTTTTTTGGTCTGTTGAAACTCACCTTGTACATTACAGGCCCGTTTATGTGAGAAACTGGGGTCAGAGATGTGGTTACTGCATGATTCATTATATAAAATGCTATCACTTGACGACACAGGAATAAAGTCCTCGTCACCGCTGAGGCTGCTGTCTGACCAACCTCCTGAATCTCCATCCGATAGCTCACGAACACTTGACGCGTGCTTGGTCCTTTTCTGTGACATTTTCAAACACAAATTTCGAAAAAGTTGTCAATTACAGACCACAATTGACTGAAACTAACTACACAACACTGACACGCCCAATGTACCGTAAACTTCACTGCAATTATTTGCGCTAAAAAGAAATGCGTCATTGCCATCGACTTAGTCAATAGAAGTCATAACTAGCTGCCGAACTATGCTAATTAGCGTGAAACGAAGCTAATTAGTGGGAAAAATTTGAAACACTATATAAAGTCTTTGTTTTCCTGGGTAGGCGGATGAGAGGAAGTGAACGAAGGTTAGGTGGTGTTGAAGGGGGAGAACGCATTGAAGGGAGGGACAGGAATGTAAACAGAAGAGGGATAATGAAAGTCAGTGTAAAAAAGGGGGAATAATGTGCGTAATAATGTATCTCTCAAACCTATGCATGGTGGAAGAAAATTGTTCAGCGGGCATTCTAGGGGTATGTGGTAATATATAAAAATCTATAATTCTTACGAAGCTTATTTTCTCGCAATCGCGTCCTTTTTTTAAAAGATTAAAAGTCACGGAATGTAATAAAAATCGTGCGGTAATTAATAGTTAAGGACTGCAATGAAGATAATGGTGGAACAAAAATGTTCCGTTGTGCATTCTAGTGTTAAATCCTCTAACGCATAAACTACTTTTTTCAATTATATTGCACGTCTTTTATTTTAAATATTTCCATGATCCATTTTACTTTGTAACTGTTTGGAAAATGGCGTTTTGTTGTTATTAACGCCTTTTTAAGCACCTTTTTTATGTTTTGCTATTTTAACAAAAACTCTACTATGCGGCAATATTAATTAATTCCAAACTTATTGAAACGTATCCTGGTATACGCTGGCTGGTGGTAATTGGTGCCTTCTAGTGGACGAGAATTATATGCCTGCACTAACTTGAGCATCGCGTCTATGTAACGGTACGTCTTTCTCACTGTAAGATATTTCCACATTCGCTGATTAAGACCAGCAAGCTAAATACCAGCTAAATGTATCTATGACTTAAAATATACTTCTACTTATCGTTATATTTTTGTAGGTTTTGCATATTGTTAAATCAGCTTGCCACTGATCATCGATAATAAGCAGTAGAAAGGAATTACGTGGAAATTGTGTTCCTGCAGATTTACGCAGTGTAAATATAGGTTTCTTAAACCATTGTTCCTCACGGTGTTATTTTATTGCTTTCCTTAATGCCAATGGAGTTGAAAATGAATTAGCAGGTGAGGGATTATAATAAATGTCAGCTAGCTCATTCATATATTTAGTCATGCCATTTACGTACCTGCTCCTCCTCTTCTTCTTTTTCTTCTAGATTAGTAGCTGAAGAGGTTAGCTTACGGAAATTTGCAGTACCGGTACGGTAAGGGTTAAGTATATATTCCAAGGGATATCAGATTTGACTAATAGTATAGCAAATGGTTCCCGATGGGCGTTTTCTTGCCACATCTAACAAAATCCGATATTAAATCTACTGTATTAGCACTTGGAATTACCTTACTATAAATATCAACGTTACATTATCATCGCACTGAATGTTGGGATTTCCTTTTCATTTACGTAATAAAGGTCTTGCTTTACGAATAAAAATGCATGGAGTGTAGATAGAATTTCTTCATCTTCTACCTCGCCATCCTTCTCTTTTTAAATCTTTCAGTATTTGCTGATATTGTAGATTTCCCTACAACATGTAAATTATTGTGCAGTACCTCTTTATAACCTACCCATTTTCCTTTAACACTCATAATCTTATAATTCATTTCGTCGTCTTGATTAAATATTGTATGATTATGTCATATTTTTTCTGACGTAATAGAATAAGTTTTGTTGTATGCTGCATATTTATTTAATTTTAGCACAGAATAAACCCACTGCAATGGGAACGAGGGATGTAATGAGAAAACCACTTTTTTGTACAATAATTCGTTTTTTTCTTTTGTTTTAACGACGGATTTTTTACTAAATACCTAAGATTCTTTTTATACTATAGTAAAATATTTATCTCTTTTTTATTTAGCGGATCGATTCCTTCTAATACGTTATAAAAAGATTCGCAAATGGAGCGAGTTAACTCGCGATATGCATTATACAATATCTTCGTAAGTACTTTTGGCTTTTCCCTACATGAAAGCTTCAGTAAATGTACAGATAATTTAATGATCCTTTTCTGGGCTGTTATAGTAAAATTAGTGACCAAAATTTATACACTCTATATATAATATAATTTTATTGATACATTGACATAATTGTAAGGATTTGAGTGGAAAATATTTGTTCGAACACATGTTCATCGGATGTATTCTCTTGTAAGGCGAAAAGAAAGAAACAATTAGACTCTCTAGTTATGTCTTGGTAGGATTCCTGCAGAAATCCTGTTCCTGGATACAATTGACGTGCCCGGTAATTGATGGCCCGGTAATAACCGGCCTTATAAAGTCGGTTTCTAAAACATACCAAACAAAGACTATTCAGCAATATATCATGCATACTTTTTCCCGGATGTAAAAGAGTTTTTGTTATAAAATTAACACTTAACTTTCTGTTGTTGCTTCGTTTAGTAAAAATAATAGAACTTGGTTGATACACTCTGATATTAAATCGTCAATTACTGTGGTCGACAAATTGAAACTATTTTCGATCCCACGAACGAAAATACGTGATTCCTATAGGTTTCGAACTCATGAGTTAGAATCCGTTACCCGTTTTTCTCCAGGCCGTAAGAGTTTTCAGGGTGGAGGGGGGTTCAATATCCGCCTAAAGATGCTATTCTCCACCTATAGTAATTTGCACGTTATGATTTAAATATCAATATAAATTATGGAGATACAATTGCATAAAAGTTAGTTTTACACGTACGTGTCACTTGGTTTTCCTTCTCCTCTTCTAATTACTACAGAGTGTCCCGCGTGTCGCATTCCAACAGAAGCCTGCCAACATATTCATACTTCATTTACTTCTGTAGCGCCTCTCTATGGTAGTTATTTGCTGGTGAAAGCTTTCCACGTGTTCTTTAGAGACGGCCTCAGGCTTGTACATTTCAGGGAAGAAGTCCAGGTGGCAATGCAGGAAGTGTAACTTTAGGGACATATTACATCCCATGATACGAAATGAAGTAGCACAAAGTGTTTGTAACCAGGTGACTTACGATTCCCTAGAAAGTTACTGCACACTTCTCGAAAGGCCTCTCAAGCCTTACTTTCAACTTCATTAAGCTTAAAAGAAATTGTAGTATCCTTAAAAAGTCTCTGATTTGAATTCCCGTAAAAACACCTTCTTTCATCTTGGCCTCGCTGAGTCTTGGAAATAGTTTTCTGAGATGATTAAATGCTTCACCATCCCGGTTCAGGGCCTTGGCGAAGACCTTCATGAGCCCTAATTTGATATGAAGGGGTGCTAATATTTTCTTCGGATCCACAAGACGTTCATTAGTCATGTTCATCTCCCCTGGGACCAGTTGCTTCCTTGGAGGCAATTTGTGATGGTGTACTGACCTTTGGCTCGACTATCCCAATGACACAAGAAGCAGAACTGCTTTGTGTAACCTCCTTGTAAACCGGTAATGATGGCAATAACCTTAAGGTCAGCGCACACAGACCATTGCAACTGTTCATACTTAATTTCTGCAATAGGTTTCGCATGTCCCCGGATGGTTCTTTCATATGTACAACATGAGCAATAGGGATCGCTGGCTTTTCATTGGCACTCTGTAGTAACACTGCCTTGAGACTTATCCTAGAGGAATGTACGAATAGCCTCCACTCTTCAGTGTTGTAGTTCAACTTCAGTTGTTCCATAAGCGATGGAATGTCACTGCAATACACAAAATCACCATCCTTAGTAAAATTAGGAACTAGGCTCACCTTTCTATTCATATACATCGATATATTCATATCTTGGTTTAGTAGATTACATTGTTGAAGTCGTGATGCAAAGAACACGGCATTGGACTTGGGAAGGTTTAAGTCTCTGATCAGATGATTCAGCTTTCCTCACTTACCACGTGTGGCTCATTAGTGTCAGGCACTGGAGCGTAATTGGTATCTGACTGTGTACTCAAAGATTCTGCAACATCCTCAGAAGCAGCAGGTTCTTCATCGGATGAAAAACTGCACAGGGTGTATAAGTGTGGTGGTATTGGTACAGGTAGACAAACATCATGTTTCACAGGTATTCTCGCGAAATCCAATTTAGGATACTGTAATCTATGCTTCGTGCTGAAACATGATCACTGGGCTAGCGCGAAACCATAGGTACGGGGAACAGCATCGATTTATGTGTATTTTTCAACCATTCTGTGAGAGCACGCGCATACGAGTTACAACTTTGTTTCGGAGCTCAAACGCGATCCTGGTAGCCGATTTTACACCCGAAGGACAGATGATAGGTTCTTTTCATGAACGGTGACAATGGCTTACTTGGTCCCTTGAAAATTACTTCCCCACATACGTAGCAGAATAAATCTGTCGAATTGTGGCAAGTTCTCGGCACGTTCGTTTAGCACAAACGTCAATATTTCTCGCTGAAATATTTTTCACCTACGGCATACACAGACACAGCGCAACACCACCTTCTAACACCAAGATCAACTAGAACCTGAAATATATGTTTCATGCGACAGCGTGGTGCATGTCTTGGCGCCTTTTCTCAAGAATATTTCTTTCGTCTAGACAAAATGGAGCCTAGGAATGACCGCAAG